>NC_090921.1:1197138283-1197747491 GCF_040938575.1 Ambystoma mexicanum | reverse complement strand
GCCTGTGTCTCCCTTGTGTTATCCCCCACCCCCGCTCATGCCCCGTGTCTCCTTGTGTTACCCCCCACCCCGTTCATGCCTCGTGTCTCCCTTGTTTTACCCCCACCCCCCGTTCATGCCCCGTGTCTTCCTCCTTTCCCCCGACCCCCTGCTCATGCCCCGTGTCTCCCTCCTTTCCCCCACCCCCCGCTCATGCCCTGTGTGTCTCTCCTTCCCCCCCAGCCCCCGCTCATGCCCGGTGTGTCTCTCCCCTTCCCCCCCACCCCCAGCTCATGCCCCGTGTCTCCCTCCTTTCCCCCACCCCTCACTCATGCCCCGTGTCTCCGTCCTTTCCCCCACCCCCTGCTCATGCCTCCTGTGTCTCTCCTTTCCCCCCAAATCCTGATCATGCCCTGTGTGTCTCTCCCCTTCCCCCACCACCTGCTCATGCCCCATGTCTCCCTACTGTTCCCCCCAACCCCCCGCACATGCCCCGTGTCTCTCTCCACTTCCCCCCACCCCCGCTCATGCCCCATGTCTCCCCTGTTCCCCCCACCCCCCGCTCATGACCTGCCTCCCCTGTTACCCCCCCACCCCCCGCTCATGCCTTGTGTCTCCCTTGTGTTACCCCTCCAACCCCCCGCTCATGCCCTGTGTCTCCCTTGTGTTACCCCCAACCCCTGCTCATGGCCTGTGTCTCCCTCGTGTTACCCCTCCACCCCCCCCGCTCATGCTCGTGTCTCCCTTGTGTTACCCCCCCACCCCCACCCATGCCCTGTCTCCCCTGTTACCCCCACCCCCCGCTCATGCCCCGTGTCTCTCCCCTCCCAAAACCTCCCACCCATGCCCCGTGTGTCTCTCCCCTTCCCCCCCACCCCCTGCTCATGCCCTGTGATTCTCACCCCTTCCCCCACCCCCCGCTCATGCCCCGTGTCTCTCTCCACTTCCCTCCCACCCCCCGCTCATGCCCCATCTCTCCCCTTCCCCCCAACCCCTGCTCATGCCCTGTGTCTCTCTCACCTCCCCCCCAGCCCCACTCATGCCCCGTGTGTCTCTCCCCTTCCCCCCACCCCCTGCTCATGCCCCGTGTCTCCCTCCTTTGCCCCCACCCCCACTCATGCCCCGTGTGTCTCTCCCCTTCCCTCCCACCCCCCGCTCATGCCCCATGTGTCTCCCCTGTTCCCTCCCACCCCCCGCTCATGCCCCGTGCCCTGTTCCCCACCCCCCGCTCATGACCTGTCTCTCCTGTTACTCCCCACCCCCCGCTCATGCCCCCTGTCTCCCTTGTTTTACCCCCCACCCCCCGTTCATGCCTCGTGTTAGCCCCACCCCCCGCTCATGCCCCGTGTCTCCCTCCTTTCCCCCACCCCCTGCTCATGCACCGTATCTCCATCCTTTCCCCCACCCCCCGCTCATGCCCGTGTGTCTCTCCTTCCCCCCAGCCCCCGCTCATGCCCGATGTGTCAATCCCCTTCCCCCCCACCCCCAGCTCATGCCCCGTGTCTCCCTCCTTTCCCCCCACCCCCCACTCATGCCCCGTGTCTCTCTCCTTTCCCCCACCCCCCGCTCATGCCTCGTGTGTCTCTCCTTTCCCCCAAACCCTGATCATGCCCTGTGTGTCTCTCCCGTTCCCTCCCACCCCCCGCTCATGCCCCATGTCTCCCTACTGTTCCCCCCAACCCCCCGCTCATGCCCCGTGTCTCTCTCCACTTTCCCCCACCCCCGCTCATGCCCTGTGTCTCCTCGGTTCCCCCCACACCCCGCTCATGACCTGCCTCCCCTGTTACCCCCCACCCCCCGCTCATGCCTCGTGTCTCCCTTTTGTTACCCCCCACCGCCAGCTCATGCCCCGTGTCTCCCTTGTGTTACCCCTCCAACCCCCCGCTCATGCCCCTTGTCTCCCTTGTGTTACCCCCCTCCTCCTGCTCATGCGCTGTGTCTCCCTCGTGTTACCCCTCCACCCCCGCTCATGCTCGTGTCTCCCTTGTGTTATCCCCCCACCCCACACCCATGCCCTGTCTCCCCTGTTACCCCCACCCCCCGCTCATTCCCTGTGTCTCCCTTGTGTTACCCCCCACCCCTGCTCATGCCCCGTGTCTCTCCCCTTCCCCCCCACCCCCCGCTCATGCCCCGTGTCTCCCTCCTTTCCCCCCACCCCCCGCTCATGCCCCGTGTCTCTCTCCACTTCCCCCCACCCCCCCGCTCATGCCCCATATCTCCCCTGTTCGCCCACCCCCCTCTTGACCTATCTCCCCTGTTACCCCCCACCCCCCGCTCATGCCTCGTGTCTCCCTTGTGTTACCCCCCACCCCCAGCTCATGCCTCGTGTCTCCCTTGTGTTATCCCCCCACGCCCCGCTCATGCCCTGTGTCTCCCTTGTGTTACCCCTCACCCCTTGCTCATGCCCCGTGTCTCCCTCGTTACCCCCCACCCCCGCTCATGCCCCGTGTCTCCTTGTGTTACCCCCCACCCATGCCCTGTCTCCCCTATTACCCCCCACCCCCTGCTCATTCCCCGTGTCTCCCTTCTGTTACCCCCATCCCCCGCTCATGCCCTGTGTCTCCCTCCTTTCCACCCACCTCCCGCTCATGCCCTGTGTGCCCTTCCCCCCACCCCCTGCTCATGCCCTGTGTGTCTCTCCCCTTCCCCATCTTCCGCTCACGCCCCGTGTGTCTCCCCTTCCCCTCCACCCCCCGCTCATACCCCGTGTGTCTCTCCCCTTTCCCCCCACACCACCCCCCGCTCATCCCATGTCTCTCTCCCCTTCCCCCACCCCCCGCTCATGCCCCTTGTCTCTCTCCCATTCTACCCCACCTCTGCTCATGCCCCGTGTGTCTCTCCCCTTCACCCCACTCCCCGCTCATGCCCCGTGTTTCTCTCCCCTTCCCCCCACCCCCGCTCATGCCCCGTGTCTCCCTCCTTTCCCCCCACCCCCCCGGTCATGCCCCATGTGTCTCTCCCCTTCCCCCATCCCCCGCACCTGCCCCGTGTCTCTCCCCTTCCCCCACCCCCCACTCATTCCCCGTATGTCTCTCCCCTTCCCCTCCACCCCCGCTCATGCCCCGTGTGTCTCTCCCCTTCCCCCATCCCCCGCTCATGCCCCGTGTCTCCCTACTGTTACCCCACCCCCCTGCTCATGCCCCGTGTGTCTCACCCCTTCCCCCCACTCCCCGCTCATGCCCTGTGTCTCCCTCCTTTCCCCCACCCTCCGCTCATGCCCCGTGTGTCTCTCCCCTCCCAAAACCCCCCACCCATGCCCCGTGTGTCTCTCCCCTTCCCCCCCACCCCCTGCTCATGCCCTGTGATTCTCACCCCTTCCCCCCACCCCCCGCTCATGCCCCGTGTCTCTCTCCCCTTCCCCCCACCCCCCGCTCATGCCCCATCTCTCCCCTTCCCCCATCCCCCGCTCATGCCCTGTGTCTCTCCCTCCTTTCCCCCCACCCCGCTCATGCCCCGTGTGTCTCTCCCCTTCCCTCCCACCCCCCGCTCATGCCCCATGTGTCTCCCCTGTTCCCTCCCACCCCCTGCTCATGCCCCGTGCCCTGTTCCCCCACCCCTCGCTCATGACCTGTCTCTCCTGTTACCCCCCACCCCGAGCTCATGACCCGTGTCTCCCTTGTGTTACCCCCCCACCCCCCGCTCATGCCCCGTGTCTCCCTTGTGTTACCCCCACCCCCTGCTCATGCCTCGTGTCTCCCTCGTGTTACCCCCACCCCCCGCTCATGCCCCGTGTCTCCCCTTGTCCTTGTGTTACCCCCCCACCCCCCGCTCATGCCCTGTCTCCCCTTTTACCTCCACCCCCCGCTCATGCCCCGTGTCTCCATTGTGTTACCCCCCACCCCTGCTGATGCCCCGTGTCTCCCCTGTTCCCCTCACCCCCGCTCATGCCCTGTGTCTCTCTCCTATTCCTCCCACCCCCGCTCATGCCCTGTGTCTCCCCTGTCCCTCCCACCCCCCACTCATGCACCGTGTTTCCCTCATGTACCCCCCACCCCCTGCTTATGCCCCGTGTCTCCTGTTGCCCCCCCACCCTCCGGTCATGTCCCGTGTCTCCCTCCTGTACCTCCACCCCCCACCCCCCCGCTCATGCCCCGTATTTCCCTCCTGTACCCCCACCCCTCCGCTCATGCCCCGTGTTTCCCTCGTGTTCCCCGCACCACCCTGCTCATGCCCCGTGTTACCCCCCACCCCCTCTCATGCCCTGTGTCTCCCTCGTGTTACCACCACCCCCCGCTCATGCCCCGTGTCTCCCTCGTGTTCCCCCCACACCCCGCTCATGCCCCGTGTCTCCTGTTGCCCCCACCCCCCGCTCATGCCCGTGTCTCCCTCGTGTTCCTCCCACCCCCGCTCATGCCTCGTGTTTCCCTCGTGTTACCCCCACCCCCTCCCGCTCATGCCCCATGTCCCCCTCGTGTTCCACCCACCACCCGCTCATGCCCCATGTCTCTCTCCTTTCCCCCACCCCCCGCTCATGCCCCGTGTGTGCGCCATGTTCCCCCACCCCCGCTCATGCCCCGTGTGCGCCCTGTTCCCCCCACCCCCGCTCATGCCCCATGTGCCCTGTTCCCCCCACCCCGCTCATGCCCCGTGTCTCCCTCGTGTACCCCCCACCCCCCGCTCCTGCCCCATGTCTCCCTCGTGTACCCCCTCGACCCCCGCTCATGTCCTGTGTATCTCCTGTTGCCCCCACCCCCCGCTCATGCCCCATGTCTCCCTCGTGTTCCCCCACCCCCCACTCATGACCTGTGTCTCCCTCGTGTACCCCCTCACCCCCGCTCATGCCCTGTGTGTCTCCTGTTGCCCCCACCCCCCGCTCATGCCCATGCCCCGTGTCTCCCTCATGTTCCCCCATCCCCCGCTCATGCCCCATGTTTCCCTCGTGTTACCCCACATACCCCCGCTCATGCCCCGTGTCTCCCTTGTGTTACACCCTCCCCCCGCTCATGCCCCTTGTCTCTCTCCTTTCCCCCCACCCCCGCTCATGCCCCGTGTGTGCCCTATTCTCCCACCCCCTGCTCATGCCCCGTGTGTGCCCTGTTCCCCCACCCCCCGTTCATGCCCTGTGTGTGCCCTGTTTCCCCACCCCCCGCTCATGCCTTGTGTCTCCCCTGTTCCCCCCACCCCCCGCTCATGCCCTGTGTCTCCCTCGTGTTCCTCCCCACCCCCTGCTCATGCCCTGTGTCTCCCCTGTTGCCCCCCACCCGCTGCTCATGCCCCGTGTCTCTCTCGTGTTCCCCCCACCCCCGCTCATGCCCCATGTTTCCTTCCTTTTCCCCCCACCCCCTGCTCATGCCCCGTGTGTGCCCTGTTCCCTCTCACCCCCCGCTCATGCCCATGTGTCTCCCTTGTTCCTCCCCCATCCGCCGCTCATGCCCTGTTGTGTTCTCTTTATACACCCCGCCTTCCCTTTCCATGGTGGCCATCTTGGTAAAAGATTTTCCTTCCTACACCGGGACGCCGCAGGCGTCCCGGTGTAGGAAGGAAAATCTTTTTTTTTTTTTACCACCCAGGGTTCCCACTTTGAGGACCTAAGATGCTAATGGTCTTCATCTATTGAAAAGGATGTTATGGTGACGTTGCACTAATAAAAACCTATAAAATTCAGTAAAAAGAATGTGTTACAGGGACGTTATGGTTAAGTTGTGCTACTAAAAACCTATGAAATTCAGTGAAAAAACGTTGTCAAAGGGACGATATGGTTCCAAGTAAAACTGAAAAACCCTTGAAATTCGCCAGTTATGGTAAGCTAAGCAACCATAACTCGCACCACCACCGTGCACTGCTAAGACTAACACCCAGGACATCACAGGGTTGTAAGTGAGGCTTCTTTATTGGCAACCAGCCTAAGCCCAGCAGTGCTGAGACTACATTACAGCTCTCCAGATCAACTGCTAACCCTCCTACTTGGAATGTAGAACCATAACATAAGGAAACATGACATCAGAGCATGGGTGGAATTCTACAAGGTAGAATTCCACCCAAGAGCCATTATAACAAAGATCTTGGGGCGTGGTACTTTGCCTAGTAGAAGGCCCGGACACAGAATACATCACCAGTGCAGAATAAGCTAAGGGTGTTGTGCAAGCACAAGCATCAGGGCAAAGAAAGTGCGTAGCCCCTAAGCGGTATCCCTGTAGATGGACTGGAGAGAAACAGAGCTAGCACAGGCAATGGTTGCAACGAAATCAGCTCCAAGCCATAGAAGGAGGGTCTGACAGCCTTAAAGTCTTTAAAATGCGCAATGCAGGTGAGGCAAGGGGAACAGGAACTGAGTCATGCCATGCTGTCATGTATGTTTCAACCCTGCCCCCTGAATGGAAGGTTGCGGACCCCATAAATGCAAAGCATTGGTCCAGGGAGGAGTTACATTCATGTTTGCTGTTAAATAACTGATGTTATACCGCCTTGTGGAGTCCGTGGGGTTTGCACTGACCGTTGGCCAGCAGGAGCACTTGGCTGCTGTGGAAAACTGGTACAGAGGGTGATGGTGATCTTCAGAACACATTGCACAGTGTTCCATGGGTGCGAATAGCGGAAAAGCAACAGCAACGCACGCAGAGCCAGTTACTGCGTAAGAGTTAAGGACCCTGCAGTGTGGGAGCATTGTCCCGCGCTGTGACGCGATAGTTGGAGAGACTGAGGAATATTGCATAGCTCCTGGTCAGCATGGACCTAAGGATGCAGCAGCGAATGATATATTACGAGAGCAGCATGCACATGGAGAAGTCTTCGATTTGCCGCATTGGCAAGTAGGGTCGAGTGGCCTGGCAGTTTATTCAGCGACGCGGGAGTTGTCATGTGTTTTGACGTTACAACCCATGGTACAAAGTTTAATGATGTGACCATAACCTGAATAGAGTTTTGATGCTAGCGTTGTGTACCTGTGTACCATCCACAGTGGATGCCGGGATGCCCTTATGTCATTCATTCCTTGAGGTGTCAGACGTGTGGGTGAGCGGGGCTATTTGCAGATCGGTAGTGATTCTAAGATAGACAATACAACATGAAAAGCATGCTACGCACTAATACGGCTAGAATTGCTATGTTCTGTTTAACCAGCTTGAGTAGTTGTAGGTTACATGTAAACAACATGGACTTACAGGACTCAGTTATCTTTGCAAACGTGAGAATGCTTAGTAACAGAAGGGTGTGTCTAGTGTGACAAAATGCATGGAATGCAGTGGTGTAAACGACCTGGTAGCTCAAATCTCTTTGAAGAATCTTAGGCTTTGAAGAATCTTAGGTTAAGAGCGTTGTTCAGCTAAGGACTTGTAGGGCTGTGGCTATGCTATTGGCTAGTATGGGTGAGGACATGCCTAGAGAAAAAGAGATGTCCCACTTGCAAAAGTGCATGAATACACTTATCAGAGATATTGGTTGAACCCCTAAATGGGGAGATGACCATATTAATATGAGGGAATTGTATGGATTTATGGGATGGCATGAACATTTTGTCCACCTGAATCAGCTGAGAAGCTATACATTTGTCACGCATGTTTTATTAAGTTTAAAAGAATGCAAAGATATTTGAATCTATGTCCCCCTCCCGGTCTTAGGCGATGTATCTTATTGTTGAGGATTAATCATTTGCCGGTGTTGTCCGTTATTGGGGTGGAGCGCTTTCTGAGTAAAAATGAAAGGTTTTGCGGCCCGTGCCATAATAGAGAGGTGGCTGAGACCGCAAAGCATGTTCTCTCACAATGCCCTATTATGAGGGAAATCTATGTTAAGCACCTAGGCAGATTTGTTCATCATTTGGAAACGATTAAAGATAATACATTTTGGCACCAGTGTGTTAACACCCACAACCTAAGCTTACTCATGTCTCTGTCCAGGATATGGACTGCAGTGGTAAAGCGCTGGAGTACAGCTAGCTAAATTAATATGATGACACTATATCATAACACATTATACTACAGTGTCAAACCACCGAAATTATAATTATGTATGCCATTTTATGTACTCTATGATATGATTATGAGATTATTTTAAAGGATTTAATTGATGTGGAAGAAAGTGGATCCAATGAATTTTAAAGATTAATGGTCTGTCGGGAATATATTTCATTTTTATTTGTATTCCTATCCCTATTCCTATTTTAGTTTTCCTTTTAAATGTACAGGTATTTTGATATGATAATGACATGTCTTTTTTCTTCTTTGCTTTCCTTAAGTATTTTCAATGTAATTGTTTGTTGTGAAGTATGTATTTTCTTATCATGTGTAAAGTGTTCTTTGTAAAACTGCATCACATTAAAGACATTAAATGTAAATTGTCATAGTGTGAACATGTTTAGCATCCAGAGAGTGTATGAGTGTACGTGAAATGTGTATGTGAAACGTGCATGTGAAAGAGTGCACTAAATGAATCTGCTTTGAGGAATTTCAGGTTAGAGCTATGTTCAGCTCTGGACTTTGAGTGAAACAATGCAGTACACTTTTATACCAAAAGGGTTGATGTGTGTATGGTTTTTACATTGTTATGCCAGCCAGAGTAGACAGGGGTAAGTATTCGTATGCTTCCTGCCCATACTGTGTGGTTCCTGCATTGTTTTGCCAGCCTAAGTAGCTAGTTGGGTAAGTATGCCTTCCACCAAAAGTGTGTGGTTGTGACATTATTATGCCAGTCAGAGTAGATAGGGGGGTAAGTATGCCGTCTGCCAAAAGTGTGAATTGTGAGAGTGGTTGATCTGTAAAGATCCAGCCCGAGTAGAAATGGGGTTGGGCCTCCGTTGTGTGGCTGTCATGTGAAGATTCATCCAGAGTAGAAAGGGGGGACGCCTTCTGTAATGTTATTATTTCTGAGTTGCGTCTCTCGTAAAAAGGGTGCACAGAGTGATTGTGTGTATGTTGGTGGTGTGTGATAACCCATGTGTTTGAGGGTTGGTTGTATGCATTATGTGAACAAAGGAGATGTGTTGTGATATGTTCTGTTGTGATGATATCTGGAAGGAAGGGAGATGTGTTTTATAGTGCTTGGGATGAATGTCGAAGTATGGTGAGGTAAGAGAGAATGTTTGGTGTGACAGAGAGAATGTTATGGTGTGAGTGAGGGAATGCTTGCAGCACAGGTTCTACACTTAGGCAGTTGGAGCGCCCCTGCCTGGGTGATGGGAGCCAGTGGTTCTTACTGAGACATCCTAATGTAACCTATTGAAGCTGAATAACGTAACTTGCTGGAACCTACCTGTGTCACTATCTTTAAACGATTATTTCTTTTTTTGTGATCTGTATATGCACTTTGTGCAACTTTCCAAATGTATGTATTGAGTTATTTCTTCACACTTGTATTGAACTTTGTGTCCAAGGGAATTCTGTTTATCACCAATAGTTGACTAAACGTTGATTGGGTTTATTCAATGTCTGCTTTACAATTTGGCAACCTTCACACACATCTGTAATGCTTTATGATTGAGGAAGGGAAGGACCAGCTGAGGTGTAGGAAGTTGGTGATAAAGGGAGTCAGGGCACTATTGGAGCAGGGAGGTGTCAGAGGCCATCACAAGTATGCCACAGTGAAAATATAAAGGAGACAAATCCTATCACTTAGTAGCAAAGTAGAAAAGGAAAAGTAGACCCCCAAAAGAGCAGAGCTGTGTTGAGCAGGAAACCTTTAAACCCAGGAGACAAGAAGAGGAGACCATCATAAAAAGTGAGAGGCGGTCCAGAGAAGCCCTTAAACCCAAGATAATGGCAAAGGAAGACTACCTGACAAGAAGGGTAACAAAGAATGAGGACATGCAATTAAAACTATACGTGCCCTGCATGTTGACCCAGAGGCAGCATAGGGCATGAACAGGTTAATTTATTTCTTTGAATTTATAGTGACATGTGTGTTGCTTTAGCCACACTGTAAAATATTCCCAAATATAAAAGAAACTAACAGGCCAATTCATAGATCACAGAGGCAGCGCACGCGAGCAGCGCAGAGAGGGAGCGTGTGCCTGCGTGTGCCAGCCGTGTGCGCTAAACAGCATTTTGGCGCAACACGTATTCATGGAATTACCAAGCCATTTTGAGCGCTTGCGCAGTGAACATCCCGCAGCACCAGTTACGCCCCCAAGAATGCCTCTTGCGCAAGGAAAAGCCATTGAAATGGCCAATGTAGCGCAAAGGACTGCGCTAACCCTGGACCAGCTCACAGGGCCACTACACTGTAATCGCGTGAAAATATTATGTGTACCCCGCTCTGTGCAGCCAAAACGTGTGAAAATGTACTTGCGCAACCCTCGTAATACGCGTACCCTGCTCGCGTCAGGTAAATTGTGTAGAAAAAGTAGCCCCTGTGGTGTGGGCTGCCTGTGGGGCATGGCCAGGGTGGATGGGCTGCCTGTGGGGCATGCCCAGGGTGGATGGGTTGGCTGCGTGTATTACTGGGGTATGCAGGGAGTATCACACGCGATAGAACTTGGGCAAGCAGGACACGTGTATATTTGGGGTACTCGGGGAGTTTCACACATGATAGGCCTTGTGCGAGCAGGGTACATGTATTTTGTGGGTACGTGGGGAGTTTCACACGCGATAGGCCTTGGGCGAGCGTGTTACGTGTATGACTGGGGTATGCAGGCAGTTTCACACGCGATAGGCCTTGGGCGAGCAGGGTATGTGTATGACTGGGGTACGCAGGGAGTTTCACACGCGATAGGCCTTGTGCGAGCAGGGTACGTGTATTTTGGGGGTATGCAGGGAGTTTCACATGCGATAGGCCTTGGGCAAGCGTGGTACGTGTATGACTGGGGTACGCGTGGAGTTTCACACGCGATAGGCCTTAGGCGAGCATGGTACGTGTAAGGCTGGGGTACGTAGGGAGTCTCACATGCGATAGGCCTTGGGCGAGCAGGGTACGTGTATTTCTGGGGGTACGCGGGGAGTCTCACATGCGATAGGCCTTGGGCGAGCAGGGTACGTGTATGACTGGGGTACGCATGGAGTTACACACGCGATAGGCCTTGGGCGAGTGTGGTACGTGTATGACTGGGGTACGTAGGGAGTTTCACATGCGATAGGCCTTGGGCGAGCAGAGTACGTGTATGACTGGGGTATGCAGGGAGTTTCACACGCGATAGGCCTTGGGCGAGCAGGGTACGTGAATGACTGGGGTACACAGGGAGTTTCACACGCGATAGGCCTTGTGCGAGCAGGGTATGTGTATGACTGGGGTACGCGGGGAGTCTCACACATAATTGTGCATTGTGGTCCCTTTTGGGTGTGGCCTCCCCCCTCCCCATGACCTGCAGGCAGCCCACACCACAGGGGCCTTTCCCATGCCCTGCAGGCAGCCCACATGCCACAATGCATGCCTCAGCGCACCTGTGAGCCCGACTCATGTCCCCCTACTCACTCACCCACCCAGCAGTGATGGGCACCTGTCAGCAGGCCCCGACTCATGTCCCCCCACCCACTCACCCACCCAGCAGTGATGGGCACCTGCCAGCAGGCACCGACTCATGTCCCCCCACCCACTCACCCACCCAGCAGTGATGGGCACCTGCCAACAGGACCCGACTCATGTCCCCCTGCCCACTCACCCACCCAGCAGTGATGGGCACCTTCCAGCAGGCCCCGACTCATGTCCCCCCACCCACTCACCCACCCAGCAGTGATGGGCACCTGCCAGCAGGCCCCGACTCATGTCCCCCCACCCACTCACCCACCCAGCAGTGATGGGCACCTGCCAGCAGGCCTCAACTCATGTCCCCCCAACACGCCATCATGATCCACAATCATGGCCCTTATGTCCACCCACATCCCACTGCATGCCACCCCTGCACAAAGAACCAACCAAGTAGTACATCCACCCCACATTTAAATGCCCATAACATGATACAACCCAAATGGCAAGTATGCACATCAACACATGTCCGTCATACACACACAATGGGGGCCAGTGAATGTGAAAACCCACATCGTGACATGCATGAAACCAATGAGAGAATACCACACATTGAAGTATGAAACAAAAATGTATTGAACACAAAATGAAGGGAATTAAATGAAAACACACAATAATGGAAATAAGAAATAAAATGCAGCATGTCCCAAAATGAAAAAAATACATGAAATCAGAATCCCAAAAAATCCAAATGAAAATGTGTCCAAAGTCTCCGTCGAAAAAAAAAATCCAAAGGGAAAGAAATAAGTAAAATCCATTGCTCCTTGGTGAAAATGAAAACAAAATGATGACAAATCCACTGTTCAACTATATACAAATAACAAATCCAGGGTTCATGAGCCCAACTATAGAAATTAAACCTACCAAAAAGACTACCTAATAAAGAACTATCTACAAGAAGGTGGGACATAGTCCATGCGCCATAAATGAAATAAAAATAGAAATGAAACTTAAAACTAATGAACTATATACAATGGTGGCGGGCAAGTCCAATGGCTCACTTCTTGATGTCCCAAGAAAGGGCATCATCGAACTCCCGTTCAACCTCCTGGAGGCGGGCCTGTTCACTGGCCCGGAGGTCTCGCAGGGATAATGCCATGTTCTCCTCCAAATCCATGCGAATTCCCTCGAGGCACTCAGCCCGCCTCAGCGCCCTCCGCATGGAGTTCTCCGCCCTGACCATAGTGAGCCGTGCCTCTTCCGCCTGCCGCCGCTCCGCATCTATGGCCTGGCCCAACCTCTGCCACACAGAAGACACTCCCAATCCAGGGTCCTCCTGCCCTCCGGCCGATGCCTGCCCCTCTAATGTTGATGTCCCTGAGCCATCTTCGCTCCCACCTTGAGCCTGCTGCTGACGTGCATGTGCCCTGCTTTGTGATGCCTGCACGTCCTCCCCCTGCTGGGGTCCAGTTGTTGGGGTGGCCACCCCTGCTGGACCTCCGACTCCCGACTGTGGCAGGGATGTGTCTTCCACCAGCCCGGCCGCTGGCTCAGGGGCAGCTCCACAGGGTTATCCGGTAACATTTGGGCTTGTAGATGGCACAGAGGACAACTGGTGCATAGGGGGTTCAGTTGAGGAGGGGGTCGGGCGAAGACCCAGCATACGGTGGAACCAGTGCTGGTGACCTGTCCTACTAGGTTGACGCGCTCAAAGAGAAATGCGAAATGACTTGCATTCTCCTCACGAGAAGCCTGCAAGTCATCCCGCATCTCACGTTGAGTCAACGCCACCCCAGCTAGGACAGGCTCAACCCGTTCACGAATTTCCACGTCTGCAGGGAGAGGAAGCCCAGTTGTTGTCCGCGGATCCCCTCCCTGAAAACGGGTCTGGACGTAGCCATCCCTGGTGGTGCAGGATGCTGCAGTCACAGGATCGGGGACAGGATTACACATAGGCACCTCCTCAGTGGCCTGTGCTGCCTCCTGTCCCTGCCCCTGGACTGCACCACTAGCACCACTGGAATCCCCACCTCCAGGCCCCGTGCGTGGGCCTTCCACAGCCTCCTCCTCAACAAAACCCTCCACCAACCTGGATGACTCCGTGCCATCTACCTCCATAGCCCCCTGTGGGGGCTCAGCTGCCCCTTCTGCTGCCGAGGAGTCCACCTCCGACCTCTCCCTCTTGGACCTCCCCTCGGCAGCTGCGGCCGCGGCCACGGCACCAGACTCCTCACTCCCCGAAGAGATGGAAACCTGGGAGGGGAGCTGGGCTGGCGGTGGGATCCCTGCCGCTTTGCTCCACTGGACCATCTCCGCCCTCTTCATCGGTTGACGCTGCAGACAGGGAGAGACAGAACACAGGCATCAGGGCACTGTACAATGGTCTGATACACACATGACAGTTGCACATGAGGGCAGTGTCAGACTTCACACATGGCATCACAATACCCAACACACCTATCATCAGAACCCACACACATGCTCTAATTAATAGGAATGTTGCAGCAGGCAGCACCATTCATACACATACAACAGCATGAGAATCCGAAGGTTAGCCTGATGTCACATGCAACACGGGGATTGTCACACACATGCCCACACTCCTCCAGACATACATGCATCTGTACATCTCCACCACCTGTCGCAGTGAAATCATCGCCATCCATGTCACATGCCAATCAGCCTCCTACATGTCTGTGTCACATGCATCCATGGCGTATCACAGTGGCATACATATCAAATACACACACATGCACATGCACATGTACATTGTGCACATAAATGAAGGTGGAACCTGCATTCATGTGTCACACCACAACCATGCCACAGTAAATACACATAATGTCAACCATGTGTGTACCGACACATGTATTTGGCCACCATGCATTTAAACATACACCATGATGTGCCTCACACATGACTGGACTCACTTGCGGCAGGCACATGTCCCTGTACATACACATCCATACATGGGCCTTACAAGAAATATGTCCAACCTGCACACTCCTGGCACATCTCAACATGCACTGTGTCCAATCAGTACGCATGTACACTTACCACTCGACTCTGGACGGGTTGCCATCTGAAGGACCCGGGGGTGGAGCACTGGGTCTATGCATTCCAGGACCCTCGTCTGGTTGTTGGTAAGGCGGACCCTGCACCCCTCTGCATCCGCTGCCTTGAAGAGGTGCCGGGCCTTGCTGATGGTCCTGGACCTGGAGTCCTCCCAGCGCTTCCGGACATGTGCCATGTCGCGGGCTGCCACCCCCTCCGCGTTGATGGCAGCCACAATGTCCGTCCAGATCCTAAAATCCATGAAGAGACTACCTATGGTGGGTCTATAAAATCTAGATACATGTAGCCAAACTCCAATTTGGTTGCAAGAAAGGCTTCACCCAACTTCAATGTTTGGCAAATCGCCACAATTTTTTCCCTACAGTGAATTTTCACAGCTTTCTTTACTCTTCCAATGGCCAACTTAACTATCCTTGGGGGTTTTCACTAAAGGGAGAGCTTGTCAACGTCAAGAAGGACATTTTTTAAGTGTGTGACCCATCGGAGATTCACTGCCCCTTGTGACCCAATCAAGTGCAGCAATTCCTTTCAGTATACCACAAGTTCCGGTGTGGACCATAACCGCAACTAATAAAAGACCGGTTTGGAAGCGAGTTCAATGCTTGGGGGCACACATCCAGCTTCATAAGAATTAATTTATTTGGAGTTCCCCTGGGCAGCATGAGCATGCCCTTCAACAAATGTATTTCCTCTGTTAGGCAGAATCCAGGGCAGTTCCCTTAGGGAGCACTACCCCAGATTAGGACTACAGATGAGAGCAATACATCCCCTTTGGTACCAGCCTGTACCACAAAGATTTAGTTGGTAGCTGTGGCTGAGCAGTCCGATTTATCTCAAGAGGGAGATGAGCAGTATTCAGGGTTGACACATTAGGCAGTACAGTACTATGGAGCAAGGAAACACTGACCAAAGTTTTGTATTAAAAAGAGAATATATATTTATTTTATACACTTCTAAGTCAACACATAGATCACAGTTAATAAAGTAAGTTAAGTTTAGTTAAGTTTAGTCAAAAGAAAATCATATACAACTCCCTATTCAATTGTAAACAAGTTTGTGGTAGAGTGAAAACTGAGCAAAATGGCACAGTGAAAACCAACTACAAACGGCACTCTAACAATTCAACGAAAGGGAGGGAAAGTACAAGTTAAACCGAAATATCTTCAGACACCCCCTAGCAACACTTCCCTGAAGTTTTGTGAACAAGTAATGCACAGTAACACTTTAACCAAAAGACTAGTGAATGAAAACTGAGCAAAATGGCACTCCACAAGTTCAAACAGTAGGAAGGAAGAAGGGTTTAGAAGATTTAGGTGCATCACCACATTTCTCATTGAAAACTAATCTAGTGAGAGCAGATCTAACAAATCAGCCAGAGTCAAGAGGCCTGAGCCAGAGTCAGTGGTACAGGACCAAGTGTTTAGGAGCACAAATGTTCTTGTAGCTGCAGTCAAGTCTTTAGTAGAAAACTTTTGAAGAAGTAGATGTGAGGTGAAAGACAATGTTAAGAGAGAGGGCGGCCGACCCTACAAGTAGTTAAAGGATTTAAAACACCTTTAGGGCTACCACGGAGAAAGGGCTGCCTGGCGGAACAATGTACCTTAAACGTGGAGAAGTGGCTCCTGCGGTGGCGGTTGTTCCTGGTAGTTCCTGCAGGTCGAGGAGTCTAACAGAGGAAGAGAGGCTCTCGTTGTGGAGGAAGGTTTGAGTCGCTGCACTACCCAGGGATGAAACCAGCCGCGGTGCTGCCAAACAAAGTTTAAAACGTGCGTTCCTTTTAATCGCGGTCCGGGTCGATAGCTGCCTGGCTATCCAGTCTTCAAGTGCGGGGCACTGTCAAGTCGACCAAGGCAGGTCCGAGGATGCGATAGGTGAACTGATTGACCCCACCAGCTCAAGGGAAGGAGGCTCCTTCACTGAAGATCTCCTCTCGTCATGTGGAAGAAAAGTGGTGAGACGATCCGGCAGGGCTTCACCGGTGGTGTAGATGATGATGATGTCTCTGGCCTCTCCTCCCTTTGGTTCCGTAGTTCCAGTGGCAACGGCTTGCTCTTCCAGTCCTCAGGACCCTGCTTTTATTCAGAAAGAGACCCATTCATACAGCCTAGATGTCACTCACACAGTGGAGTGGTCTTCTTGGCAGGAGAACCTCCAGCTTATCAGGTTAGAGTGCGACCTGAGTTGCTGTGGCAACTCTGTCCGGGGGTTCTACCCCCCTACCAAACAACAGACCCACCCCAGACTCATTGGTGCTGAAAGGAGGGCTTCTTGGCAGAAGCCTGCCAAAGGGACGAACACATGATCCCTGACCTGGGTTAGGAAAATGGAGTAAGACTCGAGAAAGAAGTTTTATCAAAGTTCTGGCAAATAAAACCTACCGGAGTAAAGTTAATAATAAAATAAATCAGCGGTATGTTAGAGGCTGTCAGTAAACGTGGTAGCCACGAACAATGGGAAAATCCCATAGAGAAACATTTGTGGTCGAATATAAAAGGTAGTAACCACTGCCATCAACCAGAAACTTTGTAGAGGGGGACTTTAAGGTACCCTCTCGAAAATGAACATAGGGGAAAAACTATTAACCCCTTCCAGTACTTCCATATTAAGATGGGGTGTACTGGTTAAGTGCATAAAAATCGAGTAGTAAAGTCAATGGGGACTTTACATGCCCTGGGAGACAGTAGTCAGTCCCAGGGTATGGAGTCTATGTTTGGGTGTCGCTATGACACCCCTGTGTCACAGCACGGAGGGTGCTGTGTAACACATGTGCATAAAGATGGTTCCTATGGGTGAGAGAAAAGATCCCATAGGCATTAAACACAAAAATAGCCTAGAACACACATAGCAAAAATGCCTAAGCGTGGGAAAAAGAGTCTCACTCTTAGCAGGTAAAAAGAAACAAACCCTTCAAATCCAGCATAGCTGCTGAGGGACTCTATAGGTAAGTGAAATTAGCCATGAAATGAGAATTCTCCCTAACATCCTCTTTTTCTGAATCGGAACGATTTGAGTTTCCCAAAATGTCCCCCCCGTAAGAGGCTGAAGTAAGCGGTTGTTTTTTGTACAGGTCTATAGCCGGGGAAACAACACCTCTACTGTGAAGAGTAAAAAAGCTCTGCACACCACCACCTTGCTTTTAGAGACCTGAACACACCTAAGTTATCTGGATGACCCAAGACCAATGTTCATGAAACCTGACACCCAGCTAGTCGTAATACTTAACTTGTTCTAAATAATGGCCCTCAAGGTTTATAGTTAATCTTGCTTGTTTTGCGCATTTCTGCTTGAACACAAGCACCTTGGTTTTATCAGTATTCAAGGTAAATTGCAATTCCTTGCATTTCTTTAAGAATGAGCCCTCAGTTGCTCTAAGCCCTTGGGTTAATGTGGCAAGGAGCAAGGGCATCATCAGCAAAGAAGTGTGCTGGGTATCTCTCTGGACCACGTTTTGGTGGTTCCTGGCACTCTTCAAGCAAGGCACCAATCACTTCCTCAATGTAAATACAAAATAATAAGGGGGCAAGGACACACCCTTGCCTCACACTCTTAGTTACTTTAATGTGTAATGTAATGTCTCCTGCCAACCCATATAAGACTACTGCTGTGTTCTCAGTGTATAACAATTGGACCAGTGACTGTAGGCCACTTGGTATTTTTCTTTTAGCAACAATTTTCCACTAGGTGTCTCAAGGGACTCAATCAAAAGCCGTTTTAAGATCCACAAATGCAGCAAAGAGTTTTGTTCACTTCAGGGTGGTGTATTTCTGGATTAAGACAAAAAGTTGGAAGCATTGATCGATGGTTCCACTACCTTTCTAGAACCCTCCCCTGTAGGGTGTGACCAATTTCCTGATCATCAACCCATATTTTAAACACACGTTTGCAATGATCTTTCCAGTGCTATCGAGCAAAGAGATTGGGCGATAATTGACCGGGAGATTTCTCTCACCCTTTTTGAATATCAGGAATATTACAGCCTTCTACCATGAAACAGAACCCATATTCATACAAGCCAGAAATATCTTCCATAAAAGGGGTGCCCATATTACCAGTTCATCCTTGAACAGATCCGCTGGAACTCTGTCAGCGCCCGGCACCTTGACCCCTCTTTGTGATGTTACGGCCATAGCCAGGTTTTCTATCCCCAAGTGGAGCAGGCTGCCACACAGCAGTGCATCATGTTTTGGCCCTGTCAAATGGGGGTCAGCTACACCCTCTCCATAAAACGTTGAGTAATACTCAACCCACTTGTCTGGGATTATATTATAGTCTAGTTCCCTACCAGTATTTTGGCTCCAGAAACAGTTTTCCAGAATGTCACACTATCCCTCTCATCATATTAAAGTCTTACATTTGCTGATTATTTTGATATCAGTGGCAAATATATCTTATATGTGGGTTTATGACATCATAAAGCCCTGGCATCATTTTGTGGTCCACTAGGTTGGACTATTTAACAGCTTTACAGGCTTGACCCACCACCAAAATAACTTGACTTTGGTTTGCTGCCTGGTCTATGGGAGGATTTCCTCACCCCCAAGGACCAAAGTGGTGACCAAATGCTTCTGATCACTATCGTGCCTTTCTATAATCTCACAGTCTATCACCCAATTCCAGTCTCTAGCCAAGACACAAATATAATCAATGAGCGAGCCACCTCTATAGCCAGCATTTGTGCCTTCATTGGTTTCTGAGCACTTAGGGAGGGAATATTCCTTTCTAAATCTCAATTTTCCCAAAAGCCATCCATGTCTGCTATAGGGTTTATTTGCATGTTAGTGTCACCGGCCACCATCATATGGGTGCCACTCCGATTTAAGAGGTTCCATCGAATTTTCAGCTCAATTACTTTATCTATAATGGTCATTGTGTTTGGCCTTTTGTACTTATTGACTACAAGTATTTTCTGACCATCGGGACCACTGACCACTAGGCACTGCACATCGATCAAACTAGTGGCACTGGGCTTCACCCAGCAATTAATATTTGAATCAATGAGGATAATCAAGCCACCACTAGGCCTTCCATTTTGGCCCTTCTGGGCCAGAATCTGGAATGCGTGGTAGCCCTGGAATTCCAGCATACTGGTGGCCCTGGTTTCCTGGAAGTGAATGAGCTGATGGCCCCTTATGAAGTCACACCAGCCAGGATCCTCTAATGTCTAGCTAGGCCTCCTAAGGTACAGAGAGAGGCGACTTGGGACACTCATCCAGTCATTCCACCTCATCAAGTCCCTGTCTGACCACAACAGGATCTGTGACAACCTTTTTGTTCAAAAGGGGAGAGTTGGAAGGAGCACTCACTGTTAACCCAGGGGCAGTCACAGTAGCAACAAGAGGTCCCATAGAGCACCTCCCACTAGTTGCAAGGTGCTCATTATCGTTAGATGGAAAGATCTGCATCGGCAAATTCACATTTATAAATATTGCAGTGCCATCGCACAGTCTAGGGACGTTATGCATTGTGATTATGGGAGCATAATGGTTTATTAGCAATGTGACGGTTCATGATGTCAATAGGGCCGGGGGGGGTGGGTGATCTTGTTTTCAAACTCCCCTCAAATTCCACACGGTGTGTGGATGAGCTCCTGAGGACCACAAGGCTAGCGAAGGTGGCTCTTCCCACGCTCCCATGGATATTTACCTCCAGAGTTTTTTGCTCCTTTACTGGGTGGTCTCTATTTGTGGTCTTTTATAACTAATCTTTTTTCCATTGCACCACATTTTAGAACAAGGGACCGTATTGAGGTCTTAAATGCCACTATATCACTTGCTATACTTTGTATCATTGATAAAGGAAACAAACAATTTCAGTAGTTTAACATATTCTATTATCTGAGAAAGGGCAACTGCACATCCAAAGTTCATATCACGTGAGCCGTTTTCCTTCACCCCGTTAGTGCCTACACTTTGCCTCAGCCCTTCCAGCAGTGAATATCTATTAGAGAAATTGGTTGATGGATCAACTACAATTACTTTGTTCTCCACTAATTTGATTTGTGACCCATTAGGGCTGACAGGGGGGACTTGTTTATCCTCAAGAGACTTTACTGACGTCTCTGTTATGCCTGTTGTATCCTTGGTCACTAATTGAGAAGGCCGGTGGGTATTAACATCAATCACCTCTCTTAAAGCATTATTGGCATTCACTTGACTCACTGAGGCAGCAGCAAGATGTTTCTCCCCCTGTCTTGACCTGTTTTCTTCCCTATCTTGTAGGGAAACATGGGGCCGTTGGCCTCGGCAATAGGGCGGTAGGTTTGCATTTTAGCAGTTGATGCTTGTTCCACTCCAATCGCCTCAATGAACTCAGTGCCACTGTCTTCTATGGCACAATACGGAGCTGCCCCATTCATACCTGCTCCCCCCACCCCCCTGTGTATGCCCTTGTGAAAGGCTTATAGGTTCTAAACCATCAATACCTTGAATTCGATCTTTAATCTCTGATATTAACACATTCACCTTTTAAATAGGCTCAAGCATACTTTATATTCTCTTCCTCTGAATGTTAGGCGAGAGAGGTGCTACAGCTTTCCATTTGGACATTGCAAATGATAAGCAAGTGTTTCACAGATGTTTCGCTGGAACTGAAGAGAACTCAACAGATTCAAGAAACCCACTTAAGGGAATGGTGGTAATGATAAATCACAGTTATGTCCTTGGTGGCTAAAATGTGAACAGGCCACGACTGACGGGCTAAGGGGGCTGTCATAGTTTGTCTCCCCCTCCCTGTTCCACAGAAGTCAAGTAGCCAATCAGTCAATTGAGGCTCACCATATGTATTGAACAACAAAAATCCAACATGAATCCAGAGCTACCTAGTGTGAGTTGGGCATGCCCAATTAGCTTAGGAGGCTGCCAAAGTATGTCTCCTCCCCCCTACTCCACACAGCCGGCGAGGATCAGGCAAAGATAGAAATCCATGGATATACACCATTGCCCACTGCTTAAGACCTAAAACCAGTCCCTCTCAGCAGCACACTCTCAGCTGGTCCACACACTCCCCCCTACTCCACACAGCCGGCGAGGATCAGGCAAAGATAGAAATCCATGGATATACACCATTGCCCACTGCTTAAGCTCTAAAACCAGTCCCTCTCAGCAGCACACTCTCAGCTGGTCCTTGTGAATTGGCAGTGGCCGGTGTGAAAAACAGGGGCTTGAACTTCTTATTCTTATTTCTTTCCTTTAATTAGAAAGTCAGTTCATAACAGCTTATAGCAGCCTTGCACTGAGTGCACAGAAAGACAGTGCGTGCCCTTGATCTTATAAGATCTGTTTGCCTAGAGCTCTGGTTCTCGTTGCCTCTGGGTGCCTCGTTCGACACAATCAGCAGGTTGCACAGGTTCAATTTTCTTACCTTTAAAATTGCTGGTGACTGATGAACACAAATCCCATAAAAGTTACTGGTCAATTTCAGTAGATCTGGTTCCCTGCTTGTGGCAAACACCTGCAGTGTCAAACACTGCTTGCCCTTTCTCGCTCTGGCTTCACCGCTTCGGGTCTGAGAAAGTGGTCTTATGATTATGGGGGTGTGGCTTGGCTACAAAACAGAGCTCCTGCTCCCGCTCCCTGGACTAGGTACACACCTGCAGTGTCAAACACTGCTTGTCCTTCTCACTTGGGCTTCACCGCTTCGGGTATGAGAAAGTGGTAGTATGATGATGGGGCTTGGGGGCAAAACAGAGCTCCTGCTCCCACTCTCTGTACTGGGCACATACCTCTGGTGTCAATCACGGCTTGCCGTTTCTCATTTGGGCTTAAGTTGCATTATATCCAAATAGGATAGAGTCAGATCCCTTAAACAGAGCCGTCAGGTATAACAGTGTAACTGAGCCCATTCATTAGAGGGTGTGAGAGTAAAAGCCCCACCGACTAAAAGTAACCCAGGTACAGAGATGGCCTAAATATGAGTAGGAGGACCACATACTCAAAGGTTCCCACAATAGGTGAACACCAGAGTCCCAAAGCTAGAAGAATATGTAATCCAATCATTTGTATTCAGGTAGGGACTCTGCTCTCTTGGGCTGCTATGGCTACTGCCTCCACAGTCATCAATGAAAGAGGATGGGAAGATATATGGTTCCCAAGTAAGGAAAATGAATACAAGCAGTGCAGACATCATCTGAGGACACTACATCTCTGAGCAGGCACTAGCAGACCTCGGTTGTCACCCACAGTGCCACCCAACACCCCGTGCATCTACTTCAATGAAATCTGAAAAGCCCTCTTCCCAAAAGTGCCAAAACATGTTTAAGAAGGGTAATTCACAGGACCATGCACATGGTAGTTGGTCTAACCCTCCCAAGCACAACTGTGGTTACACTAAGCCTCACAATATCCCAAGTCCCAGTGGATCTTGTGTGGCTTGTGGAGCAAGTAACCATATGAAGGGGGGACCCAGACATAAGGTCAAAAGCTTGGGGGTCCACTCTGTGAATCTGGCCTTCTCTAATGATGAGGAAGAAGTACTTTCAGGGGCATCCTTTTCTTCAGATTCCTTACCCTGTGGGATAGGATCTGAGTAGTCTTAGTTTCCCTGGGATCCTGGGAACCTAGAGTAGCTGATGCCTATGCCTCCATCCCTGACAATACTAAGCATTACTTTAAGGATAGTGTACTGGTAGATGGTGTAGACACCCCTGCCATTAGGGACACTGGGGTCAGCCAAACTATGGTGGATTCCACATTGTTAAACCAAGAGGAACTGGCCAGAGCTCCTCTGATTCCCTCCAAATTAGCTGATGGACCCCCTCTCAAGTTCCCAGTGATGTCTGTAACTCTAGCTGTGAATGGTGGAGTAGTTAGGATACCCTTAAGTTTACAGGGGCAAGTCCCTGGGAAAGTTCTGTTGGGTAATGACCTTTGAGACTTAGGTCTTGTGGGGGATACATCAGAATGACCCCAAACTAGGTCTCAGACCAAGGCTGCCTTGGTCAAGGATGAGCCAAAGCCAAAGTGAAAACCCAAGGCTAAGGGAGTCAAAAACAGAAAAGAGAGAAAATGAACATTCCCATTAACGTACCTACCACTGAGGAGGAGACAGTTGGCCAAGCCCCTGAACCTGACGAGGAGGAGGGTGTACCTAACATTCTTAACCTGCATGACCACCCTGAATTCCAGAGCTTGTTTACATAAGGTGGTCCTGATAGGGATGAGTTTAGTAAGGGCCAACATGATACCCATCTTTAGAAGGCCTCAGGAGACAGGCCTGTTCCTAGCTTTAGGGTGAACCTCCTGGGAAATACAAAATGTATTGGGAAGGTGGGCTCCTGTATAGTGGGCCCACATAGTCCAATGAAGGAGACCATAGGAGGTTGGTGGCTCATATTCAAGTGAGACCCCGTCCTCCTGCAGCTGGTGCACATGGTTCACCTTGTGGGGCATCCTGGTATCATGAAGACCAAGGAGAGGTTATCCATGCATTTCTACTGGCCCAAGATGGGGGTCCAGATAGAAGGTCACTGCAGGAGTTGTGCCACTTGCCAGATTTCTGGGAAAGTGAAGAAACAATTAAGACTGCACTAGTGTCATTCCCTGTATTTTAGAGGGTAGGGATTGACGTTGTTGGTCCCGTTGGCCCTCCAAAATCATATGGCAACAGGTTTATTCTGGTGTTGGTTGACCATGCCACCAGGTATCCTGAAGCCATCCCACTCAAGCCACTAAGGCCCAGGTCAGTTGCTTTAGCATTGCTTGGCATCTTTGCTAGGGTTGGATTCCCTAAAGGTGTTGTATCAGCTATATGTTTTCACCTGCTTATCATCCACAGAAAAATGGCTTCGTTGAGAGATTCAACATAAGTCTCAAAAGCATGATTGGAGCTCTTGAAGAGCCCAAGAGGAGAACGTGGGATCGCATTTTACCCTGCTTACTCTTTGCCTACAGAGAGGTCCCTCTATGAGGGTTTGTCTCCAGTCCCTTTAGTGTCTCTTTGGTCACACTGTGAGGGGACCCTGAGCTATAGTCAAGACAGGTTGGGAACTTCCCACACCCCCTGTCACTACAAAATTGGTGGACTATGTGCTAGGTGTGACAAAGAGGATGACCTTCCTGATGGCTCAAGCCAGTGACAAGTTAAAGGCTGGTCAGGGTTTAGTAAAGCACTGGTATGACCAGAATGCTTCCTTTGTTCACTTTTCCCCAGGCCAGGAAGTCCTGATTATGAATCCCATAAGGCCTAGAGCTTTACAGGAAAAATGATCAGGCCCTTACAATGTTGTGGAGCAGCTTGGTGAGGAAAACGATTTAGTGGATCTTGGAAGACCTGGTTGGCTCCCAAAGTATTCTACCTAAATAGACTGAAGGCTTTCAGCACTAGGGTTCATATGGCTGCTCTACTCTTGGCTTCAGACAGGAAAGATAAAGAATCTGAACCCCTCCCTGATCTGTTCCAAGGAGGTCCATCAGATGGCTTCATTGAGGGTGTCAAAATGGCACCTCAACAGACCACTGAGCAAGAGAAAGAGGTGAGGTTTTTGCTGAGGCAGTTCTCCCCCCCTGCGTTCACTTACTCCAGGTTTGAAAACTTGGTGCAGACATGAAATTGATAATGGAGATAATGGGCACCTGCCAAAACTATGGAGTAATAGGATGTCAGACAAAGTACGATCCCATATGAAGCCTGAGCTCAACAATATTATGGGTCTTGTGGTGATTTAACCCTTCAGTAATCCATGGTCTAAGCCAGTGGGTTTGGTGCCAAAGACAGGTACTTCAGATGTGAGGTTCTGCTTAGATTACTGGGCTCTCAATGCTGTCCTACCTAGGACAGTCTAATTGATAGACAAGATGGGTGCTTCCAAGTATCTCAGCACTTTTGATCTCACTGCAGGGAAATGCCCTTTGGATTAAAGAAAGCACCTGACACATTCCAAAGGCTAGTCAACCATGTTCTGAATGGGTTTGGATGAATTCTGTTTTGGATATCTGTATGATATAGCATTCTTAAGTCCCACCCGGGAGGAAAATATCGGACACTTAGAGATAGTGTTGCAGGCCCTTCAGAAGGCCTACCTGAACATAAAGGCCACCAAGTGTCAAATTGGTCAGCGTTCAGTGGTCTACCTTGGACATGAGTTTGGTGGAGGTAAGATTCAGACTCTTCCTATTAAGGTAAAAGCAAGACTGGCCTACCCCCACAACCCAAACCCAAGTAAAACTTTCCTGGCCCTCACTAGGTAATACAGGAACTTTATGGAAGACTATGGAACCATAGCTGTACCTTGACTGCCCGCACTACTCCAAAGAATCCCAAAAGGATAATTTGGACTGAGGAGTATGAGAAGGCCTTCCAATAGTCAAAAGACTACCAGTGCCAGACTACTGTTCTCAAGGCTCCTGACTATCAGAGACCTTTTATTGTGCTGACAGATGCCTCTGTCACTGGGATAGGTGCTGTTCTATCATGTTTTATCAGCCCCAGACTTAAGTACAGAGAGCTCATGTGGTCTACCGTGGATAAGGAATGTTTTATTATCATGTGGGCACTTTGGAAGCTGAGGCCCTAGCTCTATGGGACCCACTTCTCTGTGCAAACTGATCACAGGTCCTTAAAGTGGCTAATGAACATGAAGGGAGAGAATCCAAAATAGCTCAGGTCGTCCATTAGCCTGCAAGGCTTTGCCTTCACTATTGAGCACAGGCCACGTACCCAACATTGCAATGCTGATGTGTTGTCCAGAATGTTTAACTGACCAGACCATGAGACCCATCAAGGGGTGCATTGGTTCCCCCTGTCCTCGGTCTGGGGGAAGGAGCGAGTGTTAGGAAAGATTTCTCTAGCAGCAACATTTCCTCCATAGTCCATGGAGCCCAACACATTTTGCAACTGTCTTTGTATCCTGACCTGACTTTACATAGAGGAGTGTAGACTTCAGCTGCACTCCACTGGACATTTGCTTATTTTTATGGTTACACTGACACCTCCTTCTGGCTGTCAGTACTGAGAAACCTTGTTTCTCTTAGTCTTTTGATTTTGTTGACACATTTCTGTGACATTTGGTCACTATGCAAAGTACCTTAGAGTACATCGCAATGGGGCCATTTTGTTTTACGGCCCTAGACACTCTCTGAGGAATTTTTCATGATTGTACAATGTGCCTTGGGACAGACTGGTGGCAGCTGTAGCTTTTACTTTTATCCATTTTTACGAAGCCTTAGAGCGTTTACTGCGTTTGTCTCCTGACTGTGGCTAATGTCCAGCATGGCTGTGACACAAAGTTTTTTGTTTTTCCCTTTGCCCATTTTGTCCCTTTGCCATCTCCCTGCCAAGCCAAGACCGGGGGTTTCCTTTTTTGTGCATGCAGTTGCCTGCAAAAGCTGTGTCTTTTGCAGGCTATTGAAGGTAACATGTGTAGGGGCCCAGGAAGTGGGCTGGGACTGTCAGGTCACATTCCTCACTATTGGGACCAGGGTGTCTGGTGTACATGTGAGCATGAGGACTCCAGTGGTTACTTATTGAACCACTGCTGGTGTGCATGCAGGGAGCAGATCTTGCCATTGGTGGGCTGGGTGCAAGCACTCACCTGACTGTGGATAAGAGAGAGGGTCATCCATTAATTCCTCAGATCTGAAGAAGGAGCCAAGTATCCAGAGGAGCCCACCACAACAAAGGACGATCTGGTGACGCACCTGAAGATTCCTGGCAACCGAATACCGTGTCTGTCCCGGTGGAGGCCTACTTGGTACACAATCTCAGAAGGTCTGCGAAGGTGCGTTGAACACTTGGAGTGGTGGGACCAATTACTCTTGATTCCTCCTGTTTGGAAGTGTCCCTGTGTTGCGTGTGTGGTATTTTACTATTGGTTATTCATGGTGTGTTATTGCACCTATAATAAATAATATACACATTTTGTTTACTACTGTCTAATTGTAATTCTTGGTGTTCCACTGTGTGTACTCATTCAGGGCCGCTGATCACCCCCCCCTTTCTCCTGAGACTTAGCCTTGACGGTTCTCCAAGCTACTGTGATTTTGTTTGGCTAACTTCCCAGAAGTGTCCCATGTTCATCTAAAAAGGGTGGCTCCTAAACATCTGTCTACCAGAGCAGAGTTTAGAAATCCATTCTAACACCTTGTGACACCCTTTCAGGTTTGTCTGCTAAATGCCCAAACAAGTCTGGTTGACTTTGCATCTGCTGGAACATCCATCAAGTAAATCAAAATCACATGAAAAAGATGCACGCGCTAATTGAGAATATTAACAAACTGAGAAATTAGATCTATTAACCCAGTGCTTTCGAAGATTCATATATCAACATATTAAAGTACCTCGAATGTCATAAGTGGGCCTGGTTGAACTCTCTCAAAAGTAATCTGCAATCTCCAAGTGAGATGCGGCTAGGTTTGTGGGTTTCCAAAGATGTTCTTCCAACCCAAATTGCTTGATCATTCTTTAAAGTCCAAATATCTTTAAGAACTTTAGCAGAAGTTCTGGCAGGCTTAGGGGCAGCTTTTGTGTTTGTATTATTTTGGCATTTTGTATTCATGTGCCCGAGTATTTTTCTGCTGTTTGTGTTTTCTGGGACCTGGGCTTACAATATGCAAACAGCTTTATTGTATCTTGCTTTGTCTTGCATTACCTGAGTTCTCTCTTTGTCCATCATGCCTACTACCAGAGCTCACGCCTCCAACGGGGCGTCTGCACAGGTAGTAGAGCTTTTTTCCCAATCCAAGTGCGCTGTACCAAGGGTATTAAAATGGCTTACCCAAATAATGCTTAAGTATGGCTATGCTTTTTTTCCACTTCCTACCTATCTTCCAATAGCGCCATGATGCCCTCATTGGTGAAGGTGTGCTTCATAAATAAATAAATAAATTAAATAAAAATATGCAAAACAGTTTTCTTTGGATCCCGGTACTCCGTTGATGCAGACAGTGCTGAACAATAGCCAGTTGTCAGTGGTTCTGGCAAGAAGTACCTGTAGAAGGCATTGGGCCTCATTACAAGTTTGCCCGTCCGGTAACAACAGTGGTCGAAGTGAGCGGGAGCGGTCGGGAGCGGTGCTCCTCTACTTTTTTAAATTATGTTTTACAGCTGCTTTACTTTTATTTTAAAAAGAAACCGTTCTGCAATGGTTTCGTTTTAAAATAAAAGTGTAGGAAGACGTTGCAGCTTGCACTTTCAATGCACTGCACTGAACGTTCCCTTAAACAGCAGGTGCAAGAGTTTGGGGTTTGTATTGTGTGTGGGAGGGGGCGTGATGATGGTGTTTGTGGGGAGTGGGTGCAGGCTAGCAGGGAACATAGTTCCACTACTTCTTTTTGTACACTTCGACCACTGGGTAACAACGGTGCCGATAAGCTACTGCCACCCTTGTTACCGGACCGGCAAACTACGAGTCTGCAAGCGGGTGCCTTTCTGCCCGCCATGTTTGACCTGGTGGGCGGAACGGCACCCGCTCGCAGACCTTGAATGGTAACAGTGCATCCGTCATTCCCATTGAGTCCAATGGGACTCAAATGGGAATGGGGAGTATTTTTTTCCGGCGCCCGGCAATGAGGAATTACCGGGACTGCCGGGGCTGTAATGCGCCGATGAGTCCCCATTGCCGGGTGCCGGAAAAAAAAACGCCCCTAGCGGCAGACGTGCCATTTTTACCGGCACGGCTACTGCCAGGGACGTAATGAGGCCCATTGTCTTTTAGAAGAAAAAAATGAGCAATCTGATGATGGGAATGGATCCATACTGGTCTTTCCAACAGAATGTTTTAAATTGGATGTGGAAGTAATCATATGCCAGAAGAATTATGTGAACCCGTTAAGTCAAGTATCCGCCGAGAGGCAATCTGGAAATATCACTTTGTTATCATCTACTGTGGCTAAAGCCTTGCATTCTCTTCTGAAATGCATGGAGAATGCTGTTGTAGATGCCCTTTCACAGTTCCATCAGACAAGTAATAAGCACACTAGGAGGTGGCCACACATCAAAGAAAGAAACATCTTTGACCTTAATGTAAAAATAGCATGGACATTTGTTTATGGGTGGAATCCTTCGACAATGTTATGACACAGGTACCCCCTGTAAGAGCTGACAAGTAGTGTCATACTGACCCAAATTGTACCCAGATACATCCTGACATGGTGGATATAGCCTGTCAAACTGATCTGGTAGTAACCACTGACGCTACAAGGGTTGCTAGCAAAGTTAATGAACCCGAGGCTGACTTGAATCACACAGTAGTTGATGCTTTACCTGTGCAGATACCATCAAAGTCATAGTATGCTATCAAATCTTTATCTAATAAAATCTCGGATACTGCAAACAGACCTGTGTCTAGCCCTGTGGGGAAGGATATTCGAATTGGGAAGTCTAGTATGCCTACGATTAATTATTTTCATTTAAGAGGGCTCTTCATGGACCGCAGACATTTTAGTTTAAATAATGTAAATAATCCTGAGAGACCGGAAACCAGAGAGTCTGTAAGAAACAAGATCTTGTGTTTCTGCACATGAGAGTGGGCTCAGGTTGCATTAGAATGCAATGACTTAGATTCTTGCAAAGAACGCAAGTTTGGGACTGGCACAAAGGCATTGATTGTACCATCGTAGACTGTGGCCAGAGCAATCTCCCATTGTTCTTGAGTCACTGCTGGTCGCTGAGTTTGTCTGCCTCGAATGTGAGAATTGTATTAGATGAGTTGTGCTATTTCTTTTTAGGGAACTAATATTTCCTGGACTTTTTGGGTGTTGTTTTGCTGTTTATAATTTGTCTGTGTTTCGTGTTTCAATCTGTTTTTTCTGGGCTCTGAGGCCTTAGTGCATGTGGTGCAGTGCAACAATTTAGGATAAAAAAATACACATCATCACTTCAAATGCTTTAGTGAGGGAGAGAACAGGCAGGCATGGGGATGAGGCTGGATTTGACGTTTTGCAAGAAGAGAGTCTTCTGTTATCAAAATAGGACAGTATATTAAAATCTGCATTGCAATATGTCAGTAGATTAATGAAACTGCTGCATTGATCTATGCCTTACCTGAAAGTCCCAGTTTTGAATCTGAGTAAGATAAACTCAGCCTTTCATCCTTTTGAAGTTAATACAATTAGTAAAGTTGAAGTGGGAAACTGTAAGATGTCATATCAGATTAACTGATCAGTCACATGTCAGGCATACCCGGGCCTGCCTTTTTTGTTGTTCTGATGCCATTACAATGAGTATTTCTGAGCTTTATGGTGTTAGAATATAGGGCATTTTGAACTCGGAGGCGGCCTCTGTTACTGATTGCTGCTGTTGTTGACGAGCTGAGAGGTGCAGCTTGAGTTCTGCGTGCGTTCTGCGTGCGTGCGTTCACTGAACGTTTCCAGGTCCTCTCTTCGAAACTGCTGAGTCTCGAGTCTCGTGTGCCGAGTCCCAAACTCTGTGTCCCGCACCTTTCAAAGTTGCTATCTCTGAGAGCCTGGGAGCACCACGACTACGTCCATGACCTTGGCGCCTTCCAGTAACTGAGCTCTGTAGGATAGCCGGACCTGATCTGGAGGTGAGCCGCTTGAGCAGCCGGGTGGGCAGCTGTGGGCTGTGAGCAGCTGAGGTGAACAAAACAAGGACCACAGTAAGGAGCCCTAGATGTAGCCCTAGATGCTGTATTAGTGCTGATTTTACCACATCTTACAGCTTACAGCCTTATAAAGCTTATGAAGCTCCTCGCACCATTATCAACATTAACACTAATACTGCATTATTGTTAAGGACAGAGGACAGACACACCTCTGAGGAGGGTTGAGGAGGAGTGATTGTAGATTATATGTCCCTTGAGCTCCCCTGCCTCACAGTGTTGTTCAAGGAAGAGTGACTGCGAACTATATGTCCTTGAGCTCCCCTAATCAGTGCTCCCTCAACCTCCACCCATTTGTTCATTCACATAGCGGCTACTCCATTACGCCCTAAAATAAAGTTGTTCTTGTTCCCACCTTTGACTGTCTATTGTCAAAAAAAGAACAGGATAAAGAAGCTAGGAAAGATTCCTGAATTTCTCATAGTGCTCTTTCCATAGCCTATAGCTGCAGCGGAGAACTGACACACTATAGCCATCCCCCAGCCTAGCATAAGTGGCTGTGAATTTCGTTTGCCTGATCAAATTATTGGTGCAACGACAACTGAAGGCCCACTCAGTTGGACAAAACCATGGGCGGAGGTCTAGTCCCTAGCCTCGACCTAGAGCCTATCACAAATCATCCCATAGAGGCTCTAGATGTAGTGGGGCAGAAAATGGAATCCGCCAAAAATACCATGGATCTTGAAAACACTCTCGGCGAAGGGGTAAATTCGGTAACACTACAAAACCAGCAAAATGATTCCTGCGTTTATGTGGAACCTGACCTAGAGGTGACTACAACAGAGTCACAGGAGATTAAGGAAAATTGTCCAACGACCAACAAGGACATTGCCACAAGTTCAATTCCACCACATAAGGGGACCGTGGTGATACGGCTACACCCACCGGCCCACCCAAACCCTTGGAGCCCAAACCCTATAAGACTTCCAATGGAGGGGGCTCCTAGGCATCAGGCATGGAAACCCAGTGGTCTAAGCTTTGGCTCCAATTTTGGGAACCTATGTAACTCACAAAGTGAATCCTCCTCAAGACCCCCATCCATCCTGCTGCCTACTGCTGACACTCTCTGCCTAAGTAACAAGGTGGGGATGCCCCCCCCCACGGAAAAACCAAGAGGACTGCACCGGAAAAACTAGGCAAACCTCAATTATTCATCATATAACTACAATCGACCCAGAGAAAAATCACGGCAGCCTTGGCTTGGAAATCGCTTGTGAGAAAGAAGTAGCTCCTTTGAGGGAAAACTGCAGGGTGCTTAACTCTCCTTCTCGAACTGGTAAGAGAGCGAATAATGGTGAAGAAGATGAAATTGAGCACAGTGGGAGAACGAAGAACACAACTATAGCCAAATCTCCAAGGCCCATAGATCCTTTGTCCTCACTAGGTGCAAGTTGACCTAGGAAATGGTGCAGGCTTTCTTCAACAGTGGAGATCGACCTTAGGAACAATGATTCAATATCTGATGAAGATTTATTATTGGACATGATTGTGGCCCAGGCGGAGGAAAAGTCTTCATCGAGTGCACTCTTAGATGCAAATATGATTGCAGCATTTTCTGTCACCATGAGTCCTTTCATCACGGACCAACTAAAAGACCAATCCACCCTGATCACAATGCTTCACACCAAAATGATCTTCGTGGAAGGATTCATATCGGCTTTATCCGAAAATAAACACAAGCAAGAGGAGCACATTACAAACTTTTTGAAAACTATCCTGGATCCTCTAATTAGAGAAAAGGAAAAAAGACGGCAATCCTTGTCAAGTACTAATCAAAATGGTCCCATTTTCGATGTTGATTTAAACACCACACTGACAAACTCTGGGAAAAATGCTATGAATTTGGGTGTTAAATCAACTTTACCGACTACCAGCACGGTCAACATTGGCGGCCCTGTTGCATACTCTCTGGATGGAACCAAGAAGCCTTCAACACAACCCATCAATGGATCCTGCAAGGAATCATACCCAGACCATCCAATGCTCCATCCAGGGGAATGGAAATTTGTGGGAGTTGAAGACAATCAGATCCCGGGGACCTCGAAGCAGCCTCCCCCTAAGACATACTATATGACTGCAGTAACACTGTGGGGAGAAACGCCAAAAAATCAAAGGAGATTAGGTCTGCTTTGTCCAACCCTTGCCACTTGGATCCACTATGGCACCTGGGCTTCCTGTATCTGCGCCTTCACTTTTTCATAAAACATATGACATCTTCACAAATTGTGATTTGGGACTCAGTTTTGCTAGCAAGTTTGGTTCCAATTCTGGAAAGAAATCTATCTAGTCCAAGAATCAAACTAAACATGGGAACTTTGCAAATAAATCTGTGAAAAGCAAACAATCACGTCCACCTGTTGTATTAAAAAACTTCAAGGATTTGGCGCTCAAACAGGCCCTCAACCAAGATCCAAAACAAATACACCAACAATGGATAAAAAATGAAGACTCTTTTACGAGCATGGAATCGGATGAAGACATAGTCGAAATCAGAAAGTCCTCTTCTGCCCCAAATTTCATAAATAAGCCTGATTTGGAGGATCTAATGAACCATTCAGTGTATTCCGCAGATTGGGACGAGGTCCTTGAGATTTATGCCTCCTTGGAAGATCGCCTTAAGGCATTAAAAACAAACGATGCTTGGGCATCCTCACCCAGCATCCTATTGGAGGCGATCAATTTTGAAGGCATTGACGATGAGTCTGTTAGTGACTCTGACTGCGAGGATTTAAAAAAAAAATGCCCCAGCCCTCGACTACAAAACCTCAACTCAGAACTAGATTTGTATCCAGAGTTCACATGAAGAAATCCTCCAGCGAGGATTCACCACTTCCACTGGGCAGGAGATTTATGATGCAGGATCATAACAGTAGGGCCAAAGTTAAGAAACCAAAGGGGCTGACTAAGAACCACAACGCGGATAACAGACAACGTGAGAACAGCTCTGGAAAGAAGACTATTTCAGATTCCCACTGCATGGAACTACGCAGAATCCTTTGTATTAAAGACAATCTAGTCCTAAATAGAGCTAACATCTTGAGGCTCTTCCGCAGTATTGATGCACTCTCTGGACTCAACACAAAGGATTTATCACTAGTAGAGTTTCCGGATAAATCGAATTATGATAAAGCCATAATACATCTTGCTTCTATGGATGTGAGAACTCTACTACAGCAAAACTCTAAACCACTGAAGAATATGGGGTTTTCCCTAGCCGCTAGATCAACCTCAAACCTAGGAAGAAGAGATGAGGCCAAATTATATGACCGGATGCCCACTAAATCTCATCATCCAAACAGCTACAATTTTGCTGCAGGGAGCGGGAAGACAGATAACATGGACAGTGATTGCTCCTCAAACACAAACCAAACTAGACGTGATGAAGGATCGAGTACAAACAATAAGGGCAAATTCAGAATCACGATCAATAACCATACTGCCTCAAAGAACACTTCGGTGTACCACGAGGGACCAGGGATGATAGGGCTCATGAAAACTGGGACTGGCTGGCTGGCTCCTTGGCCAGAAGATCATAATGCCAGAGCCCAGGCGACAACTACCCCCCGCCCTACATCCACTTGGGTTGTTGGAACACTTGTGGGTTTAAACATCTACTGGGTGATGGTAGTATTCGACTGGAAGATTTTGAGGTCATTTGTTTGCAGGAGACATGGCTGTGTGTTCAACCTATCATCAAGGACTTTGTCGTCCTTATTAACCCAGCAATAAAAGGCACGAAGGGTAGACCAATGGCAGGCCTATTGACCGCCATCAACAAAAGCTGTGGCTTGCGGGTGGCCTGGTCAAAAAACATTTCACCATTTATTCAGATCACCCTACTGGTATACCAAATTAGTGAAGAGGAGGCTATGAGGCAGATCCTTTTGTGTAACTTATATTGGAACTGCAACAACCCTGCAGCCAAGTACTTCATGGAGCAGTTACTGGAGGAGGTTGACGCAGCAATGATTGACTACTCCAACTTGAATGGATCTTATGTGGGGACCTAAATATTCATTGTTTCAATAATTGCTTGGCTCTCATAAATCTCCATGCGAGTAATCTACTAGAAGCTGAAAAACGAGGCATGTCATTTATGAAGGAGTTCCAGCTGAGAAACATCTCATTACTAAATGGCATTACATCGGGGGACATCCCACCAAATCCAACCTGGAAGAGAGGGCCTGTTTCTCACATTTTAGACTACTTTTTTACCTCCGGCAGCCTTCATAGTAGAGTAGTGGCCTTGATGATCATGGAAACTTCACAGAGTGACCACAATATGTTGAAATTAACACTTGAACTGGACAGGACACTAAAGTCTTTGCCAGATGGGGCTGCCTTGGAAGTACAGCCTGGAAGAAACAGAATAAGATTACTGAGGGAAAATGAATCAACATTATCTAAAAATCTAAGAGACAATGGCAGGCCGGAAGACATAGATTATACGCTGTTCTTGGCCATCTTTAGCGAAAAATCGGGCCCAGGAAGATCAAAGGGCTTCTGCCACAAATATACTTTTAACCATGAGGTTGCCACAAGAAAGAGGAAACAAAAAAAGTTGCAAAGAGCGCTGAAGAAAAATCCTTCCCCGATATTATTTGTGGCTGTTATGAAAATGAGGACTGTGTACAATAATTGGGTAAGACAGCATAGGCAATCTCTATTGCAATCGAATGCCGAACATATGCTGGAATTAGTTGCATCTAAAAACTCTAGTGAAATGTGGCAAATCTTTAACATGCTAGACGCACCTCAACAGAGTCTCATTTCCAACCCTATTCCGGACAAGGACAGGATGGACCATTTCTCCAAGCTCTTCTCAAAGCCCACCCTGGGAGCCTCCAAGGCTGCAGAAAACTCTTGCTCAAACTGGGAGTTTGAAACTGAAAGGGAAGATATCCTCACTCTAATTAAATCGTCCAACAATTCCAGAGCGGCGGGTCCTCATCGCCTCACAAATCTGTCACTAAAACAATATCCAGAGGAATGGGCAACTTTCTTACACCAACCTTTTCTACTGGTGAAAATAAAACGCTGTATCCCGGCCACCTGGACAAAATCCATCAGTGTACCGATCTTCAAGAAGGGTGATAGGTCTGTTGCCACAAATTACAGACCTATCGCCCTCTTGGATGTTATCGGTAAACTTTTCACGGCCCTGATTTTGAATCACCTTACGGCCTGGAGCTGGGTATTAAAACATCAGGATGGCTGGCAAGCAGGGTTTGAAAAGGGAATCGGAACATCGTTAAACCTCTTTCTGATAAATTACCTGAAACTGAGAATGGTAAAAAAGAACAGTAAAAACGTATATCTCGCATCAGTGGACTTGTCATAAGCCTTCGATTCAGTAAATCGAGAGAAACTTTGGCAGAATCTAAAGGTTTGGGGGTGCCCCACTGACATACGCGAGGCTATGGAGGCCCTTCATAACAACACAAGCATTCAAATCAAGCTGAACCAAAAGGGTGACCTGTCAAACTCCATCAAAACAGGAGTGGGCCTCAAGCAAAGGTGTCGACTAGCCCCAGCCATCTTTAAATTATACATCTCAGACATGGGTGACGCCTTTACGGAAATTAGATGCTTCCCCCCTTGTATTGCGGACTCCCCAATGAATTGATTATTGTACGCAGGCAATGTCATTCTTCTGGATGAAACTCCAATCGGGCTCCAGTGCCAATTGAATGCCCTAGCTCTCTTCTTGTCTTCCAATGACCTAAGAATAAACGCCACCAAATCAATGGTACTTACCTTGGGGAAGAAAAGCCACAACCTCATGAAGTTTAAGGGTTGGTACATAAATGGTGACCAGATCCGAGAGACATCACAATTGCTCTATTTAGGCATCCCAATCAACGCAAGCTATAGTGAAGCCCCAAGAGAAATAGCGCTAAGGCGTAAATTGAAGATGCTGACAGCCCAGGCAAGACTGATCAAACGTAGATATTGTAAATTTACATTGACACCTTTGCTCCGTTTTTACACTATGAAGGTTTTCCCCATTGTGACCTATGGGGCTGAGTGCTCTCTCGAGATGAGCTGGAAGATATGGCAAACCTTAGAGGGCCTATTTTGGAGAGCCCTACTTGACCTCCCTAACTGCATACCCATGGCTGTAATAAGAAAAGAGTTTGGACTGACTTCTCTCATTACTTATGTCAGCTGGAAAACCCTATCTTTCTATCGTAAATGCTTACTGCCTCCACCAGATAGCGGTTTTGGATTTTTGGGCCAAGCACTGAAGTCAGAAAGAGAGCTTTTAGTTGTTGAATGGAGCTCCAAATGCTTGAGCCTGTTGGTCTCAATAGACTCTACTGCGAAACTACTTATTGAAAATCCAGATCTTGTAAAAAAACGGCTATATGAGCATGACTTGATCGAGTCCTCAGTGCTAGCGCAGTCATCCAAACTCTGTTGCAAATACTGCATTGCCTTGAACAAGCGAGGCCTAACTCTGCTGTATCTGAGTAACGTTCCTTCGGCAGAGTTGCGACAGCAATTTCTCAGACTTCGCTTCAACATCTTTCCGACCAAAGAAATTCTTGAAGCAAGAAAACAGAAAAGTACGAGAGACTATAAATGTTGACTCTGTGGTCATCCAATGGACACACTTCGCCATCTCATCATGAGCTGTCAGCGCATCATGGACATTCGTCGCAATCTACCGGGGAGATTTTTTGTAAACAATCAAACTTTAACAAAGAAAGACGTTTGGTTACAGCTTCTTCAGGGCTCAAGGTTATCTATAACTTTTGCCCTGCTAGAGATGGTATCAATCATTTTTTAAAAACTTGACGGAGAGAAGTGAGAAAGAAATATGATTTCTGCATAACAAGACTGAAAGAAGCTGCCAACTATGGCTGAACTGGTCTTTTCCTCTACTCCCTTTTTACCCATATTTTTATTTTCTCTTCATTTTTATTTTTTCCTCATTTCCTTTTTTTATTTTTTTTTTAGCATATGTTTTCAGAGTTATGGAATGTTTTTAGAGTTATGGAATTTCCGTTTATATATTTTTTTTCTCCTGTTCTTTTTCTTGAACTTTTTTTTACATGTTTTTTTCTATCTTTCTTTTCATGTTGAATTTGAACTGTAATTGGTAAAAAGCGTCTTTTGAAGCTAATGCTAATAATAAAATAAAAAAATAAAGAAAATATAGGGCATTCATACATGAAAAAGGACCTCTGAAAAATCTGCAGGATTAGGAAGAGTCAGTCAAGCATTTGGTGTTCATGAAATTTCATTCTGATGAGTTTGTTTCCTTGATGACTAATAGGGTTATTTATTTTATAACAGGAAGAGTCCCAAGTCAATAACCTCGGAAAGACCAGTGGGTCTGAGGCAGAGTGTGTCACATTCCACGCATTCATGATGCAGACTTTCATACCTCTGTCATTGCTTAGATATGTACATTTTAGTTGGGTAATATTGCAATGCGATGATGAGTGTACTAGGAAGGTGGCGGGGTGGAGGGGTCATGAAAACTCTCGCAATAGTTTGTTTTTAAATATAATTTTTTTAAACTGAAACAAAAGGTTTCTTTATGGTTGATATATTCAGGAAAAAGCTAATGACAAGCACATAGTCAACTGCACACTTATTTTAGGCATCCATAACGAGAACGTTTCTGAAGTTTCCCATTAAGTTTATACAAATTGTTTTGAACACCTGTTGGCAGGACCTGTTTAGCCCACTATTTACAGCATCAATAAATCAGCATGAAATTGGCATTAGCTTAACCTGCATCTGTTAAAAGTCATCGAATCCTGCAAATGTAGAATCCCGAACACACAAAATTTCTGGTGTTTGACCAAGCGTATTGGCCTAGGCTGAGTAATAAGCAGTATGGACGCTGTCGTTGTTAGTTGCCACCTCTCCTCCATTCTTGGAGTAAATATGTAAGTGAGGTTTAGACAGGAAACCATGAAGTTTCGACTCTATGCACACAGTCTACTGCAAAAGCAGCGTGGACGCTGTATTTTCGTTGCCACCTTTCCCACATTAGCAGAAATGGGTAAAGGTGCGAGTTATGTTTACACAGGAAGCCATGTGTTTTCTACCCTATTGTTGGCCAGGGCCAATTTAAGCATTTTTGGAACCCTGGGCACAGACATCTTTGGGGTCCCCCCTTGACCAAACCAAAGGAATTAAGTGATCAAGAATATCTGGTAGCACCCTCTCCCCCCACTGTGATCATAACCTATAGGTTGATATGCTGCCTCGCAGCATTCAAAATAAGCAAGTTTACTCACTTTAAGTCCCCTTACCCTCTACATTCTTGCTCTAATCAGAATGATAAACAATTAGCATTTGAAGGCCAACATTAGCAAACTACGAAGAGGTTACTTCTCTTCTAGTATAGAAACAGAATACTTTTTATCAATAGCCTCCAGGAAGGTATGCAGCCTGTAGTATTAATGCAGTACTGTATGTAAAAGGTACATGTTACCCAGAATAGGCAGATAACTCACATTAGCTGCCTCAGAGAATGCAAAAGTGCTCAAGCATGGATAGAGTAGACCAATTGTATGGAAGGAGAAAGCTACACATAGCATAGCATGGACAGTGAATGAAGATTAGGAGCTACCGGGAAGGTGTCTCTATCCAGACAGAGATTAGAAGTGGGACATGGTTTTCAAATAGTGTTGCCATTAGAGATCAAGGGAACAAGTGCCTGTGGTGTGCAGTATATCAATGCTCACTGTTATAGTGGAAGCAGCCCCATAGCCAGTGAAACCATGAAAGAGGCTTTTATGAAGATCATACCCTGAGAAAGAAATCACTCTGAAGGGCTGACAATTTTGAAATGTTTAGGGACTGGCAATTCTGAGAGGTTAGGCAATAAAAGATTAAATGAGATGCCCAGGATCACACATTGCTTAAGGGATGAAGCTGGGATTTGTGCCAACTATGCAATTTCTGCATTTGAACACTTTCTTTTCCAGCTCTTACCATGTACTAAAACAATAGCATTTTATAAAACTGACTTGCAAAGTACACAAATCACATTTCCAAACCTGACAATTTTTAAAACCAATATATTACAGAAGGGTGTTACGCAAAATGGGAATGATTGTAGCTTCATTCTCTCCATCATCAAGGAAAGTATATAAGTACCATCTTACCAATCGATATGATTTAACAGATTTAATATAGGTACGACTTTTGTACTTTTAAGCTTTAAATACTTCCAAAACAATGGCTTGTGAAATTGTCATTTATAAACGTGCAGAAAAACCTTTGACTTTTATGCAAAAAGCAAAACTTTTTTTGTCAAACGAGCAGACCTTAAAATATGCTTGCCCAAGGCCTACCACATCTGGTCCGCTCTCTCCTGTCTACCACCCCCCCCCCCACTCAAATGGCCTACATAAGAAGAAATATCAAGTAATGAGCTAAACGATGCCACCAGCATGCAAGAAGGCAAACTTTACAGAAGACAGCTTAGTAATACAAGAGATAATATATGATTTGACCAGGATCACGGTATCGTCTGCTGGCAAAGCCAGGATAGAAGCATGAACACTTTGGCTCCACAGTTTTGAATTTGGATACTTATTCACCTCTTGGACTAATAGTTTATGCTCATCTTTGGAGGGGATTGCCTAGGTTTTAGAACACCCCATCTGAACAAAACAATTTCTAGACCTTCGCCATACGAATGACATGTTAGTTTTTATAGCAACCCCTATATGGTGCAGGAACATTGCTGATAATAGCACCTCTTATGCTGCAAAAGTACATAAGCAGGTATGTTTATAAACTTCAGACATAGGAAAAGTTCAGCCAGTCTTGCTGGAATGTGCTCTTCTAATCTTTCATGTGAACACATATCTCTGCAATGAGCGCTTAACACACTGAGCTAACTTCTTAACCATTGTGGCACTCAATTTATCAATATGGATTTCAACTTTGGCTATTGTACATGACCAACATAATTCCCACAGGAAGGAAAGAATGCTACAGAAGTTGTGCCATACGGAACACACAATCTATGTATTCCACAATGAGCACAGAAAGCTTTCATGATAAATTGATCAAGGTAGAATGCACTTGTCAGAACAGACAGGCAATAGGTTTAGCGCCTCAGCAGCATGGCATAAAATCCCCTGGCGTGTGCTATTTAAGTCTGGTGAACAATGGAATCTTACTTTAGATCAGGAAGCCTTGTGGGGGCCCCTCCAAGCTGGGGGCCCTGGGCAAGTGCCCCTTTTGCCCTCCCATAAAAACGTCTCTGCTGTTGGCTACATTTGAGCGAATTAAAAAGAAATACAGAAACCTCAACTTTCCCGTTTCCAAGCAAGAGAAAACTACCCAGTACCTTTTTATTTTTTGGTGTTCTGGGTTTTGTTGTTCTAAATTTAAAATGGAAAAGATAAAATTACACCTCACGGAACTCCATGACTGGATGTCTTTCTCGCACATGCAGCTGGAAGCCAAGGTTAAAGCATATCCAAAAATGAAATAGGTGTAAGTACATGCCAGGTGTATGTGCTGAAAGACGAGCACACTCTTGATGAATGATGTGGGACATAGTGGTTAATAAGAGCTGCATGTATGAGTATAGATTTGTAAATACTTTATAAATGGTTTTTTGAGTGTTATGGTGGAAACCCCAACAATTTCGAAACAAACAGACCCATGATGTACCGATCAAATCACTTTCCTGAGAATTTACAAGATCATCGTTTAAGTAGTATTTGCAATATCAAATATTATCCTAGTTTCGTGTGATAACATTAATAAGGGCAATTTCAATAGGAAAACAGGGTCCCAAATCATTGCGCAACACCTTTGGTAGTTCTATATTTTCGAAATGATAAGGTTTTTGCTGAATCTAGACATGAACAGACCTTTGAAGATGCTGAAACCACAACCTCTACATTAAGTTCTGTGATGTCTGGAGCTCGATGTTCTCTATATTGCACTGCTGTAAGAGGAAAATGATCCACCACGCAACAAGTGGTGAATGCTAGAGCTACTAAAAAAGTTTTTGGTGTATAACTTTGTGTTTTCCCATTGCAAAGGCGGAACCCATATCTGCTTTGTTAAGTAGTGACATAATGATTTTGTCTGTCATGTGCGCCTGAATGAACCTTTTAAACAGAGACTCGCTGAGCCCTTTTGCAAAATTCAATCTATCTTGTAAGTGGATGAATGGGTGTTGGCGCAGTCGAATCCCAGATTCAATGATGAGTTTCCCAGTCCCTCTCACTGATTCAGGCTCCAATCAAGAGCCTTTGATCTCGGGAGGACTCTTGGGCTCACTTCTCCACTTTATTTAGCGGATTATGGGTCTCAAATGTACTAAAGGATGTTTGATCCTCCTCTGATCCTCCTCTGATCCTCCTCTGATCTATGGACTGGACATCACAACACATAATCCATAATCTGGGTTCCTTTCTTAACTCCCTGAAAGGTATATTATGGAAAAAGATCTTTGTACTTCTGTCTGGGTTACCCAATTGTATTATATGTCATGAACATGGGACTCATTTCATATGAATCCTTGGTACTTTGGGGAAAAAGTATGTTTACACATAAAAATCCTCAAACCCCCTATAATCTCTTTTGAAAGACCTCAGCACGTCTTTGGTCTATTCTTTCTTCCATGTGCTTTGAGGAAGCGCAAAGGGATTGTCTCAAAGAAATCAAATCAGATATCAGGGAATAAATCAACAGCCAGTTTAGGGCAAAGAGGAAACAGTATGAGAGGGATTATATGATTATTGTTGAAAAGTTAGGCAAGTACTCCCTTAACTTGGAGTATTCACTGAAGGTTTACTTATATGAGTTTCACATTGAATCTGAACCCTACTTTAGGGATCATATGCTCACGGTTGGGCCTAGGAAGATTTGAGAGAACCTACAGTCTGTGTACATCTATTAGGAACAAAGAATTAATTAAACACATCCTCATTTATTGTCCTGTAACAAAACATTTGAGAAATATTTGTTTCTCTTGATATAGCAATTTTGATTTTGTACATGCAGGAGGATGCCTATGGACAAGACCTATGAAGGTTGAAAAGATCTCCCTTGTGATAAATGTTACACAATGTCTAAACAAGTGTATGAATTATTGGCTGTATACATTTATATTTATTCTGCTTTTAGTAGTATACAGATTTTAATCACAAAGACTTTTGCAATTAATATGGGATTTGTTTATTAATGGAATATCTATGTGTGTGTTTGTGATGTTATGTGTTGTCTTTGTTACTATAAAGATAATTGGTTTTGTGAAAGGTTTCAATTGTTAAACCAGATAATAAATAAATGGAAAAGTAAATAAAGAAGACACAGGTGTTTGAGGGGGAGAAGACCACTCCCCTCCTTCGTGAAGCCCCTGTGATCCAGTATTTCTACCTGTGACTGGGCCAACCTGTCAAGTGTGAGGATTGTGTGATCTTCTTTAAGGTGGAGGTCTGTGGCAGAAAGGGCAGCAGGGGAAGAGAAGCAAGTTGAGGTCACTGGGTTGATGGCCATGTGAATGACATTTACTTGTGGCATGAAGAAATGTACAGAAAAAATGTGTCTCCCACCACCACAGATTGCCCTCAGTGGCTTGAAAACCAGCATTGATGATTCAGGTTCTAGGATCTCCAAGCACCTTAGTGTACATGGAATTGGGTATGCTGTTCAAAACAGCAAGCGATAATTGAACCTGCTAGTGGTACTGGCATTTGTGGGTAACAGCTGGTCCATGTTCCCAGCAACACCCAACAAACAGGCAGTACCCACTGTCAACACTAGTGTTTGGGCTGAATCCACAGGAACAGCTGATGAGGCAAACAGGCACATAATGCTTTGATTGACTGTTGCCTCTCGTTTGGTGGTGCTGGACACAACAGCAATGGGGGCTGCTTTGTAGTGGCATGTGCTGCAGCACCATCCTCTATATGGCTGTGCAAGGGGGGAGAAATGTTGCAGTCAGGTTTCCCTAGTGTGCTGCAGCCCCTGCAGGACTCTGAGAACCAGTTGCACAGCTCTGACATCCACTTATATGAGGAATGCCCTGACCCCTCCTCTTCCAGACTTGAATGAACTTGCCTTCTTGCTTTATGTACATGTTGGAACCTTTCGTTCAGCGGGAGAGTAGTGTCAATGTAGCGCCATGCTCTTCCACTCTGTGCGGAATCATATTCCTACAAGGTACTTGAATACTGCACAGCTTTTTGTATCTTGGATGTCTTGTTTATTTTTTATAACATATTACAATTTTCCTACACTAATACCATGGTTTTATAACCAACCTAACTGGTTTGACTATACGTGAGCTCTGTTCAAAATAAATTCATTAATTTAATGCCTGGAGTCACTGAAACACACACATAGCGATTTCACTATCTAAACACCTCATTGATTACTGTAGCATGCTGCTATGCCGACAACCTTTATTTGTCATTCATGACTCTGGCCTTTCTTTTCTAAGGTATGTTTCTAATTGTTTCTTTATGAGCAGTATATTTGAGAGATGGAAAAGGGAAGGCATTGTGAAAGTTGGACCATAGTTGGTCAGTTTTATTGCTGGAGAGTGTTGACCTGCAGCTCTTCTTACATTTCATATGGTAAATTAATTGACAAGATAACGTACAACCCTACAGCTATTGTGGTTTGGAGGGGCAGTATGCAATTGGCACCTTTCAATGCACGTGACCTAGTCCTCCTAAAATATCCTATTCTACTGCCTGTGTTTCCTTTGGGAATGTGGGCCTGCTCACCTTCGTCACCTAAGTGTCCCTCTTTTCAAAACACAAACGTTAGGATCCATGTTGCTCTTTTGTCAGAGAGTGGGGAAAGGGCTAAGGCTTTTGCTGTCTCCTAATTTGCAATACTTGAAAGGATGGCAATTTTAAATTAGAAATATAAATTATTTTATTGGTATTTAATCCGCACTCCACTGCCTTTTGCATCCTGTGCAGGCCCTCTGACATATCTAAAAGGGATGGGGTTGGTGAAGGTAGTGGGTGCAAGGAGGAACATGTCAGATAGCTCTGCTGCTGTGTTAATGCATACAGAACAGAAGTACCCTGTGGTCTATGTGGGAGTCAGTTCTAGGTGTACTGTGTCAAGAACATAGAGACATTTGTGTCGAAAAGTGAGCCTAGTGTGCTTGTGATGCTAGTAATGCTTTGGCTGGGAGTGTGCGATATAGGTTGGATGTAGAGTTGTAGGGTTCTGATGTTTGATGTCTGCTGTTAAGGGTGTTCAGTTTTCAGGTGTGTGCATTAGCTCATATGTGTATTTTGTGTTGGAGCAAAGAATGTGACTGGGTTAGTGCAGGGTGAAGTCAGATACATTGTTGGGCAAATAGACCTATAACCACATATAGCAGAACATAACATTTAAGCATAACAAGTAATACAAACACCTGTAAAAAGCCGTAACACCTGGAGTCCTACCCAATCTTCTTCCACAAGCCCTTTGCAGACAATTGCCATTTCACTTTCTAACTTTGTCACTGTCAAACCCTGTCTTGAAAGCTCTCTTTCTTTCATTCTCTTTCTCTCTTTCACACTCCATCAAATTGGTACATATCAGCCTATGTGCCATAGGAATCTGGACACTGCACTCATTACCATAGGCTAGGGGATAAGGGTCATGGAAGCCAAACATTTTTGGTTCAGAGAAACATCTGCTTGAGATATGAAGACACCAAGCATCCTGTTCAACGTCCGTAATATGAAGGGTGGAAGCTGAGAACCATTTATTTCAAACCTGACCCTAACTTGCTCATGTGCTATGCCCAGTGACCGAATTCATGGTAGTTGCACCCAAAAGTCTTACAAAGTGTTTCCAACAAGCCTCAAACTCCTCTCCCACAGTGCAGACAGACAAATACCAAAATGGAATACCTCACCTATACCCCTACCACCTGACACTCCTCATTTGGTTCTGCAGCCATTCCATAACTTCATTTGCATAAGGGTCCTGAAACCCTGCTAGTGTTTCTTCACAATGAAATGATGAACAGGAAAGCTAAAAGGAGGTGTCAGGATTCCTTAAAGTTCCCTATGAAGCAGGGTGCCTTAGCCCTCAAGCAAAAAGGCATGCTGCGGCTACAGGTAGGTTGAAGAGAAGCATGTCCATATTGCAAGAGATGTAGGTTGGGCAGGGGAAAAGGACGGGTGAACCAGTAATGCTGCAATCTTGAATTGGCATTATCTCCTTCCACTAAATAGGTATTGCTCTATGTCTGAGCTCCTGAAGAACGCTCTTGCCATGAATAAATAATCATCCCAGGCAGGGAGCAGGTTTGCTGTATGTATTTATCTTTATGAGCTGTCCATACAAACACAGGATGAGGATGCCAGGTATTACGATATGTAAAAGGTCTAAATAATAATAATAATTATAATAATAATAATAATAATAATACAATTCTTACTTCTTTACTATGAGGTCCATACTGTAATGCCTTTACATTCTGGAATATATCTCAGTTTTGAAGATTTGTTATACAAAGAAAAAACCCTTGATTTAACACACACCACAACAATGCCACCCAAAACCTTTGGGACAAGAAAAAGGCTGTTTTTAGTTTGGATATTCTGTTTTATTTAAAATAATTACTGACAGTTAAAGCTGGTACCCTAGTTTGAAAGTTGGGCAAGCCACACACAATATTGCAAACACATATAGGTAGTGTATACTCAGAAAAGAAACTCAACCTTTCTGCTATTCATTTAATAGAATTTTACATCAACAATGCACACAAACATCCATTTGTATAAGTCTAAAAATGCATATTTATTTTCCAATATGAACATTTAAATTATCACTGCTTGTCTGCATCACATTTCAAAGAAAGCACAACATATTTTGAAAGATATACTTCACAATAAATTAATCCCCGAATTTCCTCTGACTCCATCAACAAGTGTTCACATAACAGAGTTTCAAGAGCCGTAAAAACTAAATTTTGTAAAGTTATGATTACTATTCACGTGGTATCCAGAACAGGATATCCTGATTAATCTAACTTAGAACAACCCAAGGTAACCATGAGAAGCATAGAGCAAAATAATGTCACACTGAAAACATCTTTTCTTCATGAGTTTTACTCATTTATTTCACAAAAGGTGAGTGTATTTAACAAGTACATAAAATGCATTCCTTTATACAAAGACATAAAATTAACAAATAAAGCGAAAAAGAATGTTTTCATTTAAAGTTAAGTTGATTTAAACAAAATGTGAATGCATTTATAAAGGTCTGCCAGTTGATTACGCAAGATGTAAATACATTTATAAAGGTCTTCCGATGTAAATACATTTATACAGGTCTGCCGACGTAAACTTTTCACATAATGCGGTTTTTTGAAAAGAAAAGAAAGGGTCGCAAAGAGAATAAATCTGTAAGAAATTGGAAACAAAGATGAGTTCCAACAGACAAGGAGACCACTTTAACGTTTCGGCGGGCCACCTGTAAGGCCACTGATGTTTAAGAAACGCCTTCCTCAGGGCAAAATAAGAAGTAAAATTCCCTGCGGGGAAGCAGACAAAACAATCGGTCACATAACGAAATATGTAATTTGTACAGAAAATATGCTATATTTTAATTGGATTAAACAAAAACACACTCCCTTCTTCCCTGCAGCTCTCTGGCCGGCCTCTCTTGGCCCTCTTCCTGTTCACACTTGCAAGGCTAAAAACCTCAAGGTCATCTTTGACTCCACACTCTCCTTCTCTCCTCACATATCTGACGTCTCTAAGAAGTCACACTACCAGCTACACCTCCGCAGAGGTATTCTTCCTTTCCTCTCCTTCCCCCAGAAGCTCACCATCTCCAGAGTCCTGGTTCTATCTAGACTGCACTATTGTAACAACCTCTACCTAAATGTGCCTGCCTCTACTCTCCACCCTCTGCAACTTATCCAGAACAGGACTGCGAGACCTGTCCTTCACCTCAAGCCCAGGGATTGTATCTCTCCAGGACTGAAATCTCTACACTGGCTCCCAGTGGCTGCAAGGATTAAGTTCAAAACCCTCTGCATTGTCCACAAGGCCTTCTGGCGCCTGGGGCCGCAATACCTTCAACTCTCACTTCTCAAATATCTTCCTTCTCAAGCTCTTCGCTCATCCGCCTCCAACTCCCTCAGGGTAAGTTGCTTCTCCAAGCAACAAGTTGGTTGTAGATCTCTCTCTTTGGCAAGGGCCTCCCTCTGGAACAGCCATCCTGCCTCCCTGAAACTTGAGTAGAACCATCTCCGGTTCTGGAAGCACCTCAAAACCTTCCTCTTTGCTTCTGCTTTTTCGCCTCCTCTGCCCTGCTGAGTTCCTGGTTGAAACTGCACTAGTTTCCTGGCCACCCTTTCTGATCTCGGGCCCAGGCCCCGCCAATTGCACACCTGCACTGCCTCCCTGGCAACCCCCGCACCTGGGGACTGTTGTTCTGTATCCCTTCAGTCCCCCTACCAGCACTTATGTCTGCTCTTACTTTGCACTTGCCACCATCTGGCCGTTCGATTATCTTATTTATTCTACTATCCCATGTACTGCACTTTCCCCTCTCCCTTCCCCCATGCACTTTTCCCTTTCCCACTTCCCATGCACTTGCGCAAGCTGAATGACACCTGGCCTAGTAAGATTGTTGTCTGCCTTCCCTCTTTTCCCCCTCCCTTGCCTCGTCACGCCTCAAAACACTTGTGTATAGGCGCATTATCAATGCCATATCATATCATATCAGTATACATCTACAAAGTCTAACTTAAAGGCTCAGTTCCTATTTGGTGGCATGGCTTGTAAAGGATATCCTCCAAAAACGTTCAATTTCTATCAGGGGTTTAACTAATTCTTGGGACATGTACCTCAAAGTACAGATGCATAGGGGTTGTTGCACTCACTTTTGGTTTGACTATGTAAAGGCCCAGGACTGTTAGGAAAGTCAACGACCCAAGGCCACTCTGCCAAGTGAGCTCTACTCCTTGTCTGTTGCGTGCTTCCAAAGTACCTTTCAAGGCAATCTGGTTCTGGCTATGAAAACATTTCTGCATTTGACTCCCTCTGGAAAAGCTCTTCTTAAGGGGGATTTCCATCAGTTAGATACAGGTGGACCACCAATGAGAACATCTCTTGTTGGACAAGCTCCCCTCCTCTGCAGAGTTCCCAATAATGTTCCTTTCTATTGTATTTTGGCTTATATACTTGATAAACTCCATTATGCAGTATTATTTAACACAGCAATTTCTGATTGGACAGGTTATATTATAGTTCCTCGTCAGATACTGACACTCCCAACAATCCTCCCCTTTTACATTTAGTGTTTCAATGTATTTTGCCATATGACAAGGGTATTTAGATTGTATTATAACACTTTCAGCTCATATCAGCCTTTTGTGACAGAACATAAAAAATCAAAGATCCACATATACAGAACATTGTAAAATTCATAATAAATACAGTTATAGAAATACAATATAGTACACACTTCATACATAATATAAGCAAAATCATTAACATGAATTTAAAATCAAATCATTGTGATAATCTGACAAAACCACACACATATATATATATTAAAACCACGTTCAGCCATTATAAATCCAATGGAGAGTTTAAATACACTGAAAACATTACTCACAGCCCCTGACGACCAGCGAAAGACCTAAAACACCATTGAGAAAATCAACATCCAGCACTCTGGCTGGAGATCTGTCTCCAAGCCCTAAAGAAATGAGTGGTTTTGATGTAGTGATGTCCCTGTCAAGATTCACCAATAGAAAAGACATTGCAGCATTGCAATTGTCTAAGAGACCTACCATCGGTAGGAGTGGGGTGATACTTGTCAACTGTTCATGGGTTGGGTAGATTCACTTCCTCAACCTGACACAATCTACTTATGGTGTCAGACAACTAGTGCTATCTCTTCAGGTTACTGGTCAGTGGCATATTTTCGGTTCTGGCCAGAGCAAAGAGGCATGTGATTTGGGGATTAACCATTGCTTTCAAATGGGATAAATGCCCATGACTTCCTAAATCGACATATCCGACTCCAAATGGGCTAAGCGCTTCAAATCTCACTCTTCAGATGTCCTTATTCTTGCAATTTGGATATTTTTTTAGCTTGGCCAAAGGAGTTCTATAGGATTTAGTCACGTGAAAATGTGGATCCAGAAGGAATGCCAAACCCAGTGAAATAAGATCTTGCAACAGATGTTTCCTATGAGGTGAAATGAAGAACTGAGAAAGTGTTCCTGCAAGTCCATGGCAAACAGCTCACCCTTTTAACAGCATGACTGTCAGGTGAATCCATCACCGTCTTTTGTTGTGAAGAAAATCCCACATCCTCTTGTAGAGCGGTATTCAGAAACCCTTGGGGTTAAAATAACAACTGTTTCCAGAATTCCCTTTAGCAGATTCCCACTGCGGTAACAATTTTATCTTGGCCTCATGTCTCTGCTCCATGTACCACTGTACCACCAAACGTCTCTCAAAACATAATCTCGGATTCAGGCATCTAAAATTGTACCTGTGCTTTTCTATCTCTCCCGGCCACTGCTTCTTTTTTGTGGAAAGCTCTACTTGTGCTTTACACAATGGATTTGATGACAGCGATACCCCCTTCCCACTGATAAAGATAATATCTTCAGATCCCTTTTGAACACATTGAGGCATGTCATTAATGTCCGGCAGATAGGGACTGGACCTAGTTAACAACCTTTATTGACACCTTCTTAGTAAGTTTCCCACAAGTGCCAAAGCGAATATGCAAGGTGATCTCAAAATCAAGTGCTCTGATATTGTCTAGCAGAGTTCTGTCAATCCCCATGTTTGCCAGTTGGATGAATTGCTTTTCTCTTAGCACAAGATCAAAAGCAGATGAAAAATCCAAGAATAATACATATGAGGGCATATTATCTGCTGAAACATGCTTATTGATCAGTTTCCATAATGTTAAAATGTGATTGATCAACTATAGAACTAAAACCACCAAGTGCCCAATTCAAGATGATATGTTCCCCAATCTGATTTTTAGTTCCGACAGTATCATATGACAAAACATTTTGCAATCAATGTCTATCAGAATGATTGGTCTATAGGAATCTACCACATTAGTAGGGTTCTTCCTATAGAGTGGTATAATGCTTGAGTGAACCAAGACGCAAGGTACACTGCTGGTACCACAATTACTGTGAATAATACCAAACACAAACCAGACCCATCATTCTTTCAAATACTTACATACTTCAGCTTTTATCATATATGGGCTTGCAGCCTTACCCCTGCCTAAGTGATGTCATTGTTACAGGCCCTTCCATCCAAGGGGCAGATGCTTCTGCCCCGACTGATTACATGATTTCCAACCATGCATACAACCTGTCCAATTCACCATGCCACTCTTTATAGGTACCTGCTGCTCCAGGAGAGGACTCATACCATCCGCAACAATTGACTCAAACATTTGTGAAAATTGAGCTACCAACCCTTCCTCAGAGATGTTTCAGATGCACAAGATGTGTATGACAACCGGAGGTATTTCCCATCTCCACTACATAGGTCTGATCAAATTGAAATGAAATAAAGCGTTTTCATATGTATGTATGTATGTATTTATTTTTTGTATAGCGCCGATAGCCCGTGGGCATCAGGGCGCATATAATTTATGGTATGAACCTGCACCGTTATTGAGTCCTATATATTTGGGATTGCAAGAGAAATCTGAATTTGAGGGCATCCTTCATGTTCCAGTAGCTGGAGTTATCAAAATATCTGACCACAGCTGTGTCTGGTCAGCTCAGTTAAGGAATCTGTTACTGATTAATGCTGGGTCTGTTTTACCAAAAAGAACTGTGCTCTAAGCAAGCACAGGCTAGATTTACACAGTTCCTGCAACAATTACAATTTTCCTTCTCTCGGGACCTGGCTGGTTGCAACATTGGCGTCCGCATGCCTGATTGGCTGGGCTGACTTCTTCCTGGCCTGACCGGGAGAGCCGGCAGGCAAACGCTGGCCCTCTCAAGGCACGCCTCATAAGGACTGTCTTTTTGCTTGTCCTTTCTTCTCTCAGGACCTGGCTGTTTGCAACATCGGGCCTCGAGCCCGACATCACAAGGTGCAGGCATTTCTCCGGAGTGGGCCGGGCCTTTCAACTTGGCCGCCTGGATTGCCTACACTCTCAATTGATCCCCGCTTCCTGGGGACCGCACGCCTAATTGGTTGTGCCAACTACTTCCTGTCCTGAGCGGGGAAGCCGTCAGGTGAATGCCGTCCTGGGACTAGAGGACCGTAAGGGTACCTCACTACAGTTCCCAGCACAAAACACTGGTAAGCGCACCACTTTGTGACTTTCTGATATTGCTCCGACTGCATGCTACCCGCCAAGACACATACGTGGAGGCACCTGGCCTGTAAGAAAATGCCAATTTTCCATATATTTGCCCAGATCCCTGCCCTGCCTTGACTTGTGTGAAGCTCCTCTTCTCAAATGTACGCCTCCATTGTGGCCCATTACCACATGGAAAACATTAATGCAGGCCTTGATAATCTGCCTCCCTATATGGTGCCTGCTTTGATCATGCTTTCCCACCCAAAAGTCACTATACCATGCTCTCCTCTAACTTTTTGCATATTCTTTAATCTCTGCAGCCTGCCTTTACATACATACTTTACCTGCCATCTATGAGCCACCTGCATGTCCAGCCAATTGCTGCCTCCCTATGAGTGCCTGTTATACAAATGCTGATGCCTCTCTCTTTTCATTGCATTGCATTGCCGATCTGCCATATTATCTTCTAGCTGTGTGTAGAGACTGGAGAGGTTTATCTGTACTTCTGGCGTGTGCATGGTAGGGCAAAGGCAGAGAACACCCCAGCAAGGATCGCAATTTTGTGACAGTGGACGAGCAGCCAGGATAAAGCTTTCAGGAGGTGATGCAGGCTGGTTGTTAAGTACAGTGCTTCCCCAAAGCCCCTACCTAGGAATGTCTACACACTATATTTTAAATAGGCAGGTGGATTCTCAAGTTAGGTATAACAGCTTATAATAGGGAAGAAAGGATGGTTAATTATGAACAGTGGCAGAATGCTTTCTTAACACTAGACAAGTAATTCTGAGTGAGGATCCCCAAACCTGTGCAACCTGTGAGAGAAAAGTTAGAGAGTAACTTATGTTGTCTTTTACAGCCCAGTCCAATAATGTTCAATAACCTTGTGCTTTCTTTTAAAATGTTCTACTACCCAAAGTACCTGGGAGGACACAGGAGAACAGGATCCAAGACAAATCTGGGACCCTGGACAACTCCTGAGGCTAGAAGATGCTCTTTCCCGTCACAGTACCTTTGGTGTCTTGGCAGGCAAAGTGGCAGAGTTTCTCGGCTTTATCCGACGATTCCCTCTGAGATGGACCCTCTTTAGTGGAAGGAGCCACTGGGATGCTGATTCCAAGTATAACAAGAAACCAAATCGTTCTAAAGCCCAGCAGTTTTACTCTTCTCACTTCTCTCCTTTGGTTGACTGAGGCTATATGCAGCGTGGAAAGGCAGTTATGCCTCTAGCATTATTGAAGGTGGTGCTGGAGACAGAGTCTTGCAGCCATGATTGCAGAAGACTGGTTCTCACCAAATTTCTTAGAACATGTGGCACAGTTTATTGTTAACTGTTTTGCATGTCAGAAGTTCTCAGCAGGGCACACATTAAGGACAGTGAGAGGAGCAATCCCATGGCCTAACTGCCCTTTTCAGCATCTACATATAGATTATGTGAATATGTTGCAAGTGTGGAATGGATACAGGTACATTAGCAGTAGTTTGTTCCTTTTCCAGATGGATCGAGGCAGGTCCATGCATGCACCCCGATGCCACATGCGCTGTCAAGTTCCTCGTGCATGTAGATAGTCCTTCTATTTGGCATAAAACACATGTTTTTGTCTGCTTATCATCCACAGGCCAATGGTATCTGTGAGAGATTAAACAGACTTCTTAAAAAAAGAATAGTGAGGAGGTGCATGGAGTGCAGTTTACATATCCGCCATACTTTCCGCCTCTGTCTTCTTTGAGGACTTAATTTCTTAGCGTTGCATGAAATTTTCTTTCAGTCACGAACGAATGCAAATGATCACCTAACGAAGAACGTGTAAACGTGCCTGCAAGTTTAGTTTGCAGGCAGCATTTACATTTGTACAAGTCGAAAGAGTAAAACTGAAGATTAAAGGCCGTTTGTCTAATTTTACTCTCCCGGTTTTGCACTTCACGGGACCCAACTGCAAGTGAAATTGTTGGCACCCCCCTGCATGGAATAAAAAATAAAATAAAAGTTACCACCAGGAAACGTTTTCACCATACATAATGCAAAACAGGATTTTTCAATGCTTGCTTTCAAAGGTCACATTCTCAAAGCTCTTATTGATGTAAATGCATCTCATCAATTGCGCTAAACAAAGATGCACCTTATCCTCAAATGATTTTTGACTGTGTGCATCCTAGATGTGCACTCTCAAAAATACACTCCGCTCTTCCCGTACCACATCGGAGCAAATCAAGGTGCATTTGTGCACATTTTAAAGCTCATCACATATTCAAAAATGCCATGCGCTTTAAAATGTGCAGGAGACAATGGCACCCGCAGTGCCTCTGTGAACAAGCACACGGTGGATGTGCGTTGCATGACAGGGTCACTCGTGTCATGCATTACATTTAATTGGCACAGTGGTTATATGAAACACTGCTGTCCCACTTGCATTTCTATCCTTCAAAGGTGCATAGAAATGTTTTTTTTAAAAATATTTTCAATTAGGCCTGTTACTGTGAAATACTCTCCTATCACCGACGTGGAAACTGAGAAACTGTCGTTTATCAGTGTTGGCAGTGCCGTACCGACACTAACACATGCAAGTGGGCTGGACATCACATCTTTTGCACTGCTGTCCAGCCCCCTTGAAATGTACATGTTACCTTTAAGAATAAGGAGACCAGCACATTTCTCAAACTTTGCAAATAAAAAAAGAAAATGCAGAGTAATAATCTGCCCAGTGTCTTCTTACCTGGCTGCTTTTTTGCTTTTTAGAATGTGCAGACCTTAATCAGTGTTTTGATGTCTCCTCCTCTGTGGATGCAGTAACAAGCATGTGCTTCTCTGATGAAAAAACATATGTGCACACTGACAGAACGAAAGTAATTCATTTAAAAATGCCAACGTATTCATGTTCCTTTTTATGCCAATCATGTTGCAATACCTTCTTCTTCAAATATGAACACATATTAGTGGTGTTTTGTAGCATTTTCCTTTCTTTTCAATCCCCAGGACTAAAATGATCCAATCATAAAAACATTCTGATGCAATAATGTTTCTCTCTGTGGAATTAATTATTGGTGGAAAAAGCAGGCCTCTGGCTAATCTGCCAAAGTGTAAGTGCCAGGGACGAGTAGGCTCGTCCTTTTTGCATAGACTTGCATAATAGCCTGGCAGTTAAGGGGTTCTTCCACATGGAGCCAGTACTGTACACAAGCATGTAATGCTAAATAGATCACGTCACAGACTTCCATGATTTCCACATACTAAAAGAAGATGAAGTGCATTAGAATGTTCTGTGGAAATTGGCTGCCTTCCACTGATAGGCTGTTGTATTTATAGATGAAGTAATCTTTGTCTCTGTTTCTTTGTGTTTTCTAGGTAAAGGACCCCAACCTCCCCTCCTTCTCTACACCCTTCTCCTATCACTGAATACACTTATTCTGGTCATTGTTACTCTCCTCTGTCAGTGTGAAGGAAGAAAGCAAGCCAAGACTCCATCTATGCTGCACCAACAGGGCTGCCAAGGGACCAGAGCACCAACAGCGTGCACATGCCCATATGCCAGCTGTCAAAAGGCTCATTGATTCCATCTAAAAGTTTCATCAAAACGACTATTAGACATTTTGCATCGTGACATGGTTGTAATCACAAATTACGATTTGTTAAACCACGATCATAGCGCAATAGAAGGCAATCTCCGTAGAGTAAAATATGTTTGCGCTTTGGACATATACCATCTGCTGGCTTCGTTGACACATTGGGGGTCATTACGAGGCTGCTGGTCCGGAAACAACCTACCGGTAAGCCTGCCAGTCCTCTTGTTTCCGGACCAGCAAACTACGAGCTCTGCGAGCAGATGGCTTTCACCCGCAAAGACTGACTTGGCCGGATGAAAGGCACCCGCTCGCAGACCTTGACGGATGCACCGGCACCATTCGTGAATGGTGCCGGTGCATCCGTCCTCCCCATTCCCATTGAGTCCAATGGGACTCGAATGGGAATGGGGAGTAATATTTTCCGGTTCCTGGCAGTGAGGAATTACCGGGACCGCCAGGGCTGACATGCCCAGGTAAGTCCTCATTGCCGGGCGCCGGAAGAAAAATGATTCTGGCGGCAGCCGTGCCGTTTTTACTAGCCCCTTGTCTCCCTTTAACAGTGGGTTTTCCAGTTACTTCATAATGTGAGAGTAGAAGGTCTCTAACAGCATTTTAATTGGTGCCTCTATTTATATTCTTACCTGCATGCTCTGTAGAAAATAAATACCAGAGGCATTGATTGCGTACCATTGCTTACCATTCTTGACCCTTTGAACCATACAGATATCACAGAGCTGGTGGTTTTAATTTGTTGGGGTGCTGTGCACTGCGTCTCGCGACTGCTTTATCCCAAAAGTGATATAACCTTGCTTGTGACTGCGGGGGATCAGCTACTCCCTTTGAGCCGTGCTAGGTGTTGTGCCGGGTGCTATATTGCCTTGCCTTTTCTCCCTTGGGGCTCTTTACCGTTTCAACATTTCCAATTACTCACTTTTTATTCTGTATTCTAAAGCTTGCATTGCTGTGCATCTACAATGATGTCTCTGCGCACGAGGCTACATAGCCAACCCTCAGTGCCCTTAATATCGGATCAAAAGAGCATCACTGTAGAAATGAATACATGTGCAATTCAAACGAATAAGGGCTTTACTGCAAGCCAACTGGAACATGTCGCAGCAAGGTGTGACAATAACAAAGCTGATTTAGTTGCAGAGTTGAATCATAATTTAGGAGTATCTAATCCCCCTGTTTCAGCAAACTCACCCACGTAAGTTTGCCCTGAAAAACCTAAGCAGAAAGGTCGCAACAAGCACGGCCCCAGACTTTCTTCAGCTGGTCAGGCTGCCACCCCTCCTCCTAGGCCTCCAATTGCAGGCCAATGTATCCCGAACTACTTCCCGAAACTAACTGGGACTAGCACCGAAATGAAAACTTTAGTACCAATTAGGCAAACGGCTATAATTGATAGAACCCAGATGAACAACTTGAACGATCGAATTATCATCGAATATGCAGATTGTATAATTCATCTGATGGTCTGTGAAGTCCTGGAGAATGTAACTCAGCAAACTTGCGATGCCTCTCGCATTGGTTCCCCCACAGAACTCACTGATTTCATCTCCCAAGAAAAGCGTAGAGCTTATTCAATTTCTTCTCCCGAATACTCTACCTAACCCAGTGAGGGAGAAATCCATCACACACTTAGAGAAGCTGATGACTGCATCACACTGTCTTCTGCTAGTCTCTCTGCACTTAACACAGTCCGTAGTTCCTTTGTTAAATTTTATGAAAACATCTGGGATGAGGTAAAGGTGCACGCATCCATATACACCAAGGTTGAAGATCTTGAAGCATGTATCAGCCGTTTAGTCTCCTGCAATATACAGGTTGACAAGCTACCAAATACGGATCCTGATCAAGATTTCAATCTGGCAGATACTGTTGCAACAGATATTCCCATTAATGATTTCTCTGTTGTCCTTGATGTTTCAATTGTACCAACGTGTAAAGTTATTAAGAATGAAACTCCTGTCATCATATAACACTATGATAGTCCAGCACTTCAACATGCCATATCCCATACTGTGTTTAAACTTTCCTCTGTGAATGCTTCTATGTGTAACTGTACACGTGGCGTGGCTCTTTCCCCGAGCTTGTTGAGTTCGGCCTCTAATCAGATTTAGGCTGAGCAGCAGTCAAAAGATATAGCAACTGAATAGATCCACGTTGGTAATGCTTTGATAAATGCTGCTCCCTTTGGGAGCTCCCTCCAAAGTGTGTCTGGTCCTATCATCCAGACTAAAGAAAATGTACATTGCTTGAGCAAAAATGTACTTAGTACATCTGACCTTAATTCCGAGCCAGGCGCTCAACCACTGATTCATTTCCCTCCATGTTTGCCCCCGGGAAGCTTGCTAAACTCTTCCTTAGCTTCACATCAATCTTGGTGCTCTGTTTGACAAATTATACATTCCCTTAGAACGACATTCCATGGTAACCAGTGATGGAGTCATGTCTATACAGGGCAGAAAGCATCCCCTCCATAACCCATTTTCTAGTCACATTTGTGACTGTCAAAGGGCTGCTCTGAATTTCAAAAATGGGGTGTGTGGGGAAAGTGACTGTTCAGCTGTTCCTATTGCTATACCTCAAGGTTCCTAATCTTAACTCTAAGTCTTCTACCAGTTAAGCAGAAGCCCTTAGGGCACCGAGTATGGCTAATTGTTTTCCTCCGGAGGCTAACAATATCATATTAATGTCCAGTCTGTTGGGGCCTTCTATCACTATCTGCCTCAATCGCATGAACATCCTATTAATTCTTGCTGAAATATTCACTTTGACTGCCATCTTCTCTGCTGACATAGAGAGGGTTGCTTTTCCAGACAGAAATGATGTGTCACCAGTTCACCTTTATCTGCAGTCTAAATTGATGCTTGATCTGGTCTTAACAGAAAACGATCTGTTGCATAATTTGGGGTTTTCAGTGACACGATGGGCAGAAGAAACCGATGATGCCCATATTCCAACTCTTAAAGACAATCCCTTTGTCAATGATCTTAAGTGGTGGAATGGTGAAAACAATCAGCTATGTCCACGTGAGGACAGAGCACTTACAATCCAGGGTCACAACAGGCAAAGTGCATGGCGTCACTGATAATGAAAATCTTTATTTAAAAAAATGTGTTGAAATCAGAGACTTGAAATTACTGTTGTGGAATTGCAGGGCCACACTCACCTATGTATCAGTCCTGCTGTCTTAGAAAAATTGAAAGGTGCCCATTGTCTAATGATCGAAGAGACCTGGCTTACTACCATTACTACCGTGCATAGTTACCATCTTTTTTCTCAGGCAACAAAATCTGGCGTTAAGGGCAGACCGTATGGTGGCCTGGCTATTGATTTAAGATCTGATCTTTTGGTGTCTTCTCAAAATATTTTGAATCTGCCTCACAGTATTCTGGCGGTTGAGCTTGATTTTCCTACACAGGGATTCTTCATCCTAATGATCAATATTTATTGGCATAGAGGTGTGGGTGATCTTGACAGATATTTGTGGTCTATTGTCCATTTGATTTGTAAATGGAAGGCAAGATGTGGTACCCGCTGTGATCTGTTAGCCGATGACTTAAATGTCAAATGTTTTCCCATTCCGGTTGACAATCTCCAAGCAAATTATAAATCCTGCGATTGCTTTTCTGAACCATGCTCTAAAAACGACCTAGCCTGGAGTTCCACTCTTGCTTTCACTAAATGTACATTCTTTACATGAGCATGTTAGTAAGAGCTCCAATAAGGCTTAAACTTGGTTTCGTGGTCGGACTCAAACCTTGATTGACTACATTTATATTCATATGCTTGAGCTATGCTCTGATTTTTCCATTACTCCGACTACTACGAGTAACCATTGCATGTTGAGAGCAACTTTAAATCTTCCCTTTGCTCTCTTTCCCAATGAGCCCAACGGTCCCCGTGACTTAAGAGTTTGCCCAGGTGGCAATGTTTTTCGATGAACATCCCTAAATGTTAATAGGTTTACTTATCAGTTCCGTGAAGCTATGGCCCATTCCACTCTTGATTGGAAGATCGGCATGTTTAATGTCGGGAATTATGAAGGATCCATCATAACTTTAATTTCTGGTTCCCTGTACCACTCTACCTCTGCCACAAGGCAGAACTCCCTTTGAAAGAACCATCAAAATGTCTATGATGAGCAACTTGCTGACAATAAATCTAAGATGATGGCTGCCCAAAGGTCAATAAAGAGTAAATCCATTCCCAATTAATTGAAATTTACGAAGTGTAAATTAATAAAGCAAAAGTATGAGATTTACTGTAAACAGCGAACAGTGTCCTTGTTCAGCAAGATGCTGAATCGGTCCTACAAATTTTGGCGTGAAATGATTCTGGCACGCTCAGGTCATTGCTTTACAGCCAAACTTTGTCTACTTGCATTGCTCAGTTAAATGCAGTGGGCGAAGCTACCTGGGTAATGTTTTTCCTGAATCGTTTTGGTTCTATAAAATCTCCAGATTCTACCACAATAACACAATTCTAAATGAAGCTCCAATAATAATTGAGGTAAATAATGTTTTTGATTTAATCACTTCATGCAAATCATCCAGAGCTTCTGGTCCTAACGTCCTGTCTAACGCCATCTCAAAAACGGATCCTAGAAATTGGGCTAATGTTGTAACCATTTTATTTAAAAGCATCATCTCGACTAAGACCTTTCCCTCCTGTTGGCAAATTGCCTTCATTGTGCATTTGTTTAAAAAAGGTCTAAGATCCAATCCTTCGAACTATAGATTTCTCTACTGGATGCTGATAGTAAAATGTTCTCTTCAATCTTGCTTCAATAACTGGAGAAATGGGCAGTTGACACTGCTAGACTATCCAAATTTCAAACTGGTTTGCAAAAGGCCCATTCTACATCTCTTAATGGCCTTCTTCTCAGGTACATCCAACATTCCACTTGGGCAACCCGTGATGCTTGTGCCTATATTGCTTCAATCGACCTATCTTCTGCCTTCTATCCTGTTGACCACGGCAGACTATGGGACAAGTTGAAAAACTAGGGGATTCCTAGTGGATTATTGGAGCTTATCATAGGCCTACATGAGAACTCCTCGGTAAAGGTAAGATTGAATAGAGATGGCACCACGTCTCTGTGTATTCCCTTGCGGTCTGGTCTCAGACAGGGTTGTATCCTTGTGGCATGTTTATTTAATCGTTATGTGTCAGACGCAAGTGACTTCTTAACATTGGCCGCCCTAATCTCACCTAAAGTAGGTTCCTAGCATATTTCAAGGCTTGCATATGCATATGAATTTCTACTCTTTGATAAATCGTGTGTGGGTCTAAAAAGGCTTCTTAAAGCTTTTTCCGCATTTGCTTTAGACAACGGCCTACAGATCAATTTAAAGACAACTAGAATTCTTGCAATTTCTAGAAGTGAAAAAACAACAACAAATGTGGTCTTGAGAAGGCACTGCGACTCCATCTGCCTGTCGTATGACATACCTTGCTACATGATTTCGGCCGTTCCTGGCTTTTCTAATGGCAGGAACGTGTTAAATCACAAGGCGACTATGTTGACAACACAAGCCCTTGCAATACATAAGAAATGTGGAACTTTCTCTATTTTGCCAGTACTGAAATTTTATGTGGGCAAGGTGGTGCCAAAATTAATTTACGGACAGAAACTGTTTCATGACATTGTATTGAAATCGTGAGACCTGTGGGAAGCCAAGCTTCGGCAATGAATTTTATGGGTCCCGAATTGTGTCCCACTCACTGCGATAAGGTATGAATTGGGCCTGGAATGAAACTCTGTTTAGGAGAATACTTTTGCCCATTCGTGACTCCCTTTACATTAATTTACATTTAGAAGCAACCATGAATCTCTGTGCTATTGGGAAACATTCAAACGTTGTCACTGAAATTAAAACCAAATGTGAGAGAATCTTAAAAAAATGTAATTCAAATAGAGACACTCTCACCTCAAATACACTTAAGGTAAAGAATCAGTTGTATGATTGTGATTGGATTGCTACTCATGAGAAATTAGCAAGCTATTCATCCATGGCTGATCTTGCCCATGAACATAAAAAGAGAGGTGAGATTGTGCCATACCTTATTACATTTCCAGATTAACAATTTATTTTGCAATTGAGATCGAACTTTTTGCTAACTAAAGAAATTCTCTCACGGCATGGTATGATTTCTGATGTTGACCTCGCATGCCTTTTTTGTCATCATGAAGGTTATATTGAAATGACAAGACACCTCCACTCATTCTGTAATGGATCAATGGATAAATGGCTCTGTTACCTTGCTAAAATGTTCCCTGTCAACCAGTGAGTTCAAGAGCCGCACATTTGGCACTGATGTATAAGTGGAAAAAACATCTCGGAAACCTTTCTTCTTTCTTTAAGTCTTTAAGTCTAAAGCGCTTTAAAACACATTGGCCCTCATTATGACCCTGGCGGAAATCGAAAAACGATGGCGGAAAAGCAATACCGCCATCGAATAGCGCTCGGTGCGATTATGACCCGTCACCGTAAATTAGGATGCCATTAGCGACACCGTAGTGAACGCCAACGCTAACTGCACCAAGTACGCGCACGCGCGCCATGCCAAACCGTAATTACCACCATGGCGTAATGGTACGTGAATTCCGATCCAAGCGGACATGTACCTAACGCCATCAAGCATGGCGGAAAGTACCATTCCGCCATGGTGAGAAGTACGGCTTCGCGAATCAACCGTAAACGGCCCTACTGAGTGCCTGTACACCACTCCCTGGCCACATTGCACAACTCCTCGTAGGTGCAATGAAGACACAAATGCAACCAGTGAAATGTACAAGCCACCCATGCATGCCAACGAACAAATGAATCTAGGGGCTCCAAGTGCCTTGTGAGTGGCCATCCATATTAGCCATGGCACCATTGCCGCACTGATGCAGCACAGGCATGTGAAGGTTCAAGTACAGCAACATGAGCAGAAAAATGAGACAAACAAAAACAGGCCCCCCCATCGACTGACACCAGTGTAAGGCAACATACAAAGCAGTATCCTGAGGGAGACTGCACCAGCCCTGTACTCCTGCCAGTAAACCAACCAACCATCAGCATAAGCATGGACCACACAAGTTGGCAGAGTGACTGAGCAGCCAGGCACACCTCAAGAGGGGCCAATGGGAGCTGCAGGGCACAGATGGCACGAATACAGAAGCTATTCCAATGGACATGACCTCAGTCTCCCTCCAAGAAACGCACGCAAACACAGGCACCTGTGACCAGCCATATTCAGATAATCACATCATTCCACCAATCCACCTAGCTGACCGGCATCTGTTACACAAAAGCAAATCCCCCGCCCATGAGCATGACATCATTAAAACAGTCACAATGGTAGCCCCTATCCCTGACCACACTGGGCTTCGTAGGCAAACGCGGCCAGTACAGTACCAGGCAACTATACTCATAAGCCGGAACCCAATGCAGATCTTCTCACAAAACATCGCACCACAAACAGGAATATGCTACATTACTTGCAAAGAAGAACGCTACACGGTTAATATCAGAATAGACATTTAATGCACCACAAAATCACCAAGCCCATACAGCCAATAGGTCATGAACCCCAAAATACATTTCATCATTGTGGGCTGCATCCGCAATAAATGACCAGCTTCTTCTTGTGTGACGCCCTGTTCCTTCATGGTACACAGGGGCTACATTCACGTTCAAAAAGGCAACATGGAAGCGCCTAGAACCGCAGGGCCACCCCATTAGGTAGGCACTAGTCCAGCTGAAAGCTCGAAATGTTGCTCCGAGCCACTAGTACTGCGTAAGGGCATGTTGCCCATTGGCGATCGTCCCATAAGATCGTAATGGTGCTCCACTGATTAACTCGAAGCAGCAGGTGTCGGGAGCAAAAGCCATCTGCAGGAGTGGCATACAGATGGCAGCGGCAAAAGGGCAGGAGATACCTGTCACCCAAATGAAATGAAAAAGAATAGTAGGCCATCAGAACTTGATTCGTATTACTCACTTCAATGATCACACTAAATCTACAGCCATATGCATGCTAGCCCACTCCAAAGGATTATTCCCACCCAAAAATCACGTGCGAATCATAACTATAAAAATCGAGCTGGAAACACTATTACACACGAGTGCTTGTGTGCATGCGTCTGTCAAAACAGAATCCATTCGATGGGATTAGTAACGTGCATAGACACAAGTGTATGAAGGCGCGTCGAGACAGGGAGGGTACAACCTGGGCAGATAGACGATGGTCCCACTATTGCAGCTCTGCATCACATAGCGCAGGGGAGGTGGATAGATTCCAAAAAGCCCTGTACATGGCAAACTCTCCATCAAATCATCTGTCCATGCATCCATACATCATTCCCTCATCCCGGTATGAAAACGCCTGATTATTTACTCACATCACATGTGAAATTTCCATTGAGTCTGTGCGTAATGCAGTCTGCAAAATCCACTGTGCTCCAGGCCGGGATTCCAGTGTTGTGAAGTAAGATGTATTTGGGAACGTCCTGCCTCATCGTCCACTACGCTATTGCGCATCCCATACTATTCATATCAATCATTGCATTCTCGCCATGGCCCCTGTCCCAAGGACACTAAACAATAGAACGTTATATTTGCAGTCAGACCTGTGGGCGTCTCCTCGCCGCTAGCTGAAGACCGAAAGCGCCGTCCTTCAAATTCCTCATTTGCAACATCACGTCGAAAAGGCATCTGTGACCGCTTGAAATCACAAATCCATCCATGTAGTGCGGCATTGTGTGTAAATGCAAAGTGGCTTCACTCACAAATGGGACGCCCCGCCCGTCGGTGAACCGCGGTACAGTGCTGCATGAGGGTCCACCGTTAATCGAGTACTACATTCCACTGACCCTTCACAAGTTTGTTCGCGACTGCAAAGATAGTATGTGAAACAATGGAACCATAGCAGAATGAACATATGAACCAATATTTCACTGCCATCGGGATCATATACATGATTGTAATAGCAAGATGCCATGCGTCGAATTGCAGCGTTGTGTGCGGGACGTGCTCGGCCAAAGGGGATTGCAGCTTGCACAGGTGGAATGAATCACCACAGGTGGAGGCAATACAGCTTGAAAAAACATAAATTGCACACCCAACCCCCTCCCACACCCACACCCACACCAAAATGCTACCGGCAGGACTAGCGATGTTGGCCCTGGGGGAGCTGATTGCACTGCAAGTACTCCAACTTCAAGAAGAAGACGAACAGCAACTACTACAACAACCGGCCGCACAGAGGAGACGCAGGAGGAGGAGGAGGGCAAGGCAGGGCCAGCAAGGCCCGCCAGCACAGCCACTACCACCACGCAGGCAGCCCACAATCCCACGCCTCCGAGCACATCCGTTCGACCTCACGGATGAGCAGATCCACACCCTCTACCGTTTGGACCGGGACACCATAACAGCCATTGTGGACATGACACAGGCTGACCTTGTCAGCATGATAGATAGCCCAACCGCCATTCCACCCCTACTGAAGGTGGTGTCTGTACTCCACTTCCTAGCCACAGGCACCTACCAGCACACAGTCGGACAGTTGCATGGCATTTCACAGCCAGTGTTCTCACGGACACTATTGCAAGTGCTCGATGCCCTCCTGAAGCACGCAGACGACTACATCTCTCTACCACGCTCGGAGCAGGAAATTACGAACACAAAAGTGGGATTCCATGCACTTGGCGGCATACCGGGTTGCATTGGTGCCATCGACTGCACCCATGTGGAATTGGTCGTCCCGCATGCCATGGAGGCCCAGTACCGCAACCGAAAACAATTTCATTCTCTGAATGTACAAATGGTGTGTGACTCCAACAGGATCATTACACATTGTTGTGCACGATTTCCTGGATCAACCCATGATTCTATGGTTTTGAGGAACTCTACAATATCACGCTACATGGAGCGACACGCAGGGAACAGATCCTGGCTACTCGGTGAGTCTCATTTCATGCATGATAATGTGGGGTATGTGATGCGGCAATGACCTGGCAGGAAGGGGGGGGGGCGTACGTAGCAATGTCATTCCACAAACATCCTTTATTGTCCACATACAGGTGATGCCGGGTATCCACTGAAGAGATGGCTCCTTACACCGCTCCGGAACCCACAGAACCAGCATGAGGAGGACTACAACCATGCCCACTCACGTACCCGTGTTGTCATAGAGCAGGCATTCGGCCTACTGAAGACTCGTTTCCGCTGCCTCAGCAGGTCTGGCGGGGCACTCCTGTACCGCCATGTGAAAGTGGCAAAGATGGTCATGGCATGTGTCATGCTACACAACATGTGCGTACGTAGAAATGTGCCCATGCCCCCTGACGCAGAACTGCAAGCACCTGAAGATGGTCATGATGAGGGTGGGGATGTGGCAGCACCTCAAGGAGTCCGCGAGGCACAGGAGGGCCGTGACATTCGTCAGATTCTCATAGATTCATGCTTCTAGCACTCACACATGGTGGCTGATACATGGACACGGGACTTGTGGCACTGTGTGTGTCTGGAACATGCTCAATATGGACTGTACGCCTATCAAGGCCTCGTACACAAAGATCAATGTCCACACATCTCATTGGATGATTGTGAAATGTTTATAGCATATGTGAAATTATGTTACACACCCCATCGACCCGCCACCCAGGTGAGCCCAACACAACCCCTCCACCCTCCTACCTCCCCCCCGAACACCAGTGTCCAAAGATGCTCATTGTCAGTGGGCAGAGGCTATTGCAAGCCCCCTCTCCGGGTATCAGGGGCACCCCTGCCTGTGGAGCGCAGGTTCCTCCCAGATCTACGTTGGGGGCTGCCCTGGACGGAACTTGCAACGGATGATGTCTCTGCCTGCTCACGTCCATGCATGTCCCTAAGGGTTTGTGAGAGCTCAGTGAGCACACGGCGCACAGCGGCAAGTTCAGCACATACATCTTTGGACGTCGCATGCAGTTCACCCCTCAGGCTCTCGGTGCTTCTCTCCATTTGTACTCTCAGGCTCTCGGTGCTTCTCTCCATTTGTACTCTCAGGCTCTCGGTGCTACTCTCCATTTGTGCCCTTAGTGTCTCAGTAGATGTTTCTATGGCTGCCTTAGTACCCCCACATTCATCAGCATGGTCCTTGGGGAGCGTGGCCAGTTGCTGCTGTTGCACGATCACCTGGTCGAGGGACTGTTGCCTCTGCTGGGCCATGGCCATTTGCGGTGGTGTCACAGAGGGGCTGGTCACCTCATGTTGCCTTGACACAGGGTTTGTGGGGGATGGCCAGTCGTCGTCTTGTGGGTGCCCCTGCGTGGTATCCTCATGGTGTACGGGATGTAACGAACAGGGGGATTGAGACAGGTCATGGATGGATCTTACTTCGACATCCCCGTTTTCTGTGTCGGAGCATGCTGCCATTAATGCAGTGTCACCTATGGTGCTGCTGCCACCAGAAGCAGTGCCTTCTGTGGCATCCATTGGGGGGACCTGTGGTGGTGCTGTTGTGGGCATGCTGGCTGCTGGGGTGCCTTTTGAAGTTCCCTCCTGTGTGCTGTCACTTGATTTGTGCTGCTGCCGTGTCTTGATGCGTGCAGCTGAGGTGGAGGGTCTTTGGCCGTTGGTCTTGGCCCTCTTTGCAGGTGTGCTGGTAGGGGTGTCCTGGAGCTCGTCGTCTGAATCGGACCCTGTGGTGGAGTAAAGGAGGGCGAGCGTTATTAATGGGTCTGTGGAAATTGGAATGGCAATGTATCACATGCATTGGGGTGGTACCTGAGGGTGATTTGTGTCGGGGCCTTGGAGGTGGTTTCATTTTTGGGTGGATTGAGGATGCAGTTGTTTTGCAGCCTGCAGTTAGGGTGTGCATGCTGCACGTGTAAAGGGTGTTTTTAGGGTTTTTAATTATTTATGTATTTATTGTGAGTATTGAAGTGCGCTATCAGGCCGATGTATGTGGACGTTCTCCTGGACATGTGTTACTGTTGGACTATGTGGACACATGGTACTTCACATGATTGGACATTGTGGATTTAGCATTGTTTTATTTGGCCCACCTACCTGATTCTTCGGATGTCTGCACTCCTTTCTCCATCCCTCCGACTCCCTCTATACTCTCCATTCCAATGGTGGAGGCACAGATTTCTTCCCAGGGGGTCAACTTGATGGGTGATTCCGATCCTCCCCCGGTAGCTGTGGCAATGTTTCGGTTGGCAGAAAGTATGCTCCGGACGCGTATCCGCAGGTCGTCCCATCGCTTTCTGCATTGCTGTGGGTTGCGGGGTGCGGTCCCCACCGCACTTACCCGCTGTGCCACCAGGGCCCATATGGCCTTCTTGTTCGCAAGTGCCGTCCTGGTCATTTGCGTCGAGAAGACGACGGTAGCATTCACCTGGAGGGTCTCTGTGAGCACGGTGAGTTCCTCACGGGAGAAGTGGACCTGCCGCTTGCGGTCGCATGCTTTTTTCGCTACTTTTCCCATTGTTATTGTTTTCACTAGGGTGGATGACGGGTTGTGATGTGTCTCAGGGTAGTATTTTTAATGGTTGTGTGGGAATTCTGATTTTATAGGTGTACGGCGTGCTGTTTCCCGTTCCGGGACCATGTTTTTACTTCCGTTTCCGTATATTTACGGTCACCGTACTTTCCGATTGCCGCTCATTACGGTGACCGCTAAGATGGGTGGCGGAATTGCACCTAGGGTGCCGTACGACGGCGGTGGGGGGCGTTTTGGGGACATTTCCGCCATCGCGGACATTGCACTTCCGCCATGGAGTAGTGCTCGTGCCCGATGGGTCGGAATTAGCCGCACTTTGCTCCGTCGTGCAATGGCGGAAAAGCTATTTACGCTGTGTCGGTCAGGTCAGTCACTTTCCGCCAGGGTCGTAATGAGGGCCATTGTGTATAGGCACTATATAAAAAAAACTATCATATCATAAGTCTATGAGATTGAATGAAAGTAATTCAACTATCCCCCTAGAACTGGATACAGCTATACAGTAGGTTGTATTTATTAGATACTTCCTTAGAGTTTTATACTAAGCATAGTAGTTTGAATCAGTAATTGCTAGTGATGTAGCTCCTGTGTAGACTCTGAGTTACATCCATTTTGAGTTTTGCTTTTTAAAATTGAGTCAAGTGTTAAATTCTATTGTGAGGATGTGAATGTTTTTTTGTTTGAATTAATTCAGTAATTCCAGAGGTTTTATTTACCTAACGTGTTTTTTTTTATCTTTTAAGGTTTATTAGCGAAATGTATTTCATATTTTCCTGCTTTCATGTGAATGATTTTGTAAAGGTTGTTTAACCATATAGAATTAAAAAAATAAATAATAATTGGTGCCTCTATTTATATTCTTTTTTTATTATTTTCTTTTTTTTATTAATGAATCAGCTTTTCAATATATAAATACAGAATAAAAGAAAGATTAGACCGCAGCATAAAAGTCAAATTGTTGTACATAAAAGATGACAATAAAGAAATTGTGCCATAATTACATGAGAATCATCATATGATAACATTTGAACATAAATAATTTATATAACGACTCTAATTTCAAGGAAATAAAAAAATGTACAGTCTCGATTTGTATAGGAACATTAGATGTACATAATATAAAAGCCCACCATTGGACAAGGTCTAAGGATCCCACATAGGTATAGTGTTGCGCAAAATACTTCATACGAACTTCAACCAAAGCTGGGCAACATGATATTAAATGCTCAAGTGACTCTTCAGACTCTCAATTTAGACAGAAACGACACAAATTCATATCACTAGGTATCAATTTGCACCTGGCCTGGATCTCTGTTGTGGGCCAAAGGTTAAAGCACACTTTTAAGATGACAGAGCGTGTTTGTGGAGATGGAAATTTAAGAAGGTATGGTTCCATGGTCCTGACATGTTTGTGCTGGAACCTCTGAGGGCAATCATACTTATAACGTAGACATTGAGATCGGGTATCAATCCAGTCACAACACTATATCATGTCCTTAGCTTTGTCTCGATTAGAGATTAATGTCCCAATGTAATATAAACTCATATAAACTTCCTTCAACCAACTTTGTACAAAAACATGATTAGAAGAGAACAAATAGGTTGACAATGTTTTCAAAACGTCATTAGCAGACATCGAAATCAAACATTTGTGAAACAGGACACATAGCCACCACTGATAGAAGGCACGCAGGGATTACAAACGTAGTTTGTACCGCAACCATGACCCAGGTATACACTGTGGTAGGCGGAGGATTGATTTCCAAAATTTCACCTCAAATCTATCTAGCGAATGATTTGACCAAATAAGTTGGTTTTCGAGTCCATATATTATACAAGGTATTGCTTTTTGGTTCCAATATATTAGAGTTGGTTTTAGCGTGAATTTTCCATAGCGATGCATCATTAATTTAGTTTGCGAGATAGCTGTGTCTAATTTGTGTTCCACACACTCTAAATGGCTTTTAGCAATGACAGTGCCCTTAAATATCATTCCCAAATATGTGTATCTTGGCACTATTAATAATTTTATTTTATTAATCGTCCACACAAAATGTTTGCAACTAGTCTTGTTGGCCGAATAAATTACAATTTGTGTTTTGTTTGTGTTAATTTTCAATTGATTTGATTCAATGTAGTTGGTAAAAGCCAAAAGTAACTTTTGTAGGCCTATTGGGGGTTTTGAAATGAGTACCAAGTTATCGGCATACATTAAAGTTTTGATGGGACTGCCATTAAATCTTGGTGAATCTGAGGTCACTGTCATAAAAGTCTGCCTGATATCATACATGAAATAATAAAAAATTACGGAGGCAAGCCGACAACCTTTCTTAAGGCCCCGCGCTGTAGAAATAGGAGTCAACAAAAGCCCATCAAAAGTCACTCGAATATGTATTGATGTTTGTGAATGTAACGCGTAAATGATATCTTGCAATGTCGATGGACAATTGTCTCTGTTTCATTTTGCCATGAGCAGTGTGCGCGATATGGAATCAAATGCGGCGTGGAGATCCAGGTTGTTTTAATGTCTGGCATTGTATCTTTATGGCATTAGGGCCAAAAAGATTTATATTTGTGCCCATGCCTGCAAGAAACCCCGTCTGGTTAGAATCGCGCAATTGACATTCGTTTGTCCAAGCATTGAAATCACGCAAAATCAATTTTGCTAAATGTTTACCTGGAGAGTCTAATAATGCAATTGGCTGATAATTATGCGGCTGAGTGCAATCAACTTTTTTGTAAATCGGTACAATTATGGAAGTCTTCCAGGAAGACGGAATGGCATGCAACAACAGCACCTGTTGAAAGATCTTATCTAGAATCAGGGCCCAAAAATGTGAATTAGATTTAAACATCACATTGCTGAGCCCATCTGGGCCAGTAGCTCTTGATGAACTAGCCTTTTTGATAAAGTCTTCAATAATCATCTGCGAACACTCCACTGTCCAAACTGCAGAGGAGTCTGGGACATAAACGAAACTCTTCAAATCGGTATCAGCATATAGGCTAGTGTAATGATCAACCCACTGCTGTTCGGATACGCTATGAGATTGTGCCATTGGTTGTAGTTGATGTGAGTTGATGTGAGCAATGATTGAATAGAGCCCATGCTTCTGCCGAATTTTTACTATCTTTAAATCTCAGCATTTTCTCACTGTCATTCTGCAGTATATGGGCTTTCCGTCCTCGGATCCAATTGTGATATCTGCACTTTGCAGATTTCAAAAGCTGAATCTGTAAGTGTTTATTTGAGAGAAGGATACATTTTTCTCTCTTCGATATTCTGTTTTCTTTGCCTTAATTTCAGGGTCGAAAGCACGTGCGTGTTTGCTCTTCGATCGACCAGTACACATGATTGTGCTCTTAAATGGTAATAGCAGGTTTGGGTATTGGTCCAGGGCCTGAAGCCTGACATTAAAGTCGATTACTCTGTTAAGCTCGGTCCATTTAGGCATGGTCCACGAGGAACGTGATTTCACATTATTGACTACTAACTGTTGATGCATCCAGTGCTTATGGATTGGAGCAGAAATCCAATCAATTTTGAATGCAAGCAGATTATGGTCACTAACCTGCATGTTCTGCAGTTAATAAATGCCAGAGGCATTGATTGCTTACCATTATAATTCTGCCCCACCAATGTGCTTTACAAAATACTCATATGCATTTTTTTCCAAAATACAGTATGTCCGCTGCATTATTTATTGATTTTCCTCTAGTCTTCTTTAATTCAGCATATAGGCCCCCTCTGATGTTCTATATACTGATTTCTACTCATGATGGCTAAGATACTGATAGAAAATCTGCTAGGCATGCTCGGTAGGCTTCTCCCAAGTACAGCTTAAGCACATGCATTGTGTTTACATCTGGAAAAGCAAATATGGCTAATATTTCACAGCTTGTACTTTTGATATCTAAGAATACATTAACTTTGCTTCCCTGGAGTGTCATGATCATACATGTTTCAGGCTTTGAGTGAAAAGATGTTGTTCTGGGGTCAACTTCCTAGTTTTAATTTTCAAACATTTCAAGCAATTTCCACATCACTGATACCGTATGGCTTGAAGTTGGCTTGGACCTTTCTAATTTGAGCACTCTGTGACCAATAGCTGGGGTGGATGCTTGAAAAGATATATTATTTATTTATTTATTGATTGTTGAATATTAGGATCCCTATTTTCTTACATGTTACTTTTTATTATGTGTTACACACTCTAGTTTTACAGCTCTAATGAAGTGTATAACAATCTAATCAAATTACATAATCGTGTATGCTACTTGTTACAATGATGCAGTCACTTTTAGGTCTCGAAAAAGGTACTACACGCTAATGTCAGATGAGACAAGGACCGTATAGAGAAGACATGCATCAGCTAACACCACACAAAGAAAATGGCAAAAATGCAGCACCACTTTCACGAATGTTTTGTTGCTGCATTAGTAAAATGTCACAGAAAGACAGTAGCCAAGAAACATATCTGAGGGACGCATATATTCTGTAGGGATGGGTGTCAGACTTGAGTGGGTGCCAACTTCCACCCTCTGTAGCCTGTTCCAGAATGATTTAGAGGAGTTTCTTGTTGTGCTAAGGTGGGAAACCAATCTGCTCCGCTCCTGCAATTCACAGACAAGACCATGCTACTCACATGCAAATTGCAGTGCATAAACTGCCGGTGGCCTTTTGCAATAACTGCAGTCACAAGAAGCTGGCCATTAACACAAGCAAAACAATGGCAGTGATCATGAACCCAGTTATATGCCGAGTCAGAGCTTTCATGTAAATGGGAGATATTAAGAAGTAGTCTCACATTTTTATATAATAAATGGTGGGGAAATAAGTGAAAAGGAGTAGAAATACATTTGCCAGCAAGGCCGTGAGGTTCAAAAGGAAAATAGGGGTAATTCCCCTGCACATGCCCTCGATGGCTATCATTGCAAGTCTGTCCCTTTGCAGGTGGTTTACACAGCGTTGAACTCTAGGGCAATGTACCCTGTCACACAGTGACAGGTGCGGACAATTCTGTCCTTCAAATCCTTTCTTCATTGTTGATGTTTTTTTCTGGGCTTCTGCGTTTATAGACTAAGGTCAGACGGTCAGAAAGTTTGCACTGGTGCAAGTGCAAAGTGGCACGGTATAAGCACTCAGGCAAAGTTGGCCATACTTTTAAAAACACTGGGACATATTAGACAACTATTGCACCATGACAAGTGCAGTTTGGCATGGTATAAGCACCAGGGTAAAAATAACCTGCGCGGAAAAAGGATACATTGTCACTGCATTATTGCAACAGGGCAAAGTTTGCACTAGTGCTAACAAGGAATGTTATTAGCACTAGGGCAAACTTTGCCCTGGTGAAAAACGCGTCAAAAACATATCTTTTTTGCGCAAGGGCAATGTTTGCCCTGGTGCTTAAACCATGGAAAACTGCACTTGTCATGGTGACACTGTTTTCTTATATGTCACAGTGTTTGTTTTTAAAAATAGGGCAAACTTTGCCCTAGTACTAATAACGTGCAACTTTGCCCTTGCACCGGTGCAAAGCTTCTGTAATCTGGCCCCATGTTGTGTGCTTTTGCTTATCATGGTGGCCTCTTAGCAATTGCATACTGGATTAGGCTATGCGCATACATAGCCACACTGAAATAAATGTAGTCTAGAATGCTTGTATGAAGATTGCATGGCTGGACTGGGAAGAGAAAACTGATTATGCATCAGGCTTGGAATCTGTGGGTGTCTCCAGCTATAACTACTTGAGATAACAGTAGGGAAGTTAAGGAGCAGTTTTTGGATGTGGGAAGGGAAGTGTTGCAGTGTAACCTGGGCAAATACCCCATACTCTTGAGATGTTTGAAATACAAGTACATTTGGCGAGAAGATGGTGTTTGCGGCCTGAAATATGCAAAAGGAGACAGGTAGCACTTTGATTGGCATGCCTCACACTGAGCAATCTAATGGCTAACAGAGCTAAGGCGCCTGTGAATGTGAAAATAATATTATTGAGAAAGTGATGCATTTTGCACTCTCATGCCAGAGTTATTTCAGATCACGGTGGAAAGGGCTTGTATCCATCCCTCTTTCATGCAAACACTATTAAAATGTGCAAGGAGTTCGGCAAATACCGTGCATTCCCTGAAGATGAGAGTGCGATGGTAGATGTGGCCCAGAATATAACTGCATCCTGCTGTGAATGATTGCTCCCTTCATCTGCGGGGCTTGGACTACCAGATGTAAGGTGAGCTGTAAGAAATGGACAAGGTTTTTCTTTTTTTGGAATTGGGTGTTTGTATTGCTCTTATCTCAATATGGTTATGTTTTATTTTATGAATTGTGGGCTACTCATTTTATTTCTAGTGTATATTTCTATGATGATATTGTATTGTGTTACATTGTAATGGCTTGCAGTACACTAACAAGTCATACAGATGAGAGAAAGATAGAAGCAAGAGAGAAAGTGACACAGTGAGAAAGACTAATATGGGCATATGGAGGTTGAAAGGAAGACAAGATATATAAAGCGACACAACGGGGGTCAAAAGAGAGAGAGATTGTAATGGTGAGTGACTGAAGAAATGCACCTAGCACAGTCAGATTAGCCTTAAGGAGAACAACTAATACAAAGGAGAACACCTGTGACAAAGGAGAAGTACTACTGTTGAAGAGAAGGAGGAATGTGACTAATTATTGTGAAGAAGCATAAGGACAGTGACAATGGCTGGAGATGGTGATGAAGTACTGTAACAAAGGAGGGTGTTGACAAAGGTGAAGGACTCTTATAATGCACTACAACAAAGGGGAAGGAGTGTGATGAAGGATTGTGATGAACTAGTAGGACTGTCATGATGGATAAGGACTGATGTAGTCCAATGACTTAGAAGGGATATGGACAGGGATTGTGAGAAAGGAGAAGTACTGTAACAAATGACTGCAATACAATAAATAGACCGTAATAAAGGGTGCGGACCATGATGAAGGAGGACACAGAGACTTCAAAACATGTAGATGAAAATTTGGTCTGTAACTTGTCTAGTAAACAACTTACCAAAGATGAAATAACATTACTTAATAAAGGAATGACCTTCTCACCAACACTTAATAACAACTGGGTCAACACACAAATAGACTTGTACAAGTGACAAAGAAAACTGAAATTATTTTTTTTTTCACAATAACCAACAGCAATTTGTGTCTAAAAATAGACTGGGTGCCGGTAGTGAATACACTATTGATGACATTTGTGATGTCATCTTTGATGTCCTGGGTGTTAGGCTTAGCAGTGCACAGTGGTGGCGCGAGTTATGGTTGCTTGGTTTACCATAATTGGAGAATTTCTGGGGTTTTTCGGTTTTACTTGGAACCATAACGTCCATTAAACAAAGTTTTTTCACTGAATTTCATAGATTTTTAGTAGCACAACTTAACCGTAACGTCCCTTTAACAAAGTGTTTTTACTGAATTTCATAGGTTTTTAGTAGAGCAACTTAACCATAACATCCCTTTAACAACGTTTTTTCAGTAAATTTCAAAGGTTTCTATTAGTGCAAATTGACCATAACGCCCCCTTAACAAAGTTATTTCATAGGTTTTTATTAGTGCAACTTAACCATAATGTCCCTTTAAACACGTTTTTTCAGTGAATTTCATGGGTTTTTACCAGTGCATGCTATTTTACTACAATTTACTAATATCATACTTACCCAATATAGCAATATTTGTGTCCAATTTACAACGTTCACCTTAAAACTCTGCCATTTCCCACCTTCTATAATAATTCTGAACACTTCTACACACTTTTTGCAACTATTTCAACTACTTTTGCATCCATAAATGTCTACGAACATCTGACTTCATAGCGGACCTTCTGGACAGTGCCACATGACCATACACTGGCGCGCGGCATGATGACATGTCTGAGAACCCATCCGCACTTCACGATAAGACCTCTGCTTTGCAGACAGTTCGGAACTGCATTTTCTACTGATCTAGGAACTTTCAACTTCAAAATTTCCATTTCACAGCTCCAACTTCCTATTCCTACTCATTATCCATTAACAATCTACTACACAGTACATACTTTTAGCAAAACTGCTATTTATCTTAAAATGACATCAGCTAATGCCATCCCTCCTCCCCAAGAGCCAACACACTGCTGTAATCAAGGAGCATGAGAAACACTGCCCCCTACCTTAGAAATAACACACATGCAAAATTTTCCCCTGTCCACCTACCCCTCCGTATTAGGGTTTGGTGCCTCTTCCCTCATTTCCCTCCCCTCCTACCAAAAAGAAAAATGCATCCAAAAACAACAAACGAAATTTTCCTTTAGGAACCACCTTTCACAGTTAAAAAATAGAACTAAAAAAAAACGTATAGACTCCATCTACTTTATATTTCTCAGTAAAGTACATAGACTCAATAAGATTTTCCAACATTTCCATTTGCATTTTGTGTTATGCTAATGGGAATATTGTGGCATACATACTCCGTTCCAGAGACTGGAATGGTGGATACCTGCCCGGCAGCCCAAGTTATCAGCCCAAGCGAAGCAAGGGTGGATAACGAGGTCTCAGGGCCATTATCACCCCACTCCAGCCTCTGTAATGGGGAATGAAGGCCATTAGCACCCTAGGTTCTCAAAGTGGGAACCTGGGGTGCTAAAAAAAATCAGTTTTCTTCCTACACTGGGACGCCTGTGGCATCCCGCTATAGGAAGTAAAAACCTTTTCCAAGATGGCCACCATGGAAAGAGAAGGCGGGGTTCCATAGAAGGCTCCTCTTCTCTTTCCATTGCAGCCTGCAGAAGGAAAAAAGAGAACCCTATGACCATATTAGCACAAGCACATTTTTTTCCTTTTCAAATCTATCCCAATTTCGAATAACTTTACCATAAAGCCAGTCCCAGGTGGACATGGCCACTTTAATCCCATGTTTTGTCCCTCGTGGTTATGACCAGTAGCCAGATTGTCTGGATCATGACCTTATTCCATGACCCGGTCAATCTGGCCACTGCCCATGGCCACAGGCTACACCTTAATCACCAAAGGTATATCCCTATTTGTTGTACCTACATTATGACACTTTTCACTGGAAGTTATATTAACACTACCAGTAACAGGCATCATCAAGATGCTTTTGAGAACCACTGGTATCTATGCTTGGTGGTGTTTTCTCTGAATGTTATATTATTGTGCAGACTTGCCATTTTGCATCATGTTGTACTTGTAGAAATGTGGGCAGCAGTGAGTAATGTATCTCAGTGGGTTGAGCGTCACTGCAGGCATCATTATACAAAGTTTCAATACGATGCAGGGCTGACTCAGTGCTTCAGCCTTCCTATGTTGATAAACGATTCCTTTTGTGTTTAAAAAAAATACAATTCTATTATTAAAGTACCAATTCTTTTTGGGCACTAAACACTTACTTTGATGTGAACTTGATGTTAATTCCACATTCCACATAATTTGATAATTGTATTTGTAGCAATAACGCATCACACCACCCACTTCAATTGCATTGTACTCTCAGAAGTGCTGTGGCCCTGAAGAAAGTGATAGAACAACTCAACCACTAAAACCGGTAGGCCCGGATAGACCCCTTGGAAACAAGGGAGCAACTTTAGGGTCCAGAGGTCCTTTTCAGGTGGAAACTGCAACACCTGTAAGAGAGAAAACACACTTTGGCATTTCAAATGCATGTAGTTTTGTGCCTTGGAAATTCCGGAGTTTAGTTTTCAAGCACGATGGAGCTGTTCCTTTTTTAAAGATGCCTTTACGATGCCAACCCAGGGAAACAGAATAAAGACTAGAGATTTCACCTGCAAGGCATGTACCACATACTGTGGGTCAAGATTACAGTACTCATGAATAGTTGTGTGTTTTTGATGTGACCTAAATAGGTGTGTTGTTGAAACATTAGTAGGGCGAGCATCTCTCTATCCCCTTAAAATAGATAAGCGGCCCATCAGCGCTGTCTAGGGCTAGACACCACACGAGGGATCAGATAGAGTAGTTGGAGGGCAAGCTGAAAGTTACACACAAGGTTACAAAAAAAAGGTAAGTAAATAAAGTATTAACCTGTCTTTTTGTGTGTGTAAAATCACAACCATTCCTCCAAAATGTCCAACTTAACTGGAATATAGGCCTTTCTTTTTGATGGTGCCTTCATTGGCTCCTGGTGCAGCAAAGGATCTTGTTCAAAATCTTGTGAATGATTTTTAAGTATATATATATTTTTTTTTTAATTTACTTGTGCACAATCAAAATAAATGATTTTTACAAGGCTAACATCGTCCATAGAGATGACGTGGAGATTCTGGTTATCAAAATTCAAAATTCAATACTGTCAGGTAGACATCGGATGTCATGTTTGTCAAGAACTTCCATTGCTGACCTCATAGCAAGAGGAGGCAATTAAGGCAAAGAGTTGGGCGAAGTTGAGCCAAGCCCGAGGGCGTTGATTTTAATAAACTCGGCTTTCATCAGTTTGGATGTAGCTAAAGCCCAGCGGGTTTTTTCCCCTCAGATGAGACGGCACCACCAGGTGTCTTCTTCAATCAAACGAGAATCTGCCCAACATGGTGTCAGGAAGGCAGTACGTTCTTGGATTAAAGAGGGACAGTTCAGGAGGAGATGGCGAACTGTCTCAATATAATCTGGGGCTTTACATAGTCAGCAGATTTTTGTGACTGTTTGGTGTCTTATTCCCAAGATTTCTCTTGTGTGAAGCATGTTCAAGCGGGCTCTTACAAAGATGGACCTTAGTTTCCTGTCCGGAAATTTTAAGCAATAGGCGAGTTTAGCCTATTAAACGTAGGAGGAAGATGGTTCAACAACTTGCACGCCGCTGCTCGGTCGTTGGTATTTATCTAATCCTGTTTTTTCAATTTTTTGCTAACTCTTTGGGGATTAGTGATAAGGTCCTCCGTTGTGCATGCTAGTTCATGTAGTTTGTTTTTTTGGAGTTCGGCCCAGTTCACGAGAGTCTTGCACTTCCTAGAACCCATCTCTTGAGCAATGACGTTGAAGATAGGGAGCCCATCTTTTGTGAGGGTCTTTCTGAATAGAGCTAATGTAGACACACTCACAGTGGCACTCAATGATAGGAGACCTAACTCTCTTCTCACAGCTGCGATGGGAATAGAGTTAGGAAGGCCGAGAGCTGATTTTTAAGTATATTTATGGCTTGGACCGAGCTTATCTATCATCCAAGGTTACTGCCTACTATCACAACAGTACGCTGCAATCTATGGAAGAAGGTTTGTTGGTGGTACCCTCTTCTAGAACCTATACGTGGGGTGACAGGCAATTTTCCTTCATTGGTTCTCGTACCTGGAATTCACTTCCACAAAACTTGGGACAAATTGCATCCATGAGTATATTTAGGAAGCAACTGAAAACCTACATGTTTGTATAACATTATTGCCTTTTGGCAAGTATTCCATTTCTGTGTGGTTCCTTGCGTAATTGCCAACCGCACACAGATGCAGGGTCTGCCAGAACCCCCCACTGGGGTACGTGCAATAGAACTCTACACAATTGAAAAAAATAAAATCAAGCCCACTCCCTGCACCGCTACCCTTCCCTCTGTCTCCTGCTGTGAAACATTACATGACACGCTGCCGCCCAGCGCATCAGCTACACTGGTGCCGAAACTTACAGACCAGCCTGGAGCACACGCCTTTATTGAAGGCTCAGCATACCGCTGCCGGCTGTCCAATACACCCCCCCATCCTGTCCAAGGTGGGGCGACCATGAAAGGCCAAGTAAGGCACATGCAGCCCACTTGCTGTGTGTAATGTGAGTGCTGGGCGTGTGGGCGCCATCCACTGTAACCATAGATCCAAGTCAATCTCCCCCCATACTGCCACCTGGTCCTCTGCCATCCTTGCCCTAAACCTTTCATCATATCTTAACCATGCAAAACCACCCAAACTAACAAAAGCCTTCCTGATAACATCTCTATATTTAAATAACGCCACACTCCTCTCAGGGTTCTTGCATACACACTAGCATATATAAAAAATGCTGATGTCCAATTGTCAATCATCCTCTGTCTCAATTCCAGCTCCTGCTCCTCCTCCTTTGATCGTTCTTTCACCCTCACTTCCCTGGGTAGGAGTTTAAACACATCCACGAATTCTTCTGCCCAAATGTCCTTGATAGCTGCCATCAATGTGCCCCCAACGACTTTTTAATACCCATATAGGGTAACTTCTTCAAATTCTCTATACCCTCCTTAGCCCCACAGCACTAACTTCCACCACTGCTGATAGCCCTTCCTCCACCACCTCCCCATCCTTCCTCCCCGCGGTCCACTCCACCTTGTACCCTGCCCTATGTGATCCCCAGCTTGCCCCATACCTAACCCACGCAGCAGACCATTCCCTTCTTTGCTCACCTCTTGGTGGTCAGTCCATGATACCACATCACACCATCCTGGCTGCATCACCACCACTTATTCTTTCCTTCCTGATGGGGCTCCTACTGTGGGAACAAAACACATCAGCAGATCCTCTCTTCATGTTAGCCTGCCCCCCCAGGCCTACTTCTCAACAAGTTTACCTTACTCCTTCCATATCACCGATGCAACGCCCCTGCCCTCCCACACCCCCTTACTACCCCTTCCCCTGCTCTCCTCCTCTCTCTACTCCCCTTGACCTTCATACTCCCAAAACATCCCCTCATCATCCCCCAAATCCTTCTCAACTGCCATAAACCAATCTTGATCCGTAAGCCCACCAGGGCTGGGAATATCCTTCTCTCGGCAGCACGGGGCATTCACCCCAATGCTCCTGTGCTGTCTTCTTGGAGGGGCTGTCTGGATCCCCTCCTGCTCTGCTCTTCTTGGGCAAGGTGTCCTGTTCTCTGCCCTCTGCTCCTCTGTGCTAGAGACTTAACTGCACTCCTTGCCCACTCTGCCCCACTTGCAGAAGGGCTGTCCTGACCCCATCACCAACTTCCTCTTCTGTGGCAGCAGGGGCCTTGCTGCACCCTCTATGCTCCTCCTTGCTGAGCGGGGAGACCATCCTGGACCTACCCCCTGTTCTGCCAACTACAGGGAGAGCATCCAACTCCTCCCCCTGCACTTTTCTGCAGGCATTTCCCCCCTTGCCCTCTCTTTATTAGCACTACTTCCTGCTCCCTTGCTCCACCCCTTTCCCCACCCCTTCACCCCTTGCAACATTCCCCCCATGCCCACATCCTCCCCACCCCCACCACTATGCCCATCTTCCTCTGCCTGAGGATCCTGCCACTCCGCACCTCTACTCGCCCTCCTCGGCATGTCCACCCTGCTTTTCTTGACCCCCTTCCCTTCTCTTTGGCCCTACCATCCGCTTTCCCTGCTGATGGGCTGCATGCCACCACTGCCACGAGGGCACTGTTCTAGGCAGCCCTGCGCTGGGGTCTGTCCCCCTTATACCTCTTCTCCCCAGTGACCTCCTGAGCCCCCCTCCAGCTGGGCTTTGGATGCCCTACATATAATATTCAATGCCTACCACAAGGTCTGGGCATCCACTAGCCCCCCAGCCATGCCAACCCCTACTCTAACCACCCCGTCCCCTGCAGAGCAGCAATTTCAATGCATTTTATATATTCAAAAATGTGTTTATTGGATCTATTTTATTGTTACTTATTTATTATTATTATTTTGATGCCCATAAGATGGGGTCTGGCACACTACGCCCCTTTCCCTAAACTGGCCATGCAAAGAAGCCTAATAAAAGTGGCAGCCCCTTTCAAAAAACTGCACCCGGTATAAACATATTCCTTGGACTTTTATTGTTTTTATTCTTTTTTGTAATTATCATATATACCTGGCTGCCCCCCGAGCTGCCCCCCACAATTATCCTGCGAGCACAGTGCCGCCCCGGATCACATTCACACTGTAAAGGGGCCTGTATGCTCCTCATGGGAAGCAACTTCACAACAAGCAGTGCACCACACTGCCGCCAGGTGGCCTGCTTGCATCACTGCACTCAAGGCCCAGCCCAGGAGCTCCCATGCTCAACAGAGCAGAAATAGAGCCACCTACACGTTCTTAGCTCCAAATCCTATATGGCTTCCCTCCTCACACTAATAAAGATGCAAGCCCCACCCGAGGGAGGCCGCCACAACCGACCACAGCTGAACCCAGCCCGGACCAAGAGGGGCCAGCCCACTCTGGCAGTGTTGCAGCACCTTGCTGCATTACGACACAGCCCTGCCCGCCCGAGGGTAAGTATGGATGAGCAAGCACTGCCGCCTTTCCGCACCAATAAGGACACCCAACTTAAAATATACTCTAGCAATTAATACTCCGCTCGTAATATTATTATTTTATTTATTTTATTTATTTATTCTAAAATCTTCTTTTTCTGCACCCAACCCCCTGCCTGCCACACCCAACGAACCACATGACACAGAAAGACCAACCAGGCCTAAGCTTAGCCTAAGCAACGGCTGGTGGCAGGTAAGGGAAGGGAGCAGTGACAAACACAACTCCTGCCCCAGCCGTTGCTTGCTCCGGAACCTTACCTGCCCCCTTTTATATTGGCAGAGGGCACTCTTCCCACACCAGCCGAGCTCGCAGGCGGTGCAGCACCCAAATCACCCTGGGTCAATGCGTACACGTACAACCGGGAACCCTCCTTTTGATCAAATGATTTAAAATCATAATGGTTCTTAGGAGGGAGGGATTTGAAGTACTGTGGGAAGGAAGACTTTAACTCAGAGTGCTCTAATTACCAGTAAGTAATCGGCCCATTACCTCCTCATCTGTCTTCAACATCACAGTCTTTACCCTATGAGACTATACCATTCCGGAATCTTTGGCATTCACTAACTTATTACTAGATAAAAACAGTTTCGCCAAAACACTAAACGAAAACCTATCGTGGGAAACAGTTGAGAACTGCAAAGGCCCTAACACCACTTTCTCGAACTTCCAGGAATCCCCCAGCCTCTGACAGACTCATACGTCACTGAAAGTAATTTAAGAGAAAGGGACCCAGCTGTTTTTAATGGCACAGCCATTGTAGCAGGGTAAACCTAGGGACAACAAAGTGCAGACAAGAGAATGTATATACTACATTTACACATTTTCCCAGCTACAACTTTGTCTTATCTGGACAGCTGGAAGACTGAACTTGTTTTAGGTCAAATTTCCCACTGATAACAAAAACATTGCAGACAAAGAGGAAATGGACTAGAATGGAAAAAAATGTATACCATTCTTAGATATTTCAATTTTGAGAATACCTCTGAGATAACCCACATCTAAAATGAAGCTGTAGGATCTGGTTTGATACGGGCAAGAAAAAATGACAACCAGTCACCCTATGCCACTCCCTTATCACAGGACAGATCAAAGTTTGGTTGCCAGCCCGTGCAGGCCTCAACCCTCCTGCACAAAGACAAGGTTTGGTGATGTATACAGTACAAAAGACAAACAACACAACATAACTCTTTGAATGTCACAGCCACCGCTTGATGAGTCTGAAAGTCAAAAACAAGGATATGTACAACACCTAGGTGGCCATACAATAAAATTCCCCATAAAAGAGTACAATATAGCATATCCTATTTAGCATGCACCCATTTTCCTCACATCTACACGAACTAGGGAGGATCCTCAAAGTGTTCATTCTTCTGGAAGGAATGGAAAACAGAATGAGTGAACTGCGCAAGCTGATCCTGTCTTGACCAAGAGCTACTTGTACCATTAAAACTGTAAATTCCACAGAAAACTCCATCGCCAGCCAAGCAAAGGATCTTTTGAGAGCTGACTGACATCAACAAGAGAATTGCCTGTGAAGAAAGCAGACCACAGACCTCATGAAATTACTTTCACATCCCGTGCAGACTTGGTCATATCATCGACCAGCCAGGTGGAATAGGTTGGAAACAGGAACACTCAAAATACCTGGATAGGAACCTCAGTGGAGGGCCCAGTTCTTGAAAGAGAGATAATCCCAGCCACATGAGTTGGCACTCAAACGGGTAGTCTTGTACAAAACAAATAAACATGCAATTCACAGATGGATGGACTACATTTCACTATCACAGATTAAACCCAAAAAGGTCTGAATCCTAAAATGAAGCTGGATTATTGAATCTCAAACCATAAAAAGCAGCAAGGGTAATGAAAAGACAACAGTCAGCAGCATTAGGACAATTCATGTAGTATGTAGGGCGTAACTGAATATAGATGATGGTGTGTACATTCTTAAAGCAACTTGGCCTAATGGAGGCTTGATCCCAGTACATACCAAATGAAGAAAAGGACTATATGACAACCGCCACTCAAGATATAATGCCTTTGTTCATGATTGTGAGGAAACCTTCAGCACATGATTCTAGGTGAAGTACTTCAGCTTTGTTCATGTAAAGTGACAAAGGAGCAAGCTTTACACGCTACCGGGAACTGTTTTAAGGAGCAGTGTAATGGAGGTCATGCTTAGAAACGTTATGCATAAGGTACCACTCCTTATTTCTTTGTAATAAGAAAGAAGCAGAACTAGACAAGGAAACATATGTACACCCAAGATGATTGATCATCAGTGGCAGTTAAACCTATGATCTTTGGTGTCACAGTACTTGTGCTTTATTAACACTTTAAAACAACGTCCCAATTAGCATTGTCATGTGCAGCATTGCAACACTTGGTTTGACTAATCTCCCTGAAGGAAAACTATTTGACATTACATTCAAGAAAAGCAGTGCATAGCCCATACTACTGTAAACAATCACTTACCCAAAACATGATAATCATAGAGTTGTAACAATACTGCCTCATACACCTTGCATTTAGAATGGCAGAGTGAAGATTATCTTCATAATGGTGTCCATGAACTGGAGAAAAAAAAACACGAGACAGGCAATGACATGCTGTGTTTCATATTCAAAGTGCATGGTACTGCTGCGCTGACGTCTATTAAACACTTGCAGTGTCCGTTAGCCAAAACAAACCCAGGTACAGGGACATGCAAAAAGGTCCCTTACTACAATAAAAACAAACAGAGTTATGCATAGTATGAAGAAATACCTGCTCATCTGTCATTCAGCACTGATGTCACTTGTGTGGTGTCCGCATTGGCATCCACAGCTCCAGATGCTGGGTAAATCTGAAACAGCACTCCTACAAACAAAAATGCATCCCACATATGTTAATGTTCAGGAACGTTCAAATACAGAATCGCTGCAGCCAAGATTTAAACATTCAAACTGCGAATTGAATGTAGACCTAGTAACAAGTGTTCGACCCCTGAGAGACAGCCTCTGTCCTGCACAAATGAGGTCTTTACCAGGAATGACCACATTCTATCGCTATTCAGTGCGATCACATATGTTAATGTTCAGGAACGTTCAAATACAGAATCGCTGCAGCCAAGATTTAAACATTCAAACTGTGTATTGAATGTAGACCTAGTAACAACAAGTTTTCGACCCCTGAGAAACAGCCTCTGTCCTGCACAAATGAGGTCTTTACCAGGAATGACCACATTCTATCGCTATTCAGTGCGATAACTTGTTGCTGAGAATCTTTTAAAATTGTGATCTCTTTTTCACCCTGTGCTAAACGAATCTAAATGTATAGGATACAATGTCAAGCTTTAGTGTCTTGAAGGGTTTTGAACTCCCAAAGCATGAAACTCAAAGGCCAATGAACTAACCACTATGCTAGACAGGTTTCTCTAAATCACAGCCAAATAACCCCTTACAAGGAGAATTCTGTTAAAACGAAAAGCAATTATAAAAACGTGTTTTGCTGAAAACAAAACATGTGTTAGACCTGCATGCCTCACATAATTTGTTTTACTTCAAAAACAATCATAGCGTGAAACAGATATAATTTGTTTGTGGTCAAACAGATTTTCTGTAAGAAGGAAATGTTAACCCAGGGTACCATAAAGCAGATATGACCAACTTTTACCTGAATAGTATCCTAATCGGTAGGGCTGCCTGAAGACACACTCAAGAAACACATTCACGTCCGCTGTGTGCATATGCAAGGATACCACAGTAAACATAGAGCAAGTTCCTTCCCATGAGCAAGCAGTCCTGGCAGCACACACAGAAATCAAAGAATGTCCTTGGTGCTAGGAGCTCGATTCCTCATACATGGTGCACTGAAGAGACTATGCAACCAGCTCCCTCAAATTATCCAGATATACCTGGAACCAGCTATAAAAGCACACAGGTACAACACATCTTGGAATGACGTGGAAGTGGGACAAAGAGGACACATTCCAGTAAGTCTGCCAGCTAGTGGTCGTTTTTTTTTTTTACATTTCTTGCTTTAACAGCATACATAGACTATACATATTTCTATGCAATTCTCTGAGGATTGTTACTTGCTGGTATACTTGTAACCAGCTGTACAGACCCTCAAATGTCTGAGAGCAGCATCATTTTAGTGTTTTATACATATACATATATATAGGAATATCCATTGGAGCCAAATCACACACTCCACAGTGCCCCTAGTAGCCATCGCTGTAAATTCACCTCCAATTCTGAGCCAAAACAGCAAGGCATTTTGGGTATTCAAATTAGCCGAAATGCAAACCATTGGTACAAGCCTGCGTTCCAAGACGCCTGATGGCCGGCTCCCCCCTGCCATCTTCCCTCACCGTACATCCCCTTTTTTTTTTTTTTCTCCCACCCCTTTTACTTACCTTATTACAGTGGGGAACCGCCACCGCAGCTGCTCCTTCCCCTCGCCACCGATAGGCTGCCATGGTAAGGGAAGGTGGGCCTCTGTATAGAGCCCTTCCCTATACAGAGGCCGAAATCAGTTCAAGGTTTTACATTAGTACAATATTAGTAAATACCCAAATGTGCGTGCATTAATACATTTCCTGATACATACTCGTTTTACTTACATTGCAATTGGAGATATACACAACAATGTTAAAACGTTGGTTCTTGTAATATTATGTAGGTGTTCTTTAAGCCCTTAGGCAATTTAGGTTTGTCTGGTAGCTAAGAGTCATTGCACACAAGCCATTCTATTTCTGTCCGAATCCATGTTGTGTAACGTTCACTATAAATGGATTCACCCTCACAAAATATGATTGCATATGGTTTACAATTGTAATATGGATCTTTGTACAATCCATTGTGTATCTTTGGAACATAATTAAAAGATATTTATCATAGTTCAGATTTTGAAGTGATGATTGCAGATAACAACCACACTGGCTACATATTATATAATGGTGAGCCTTTGTAAGTAGACCAGCAAAGTGTTCACTTTTCTGAACTGGTACTGATAGATATAAAAATCTGTCCAAAGGTTCCGACAATTTTTTTTAATGGCATTGTACACATTCAGCATTCCACTCAAAAGACATTCATATGACATTTTCTACAGCTCCAATATACTCACTAGAAATATTTGGGCTTCTTGCTGACTATTTCCAGGGAAAATAAACACTTGTTCTGTTTCAACAGCCACTACATGTCGAATTTACATTGTAGAACGTATGTCATGTGGTCTTTCATCTACCAACATTTTAAGACTATTAAGTTCCATGCATAACTTTTCTTCATATGTTGAAATTACTGGTTGCATGACTGATGGAATTTGAAACGACATACAAAAAGCTTCATTTGAGTACCATGCTACCCGTTTCCTTACTAATTCTATAGTGGGAATACTTAAACTCTATTTTACTTTGTTTCACTGTTAGATTGGCTTATTTTGTATGAGCTGCAGAAAGATTTGTCTTTGAATGTGGTTTTAAATGTTGATTTTTTGGTGAAATAAGTCTTACATGTGTTGGTAACAAACCAAGATGAGGAGCATATAGTACACATAACCTATTGTACTCTTGAATACATGACATGTCAGCTGCCACGTTTGACTCATCAACGTTTAATAAAAATAATCCTTCTTTATTTTTTACTCATGACAGTGCTACATATGACATCCCTTTTTTAAAAACATTTTGACTTATGCCGATATGCACAGCATTCAAAGTCAATCCTTGAGATGTATGACAAGTTATTGCATGTGCATAACACACTGGAAATTGTGCTCGTTTTACAAACATTACTTTGAAAATCATGAATCGTGCAGAGGTACGACAAAATAGGTCAGTGTTGCTCTACACTATCAAACTTAACTAAAATATATTCTATACTTATAATGTGTGGAAAAGTAACAAATGCAGCCACTCTCCTCATTGCTCCATTCACAGGGACAATTTCAACATTCAATTGTAACATTAACATAACCTGTGCAATTATTCACAACTTTAAGAGAGACACTAGAGAGGCGGTTTTGCATTTGATTTTTCTGAAGTACTTAATTGTGCATTTATTTTTTCAAATACAATTACAGGGGCCATGAGGTGGCCATCTAGAACATCACAAGCTGTTATCTCTACAACTGGTTCTTCTCAAAACTCATCATGAGGGAGTTGAACATGTCACACTCTCCAATTGTAGAAATCAAAGCAACACAAGGTATGTTCTTATGTTGCCACCAGGTCCAGTGCAACCTTCCTGAAATAAGGTGGACATCAGTCTACTTTCAAAATTGTTTTCCCAGGATCATCAAGTACTCCTATGTTAATGCTTTTTTAGGATGTATGCATAATCAATGGGGGTCATTACGAGTTTGGGGGTAGCCATGGCACTGTTAGTGCCATGGCTGCTTCCAAACCCGGGTCCGGGTCCGGTCTCACTGAATGGGGACTTACTGGGACATTCCGACCTATGCGGACCCGGTAAGCCCCCATTCAGTAAACCATTCCCCATTCCCATTTGAGCCCCCATAGGGCTCAATGGGAATGGGGAAAGAGCTAATAACGGGCCTGCAAATTGCGTGCCCGTTATTAGCTCCAAGGTCCCTTAACGGGTCCCGCAAAGAACGGCTGGACCCGCTAAGGGACCTCGGAATAGGGCGATGAGGGTTTACTGGCACCGGCATCCTTACCGGTGCCGGTAAACTCTTACCGCCCAACTCGTAATGACCCCCAATATCTTCAGTCTGAGACATATTAACAATATATTCCTGGTATTAAACATATTTCCAGCGATTTACCCTATCAATTTTACCAATTGCTTTTGGCTATCCTTTAAATGAAGTATCCTGAAGACTTTGGGGGTCATTACGAGTTTGGAGGCATGTGAAGGCCCGTGCCCGTGTCTGGGTCTGTGGTGTCGGAATGGGAACTTACCGGGACATTCTGACCCTTGCGGACCCGGTAAGTCCCCATTTCGAAAACCATTCCCCATTCCATTCAAGCCCCCATAGGACTCAATGGGAATGGGGAAGGAACTAATAACTGTCATGCATGCTGGACGCTACGCTCGTAGAACAGCTAGACCGTTCTACTCCAAATGGAGGTTATTCGATACGTTACCGGGAAAACGACGTTTGCACTTTTCACGTCGCTAACTTCACGTGACTTTTGCTTCGTCACGTGAACTACGGTATTACGTATTTAAGCAGCGTAGAAGCTTCACTCGCTGCTTCTGATCGTCTCTATTGGCGTTGTGTAGCTGAACCTCTGATCTGCATCCTGGCATATTTCTACAGCTACTTTTGGGCCTTCGATAGCGTGTTTTCCGCCACACGCTGATTCCTGGAGCTATCCCTTCGCGTGATAATTCACACGCGTTCTCTGTCTTCAAGCGTGGCTGGTCCGGACTGCGGGAATCCTGCCCGCGTGTAATTCCACACGCTCACGCTGTCTCTAAACGCGGCTGTTCCGGACTGCGGGAACACCGCCCGCGTGTTATTCCACACGCGCTCTCTGTCTTCAAGCGCGCCTGGCTAAGGCTGCGTAAATCCTGCCCGCGTGTAAAATCCACACGCGCTCTTTGTCTTCAAGTGCGGCTGGCCAAGGCTGCGTGAATCCTGCCTGCGTGTAAAATCCACACGCGCTCTTTGTCTTCAAGTGCGGCTGGCCAAGGCTGCGTGAATCCTGCACGCATGTAATTCCACACGCGCTCTTTGTCTCCAAGTGCGGCTGGCCAAGGCTGCGTGAATCCTGCCCGCGTGTAAATCCACACGCGCTCTTTGTCTTCAAGTGCGGCTGGCCAAGGCTGCGTGAATCCTGCCCGCGTGTAAAATCCACACGCGCTCTTTGTCTTCAAGTGCGGCTGGCCAAGGCTGCGTGAATCCTGCCCGCGTGTAAAAACCACACGCGCTCTCTGTCTTCATACGCGGCTGGCCCGGACTGCGTAAATCCTGCCCGCGTGTAATCCACACGCGCACGTTGTCTTCACACGCGGCTGGCCCAGACTGCGCGAATCCTGCCCGCGTGTAAAATCCACACGTGCACGTTGTCTTCAAACGTTATTTTCTTCGCGGCTGTTTATAACCGCGTGTACTTCTAACTCCTGCATCTGTGGAATTAACAGAAGGATTGATCCCTATAGTGGGAAGGAAGCCTTTCAAGGATTATTGGAAGGTGACATTGAACTGAACTTTGGACGCTATCCTGTGGTGAATTCAACCCGTATCTAGCGTGAGCCTCGTTCCGTTCGGGATAAGTCTCCCTTACTAATTTTCCCTTCCTTGTCGTTTGTTCTTCATTCAAATCCATCAAGAGACTTCTGGATTGTTCTACCCAAATCTAAAGGTCAGTGTGAACATTCCTGTCATTATCTAATTCATCATACTCAGATTTGAGCAGTTATTCATGATACTTTAATTTGTCCTAGGCTGGATTACTATACTTTACCCACGCCCTTTCCAGTGATCCATCGCTCTGCCTGTTTTATCAGCCAGAGGGTTGTATCATTTGGAAGGTCTTTTATTGACTTCACGACTATCAAATCGTGTGAACAGGGATCCGGAAGACCCTACCTCCTGTATCCTTTTGAGTATTGTATCCTTTTCAGTTAATACTTTGGTACATTCTGACATAACGCGCCTGCTCATTGCAGGCCCGTTATCAGCTCCCTGGTCCCTTAACAAGTCCCGCTAAGGGCAGCTGGTAAAACCAGCTGGCCCTAGTGGGACCCGCTAAGGGACCTCAGAATGCGGCGGTAGGGGGTTAACGGCACCGGCATCCTTACCGGTGCCGTTAACCCCCTACCGCCGTACTCGTAATGACCCCACTTTTCACAGGAGTTGGCTGTAACAGATCTGAGGTGGGCGGTATGGGAATGGGGAGGGTGCTAATAACGGGCTCGCAAATAGCAAGCCCGTTAGTAGAGCCCTGGTCCCTTAGCGGGACCCATAAAGGACGTGTGGTCCGACCACACATCCCTTAAGGTTCCCGCTAAGGGACCTCGGAATTGGGCGGTAGGGGATTACTGGCGACGGTCTCCTTACCGCCCACCTCAGAATGACCCCCATAGTCTCTTAAAAACTACCTATTGTGTCCACACCTGAACAAAAAATAACCTGAGGGTTTATAACAATAGTAAGAGAGTTAAATCTTAACTGTTTTATTGTTCTTCGCTTTGAGCTAGCCAGACACACTTCACGGAGGGCGAATAAAATGTCCCTCTGACGCATAGTCCCACGTGAACTGCCTGACTAACCAAAGAACGCAGTTTGGGAAGAATGAATCCCATCTGCAATTTTTTATTGTCATTTTAGTGGGATAATAATATGTCACAAACTTGCTCTAACTAATCTAATTCATTGTAGAAAGTGGGCGAGTTTATCCTTACCTATATCTTTTCGATAGGCGGTGCCACAGCGCTTCCTAGGGTTGGTAAGCACCATGAAGGGAAAGGGTGTTCTTCCGATCAGGGTGAGATCTAGGGCTACACATTAACAGTATATTGAACAATCAGCTCGAGAGAAGCTAAATCCGTCCTCTGTTTTGTGTGATACCGTGTAGAAAGGTAACAGAAAGGACAAAGTACCCCAGATTTGAGGTATTATTCCACAAGTTATAAATATCCCTGCATTGTTTGCACCCCTAATTCATCCCATTACCTCCCCTCTCGTCTCCCATGCTCAACTCTTTCGCAACGTGCCATCCCAATTCATCCGTTCCATCACGGCCACATCCTTTCCCCTTTCTCATTTCTGTTCTTTTGCCAATGGGCCACCCTTATCCGCCATCTTCCTTCCTCCTCTCTCTTTCCACCTGCAGGCTGAAAATGACCACTTAGTTGCCCCCACACATTCCATCATGGGCCATCCACCCCGCCACTCTTGAAACCCTGTTGTACAGGGGAGCAGCCCCCATGCTCCCTCCCTGCAACTCTGTGAGGGTGATAGTGTCCCCACATCCCCTTCAAATCCTGCTGCCACTCTCGAATGAACTGTCCTGGCCTTTCTTGCTGTTCCTCTAGTCTTCTTACCACTTGTTTACTGTATTCCATTCTATTGTGAGGTGACCACCCCACAGCTTGCTGTTCCTGTTGGAGGGGGTACCCGAGCTGCCTCCCACTACTCATGTGGGTGATGGTGTCCTCCCATCTCCTCTTGCTGCTGTAACCAACCCTGTGGACATACAGAGTCCTCTGTTGCCCTGCCCCACTATTGGGGAAATCCTTCAAGCCCCTCCTATGATCCATCTCATTGTAGGAGATGGTGTCCTGCTCTTACCCTCCATACCTGGAGATCTCTATACACCCCCCGTGACTGCATTTAACCGCCCCGCTGCTCAACTTCCCTGCAACCCTTTCTCTCTGACACTGGCTTGACCTAACCTCCGCCTTCCCTCTTAAACCACAAGCAATACCCCCACCTTGCCTCACTCCAACCCCTCACTCCCCTGCGCCCCACCAGTGGACCCCCCTGCTGGATACTGCTCCCCTTCTCGCCGGAGCCCAAACTGACCCACCCAACCCTTGCCAGCCCAGAGCCCATCAAGTCACCTACCCCTGATGAAGCCCCGGCTTGGGAAGGGGTAGCCTGGCTGGGAAGGTGCCTTTCTGGCATACCAAGCAATAATTTGGGAATGCCTAGTCACCACTTAATTTGAATAATCATATAAAGGTTTTGTCTAATGTTTATTTGTAAAGATATGCAAATATATATCTCCTCCTCACATGACATGTATACCTGTATCTAAACATACTGACCAATCATTACCCTATTTTGTCAGAGGGCCACACCTCAAATTAATATATTTACATATATACGTACAAAGATATAAATATATACATATATACCTACCCCATCACCTACCTGAATACCTAGCTATAACCTCCCTATCCAAATATGCTAATACTCAGATAGAGGCCCTAAGCATACAAAACTGCCTCCTGTGTCCCTGACAGGAAAAGGCTGAGTGAAAATATGTTCGACCCCCTGCTGGCTAGACCCGGGCACCGTATCCCACAATGTCTAGCACCGCACCAGAGGGGCCAGGGGGACTGCACTGGATGGGCAACAACCCCAACCCACCTGAAGGGAAACACACCCTGCTGGCCCTGACACTGCACCACAGGCAGCAGTGATGCAATCCTGAGGTAGGCACTGATGCCGGCCATGACCAGCTGTTACCTCTGAAACTCTCCTTCCCCCAGGCCAAACTACACAAACTAGAAGAGCCCACAGATCCCCGCCAAGTTGCCGGGCCTGCCAAGTGGCCACCAGAAGAAGCATGGCCGACAAAGGTCCATGCAACACGCAAGGTGTCACCAGCCAACAGTTACCAGACCTTCGACGGCCCCCCATTATATTGAGTGCAGGTAGCTTGCTTTCCGTCTGTGCAGCACCCAAATATCCCCAGGAGAACGGCGTTCCTCGTACCCCTGAGGGCCCCCTGGTGTTTAATCTCTCTGCCTGCGCTGATGGAGCTCATTTTACGAAAGTGAAAATTGCACGGAAGCAGCGTCTTGTGCACATAAGCACACTTGGATCCCCTCCATGCAATCTGTGTCGTCCGAACTATGAAGTGTAAAATGAGTGTTAAACCTGGTGAAAACAATTTGACATGCTATTTCTGTTGTTCATAGTGCAAGAAATTTTAAATTGATTCCAGCAGGTTACAATAATAGGAGGTATTTACCATGGATTTCTGTGAACTTAGGTAAGAATAACACAAGCATGCCAATGGCACTCTAGCACGAATGCAATACTTTTGACAGGCATTGTGAATGGGACAGGTCAAAATAGCAATTACGTTCTGTGCCCCTTCTCCACCTGCCAAAAAAAGTTAAATGCGCAGGAGTTTACGGACAGGTGCTAAACCTTTTACGTCAAGTTTTTAGGCCTGTCTTTGCCCTCTGGGGACCTGAAAAATGAGCATCCATGTAATGTAAAATGGTCTTGTATAGCGCCCCTCTTCCACTCTGTTATGTTATGTTACTGACACTTATAACACGCACGTACACCGGAGGGCATCTCGGTACTAGGACTAGGGCTACCAACACAAACAGAGCCATCGATGCACTAGAATAGCAAAGCAGTCAACAGGCATTGAAATGTCAGATGGTTCTCTGTACGCCTGAGAGCAACTTGTAGATCATTCCATAATTTACCAGCAGCATCAAAAAAAGAACGTCCCCCTACCCTGCACAGGAGAAATCTGGGAATCGCAACCAAACAAGCATTCTCAGAGCAAAGCGACCACCCTGAAATGTAAGGCACAAATTTGTCTTGCAGAAAGGTAGCCACCTGGCGAAACTACACCTGGTTGACCAAACAAAGGGCCTGAAACTGAATCCTTCTTGCCACCGGGAGCCAGTGAAGGGAACCAAGTACAGGGCTATGGGAGAGCCATAAGGAGTAGAAGGGCCACTCGAGTGTCCAAATTCTGCAAGAGCTGCAGCCGATGTGTAAGGCCAAGAGGCTGGGTTAGGAACAGGGCATTGCAGTAGTTCAGGCGACTGGTCACCAAGGAGGCAACTACCGCAGGTCGAAGGTGAGCCGGCAAAAAAGGCAAAACCTTGCGAAGAACTTTTAGCAAAAAATAGCCTGCCTTAGTGACAGCACTTGCCTGAGGAGCCATCGGCAGAGATGAAAAGGGATAGACTCCTAGGTTCTCAATGACCGTCACCGGGATAAGAAAACTACCCAGAGCAGTAGGCCAAAAAGAAGGAGCTCAAGAGACCGAATCAGATGGAAAGCCCACCACCAGAACCTCTGTCTAATCCCCATTAAGCGTAAGTTAGTTGAGGTTCATCCAACCCCTCATGGCAACCAGGCACTCACACAAACGAGACAACATCTCGGCATGATCAAGAGCTGGTTTTTCTCACCATATGAATAGAATCTGAAGCTGTGGACAACACCAACTAATGGCTGAACATAGATGTTGAATAGCATTAGGAACAAGGTGGAGCCTTGAGGAACACCACAGGCAAGCTGGTGAGAAGAAGATATGAAAGGTGGAAGAGATAGTGATTGGCCCCAATCAGTCAGGAAAGACACAGTCATCGATGGTATCAAAAGCCGCTGAAAGATCTAATAAGATCAAGGCACCCACTCCACTCCGGTCGACCAGCCTGGAAAGTTCATCCATATCAGACAGCAAGACTCTTAGTTCCATGCCAGAACCCAGAATGAAAAGGGTCAAGAGAAAAAGAAGTTTCCAGAAACGAAGAAAGAAGAGGGGCTACCAAAGCTTCCGGTAATTTCATAAGAAAGGGCAGCAAAGAAATGGGCTGGAAATTAGACAGAGCAGAGACATCCAGTGATGGCTTCTTAAACAATGGAACAACTATCACCTGCTTAAGTTCCCTAGGAATACAACCTGACTGACAGGAGACATCGATAGCATTAGTAACCCACTGAGTCATGCCAGACCATAATATCCTTAAGAACACATAACGGAACAGGGTCTGAGAATGCACTGGACTTAAGTTGGTAAACTACCCTGGAAACTGTCTCAGCAGAAAGCTCAGGAAAAAAGACCACAGGGAAGGAACTGCTGGCAATTTATCAACCAGCATGGAGGTGGTAAGTGCTCAGTTGAATATGTTTACTTATATCTACAATTTTTGTATTAAAAAAGTCAGCTAATGAATCACACAGAGATTGAGTAGGAATCACTGTGGGTGAAAATCCTGCAGTGGAAGAAAAAGATTTAACCACAGAAAATAGTTCCCTAGACTGGTTTAAGCCTACCTCAAGATTCTGGGTAAAACATGTCTGTTTGGCCAGATGGATACCATTATGATAACTCCTGGGGGTCTTGCTGTGCGTGGTGTTATAAGAAAAGAGAGAGGGCAGGCGTTTGTGGGGTAGAGGCGATGCAATACCTGTGGTGTTGATGGGTCCACTTCAGAAAGACCCCATTCCAGAATGCTGGACTGGTTATATGAGGTGACACTTGGGAATTTGTTTATCTGGAGGGGAGACCAACGATCTGAAAAATAGCAGTGCTCTCAATCTGGCTTAGCACTGATGTGAGGGTAGGTGGTTGAGCTAAAGAGGTGAGCTTTATGATCGCCCAATTAATAATGCAGTGTTAATTATGTGATAAGTAGAGCATCAAGAATAGTTCCTGGCTCTTCCAAGGGGGTCTCGAATTGGGTCAGACGTTCAACTGACTCAAACAAATGCAAGGATATCCCTCTTACAAACCCACCTAACTTGAACAAGATTATTTGTGAAAATAAATGAGAGGTCAAAAGACACTGAATTCTGCCTTTGTCTGCTGTATGGATCTCAACTCACTGCTTAATTAAACAAAAAGGCACTGCAAGTCTCGTTTACCAGTAGTTTAATGGCATCATCAGCTACACGCTGTACCTCATTAGAAGGGAGATCAAATTGACCTAGCAGCTATGTTGTTTACGTTTATAAAGCACTGAATGCTGACTTTGGTGAAATCCAGCAAGTTTTTCTGCATAAGTGTTAAAGTGATTATCACAAAGGATTCCCTCTTCAGGTGGCTCCCTCTGTCCCCGCCCTATCTAGGACATTTGCACAGTGTGGAAAGAGATTAGACGTATTTTCGGATGTTTTCATGATGTTGCTATGCGTCATGTAGTAGAGGAAAACTTCTTATTGGGTGCCCCATGTCTAACTGCGAAGCAAGATTTGGACTGCACAAGCCTGTGAACTTATGACTTCCTTCCTGCTCTCACGGCAGCTACTTTACTATATATTTGCTGCACTCTGTGTGGTTGTAGCTGACCACTCTAAACGTTCCTGTGAGAATCGGAAGCTGCTGTCGCAGGGGCTCACCACCAAACACCCGTCGAGACTGGCATCATCAGAACTGACACAGTTTAGAACTATGCCACACTCTGGTGTATTGTTGTAACAGGATTTGGTGGACGGTCTTGGGCAGGAGGGCTGTGCCTCCAGAGGATCAACACAAATAAAGACATTATATAATTGTTTCATTTTAGATGCAAATATTTCATTGAAAAGCTGATCAGCCCTTCATGGTAAACACAAAATTGATACCCGTGGACAAAAACTCCATCCTGTCTCTGTTATGCCTAAAGTCTGTGTAGCCTTTGCCTATGATCCTTAGTGAGTGATCTTCAATGGCTGATAAGAGAACATTTTGTTTTTGATAGTTGATACAGCTTCTTCTTGCAATTCTGCTATACGGTTTCTTTGATGTAGTAGTTGCATGTTCTTTACGATTGTGAAATCTAATCTAATAACATTCCTGGGTTTGTTTAGGTTAAGTTGGTAAGCATTGTGCATCCAACAAGACCTTGCACCTAACCCACACATGGATGAGAGAGCAGCATAACGGAATTTAGAGCTAACAGTGCAATGAAAAAAATGGTTAAATGCAAAATAAAGTGTACAAGAGCGGCGGGGTGTCCTCTGACGGGCCCATAGGTCAGTGCTCGCCCTCTATTACCTGTAAGACAAGATAGCTGCACCAAGTGAGGAATGGGGGTGCAGGATTCACTTACTCCAACACAATTCAATAAAGACAACTCAATAGTTTGGCAAAGGGAAGTCCGTACAAAAAACGGGGAAACACATGGGAATCAGCAGTGTTGCGATCGCCTGTCTTGCTTCAACTTCCTCGAACTTCATGCAAACAGTAACGTTTATACCCAAAACTCGTCATCATTGACGTCTAAATCCACAAGTTTGTCATGCAATATAATTGGTTGGAAAAGGTAACTTAAGTATAGGTGCTATATCTGTATATGGTAACAGAGCATGCGGATTGGATAACTCTTATCGGGTGGGCGTCTATACCCATCCCTCTACATCACACGTGATAGAAGTCACTACACGTACGACGTCCTATTGGTTCTACTATCTATAGTATCCTAGATAACTTTGTCCATTGTGATTGGGTAGGTTACACCCCTAAACATAAATCTCCACTTTAATTAGCAGCATGCACAATGGACACCCAGGTGCCTAGTGTCCCAAGATTCACCCTGCCTCCCTTCCATCAATCAGTGTTTTTGGGCTATGTGTCAATTAGTTGGCTGGGTATGGCCTCAAAACTGTAGCCTCTTATCTGGAGAAGTTATGGCATCCTTGGTTCTGGGTGACATCAGACGTTGGTAACTCTTCGCACCTGGCTAGTCACATGTCTGTTCACTGTGAATCTGCTTCAGTTTCGAGCATTTCGTGTATTTGATTCTTCCTTAGCCTCGCCACCTGCCTGGGCCCCCCTTATCTTGACCTTCAAGGGGCAGGCTGGTATGCTCTGAAGTTTCGATCCTTCAGAGTTGCCGCTCTCCTCCCTTACTTAGGTTGACCTCGAATTCCCAGGCGTGAGCTGCTTCTTTGCAGAGTTTCGATTCCGCTCTTCTTTCTGGCTCTAGCAGGAATATGAAACCTGTTTTCTTAGGTCCTTGCATTCCAAGCCTATTTACAAGTGTTAGCTGGTTGGATACTTCCATCTTGTTTTACAGCGATGTTTCCTTACGTTTCAAAATTTTCTCTTCTCCTGCGTCCATTACATAAATTTTCATAGCTGCTCGCACTGGCGCGTTATCTTTGATTGTCTTTTTCGTTCACCCATAAGGCTCGTTGGGTCTCTTTGTGGACTGTCTGTAGGTACTCTTCATTTCGTGTCGGCTGCTGGTACGGTTGTCTAAGAGGGTACCGTGCAGCCCATTGTTGTCTGGTTATGGGCGTTTCAACAGGCATGGCTCTTCTGATGTACACTGGGCAGAGTCCATGTGCAGCTCTCTGTTGGTTCATCTGCTCTTCATACGTCACATACCTTGGCGAGTACGTTCCTGGTACCTTGGAATAGGGGGCAGGGGTGCAGGCCATGTCTGGGACCACCTCTACACTCCCCTCTCTGGTCGGTTCATCGACCACTTCTGCTTCCTCCTTTGGATTCATCTTTTTTGGTTCTTCTGTGTCTTGTTCGTCGTCTTCAGTGTTTGTACAAGATGGTATGAATGTGTGTATCTTTGGAGTCCATATTTTTATCACACCTTTCAAGCTTCCTGCTGTTTTTACATGTTCATCTTTGTCCCAGGAAAAACACACAGCTTGTCGGGTGAAAACAGGTTAAGAAGAGCCACCGTCTCTGGCTGGGCTTTCAAACTCATATAGGATGCACTGTGATGTGCTAAAAGGCACATGTTAGACCACCTCGGTGTAAGTCGTGAGTTTCTGTCTGTAGGTTTGTTGAAAACTGTACTGACAATGGTTTCATTTCTTATCTCAAGGGTGAGATCTAGAAACTGAACTGAGCTCTTGCTGTGTGTTACCGAAAACCTTATGAACGGGTTTTGGTTGTTAAACCACTCCATGAAGAGGACGAGGGCTGATTCGTCACCTGTGAATATCAGAAGGACATCATCGATATATCTCGACCATAGTTCCATTTTGGATAGCCATGGGTTGTTGGGGTTGTAGATCTTTTCCTCTTCAAAATTGGCAAAGTAGAGGTTAGAAAGGCTTGGGGCAAAAGTGGCTCCAATAGCCATCCCAGACACTTGTTCGTAATGGGTATTGTCGTAGATGAAGACGTTTTTTCTCGGGGCAATTTCCGGTAGTTGCATCACCAGCGTGACTGGAGTTTGCATAGGTGGATCTTTCTCTCGCAGGATCTTCTCAGTAACTCTTAGTGTGGCCATCTGAGGAATCTTTGTGTACAGCGATTCGATATCCATTGTTACTAGAAGATTATGTGTGGAATCGAACGGTCGGTCCTGGGTTAGTTCTAGGACTGCCGTCATGTCTTTGAGATATGATCTCATCTTGGTGACTTCTGGCTTCAGGAAGAAATCCACAAACTGTGAGAGAGGTTCCAGGATTGATCCTATCCCGGACACAATGGGTCTGCCTGGAGGTTTTTTTTTCCTTTGTGCACTTTTGGTAGTGCGTAGAAAGCCAGCTTACTAGGAGTTTTGGGGTTAAGGAAATCATATTCCTTGTTTTTGATCAGTTCTCCGGCGCTGGCTTCTTCTAAGATGGGCACTATCAACTGTCTGATGGATTCAGTGGGGTCTGTGCCTAGTTGTCTGTAGCTGGAGCGGTCACGGAGCAGGTCCATGACCATTTTGTGGTACGCACAATATTGAACAGCCTGTGGCATCATGCCCTTATGAATTGCATTGAGCAACTGCTGGTTAGACCCCTATATGACAATGCAGGCTCTCCCTTGCATTGTTCCAGGCCACCGGCCTGACCCCAAAATGGCCGCTGCATTCCCATGCAGGACGGCCATTTCCAGGACGCGACCACGCGACGCAAGGTGGCGCTATAGCAACTACAAACATAGTGGTCTGGCGAGCCGCAGCACTGAGAAGCCTTGTGCGCGGCCCGCCAGACCTCACTGACTCTTGCAGAAGGTAAGCCCACGCACTGGACCTGGCGCGCGCCTTGTCAATCCCCCGCGAGCAGAGTTGAGAGACACGCGCTCGGGCACAGTGAGATAGCGGATGCGGAGACGGGATCACTATATCTGATCCTGTCTGCAAGTATACTTGCCATTCTAGCTGACACGCATGGCGCGGTCAGCAAACAGTGAATAAGGCACATTTTATTTAGATGAAATCTTACATATACGTAATTGTTTTGTTTTCCTGACTTGTTGCATTTGTGCAACTAACAGTTCAGTAATAACTGTTTTTTGGCCCCTAGGTCTCAGGCCACCTCACCCCCCGTGCATAGAGCCACCACACCACTCGGATAGGGTAAGCCTTTCCCTCCCTATTGGTATTGTGATTTGACAATGCAGTCTTTTCATAATATGTCTACCTTAGAGGTTGCAAACTGGGAAATGTATCCCCTATCCTATCTCTCTCCCCCTCCCTCCTGTCATCCCTACAGATAGAGGAGTAGAACCACTGCAGACAATGCTGCTTGTCCAACCTAGAAGGTGCACACGGTGGTGCCCTTATATTAGCCCTGACGAATATGGCCTGCCAACATAGTACCACAGAAACCGGTCGGCTGTAGAACAATCTGACCTAGTGCCCAACACTTTTCGTACAGTCTCAGCTTGTTCTTGTAGAGGATCCCTATACAAACATACCAGGGGTCCCATGCCATAAGGAAACCTCATGAGAGGAACCTATTGAAGAACGCTGTCTTCCTTGTTTTTAGAAAAGCCTGTACCTGCCCATACAGAGAAAACCTATTAAAGTATAAAATGTCTTTCATCTGCAAAGCAGCAGACACATGTCTAGACCGAGGTGGTCTAACATGTGCCTTTTAGCATGCCACAGTGCATCCTATACGAGTTTGAAAGCCCAGCCAGAGACGCTGGCTCTTCTTAACCTGTTTTCACCCGACAAGCTGTGTGTTTTTCTAGTGTGATTACGATATTGGGCAACTCACAGTTGGCAATCCCAAAACAGTCCCTTGTGTTTTGTATCGTCTTTGTTCCAGGTCATTAGCTGGCAATGTCCATTTGGGCTGCAATAGATCCATTTTCCTTCATACGTTCTTCGTTTCCTGGGATACGTAAACTTTGTTCCTTCTGACGCAAAGTCTCTTATTTCTTCATCAGTTAGGTCTCTGGGCTTCCATCCTGGTTCGACATCGACCATGATCTTCATCCCAATGGCTTTCTTCGCAGTTTTCTGGCACTGTGTGATGATTATCTTGATAACACAGAATCCTAGCAGTATCATTGCTACTAAGGCTCCCAGAAACTTGAATATGTCTACCATCCATTGCGGGAGCCATGAGAACAGTGCTCCAAACCAGCTGTCATCATCCACTTCATCTGTTTCGTCGATCATCTGTTTTTTTAAGGTTGTCGGCATACCTATGGCTTCTGTTAACGTTCCATTCTCTTCGTCATGCAAAGGAATAAATGTGCAACATGATTCTCCGATTTTTGCGCAAACACCTCCATCCATCGCCATGATCATGTCAAGTACATATCTGTTCTGGAGGGTCATCAATCAGATCGCTCTCAGTTCTTCTTGGTTCGCATTAAATCCTTTTAAGGTGGTGTTGATTGTCTGCAATAACTCCCATCTGGTTATCTGCAACCATTTAGCATTCACTCCGACTTGGATGTGTGGCAAGAGTAGTGTTGTGAATACTGTTGAGGTGAGGCTAAACAGCCTGTGTTCGTATGGGATTGCATGGAATGCTTCTTCTGATTTGGCAGAAAAGTCATTCTCCCTCTTCATCTGGGATACCAGTTGCACAGATCTCCTCTTCCTTAGATGAGCATCTGCTTTGGGGAAACTGTCAATACTCAAGTCACTTTTTGGGATCACTAGTGCGGGAACATGGACGTTCACTAGTGTGCATATGCCTCCCCAGTTTTTCGGTAGTCTTATATATGCATTGGATCCACACGCCCAGTAATGGTCCATGATAACTGCGGTCCCTTGCGTCATTCCTGGGGCTTCAAAGATTCGTCCGCAGTTTTGATTCTCTCCAATTTTCCTTGCGCCATTGTTTCTGAAGCACAGTTTCGGGTTTTCCAGTGCTACTATTTGCAAGGGTCCTCCTCTGTCTTCGACCCATGTCAGCAGTCTTACCAACTTTGGCCATAGAGGATTGCATAACCTCTGTGAGTTCTCTATCTCTTCTTGGCGGGCTCCAAGGACCATCCAAGCTCGTCAGATTACTACTCCTTCTTCCCATCCATATGGGGAAACCACTGTTCCCCAAATCTGCATTTCGCCTCTGTTCTTCCAAATTTGAGCCTCTTCTGCAGTTTTTCCTTGGACGTTCAGTCTCGAGTTGATTTCCCATTTCGTTCCTGATCCTTTAACTTCAGGGTTCTCATATCTGATCACGTGATTCCTGGTATGTGCTCTGTTTCTTGTTTTAATGAACTGGACGTAGCCGTCTTCAACTGGGTAATCCTATTCAGTGGCCCATATCAAAGAGGCGTCTCTCCCCATAAATTGCCCTCTGGTGTTGCACATTGCTACGTGTGACATACAGTGTGCTGTAGGGACATCCATTTCTACAGCCACAAAGATCTTGGATTTTCCCATGCTGTACGGTAGAAGTGCACAGATGAAGCATTCTCCTTCTGATTGACTTCTTCCTACTTCCTTCATGTGTTGGTACCAGATGTTGTTTCCGAGATGTGCTGTGATGTCCAGGTACTTGTTTAGTTCATTGTCGTCTTCATGTGGGCTTCTCTTGATTCTCAGTGTCCTTCTGTAGTTTGCTATAACTATATCTTTAAATGCATCCATGCTGCTTTTCCACTCTGGGGGTTTTTCTGGCATGCTTTTCGGTGGAGCAGGTTTCATTATCTGTATTGCTGTGGTAGGAGAAGGTCTTGTGTTTCTTTTCCTCTCTTTTTGTATACTTTTGTAGATCTCCTTTGGTCACCATTGGTTTACCATCTGCCCAATGTGTGGCTGCGTCGTGGGCCTGGTGCTTGTTTCTTGCGTTGGAACCGGTGTGCTTGTCGTTATAGCTTTTGCGGGTTTGTCTTTCAGCTCCTCGTACAGTTTCTTTGCTCTAACTATAAACAGGAATAAATGATCTGTCAACATTTGTGTTTTCCTTTGAATTCTCTTGTGGCTGCTTCAGTCCTTTTGAGTACCTTCGTTATATCTTCTTTAATCAGCCTTTTGCTTGCTTCTTCTTGGTCACTTCCACTGTTTTCTGGGACTGGTTGTTCGGTAGGCAGTCTTGCACCCTCAATTTTAGTTTGTTTACTTTGCCATCAGGTTTTCTTGGAACTGGAATAACTATGTAGGGTCTGGGTGCTTTCGTGGGACTTATGCGTACAATATCTGGTGGGTGCACTGAAATTGGAACGCTTCGTGCACCAATAAAGAATACAGTTCTGATTGTTAGTGACAGAAAAACAATAATAATCACTATACATATGCACATTATCGTTCGATAGGACAATTTGCAGCATTTTCTTCCAGGGAAGTGGGGGCGCCCCTCTGCCTGTGGGAGGACTAGGTTCCTGTTCTGGGCCCCCATTTCGAACATGAGTGTATAGTCAGTGTTTATTTCTTTCCACTTACTGTAGGGACATCCATTTCTACAGACACAAAGATCTTGGATTTTCCCATGCTGTACGGTAGAAGTGCACAGATGAAGCATTCTCCTTCTGATTGACTTCTTCCTACTTCCTTCATGTGTTGGTACCAGATGTTGTTTCCGAGATGTGCTGTGATGTCCAGGTACTTGTTTAGTTCATTGTCGTCTTCATGTGGGCTTCTCTTGATTCTCAGTGTCCTTCTGTAGTTTGCTATAACTATATCTTTAAATGCATCCATGCTGCTTTTCCACTCTGGGGGTTTTTCTGGCATGCTTTTCGGTGGAGCAGGTTTCATTATCTGTATTGCTGTGGTAGGAGAAGGTCTTGTGTTTCTTTTCCTCTCTTTTTGTATACTTTTGTAGATCTCCTTTGGTCACCATTGGTTTACCATCTGCCCAATGTGTGGCTGCGTCGTGGGCCTGGTGCTTGTTTCTTGCGTTGGAACCGGTGTGCTTGTCGTTATAGCTTTTGCGGGTTTGTCTTTCAGCTCCTCGTACAGTTTCTTTGCTCTAACTATAAACAGGAATAAATGATCTGTCAACATTTGTGTTTTCCTTTGAATTCTCTTGTGGCTGCTTCAGTCCTTTTGAGTACCTTCGTTATATCTTCTTTAATCAGCCTTTTGCTTGCTTCTTCTTGGTCACTTCCACTGTTTTCTGGGACTGGTTGTTCGGTAGGCAGTCTTGCACCCTCAATTTTAGTTTGTTTACTTTGCCATCAGGTTTTCTTGGAACTGGAATAACTATGTAGGGTCTGGGTGCTTTCGTGGGACTTATGCGTACAATATCTGGTGGGTGCACTGAAATTGGAACGCTTCGTGCACCAATAAAGAATACAGTTCTGATTGTTAGTGACAGAAAAACAATAATAATCACTATACATATGCACATTATCGTTCGATAGGACAATTTGCAGCATTTTCTTCCAGGGAAGTGGGGGCGCCCCTCTGCCTGTGGGAGGACTAGGTTCCTGTTCTGGGCCCCCATTTCGAACATGAGTGTATAGTCAGTGTTTATTTCTTTCCACTTACTCCGATCTTGTCACTCAAAATTTTATCGCAAAATGTCAAGTGCTTCTCAAGTTTCCCCCCTCTTGCGGGAGACGACGGTAGTCTCTGGTTACGGGATACAGTTCCCTTGCTAGACTATGGAAAAAGGTTAGGCTAACATTTTTGGTAAGTGATATTCATTATGCATCTCAAAAATAGGTAAGTTCCCAGTTCACCTCGCGAACCTGCTTCGGTCCTGATGATATGCTGGTACCTGTTAAATGTAAAAAGGAAAAACTTGGTACCAATCAGAAATCAAAACCAAAAATTAAAGACAAAAATAAGGAAAAATAAAAATAAAAAATAAAAATAATCGTGAACAATAAGAGTGAAAAAATAAAAGAAAAAATAAAAGAAAAAATAGAAGAAAAATAAAAAACAAGACAGTGAAGTTCTCGTTTCTGCTCTTCTCGATCTGTCCCACGGCGAAAAGAGGAAGAGCTGTGTCTCTGTCTCCTCGATCTGTCCCTCGGCGGAAAGATGAAGAGTTGTGTCTTTGTCTCCTCGATCTGTCCCTCGGCGGAAAGTTTCACTGGAAACTCCTCAGGTATTCACTCTGGAAGTTAGATAGCTCCACCTGGAGCATGATTCAGTGGAGGAGTATGCCCATATGTGTGACATTGGCTGGATCTCTGATGAAGATGATGACGTCAACATCGCCAGGTCTCCCCGCCATTTCTGGAAAGTCAGTGACTAAATGAAATAGCACGTTATGTGCCAGTCGGCTGTCCTCGGGTGACAGGGACATTTGTCCTGCTTTGCTGGGTTCTGGATCACAGGCCTTTCTTTCGATGTGAACAGTCTCTGCACTTTCCTGCTGCGTGGATTGCAACCACGTAGTTTAGCTTGATCCACAGTTTGTTCAGATATTCATTGTTTCTTGGATCTCTGGTGTACATTAGGGTATCCGTGGTTCTCCCGATGAGTCCTTGGCACTCCTCTATAACGCGAAAGAAAAGCGTGTATGTCAGTTCATCGATGATCACTTGTGGTGGAAGCATCTGTGTCCTTATTCACCGTACTCAGGCAACTCGGTGAAGGCCTCCACGAGGACAGTCAGTAGTTGCCGTATTACCTTGCTGTTAGCAGGATCTTGAATGAAGTCTGGGATACTGGTGTCTCTCCCTACAAGTGACGGATATGTCTCTAATACTAATCGAAAGCAGGACAGCACATCCCTTGTGATATTTCTGCTGGGGGATACCATAAGTTCTTAAAACCAAAGTTTTGGTGTGGGCTACTTCAGGATACTGTTGTTATGCTTTCAGAGAAAAAGGGCCTCATTACGAGGTATGCCGGTAACCATGCCGCTATTGGCGGCATGGCTGCCGGCAAAACCGCATCCGTGTCCTCGGAATGAGGACTTACCGGACCATTCCGAGTTCGGATGGCCCGGTAATTCCTCACTCGAGGACACGGACACGGTTCATCCCCATTCCCACTTCAGCCCCCATAGGGCTGAATGGGAATGGGAGAGGGAGTAAACAACGGGCCATTACGAGATGACCCGTTGTTTGCTCCCTCTTCCCCTCGCGGGACCCTGTATGCACGCCTGGTTTTCCCAGGCGTGCTTAACGTGTCCCGCGAGGGGACCTCGTAATGTGGCAGAACGGGTTGAACGGCGCCGCAGCCTTTTACGGCGCCGTTTAACCCATTCCGCCAGGGTCGAAATGAGGCCCAAAGTCTTGTCTGTAGTCTTGGTTTTTCATAATGCTTGAGTGACTTGATTCAAAGTTCGTTGTGGCTTAGATGTGCTTTTCTCTTCTTCACCCTGCAATTGTGATGCACAGAGTGTCCATATTATTGCCTTTTATCACCTTTTTATGCTTAGCGGGAATATCTAGTTACAAGCCACAATTTTTCAAAACCAGAGTTCCTTAGTCTTGGCTTTGGTGATCATGCATCCTTCTTCCTCGTCATGGATCTTGTCTGTACGTGCTGAGGTTCTACGCCGTTGTCTGTGTTTTCTTCGTGGTGAAATGCAGCTTGAGGGATTTCTCCGATGTAGGGTTTAATGTCATTTAGGAAAATCCAAGCCCTCCTGCCCTGCAACTTGACACCAGACGGTGTGCAGTCCTCTACAATGAAAGGGCCATTGAATCTTGGCTCATCCCACCTTTTCCTCGTATGGTTCCTTATTAGTACTGCATCACCAGGGAAGACGAGGGGCGCACATAGATTTTGAACTGCGTCTGTTTCAGCACCTCCTGTTGTGTTTTGTGCTGTGCTGCACCCTTTTCACCGTCGCTGCTGTTGGCCTGAAACAACAGAGAGGCTTGATGTCATGCAGTTCAAATACTCCTGCATTTCGGTCCACAAGACCACTCTAGTTGGCTGGGCATCACATCTAGCTTTCTCTTGAGGGGTAAAGGGGGTCCTCATTCTCCTGCCTGTGACTCATGCGGCGTAAAATGATGGTCGGAGCCTGGCTGGTTCCGAAGTGCATACAATGCCAGTGGAAGACAGTGCAGCCATCCTTTTTTTAGAGTGAGTTTCAACTTGGCCATCCTCTGCTTTAACAAGCCGTTGAGCCTCTCACATATACCATTACCCTCAGGATGATACACCGAGGAGAACTTGTGCTTTATACCAAGCAACAAGCTGATCTGCTCAAATATTGCATTGACAAAGTAAGCCCTATTATCTGACCTCATTACCTCGCACACCCCCCATCTAGGGAACACTTCACTCAACAGGAATTGGGCAGCACAGGTTGAGTCTGGGTGTGTACAGGGACCTGCTTCTATCCATCTAGAGAATGGACACACCACTACTATTAAGTACCTGTACCCATTGTACACTTGAATCATGTCGACATAGTCGATATGTAAGTGCTGAAAAGGCCCATTTGGCCGGGGGATGACTCCTCTCAATACTTTTAATGTGTGCCCAGTGGTGAATTGCTGGCAGATTATGCAGTTCACCATAAAGAATATAACATGTTCCACTAAATTTGGTGTAAACCAGTCTACTGCGAGCGTTGCAGCAAGATTTTCTTTTGACATGTGCAAAGGGTAGTGTAATTGCTCCAATGCTATCTTTAGTAGGGCGAAAGGCATTACTGGTTTCCCAGTGCTGTATTGCCTCCACAACGCGTCAGAGGGGTTTAAAGAACACCCTTGACACTTCCAGAGATTCTTCTCTTCCTGAGGTGCCTCCCCATGGAGCTCCATTAGTTGTGTCTGCCCCATATTGCTATAGGCCTCTGGTGTGGCTCGTGCTACCATCATACGCTCATGGGTGCATGCCACCTCCACGTCCATGATTGTTTCACTCTTGGATGCCATACGCTTGGCTTCCATGTCCGCTTCATGGTTTCCACGTGACCCAAAATCCGTCCCTTTGGTGTGGGCGGCGCATTTCATGACCGCTATGCCCACTGGGAGCTGTAGCGCCTTCATCAGCCTGTCCCAATAAGGCTGCATGTTGCACTGGCGTGCCGTCTGCTCGGAGGTAGCCCCTCCTTTTCCAGAGTGCTAAGCCTGCATGCACGGTTGACGTCACATAGCCGGAGTCACTGTACACCATTATTTCCTGCTCTGCATGATTCTCAATGGCGAGTATCAACGACAGTAGTTCTGCAGCTTGTGCTGAATAGTGAGATGGTATTTGTGCACTGACGAGTACTTGAAACTCTCCATTCGCTAGGTGTTTTACCACGGCCACGCCTGTGTATCTTTGTCCGTCTTCTTGGTCGATTCTTGAAGAACTGACAATGAACACGATCTCACCACCTGCCAGGGCATTTTCCTTTACCCTGGGAATTTCATCATAGAATTCCTCATAGTTTGCACAGTCGTGTATAGGTTCTCCCTGTGTGACTGGCTAATCTATGAACGTAGCAGGGTTTAATGTTTTACATGGAACTACCTTGATCGATGGGTTAGAGATAATCACCTCATAGGCAGACACTCTCTGAGATGTCAGTGTGCCTTTTGGTTTCTCTAGAATGGCGAATAATGAGTGCTAGACGAATAATGTCATGGAGCATCCCATTACAATGGATGACGCCTTCTCAATGGCGAACGCGGCGGCAGCAACATTTTTCTGGCATGGTAAGTGGCTTCGCATAACCAAGTCCAGACTCCCACTGTAATACGCTAAAGGCTCATACCCCAGCGAGGTTCGCTGAGTGAGTACTGCCGTCATAACATTGCCATCTGTGTGTGAAAACAGGTAGAATTCCTCTGCATAGTTAGGAATCCTGAGAACTGGGGCCTTACAAATCGTCCACTTGAGTTCTGCAAACCACTTCTCTATTGCCTCAGTCCATTCAATCTTTTCTTTTGTCGCCTGGGCCTTCTTTAGGGCCTGAAGCAAGGGCTTGGTATACGAGCTGTAATCGAAGACCCATGCTCTGGCAAAGTTGCACAGGCCTAGGAAGCTTTGCCTTTGCTTTATCGTAAGTGGCTTGGCCATGTTCATGATAGCTTCAGACCTTTCTGGGGTTACCTTTTTTCCCTCGTGTGAGATTAGCTGGCCTATCTACAGCACCTCTTGTTGACAGTTTTGTAACTTTTCCTTGTCAACCCTATATCCCTTCTCAGCCAGTATAGTTAGTAGTTGGATAGAGTCGCGCCTCCATTGCTCTCCAGTGGTGCTGCAGATCAGAATGTCATCTACATACTGCAAAACAACATACTGCAAAACAACACTGTCTACCACAATATTGCTTAGGTCCATTTGCAGGACTCTATTGAAAATGGACGGAGACTCGCAATACCCCTGTGGGAGCTTGTTTTTTAGGTTCTCTGGATCCATGTGTGGCCATGGAATATATTGTGGTCTTCCTCCCCCTTTTTCTAGCAGCGGGAATTGGAATGCGCAGTCTTCCTTCTCTTTCCCCATGGCTCTCCTGTCAATTGCTGGGGTAGCATTCCTGCATCGCCGTCTACCTGGCAGTGTCCTCAGTCTGTCTACATAGGCTGGTGCTGACACCCATCTCTGACCGTGGGGAGTGCCCTAATGTTGGCCAGGCTGCGTGGCGGACTTCGATGCCCTAGGTGCAGATTCGCTAGCGTCTGACCATTGTCCCCCTTGGTCCCTTGGGAGTCACTTTTCGCGCCGTCTCCCTTTTTCGTGTGCCTCATCCTCCATCTCCCAACCGGAGTCGTACTCTGACTGTTCCCAGTTTACCCAACTCCTTGCATCTTCTTCGTTCTGAACAATCTCCAGCCTATCTAGGGACAGTCCCCTGCTCCCACTACTTCGGGTGACCTCTTCAGTGTGATATATGTGAATGCTTTCTAAGCACTCATCTTCCCTTCCATTTTGGGAAATTTGTTCCAGCCCCATTTCATCGTATATTTTATCAATCGTTTCCTCGATGCTTCTGGTGTCGAAGTCATCTTCAATATTTGCCCCACTCATGCATGGTACTGAGTCGTACGCTGGAAAGAATTCTTCGATGTCTTCCCGAACTACAACAGGATTGGGCTTTTTAACTTCCCGCTCCAAATATTCAAGATCCTGTGCCCTCTGTACACGTTTGCGTTCTATCTCATCATTGACTTCCTTGCGCTTCCTCGCTTCTTCTCTAGTCTTATTTTCTTCCCTTCTCTTTTCATTTCTACGTTCCTTAGCCCTTCTAACTTTCTCATCTTCCCGTCTCTTTACTTTCCTTTCATGTACTCTTTGCTCTTCTTCCAACCTTAGCATGTTCTGCCTGTACTTTTCATAGGCTGCATATTGAGTACGACTGAGCGATATTCCTTGCTCTTCGTGACAAAGTTGTACTCTCCTCAGTTATCCTTTCTTTTTGTTCTCTCATCCCTTATTTCCTTATCCTTCTCTTTTTCCTTTCTTTGTGTCACATTTGACTTCTCTCTCGGTCTCACATCATCACTTCCTTTTCCATCAAGTTTCAACAATATCTGTCCTCACATCCATTCGTCTTTTGCAAATGCTATCTCGTCAGTTCTGCCTTCACTTCCTTTCCATTTCTTTCCCTCTATCTCCTTAACGAGAGGTGCACAACTCTCTGCCTGGTCTTTCCTTTCATCATCGCGTCTCTCCTTGTCCCTCGGGACTGCGGAGGTAAGATTAATTTCCTGATCCTTCCTCTTGATCTCGTCACTACTGTAAGTAGGTGACTCGTATGCAGGGTTGCTATACCCCGTGGCTGCCTTGAGTTCTCTCAGCAGATAGAGTCCCTCTGACTTACTTCCCTCTACTTCTGGCTCAGGCGGGGCTGGTGACGCGGTAGGTGTCTCACCCCCCTCCGTGCATACGTTTAATATCCAGTCTGTGGGTGGCTCTTCATCCTTTGGCTGCTCGAACATTTTCCACAGTTCTAGAACAGCAAGAAGTTTCTCTAGCTTTTTACCTGTATATGTGGCATGTAGATAAGTCGTCATATGCTGTAAGATGCCTTTAGATAGGGACCCGTTCTGTGGCCACGGCATAAATATCTTGTGGGTGGTACCCTTAACCCACTCAGTGCTGTACTTTTTAAGCTTCGGTGCATGTTTGGGCAACTGCTTGCATAAATGGGCAAGTGGGGTAATCTCCTCCATTCTTAAATTTCGTTAACAACAATATTTTATACAGTTTCAACACATCCACTAGTATGATCGAGCACCAAATACGCAAACTCCAATCCAATCCTTTCCGCCTAAATTCTATATCATTAATTTACTTAAGAACAACAATCCATTGGCGATTCCCTCTTAGTTACAGAATCGCGTAAAACCCAAACTTCATTTCAAACAATCAGTGATACAATTCTTTACAATTGACATATAACAGGACTCGCATGACAAACATTTGACAGACTAGACGGACACCAGCTGGACACACATATACCTGCCTCTAATCAATACCCTGACATGGAGTTTTAACGAACCCCTTTGGTGCCATCTTTAATCGTCACCATAGTCTAATTGTCCCCCATTATGTGGGCTCTGAGTTCACGTTTCTTCTGACCGCTGTATTAAAGTGCAGGAACAAGGCGAATCCTCTTTCCTTTTTTATCTCAGGTGTCCTTCCTGGTATCCTTCGTTATCTCTCAGGTGTCCCCCCACTAACCACTTTTTCTCTCGGGTGTCTATCCCGGTAACCACTTTTTCCCTCGGGTTATCCCGGTAACCACTTTTTCTCTCTTATACTTGAGTCGTTAACCCCTTATATATATACAGGGCCTCATTACAACTCAGGCGTTAAGGGTTAACGCCGTCGTTAACCCTTAACGCCTGATTCCGATTTTAACGGCTGCTTTTAGCAGCCGTTAAAATCCATGGCGCTAAACCGCCTTGGTGCTAATTACGCCACCGTAATTTACGGTGGCGTAATTAGCGCCTTCCCCACTCCCATTATGCCCTATGGGGCAAAAATGGGAATGGGGAAGGGTAAAATGGGAAATGGGGATTTACCGCCAAAGTTGGCGCACTTACCGCCTGGGTCGTAATGAGCCCCACAGTCTTCTTTACTTCTGACTATTTTATTTTTCTCCGCCACACTCCGTTACCTTTCCCTTACTTGTTCTAAAGCCTGCAAGACATTTGTCAAAGTAATTAGTTTATTGTTTCACTCACAGCTTGCATCTTTTCCTCTCTGGAACCTTGGGATCACCGCCCCTCCTTTCCAGCATTCTTGCGGTCTTTTCGTCCGATTGGCTGCCCGTGGGAATGAGAAGGGTTATGCTTTGAAAGGCAGGTTCCTTCAGGCCCACTGTAGATTTTTCGAGCTATTCTATCAATGTCCACAGGAAGCTTCTCAGTCTATTCAGCCGAATGGCGAAAGGACTCGTGATATTGTCGAAGGCCTAGAGTTACTTCGTGCCGTCGGTCTATGGGTGTCTTAGTATTAATTAATCAATAGTTGATGGTTAATAACCATCCTCACACTACCTAGTGTACAAGAGCGGCGGAGCATCCTCTGACGGGCCAATAGGTCAGTGCTCGCCCTCTAGTACCTGTAAGACAAGATAGCTGCACCAAGTGAGAAATGGGGGTGCCGAATTCACTTACTCCAACACAATTCAATAAAGACAACTCAATAGTTTGGCAAAGGGAAGTCCGTACAAAAAACGGGGAAACACATGGGAATCAGCAGTGTTGCGATCGACTGTCTCGCTTCAACTTCCTCAAACTTCATGCAAACAGTAACGTTTATACCCAAAACCCGTCATCATTGACAAATAAATCCACAAGTTTGTCATGCAATATAATTGGTTGGAAAAGGTAACTTAAGTATAGGTGCTATATCTGTAAATGGTAACAGAGCATGCGGATTGGATAACTCTTATCGGGTGGGCATCTATACCCATCCTTCTACATCACACGTGATAGACGTCACTACAAGTACGACGTCCTATTGGTTCTACTATCTATAGTATCTTAGATAACTTGGTCCATTGTGATTGGGTAGGTTACATCCCTAGACATAAATCTCCACTTTAATTAGCAGCATGCAGAATGGACACCCAGGTGCCTAGTGTCCCAAGATTCCCCCTGCCTCCCTTCCATCAATCAGTGCTTTTGGGCTATGTGTCAATTAGTTGGCTGGGTATGGCCTCAAAACTGTAGCCTCTTATCTGGAGAAGTTTTGGCATCCTTGGTTCTGGGTGACACCAGACGTTGGTAACTCTTCGCACTTGGCTGGTCATATGTCTGTTCACCGTGAATCTGCTTCAGTTTCCAGCATTTTGTGTATTTGATTATCTTGACCTTCACGGGGCAGGCTGGTATGCTCTGAAGTTTCGATTCTTCATAGTTGCCGCTCTCCTCCGTTACTTAGGTTGTACACGAATTCCCAGGCGTGAACTGCTTCTTTGCTGAGTTTCGATTCCGCTCTTCTTTCTGGCTCTAGCAGGAATATGAAACCTGGCCTGGTAGGCCTCTGGCCGCCTGGCATACTTCTGCTTACAAAATGGAGTCGCACTTGTATAATGTGCTTTATTGAGGTAGATATGAATGGCGCTTGCCGCTCTATTCTTCTACTAAGCATTGCAAGCAGTACTGTTTTCTTAGCTCCTTGCGTTCCAAGCCTATTTAGACGTGTTAGCTGGTTGGATACTTCCATCTTGTTTTACAGCGATGTTTCCTTACGTTTCAACATCGTCTCTTCTCCTGCGTCCATTACATCTATTTTCATAGCTGCTCGCACTGGCGTGTTATCTTTGATTGTTGTTTTCGTTCATCCGTGAGTCTGTCCGGGCCCTCGTGTCATTTCCACTGGCCATCCATTAAGGCTTTTTGGGTCTCTTCGTGGACCGTCTGTAGGTACTCTTCATTTCGTGTCAGCTGCTGGTACGGTTGTCTAAGAGGGTACCGTGCAGCCCATGGTTGTCTGGTTATGGGCGTTTCAACAGGTATGGATCTTCTGATGTACACTGCGCAGAGTCCAAAAGCAGCTCTCTGTTGGTTCATCTGCTCTTCATAAGTCACGTACCTCGGCGAGTACGTTCCTGGTACCTCGAAATGGGGGGCAGGGTTGCAGGCCATGTCTGGGACCTCCTCTACAAAAGGACAGCCTAACTGCTTAATGCTTTCTTGTATTTATCTGACTAAAGGGAGGATGATGGTATTGCAATTCATTATGCTCGGTTAATTGTTTGTTATGCAGTTCATCCACAGAGTACTGTATTAAGACTTCGGCAGGAGTATCTGTGAATGACTGAGAAAGGGAAACACGGGAGTGGAAGATTGAAGGGGTTGACGAATTGACAAGCAAGAGAAGGTGTGAGGTAAATGGGAGAACACGAGGTGGGGTTGTAGATGTGAAATGTGTGCATGATGTTAACATCAGTGAAGAAGTTCTGAGGTGACGAGCAGATCATAAAAAAGCCATCATGAGAATGAGAGTATAACCAAATTGTCTGAGCATGTAATTTGTGAATTGTTCCATGAGGAGCTTAGTTGTGCTCAAGTGTACTCGTGGATATTGGAGGTTTCTCTGTTAAGTGTTACCATAGTCTGCCAGACCACAGAGAGAACATCTGGGATTACCCAGCATGATCTTAGAAGTCCATGGTGGAATGCGTGGGAGTTGAATGTGGTGGACATACAAGGAAAAGAGCAATAGGAAGTATCAAACTACCCTCTTTGTGCCCATACCTGCATGCCTACGTGAGTGGTCCAGGTCTGACAATTAGTGACATTTATTATAAAACATGGAGTTCTCATGTCTGCATGTATGAGTTGTATTTACCATATGAAAGCCCCCAGAATTCGAATAAGCTCCACACTACTCCTCCCCTCCATTAAACTGGTAAAGTTCCTTAGCTTGAAATGTTAACAGGGTAGAATAGCCCACATGCATGATCGACTCTTCACTACGACAAATTTACTGGAGAGGTGAGGGTGTAAAGAACTTGTAAATATGGCTCATAGGTAAAAGTCAACCAAAGACAGACACTGAAGTTGGGCAACTGTCCAGTATAGCGCTCTATAATCTTCCCGGGTCTCTATGAGCTATAATGCCCAGTAGATTAACTTCTGATTGTCTATGTCAAACAGGCTCCACGCCTTGCCCATCAATGCTGCAGCTGTCCCAAAGTGTCGAGGGCAGCATAAAAAAGGGGTCGCCATAACCTACTGTGTAAGATATTTATGAAATGACACCCTGTTCTTAAATTAATACAAATACAGATACTTTTATGACAGCAAACCACACAACTGCTGGGGAGCATTAACAGCAAGCACAGATGGTGCAAACACAAATAAATCCTAGCAGAGGTGGTGCACTGAGTTAGCAAGAGCATGAGCAGGCCCAGCGTGAGAGCAGAGGAGGCTAAGAGACCAAGGGCGCAATGCCCTCACTATCCCTATAAGGCGGAAGTGCCCCTCTAAAACCCAGACCCTCCTTCATGCAAGCAACTCTGAAACAAGGGGAGCCAATGTGTGATGATGAAGTCCCAAAGGAACCAGTCATAGAAGTGTACACACCATCAGACCCAACATGCTTCTGATCAATTGGGGTATGAGTGCTTGCACTCGCAGACTCTTCTACTTTCATCGGAAATATCGTCCTTGAATATGACCATGCATGTTGTGTGACTTTTTAAAACAATTGTATAAAAGAACATTGCTAAGATCAAGCATTTGGGATCCTTCCCTTTTTAGAACTGGCTGAAGCAAGCTTTGCCCGCTTGCTGCCAGACTAACACAGATACATGTATGAGAAGGGTCCAGCTGCTGTCAGCTGCTTCATCCAGTGTCTGCGGCAAATGAAGAGGGAAGTACGGACAAGGAGGGGCTACAACCCAGGGCAAGGGCCCAGAGACGCCCACGCAGACCATGGTCACGCCTACCATCATATACATCTGCAGAGGGACAAGTGCATGGGACAGACAGTTCATCTGACCGCACTGCTGTTGAGGTGCAGGATGTTGGTAAGTGTGTGGAGGGTGAGACCTCAAAAGCAGAGCGGCTGGGTAGTTCCACCATCCCCACAGAGGAGCCACTCAGCATAGATTTCCCATCTGAGGTGTCAGTGTTAGGTGTGGTGGAGAAGGAAGATGCCATTATGGGCCTGTCCTGGGTGTCAAGTGGGCGATCAGAGTTGGATGTGCAACAAGTCTGGAACAGGAGGATGAGCAGGACACAGTGGAGGATTCAGTTCTTCCTACTTTCCCAGATCCATCTGTTGCCACACTACACACCTTTTGTGATGCCTGCACACAGACAAAACTGCAGTGATGGCTGATGAGGCTATCTTTGATGCACTGTCGGACTCTGTGCTCGAGAAATGATCACTTGGTTCTGGTCCCCAAATTCCATCTCCAGAGAGTTGGTGGCCTGGCTTTCTCTGTGGCGGCTAGTAAACTTTGGAATAGTCTTCAGCTTAAGTTAAGACAGATTGGGAATCACTTGCATTTCCGTCGTCTGCTTAAAACTGTTCTCTTTTGATAAACCCTGGATAGTTGCGGCTTTGCTCTGATCGTCCTCACGCCAAGATGCCTTCGGGTGAACGTGATATGATATGATATGATGTGGCATTTATAATGTGACTGTACACAAGTGTTTCTATGTGGGGGAAACAAAAGAGGACAAAATAACAATCTTACTAGGCCTTGTGTCATTCAGATTGTGCAAGAAATGCCAAGATGAGCGGAAGGGGGAAGTGCAGTTAACTCACAAGTGCAGACAGCGGGTGTCTCATAAGTACAGAGAGAAGGGACTGCAGGATTGCAGATACAGACCCTTAAGTGCTGGGAAGCCCAGAGGCAGTGCGAGGGCAACTGGACATGCAGGAGCATGGGCCTGAGTTCAGAGGGTGACAAGGTGACCAGTGTGTATGACAGTCAGGTGGATCAGCAAGGGAGAGGAAGAGATAAAGTGGAAGTGAAAAGGAAGGTCTTGAGTTGCTTCCGGAACCGGAGATGGTTTTGCTCAAGTTTCAGAGAGGCAGGGAAGCTGTTCCAGAGGGAGGCCCCAACTGAAGAAAAAGATCTGCCCCCAACTCTTTGTTAGGCAGAATCACATGCAGTACCCTTTGGGAACACTACACACAATTAAGACTACAAGTATAAGTACAAAGTCACCTTTGGTACAAGCATGTACTGCACAGTAATGTGGTAGCAGTGGCTGAGCAGCCAGGCCTATCTCAAGAGTAAAGTGAGCAGTACAAGAGGTTACACAAAGGGTTAGCAATCACAGTGGTTCAAACAAACACTTACTCAAGGTTTCTTGGTAAAAGAATATACATTTATTTACACAGTCAGTTGGAAAACATTCCACTAGCAAGAGCAGTTCAATATCACAAACGTAATATACTACAATACACAACCAATCAGTTCCTGAACAAGTTCAGCTCCCCTAAAGTGGGAGCAAAATGGCACTTCAGATACTTTAAAAAGGGGTAAAAAGACAAGATTAAGAGAATTAAAGCACAAATACTTTCAGAGGTAGGGCAAAAAGTTTCAGTTCACTACAACCAGCAATTCAATTCAATAGGCCTGGTCCAGAGTCTTGGATAGGATAGCACAGTTCTGGTAGTAAATGGTTAAGTCTTTGCTACGGTTTATAGAAGTAGTTGGTCAGACGAAAAGGTATTTGTCGGATTAGGGAAGGACAAGCCTTCGAAGTTGGGAAAGTTTCACAGACTTTCGCCGTGGAAGAAAGGTTTTCCTGACCGCGTTTGCACAGTACCTTTTAAATGAAGAAGAGCTGTAGCTGAGGCAGTTGTTCCTGGCTGTACCACAGCTTTTGCTGTTCCTGCACTTCAGTCGTGGGGAAAAGAAGGAGGACGTTGGGAGGTTCCTGCACTGCCCAGGGAAGAGGCACAAGCTTGACTAAATGTCGGTTTAAGGTGTGAGTGCCATAAAGACCACAAACTGGTATCCTTCTCACTGGCTATCCGGTTTTCAACAGCACTCTGAAGAAAATTCGACCAGTATAGGGATGGTGTCCAGGTGACTTGCGATTTGGTTATTCCCACCAAACTCAAGGGAAGAAGTTAACCTTGAAGGGCTTCTCTGTCGATGGAGTTTCAGGCAATACGGACCTGCAGCAGGGCTTCACCGGTGGATCAGGAGTTGCAGCAGTTGTCTTCCTTCAGTTCGTCTTCGGTTCTTTTGTTCCAGTGGTCGACTCTGCTTTCCAAGTCCCAGAGGCCTGCTTTTAAACAGTTTTCTCCCATTCATTCCAGCCTAGCTGTCACTCACCCAGCAGGGTGGCTGTTCTTGCCGGACAGCCAGCCGACCAATCACGCCAGAGTGCATTCAGGTCTCCTAGCAGACTAAGCACAGGGAGATTCGGGCACCTCCCTCACATCCGGTCCACCCAAGACACTCAGGCGCCAGAGAGGGCTTCAGCACTGAAGCCCGCCAAAGGACGATGAACATAGGGACCAAACCTGGATTGGCGTGCATAGTTAAACACAAGAAGGACCTTTCCAAAAAGAAACGGCAAAAAAAGATGACCAGAGTCTGTTTTTATATGGGGCGCCATATTGGAAAACATGGCTGACCCGATTTTTACCTACCGGTGTTCGCGATCGGGAAAAATCATGGAAGTATGTTTTAAACCACTGCCACCAGCCATTTCGAGAGGGAAAGGTTAACATTTGACTGTTACATGAGAGTTTAGACTCAGGCGATGCTAGGCAACCCCTCCAGCACACTATAGGAAGATAGTGGGCCTCATTACGACCCAGGCGGTAAGTTACCACCTGGGTCGTACCCTTACCACCATGGTGTAAACTACATTTACACCATGGTGGATGGCAGATTTACCGCCCCATTCCAAGGTGAGTGGGGCGGTAAATCCCCATTTCCCATTTTACCCTTCCCCATTCCCATTTTTGCCCCATAGGGCATAATGGGAGTGGGGAAGGCGCTAATTACGCCACCGTAAATTACGGTGGCGTAATTAGCACCATGGTCCCTTAGCGCCATGGATTTTAACGCCTGCAAAAAGCAGGCGTTAAACTCACCATGGCGCAAAGGGACCTCGGAATCAGGCGTTAAGGGTCGGCGCCGTTTACGGCGCCGTTAACCCCTTAACGCCTGATTCATAATGAGGCCCAGTGTGTGCTGTGTCTGTAAATTTAAAAAGACTAGTGAAGTCAATTTAACTTTACATGTTCTGGGAGACAGTAGTCAGTCCTATAGAAGACATTTAAACCTTGGGAAGTATGAGAGGCATCCCTGTGCCACTGCACTGAGGGTGCTGTGTGACACACAAGAAAAAGATGATGCCTATGGAGTTGTTTTAAAACTCCATAACCAAAGAACACAAAAGTAAAACACACATCAAAATACATGAAAGAGTGGGAAAAAAAGGCTCACACTCTTTCCAGGTGAAAATGAAAATCCTAGAAATCCAGCAAAGGTTCTGGGAGTCTCAAAAGGTAAGGGAAATTAGCACATTCTGGAGAATTCTCCCTAACACTCTTTGCTTGGAAAAGTGACTGCCCTCTGCCACTGCACTGAGGGTGCTGTGTGACACACAAGAAAAGGATGATGCATATGGGATTGTTTTTAAACTCCATATCCAAAGAACACAAATGTAAAACACACATCAACATACATGAAAGAGTGGGGGAAAAAAGGCTCACACTCTTTCCAGGTAAAAATTAAAATCCTAGAAATCCAGCAAAGTTGCTGGGGGGTCTCAAAAGGTAAGGGAAGATATGGACAAGTATTGCAGTCCTGCTCAGGATGAATTGTAGAGGATGGACAGTAGAGGCAGGAAGATTAAGAAAGAGGCTGTTACAGTAGTCCAGCATAGAGAGGACCAGAGCTCTGGAGACAATGAGCTTCCGGGGGAAAGTGAGAAAGGGAAGAATATCTCTGAGGAGGTGCAGCTGGTAGTTTGTCTTCTTAGAGACGTCAGAGATGTGAGGAGAGAAGGAGGGTGTGGAGTCGAAGATGACCCCGAGGTTTTTAGCCTCATAGGTAGGAGCAGGAAGAGGGCCCAGGGTGGGCGTCCAGAGGGCGAGAGGAAAGGAGGCAACCTGTGTTCTGGTGAGGGGGATCACAGTCTTACTTGCATTAAGGCGAAGGTCATTGGCAGCACACCACTCCTGGATTGCAGAGATACAGTTAGGAATGAGAGAAGGAGTAGAGGTGGCTGAGGCGAGCCTGAGGAGAGCTAAGTGTCATCCGCATAACACTGAAAGTTGGAGCAGAGGGTGGCTATGCGGTAGGCAAGAGGTGCAAGGTATTGGTTGAACAGCCAGGGAGAAAGATAAGGCCCCTGGGGAACACCATTGGCAGAGAGAGAGAGATAGAAGAGTGAAAGGACCCCATTTGGACCTGGGAGGGTCGATCAGTTAGAAAGGAGGTCAGCCAGGCCAGAGCCAGATCAGTGATACCGAGGTTATCACAGAGCCAGTTGAGCAGGATGACACGGTTGACTGTAACGAAAGCAGTGGAAAGATGGAGGAAAATGAGGACAGAAGGAAGGTTAGAGTTGAGGTTTTGTCACTTAATTTGAACACGCCATCTGCAGGAGGAAGTATTAGTGATTAATAAACAATATCCCACCCCAAGATACTGAAGAGTAATGAGGGAACAGACTGGAGGAAGTGGACTACAAGTGGAGTTCCATGGTGTGGTGGATAAGGTACTGAAATGCCAAGGTTGTTCACTCGAACACAAGTGTAATAATGGCCTAACCATTGTCTTGTGGAAAAATGGGCTGTGTGGTCAGTTCATTGTTGCAGTACCTACATACAGTTCTTGGAGGGCTGATGCAGCATCCCCATGTTAGTATTTTCATGTGGACAGATCTGGCTCAATTGGGTACGTAGGTTTATAGAGGCCCTGGCAGCAAGCAAGTGTTGAGCCGGGGCAAATGCATGTGCTCTGTGTAGTCAGAAGTCAGCAGCTCAAATGATGCAAGTTGATTTGGTCCCAAGTGGGCTTGAACCTAGGGCAGGCCAAGTTGAGCTTTAGCCACTGGAAGCAATCGTGTAGTGGTGCTGAAGGGTGCATTAAGGCAAGCAATGAGTCTGCAGTACTCTACCAGCTGTGAATAGGTGTGGTGGTGACCTCCAGTAAGAGTCAGTGACTGACACTCCAGATAGGCAGGAACCTGGGGCAGCAAGGTTCATTTTAAGTGTTAATGATCAATGTGTCCAGCAAATCACACTTTTTCTCACATCAAACTGTATTTGTCATTAACGCGCGAGCAGAGTGATCCACCGACAAGAGTCAATGGCAACATTTTTTGTTTCCAGATTCCAGCCCAGAGATCTCAGTACTGGGGAGGCTGGAGGGAAGGCAGCACTGCCAATCCCACCCACCCAGCAAGGTGGGCCACTGCACGTCTAGCTTGCACACTTGCGAGTCATGGCTTCAAGTACTCAGCCTGGGAAGCCCACCCACCATCTTCTGCGGTCAACAGGCACATGCAGCTCTGCCACTGGACCGCCCAGCCAACCCACTCATCCTTTCCCAACCTTGACCTCCTGTTCCCCATTTGGGAGGATGGAGCGGGGGCCGGAGTCACGCAGGCAGTCGGTCAGATGGGACCACTGGAGTCTCCAAACCCCAGCCCAGCTGTACAGGGCCAACCTCCAGCTACCTGGACATGGGGGGAGTTCACCCACAGTGGCAGCAAACCTGGCCATTGCTCACCCACGGCGGTGGGTAGCCAGAACCTCAACATCAACCCATCTAGTAGCCCTGGCTGTGCCATAGCTCAGAGGTCACCCGGCATGCTGGTGCTTCATCTACCTGGGAAGGAGTTCTGTGAGAACACCCAGGTTTCCCTTGGCTCACAGCTGCATCCCGCTCAGGACTTCCATCAAGATGGGGGGCCCCCACGAAATCCATCCCGCTTGTGAGTCCGAGAGAGGAGCATGCACGGCAAGCACCTCAGGGGCTGGCTTGGGGAGGAGGGGGAGCTGCTCCGGCTCCCTCTCCAGAGTGTGTTTTGGAACATTCCAGCAAGTTCATGCAACCCTGCCAGATGTCCTTGTCAGTCTGCTGGGTTGCAGACCGCCTCTGGTGGAGGGTCTCCTGCTCTCCGGTATCTGGACCCCACAAGCTCCGGCTGCAAACTGCTCCGCTGTTCTAACCATGGTGTGAGGGTTGCCACGGGCTGTGCGTGTGCTCCTCTGGGACACATCTGAGGTTGGGCAAGTGAATTTCCCTCTGGCTGATCCACCGTTAATGATCCTGCTGCAGGTTCACTTACAGAAACCTTGTTACGACTTTCACTCCCTCTAGATAGTCGTGTTTGCTCATCTTGTTGGCACCCCATCAGCGATGCTGCCGGACCCGGCGGAGCCAATCTGATGACCTCACAGAACCATCTAATCAGTAGTGGTGACAGGCAGTGTGTACAGAGAGCATGAACTTAATCAACGCAACATTATGATAGCACTTGCTGGGAATTCTTTGTACATGTGAATAGCTCGCAATCCCAAATTCCTATCATGAACAGGATTGAGCTGGTTACCTTCATGTGTTGGTGATGGGTAAACACACAGTGATCCATTTATTGTGGCACACATGCATCCCCAGACATCTACAGACATCAAATTCCTGTTATTGCTTGATCGCGGTTGACTGAATGCCACTTTTCCCTCTGAGCAGTTAAACACAGACCACTGGGGATGCGTAACTAGTTGGCATGGATGTGTTTCATTCATTATCAGAATTAACCAGATAAATCGCTCCTTCAACTGTGAACATCCATGCACCACCACCCACAGAATGGTGACAGAGCTTTCCGTGTTCGGGCCGGGTGAGGTTTCCAGTGGTGAGTCAATTTAAGCTACAGACTCCACTCCTGGTGGTGCCCTTCCATCAATTCCTTTAAGTTTCAGCTTTGCATCCATACTCTCCCTGGAACCGAAAGAAAATAGTTTCCCAGCAGCCGTTCAGCAGGTAATGGGAATTACACTCCCAGATAGCTAGTCAGCATCATTTATGGTCGGACTTATGATGGTATCTGATCTTTTTCAAACCTCCAACTTTCGTTCTGGATTTATGAACACATTCTTTGCAAATGCTTCCCCTTTGGTTCATCTTGCACTATTCCAAGAATTACAACTCTAGCCGCACAATTCGAAGGAACCCGGCTATCCCTCTTCATCATGGCCCCAGTTTCATTAAACCAACACAATAGAAGCTGAGTCCTATTCCATTATTCCTGGCTGAGATATTCAGGCAACTGGCCTGCTTTGAACACTCTGATTTTGTCAAAGTAAACACTTCGGTCCCCCAGGACACTCAGTCAAGAGCATCAATGGGGTGCAGAGAGGCAAGGGCTGGGACAGGCAGTAGCTCGTTTCACAGCAGACTGCCAGCTCAATCCCAAGATCCAACTATGTGCCTTTTGAACTGCAGCAACTTTCAGATACGCTATTGGAGCTGGAATTATGGCTGATTATGGCACCAGACTTGCCCTTCCGATGGATCCTTTTTAAAGGATTTAAAGTGCACTAATTCCAATGACTAGGCCTCGTAAGAGTCCTGTATTGTTATTTTTCGTCACTATCTCCCCGAGTCAGGACCGAGTAATTTCTGCACCTGCTGCCTTCCTTGGATGTGGTAGCTGTTTTTCAGGCTCTGTCTCCAAAATTGAACAGTGACTAACCATTACCCGTGGTCACCATGATAGGGACATACACTGCATTTGAAAGTGTATAGGGCAGACATGCAACTGTATTGTCGATGTGCAATCACCCCCCAGGTTCTCTACAATCAGCATAGCAGCCAAGTAGGCCCAGATTGATCTTGATCTGATTGATGCATGCATCCCAAGAGGCTAGTGCCCATCGGCATGTATTGCCTCTGGAATTACCTCAGTTATCCAAGTGACAGATGGAACAAAGGAACCATTACTGATTTAAGGAGCCTTTCGCAGTTTCACTGTACCAGCCATGTGTACTTAAACGTTCATGGCTTGATTATTGATACAAGCATATGCTTCTGGCAGAATCAAGAGGTAGCTGCACCTGCTAGTGGCTGGCAACAGGGGAGCTGTGCGCCCACCTCAGACCAACCTTCACACCCTGAGGGTCTGTCTGCAGGGCCTGAGCATCGGAGGCTTCTCTAACGCGTGTAGGTCGGGTGGACAGGTTGGTCACACGGGCATCGGCAGCCCAGTCTTCTCTGCCACAGAGAGGTGGGAGGGAGAGTCTGGGCACATGCATAAGTTGAGCGAGAGCAGGGGTGCCTGCCAGATGCATGTCTGCCACCAGCATTGTGAAGGGTAGGGCGGCACCATGCAGAACGGTTGTCTTCCCTGACAGCTGGGGATGCATGTGTTTAGTGGAGACAGAGGGCATGGCTCTCGGGGGCCCAGAAAGGCTGCACAATGCCCTAGGACTTTCACCAACCAACCAACCACACTTCCATTCTAATCTGATGACTGGGGGGCTGCCGGGCTGCTCGGCCTTTGCTCTGATTAGAGGGGATTGACATCCACATAAAGGGGCCCTCTCCTATGGGAGATACCCTCGGGGTGACATGGTCCCAAGGCAGGTGGTAGCTGAAAGCTTGGGAGAACGGCCAAGGATGGCCAGGCAGTCCAACCCTAGATGGAACAAGTGCACCAAATTGATCCCTTGGAGTGGAGGCAGACGGAGAGGCCACCCTGCCATCAACCTGCATGTCAGCGGAGGTTCTCTTTTTGGCCAACCACCCCTCTGCCTTTGAAATAAATAGTTGGCCTCTAGAAAGAGCGCACTCAGCAGGAGAAGCTGAGGCATTCCGTGGGGCACGGCCCTGGGCCGGGTTGGGGAAGTACAGTGTTTTCACCATGCAGCCCGGGTTGGACAGCAAGAACCATGGGGAAGGCAGTCAGGACCCTGACACACTGTTTACAGTAATCTGGGAGAAGGTGACTAAGGTTACTTGTAATCTGTGTACCCTGTGTGACAGAGGGGGAGGTGTGGGAAAAAGTGTCTGCCTCCTTATGGACTCAACTGGAGACAAATATCACAGCCAACAGGACTTCTAGGGCAGGCCAGTCATCTGGTAGTGGAATGCATTCCAATGTGCCTGGGCAAGAAGAACCCTGGCCCCCTGGATAAGGATCAGCAGGCCCCACTAGGGAGGGGGATGGTCAACCCACATGGGAGACAGGCGCCCAAGGCCAGCACCCCCCCAGGGCCATCACAGAGCTCTGGCTGTGTGGCGATATAACTTTTCCCATTGAGGGAGGGACGGGGGCCCAAGAGTTTACTATCGCTGGTGGTGAATGCATATTCTGTGCCCTGTCTTGGATAGTGATGAAGGTTGCCTGCCTGTCCTATATTCTTCTCTCAGTGAGGGGTTTCTGTCATGTATTCCTGTTGCATATGGAATTGTGGCACATTGAGTAGAGTTCCTGGCTTGATGTCAGCTGTGAGTTATGTGTATAAAGCACACAAGTACTGTAGTTGTGTGGCAGGCCAATGGTCATGTTCATGTCTGCAATGAGGTAACACACATTCAACAGTTGTCAGGATAGTTTTCTTGTATAGTGCTCTGAGTGTGTAGGAGGCCCACTGATGTACCTATGCAATGAGGTAACACACATTCAACAATTGTCAGGATCGTTTTCTTGTATAGTGCTCTGAGTGTGTAGGAGTCCCACTGATGTACCTATGAGTCAAGCTTAATGTAAGGGTGATGTCATTTTTGGGAGTGGAGGGGAGTGGCTGCGGAGTCATGGTGATTTGGGGTGCACATTTGTGGTGTGAGTACTGTGAGGAGGGGAGTGGCTGCAGAGTCATGGGGATTTGGGGTGCAGATTGTTGGAAGTCAGGGACTAGCAATGGTGGGTGTAGGTGCAATTTGCATTGGGGTGTGCAGATTGGTGGAAGTACAGGGATCAGGGATGGTGGGTGTAGGTGCAAGTAATGGTAATTAGTGGTGAGTAATCATTCATTGCTGTTTGAACTTTGGCACGTCCAATGGCACGGTTCACATTGTGCTGATGTCTTCTACAGCACGACCATGGTTTGCAATGGGGGCGTGTTGTGGGCATGTCTGATGCAAAAGTTTTTCTTTGCACTGTTTCAGCATGCACATATTTCTGTGAATCAGCTCCTCACTCTGTGCATTTGCGCCAGGCGATCTTCTCGTATGTGCTAACACTTTAGCACGCACTTTGTGGATTTTTCTGTTGTAAATTTGTCCAAGAGTCTTGTCTTCACAATTGCACATACCAATATTTCAACAAAACAAGACTGTCCCTCTCTCCCCAACGCAACCTCCTTGATTGACAGCAACAAAGGAAGTTCATGTTGGTTCTGCTGCAGTCAGGCCACCATAATGGCATCTCTGGTAAACTGGCTTCCTGGTAAGAATGTATATCTGACTGTCCAATCAGGTGATATGGGACTGAGAAAGGGCTGGCACACTAATAATGGAATTGCAGTTGTTGATGGCCTGAGGAGTCACTTACAGAGGATCATGAGGGTGTCCCTAAACTCTTGACATATTCTGCATTGTACGGGCGTCTTGTTGTCAAATGGTGTTAAGAGATTCAATTATTCACCCAGTATCAAAAAAAGTTGATTAAGCAGTGAAGCTGGGATGTTAACCCAACATGAAATGCATGCACTTGACCACATACCTGCTGAGCTCTACTTGGTGCAAATATTTAGATTTTGTGTTTCCGTGAGTACAGTAAAACTGACATATAGAGTTTAATTGCAAAATGCACACAACTCAATGCAAGGCAACCTGACAACAAGCAAATCCTTTAGCAACATGTTAACTTAAGCAAATATCATGGCAGCTTTATTTTTCCATCCTGAATGGAAAACTACAGATCCAAGAATGCAAAATAATGCAACACAGAAACATCTAACATGTAATCCAACTGTGCTTTTGGTACTTTAAGGGACACAGTAAAAGGAATTGGGTAGTACGGTCATCTGGGTATAGAATTTGTTTGCCATAAACGTCCAGCTTGCTGTTTTGCAGGATATTAAGAACATTTTACAATCCACATAAAAGCAAACGCTTTTTTGCATATCAAGCGGTTAAACATCAAACATATACACTTATCCGTGAAAGGGGGATTCCTTGTGATTCTCACTTTAATTGTCTTGGATGCAGGCAGCGATTTGATAGGGTAATGTAGCTGTGTGGGGTCTTTCAATTGGAAATGCCCCATCAGAGTGAGTGCCAGCTGCCAACAAATGTACCATATCAAAAGAAGTTCTGATGACACAAGAAATGCACTATTAACAATAAAAAAAGGTCTGCGTGTTGTTCCTGCTCACGACACCTCTCAATGAGCGCAAGCCCAGAAAGCCCAAAGGTGTTGCATCCATTGCAACAGTCTTGGAGGACTCGATTTAAACAGATGTAAAATTAGAATCGTTGCAGGTGCACACAGGTTTGTCTTGTAAACAATACAGTGAACCGTCTAGAACAAATCGAAGTCGCATTTCAGTGCTGTGTACATTGGGAGAATTCTGCTTTAAGATCATAGTTGGATAAAAGAAAAAGTAATCCTGGGAAAATAAAACCGTAGGCAAGGCAACAATGGAAGAATCAGAAAACTGCCTGGATTATGGACTGGGGCCCATGACTAAGGAAACCTCAAACATCGACTTTCATGACACACAGTAAGTCAATTTAACCCGAGTCAGTAACCATGGAAACAAGTAATAAGCATTGGCAAAGCCAACACGTCTTGCTTTTTAAAAAGAAAAATATGTGCGGTGCACATGGATGTATTGGTGGACAATAGATTACATGTATTTTAATGTAATGTTGATTGCATGTGTTTATTAGTGTATGGCTTTTATCTGTATCCAGGCATGGCTGGAGCTGTATCTGCAGGTGTGTATTGCTGTTGAAGAGTGGGAATAACATCATTTCAAAAAGGCAGCCCATGAAATGGCCACCCACTTAAATCAAAATGGCCCATATTTGCATAGTAGCCGCACGAAATGGAGAAAATCATGTCATAGGCCATCATATGCTCCTCATGTCTTAGGCATTGCCATCATATGCCTAGTGGGCATGTGATTCCTATTTATTCCCACAAGGCACGCACACACGCACACACACAAACACACATAGAAACATGTGTCCTTGCATTGCAAGCACATGCACACACGTATGCAGCTTGTACCTGTTTTTAAAATTCACACACAGGGGCACATACTATCATGCACTAACATACTAACTCACCCATGCACCGACCTAAACTCAAAAATGAACTATGGCAGTGTAGTGCATTAATATGCCAACGAATTAACAGCGAAGGCCGATATTTAGCTATATCAAGCAACATGGCAGGTGTTGCCATTGCTTCCGCAGGTATTTTACGCAACAAGTCTAGTTTTCTTGATGGTATGCGCATAATGAGCAACTCCTTGATCTTTAGAAAGCCTCTGAAATGTGTTGATGCCTTGCTTGGCTGAGTTTACGCAAGTCTTTGGCTCATGATGTGACGTAGATGTCTCTAGTGCCAGGATAGTTGTAAAGGCAATTTAAGTTTTACCTATTCCAGGAGGACTCATTAATACAGACACACAGGTACTTGCACCGTATTCACCGGTGGTTGCAACATGTGGTTCTTTCTATGATATGCCCTTACAATGTAACAATATGTAGACCTACTCGCTCACACGTCACACACACACAAAATACGTGAATGCATAAAAATGCACTTACACTCACACCGATAAGTGCACACATACTCGCATGCCAGCATGCATTTTGCACTACCCATTCCGAAATACTCGCTTATGCTCTGGAACTGATGCAGCGGTTTTTGCTGCCCTAGATGAAAGGTCATTTTACTACCTTTGTGCGCAGCTGCAAGTGTGCCCTGTTCACTCGCATGTATACCCCGATCTTCATATGCCAAGCAAACCAGGCAGGGTCGGACTGGAACAAGAAATAGACCCGGACACCCAAAAAAAAGTGGCCCAGCCCTCGCCTCAAAAAGTGGCCCTCAAACCATCATCCGTGAATCGCGTCAATTCACAACTTTACAGAAAATGCTACTTATGGAGGGTTCATGTGTCTGTTACATGTTATGTTTTGTGTAAATGCTTGAGAAAGTGATATCATTGCTTTTTTTTAAAAAAAAAACATCATCATCACATAGCTTAATAAATATTTTAGAGAACTAGACTCAAGGCATGTCTACTCCTTGCCACCAGTAATGAAAATAGAGTTGCATTTAATAAGCAGTACAGCCAAATGATGACACCGGAAAATACCAGTTGCCAGTTGTATTTATGATTAAATATTACATTACAACACACATCATAAAATAACTTTGCATACTGACAGTTCTGTGACAGGGTCCACAGCTCTGAGGCGGAGGAATGACACAACCCAACCACCCCCACAGCGTTTTTGCAGGGTGGTTGGGATGGAGCTAAAATAAGCACACACTGGCAAAGCCAACAGTTTTGGCATGGAAAAGGCATTTGCCAGGCATTGCCATAATGGTACTCCCTGGGCATATGTTGTCATTGCCTGGCAGATGCCGCACCAATACACAAGCCAGCCTTGTTGGCTTTGGCAGTGCTTGTTTTTAACAGGACTTCAGAGCAAGGAACAATTGCAAGGACAAACATTTTACTTATATATCAAGTAGCTAAATGCACACCTGGTTAAGACATTTTTATTACAACAGGGGCTCTTTTACAGCAGAAATTGAGTCAGTTCTCAGCAGACTGCTTAGATAACAATAGCCGGCCAAAGTTTGATGTTATTGCTTGACAGGGCAAGCTCACACAGATCCCAGGATTGTGTGTTTTGGGCAGACATGGGCGGGTAGTTGGTGAGAATGTACATTAGCGTGGTTTTGTGCAATTAATGGGTGGGTACATAACCAAACAACAACCACAGGCTGTGTCCCCCTCCTCACATCCCATCTCCCACCGACCATGTGCCCAACTGGTGTCAAACACCTTGCTGCAAGCCATAGCTAAGTAAGGGCAAACTTAGAAGCGGTCCAGTCTGTTTGTGAATGCAACAAGGACAGCCCCCACATCTCTGGGAATGCCTGATTTAATTTTCTACACTTGAGTATCTCCGGAAGGCGAACCTGGTATTGCTATAGAAACGTTAGTATCCCATGCCTGCGGGGGTGTTACCCACACAGACTGCCTGCTGCTGCTGCGAGGGCGGCCTGAGCGGAGCCACGCATTGCTGTAGGCCATAATAGGGTTACAATCCATTCACAGGACAATATTTAAATGAATTGATTGATTTGTCCTGCATCTCTTTTGGGAAATTGATTTACTGGGTGTGCATTTCACATAAAAACAGCAAACCATTTTATCGTCTCCATTCCTTCATTTTTGAGTTGGACAACTTAACTGATAACTTGCAAAGAGAAGAGGGCCTGGGCGTATAAATATGACCAATAGCTGTCTTTGTAGTCAAAGAAGAGGCAGTAACGTTTAATAACATACATCAATGCGCCAGGGAGGCCACAGGTGAGAGCTGTGTGCTTTGTGCACCCAAACATGTTGATGTTTTAATAGGATAATAAGGGGTCTCAGATTTGTGATTCACACAGGTGTGACAAGCAGTGTCTAATTACTGTTGGCTTCAGAATAATGTGAACACATAGGGAAACCGACTTAACACCTTGAAAAAAGTGAGTGAGCAAAGTCAATGCATAAGTAAGCAGGCAGCTAAAAAAGACCTAACTATGTTCCTGACATTTATAATGACACCAAAGTCCAGCAGGGGTGGACTGGCTTACGTTTAATCGCAAGGTTTCCCGCGACAGGTGAGTCCTACAAAAGACTGCTAGGAACGTGGAACAGTAAATTACACGTGCTTGCCTGTCATCAAAGGTGACGGTACAATCACATCTATTTTGGATAAAAAAAGCCAATCAGAAATGATGTACAGTGTGCACACATTGGAGAAATAGGAGGAGGTGTACATTTCTCTTAAGAACCACAGTCCTTGCTGTTTTTTTTGTGCTTGCTCTGTGTTTCCCAATATTAAAATGATGTACAGGGAATCTGTTCTGACCGTTTAGTCTAAAGCTACGCTATTAAGAAATGTATATGTATTTAATCCACGATAATATTGCTTAATATGGGATACATCAGTAACACTAAACTGCGCTTGTGCAAGATCTTGTGAAAGCAATGATATTACAATGTGTCCTGAATTTCATTTCCAAAATATGGCCGCCCTAGTCATCTATTTTCGTGCATTTTGGCCCGGGTGCATGAATATAATTGAGAGGCCATCTCGCCCATGGCGAATTCACAAAAGGGATAAGAAAGCACAAGCTTCTCATGCACTATCGATACGTGTTCACTTGATATGGATAGTAACTTCTGTGGAGCAGACCACATCCTCCACCGTGTCTACCAAATGTTGATGTTTTTTATGGGTGGGCGAGGAATTGTATGCTATTCCGAACCCAGCTTCCCACGCAATTCTCTGCCCCAGCTGAAACATACGCCTAGATCGCCACTGTGTGTGCATGGGTAAGTGGTGTTGATCAGCAATGGAAGCAGCAATGTATAAGGATTTGGATGTCATTACAATAAAGCCATATGGATTCTGTGGTTTTCCCTGCAAAACGTAGTGACGCATATCGATTGGATCTCCTACTATGTGCTCCGCTCCATCTAGGGCTTTGTTTCAAAATGCCACACATGGGTGATATCATGCATATTTTTACTCATTTTTGCCATTTTGGAGGTGAGCCAGAATGTGATAGTAGGTAAGGTGTTCAACATTGTGAGTTCCTTTCACTGGTTGTATTGTAATACTGTAATGACTTGCTAAGCAGGCGACACAGCCTTCTTATAATGTTGCTGGTCTGCGCATCAGCGGCTATAAGCCAAGGTGCTGAGAGGCCGCAAGAAATATGGTGCCATGTGAAGGCCGCATGGCCAGAGTCACCAAAGGATGCTACCTGCCAGGCGGTGAAGGAGGGGAAGGAGAAGTTGGAGCCTGGTGGTGGAGAAGGCCCAGCTAGGTGCAAGGATGGGGTGATCACAGGGGAGAAGCCTCAGAGGAAAATGGTGAGGTGTGGTGGGTGGGGGGCAAAAGATGAGTGTGGGGGCAATCCCCCGAAAAGAACAGGCTCGGTAGCGTGCCAGTGGCGGCAGAAAGAGGTGTACATTTTAAGCCAGCATAAGGGGGGGACTGAATGTGGTCGGGCGGCCTTATGCAGCTCTCTGGCGTTCAGCATCGTCAGGCGAGCGCCATTCGGACCCAGATACTTTTTGCATTTGAGGGTGACAACAGGTATGCTTTGAAATTTTAAACTATTTTTTCTGTGTTTCGTCCCTCAACACAAAGCAGTCAAAACATCTCAAAAGATGATCTTGTTAAAAAAATCTGAAAATTCTCTTGTATCGGAAATGCCGCTCCTTCCATTTCCGTTTGCCTCTAGTGCTTTGAAATCCTTTTTCAGGCACTATTTACAAGGCAGATTGCAAATAAACCACCAGGCTACATATATCTGAGTCTGCGGGGTGAGTACATGTGGTTGCACTGTAGGTAGACATCACAGTTTAGGCTATCACTGTCTGATATTACAGCTCAGAGGACACGAGCCGGGGTAGCCCATTGTGGATAATGATTGAGGGATAAAGTATAGAGGCATAAGCTAGAAAGTCATAGAGTGAGAAGGAACATTGTTGGTGCAAAGTATGTTTGGCACAGTCTGGGGAGCACCTCACGGGTGCCCTGTATAATGGCAGAGCGCAATCTGGAAGGAAACAGCCTGGAGGGTAGAGTCAGAAGGCCAGAATCTGCAAGATGACAGAATCCATTAGTACCATCTTAAAGAAGGTCTACTATTCGGAGGTTACTGCCTCGTGGGCACTGTCTTGGTTTGCACAAAAAAACTCACAATATAGTTTTTGGCCCATGGTCATATTGGGGTGGGTGAAGTCCCTCCATGAGTATGACTTGAATTTCATTGTGAAGAGATTCGAGATCATAAAAGAAAAGGTTGAGGTTGCGAGGGGGTGGGAGATCATGGCAATAGTAAAAGGCATTAGCAAGGGAAGTTGCATAATGATGTGTTCCATAAAAGAGGGGATACAGTCAGAGCAGTTCAAGGGGGCACGTCAACCAGGCTCTGCCAATCATGAGGCCATCACAGCTGCCTCTCCTAGGTAGGGGAGGTCAGTGGGAAAAGATCACTGATGAATCCAGTGTATCCAGTGTATGGTTGAATCCTTTTTTGGTCAAGAAATCCGTCAATGCCTTGTATGTTGTTATGATCCTGGCTTGCTGTATGTGTTGATGCTCAGTCTTAAGCTCCAGAGTTTCCATAGGTCACAGTAATCTAGTGCTAGCTCCCTTTATTGCTGCATCCTGGTCAGCGAGTAACTATGTTTCAATCCCCAGTGCTACGTGTAATGGAAAGGCTTTAAATGCGTTCCTTTGCAAGAAAATGCACATATACACAATAAACACACACACAAATGAAGGTAAATTAATGTAATATGTTTTATGCTAGCCATGGATAATTAAGCAGGAGGTGGAGAACATACTGTCTTGTTATTGAGATCGAATGGTCAATGTCCAGTTTCCTTTGCATGTATATTTGACTTTTATGGTAAGCCTAAAAGGTCAAATGTTCAGTCTTACTTGTATTAAGATGTGTCATTTGCCAATTGTTTTCAGGTTAACTTGATATGACTGAGGAGTTTTCCTTGATTCCAAAATGTCAGGGGATAAAACATAGCTTCAAAATCTCGATTGTAAAATGTGACACCTTATTCCAGCATTCCTCAACAAATGTACAATCTGTGAAGTGAGACTCCTCCAGTCATGGGCGGCAGCTCCTTTCCGGACTTAGAATTCCAGTTGTATGTCATGTCTGCCTTCTTGGGGAGTGATGTACAATGTGAATGGTGCGAGGTCCTGATGCAAAAGCATCTTTTCAGCTCAAACAATTTGAATGTGGTGGTTGCGTTGCTACTGATCCCCTTTAGCATTAAAAACCACATCTCTCATGATAGTGTTTAAAGTCTCTCATGATGGTATGTGAGAGGTTGCTCCGGCACTTAGAAGAGCTCAGCTTCAGCTTCCTCTGTGTTCGTACCTGTTAAGCACAAGGCAAAAAAAAAAAAAAATGAAGGAAAAACTCAATAAAGAAACACTGTTATAACCTTTCCAATATAATACACATAATACAGATATGCCACATTAGCTTAATAATCACAACCACACGTCATTATAACAGAGTATAAGAAAGTAGTAGGATAACTTATCAGTCAATGGGCCTCATTACGACCCTGGCACTAAGTGGTTAACGGCGCCGTAAAAGGCTGCAGCGCCGTTAAACACTTAGCGCCTTACTACGAGGTCCCTTTGCGGGACCCGACCTGAACGGCTGGTCTAGACCAGCCGTTAAAGTAGGGACCCGCAAAGGGACTCTCGAGGTAAGTACGGTACCGCAATTTGCGGTACCGTACTTACTGCCTTCCCCAGTCCCTTTGAGCCCTATGGGGCAAAAATGGGAATGGGGAATGCCATGGGGAAATGGGGAAATACCGCCTCGCCAACCTTGGAATGGGGCGGTATTTCCACATTTCACCATGGCGGACACGTTACGATACCGGCGACAACCATGGTGCTAATAGCGCCATGGTTTAGCGTCAGTATCGTAATGAGGGCAATGCATCATATGGCCGGCAGTATCAATATGCAACCAGAATTTTGACTTACAATCCAACATAACCTCTATTATAGTGAATTAATTTAACCAATACATTTGTTATTTAGAGGACCTCCATATTGTATGTGTGTGTGTGGGTGTATATGTGTGTACAAACACCCACATTTATTAATGTCATTAATATAGCAGGGTTTGTGAATATATAGTTAGCATTTTTTGTTTTATCACAGAGCCCAAATATAACACTAGTTCACTTACATCGTCCACTTTGATTGTCTTTATTCCCAGGAAGTAACACAGTAGTTGATGCAGCCAGGCCAATTAATGAACATCAAAACAAGCCAATGCTAAAAAGCATTAGCCCACAGATCCCTAGAGCGCGAACATTCTGAACCGCTATGGTGGTTTCAAAATGATAGCTTTATTTATATTATGTTTTCATTGTCAATTTTATTTATATTATATTGTTGCTTTGTTTTTCTTTTCTGCTCTATTTTTTGTTGGTTTTCAAAATCCTTTTTTTCAAAAGGGAAGACAGACAGATCGACAAATACTTTATTTAAGCAATAAGCCCTGAGCCTCGGAGGCATTACTGAGTCAGGTAATGCCCCCGCGGCGAGGGGGTTTCTGCTATTAGTACTCCAGCCTGCAAGACTGGGGTCCTAATAGCATTGTTTTCCTGTTCTTTTATTCGGGACAGAAAAAAAAGTCAAAGAAATGGTCGCCGGGAAGAGAAAATGGAGTCCATTTTCCCTTTCCATGGTGCCCGTCGGGAGCGGACGCGCTGTGGAGAGAAGTGTTCCTAGCATGTTCGCTCCTGAAAAAGGAGAAAAAAGAAGGTAAGTATGGTTGGGAGGGTGGTGAGGGGATTTTTTTGAGGGAGTCGGGAGGGAGGGAGAAAACACTTACCCGAATTCTCGGCAGGGGAGGATGCCAGCCGTGTGGTGGCTCAGAGCTGGGATTACCCCGTTCCAAGCCTCCTCGTTGGCTGAGGGGCTGCCACCCCCCCACCAGGGATTCTGCTTCGGGTAAAGCCTCAGCGAGGGCCAATCAAAGGGTGTGTAACAATCTAATTCTCCATCACCGGGTTTCTAATTTGAGATATAATAGCATAAAAGCTTGAGGCATAATACTGTGAAAACAAAATCAAAATATCGAGGCTGAGTACCCCAAAAAGGAAATACACCGAACACGGGTTACAAAGGAACATACAAAGTACTTTATTTTATACTGAATCCAGTTACGAAGAACAGAGCAAAATCAGATAGCTATCGGCCCTCAAAGCAAAACAACTAACTCCAGCGTGGTTCATGGTTCAGTGTGTTCAGTGAGAGACGCAGTACATTAGAATGCATTGGTCTTTTATACTCTTCGTGAGCACGATGTCCAGCCCTACTTCGGGTTAATATTCTGCTAATACATCACCGATCTAGGGTTCATGCCGAGTTTCGCACATCCACATGTAACTGGTTTGCTTTTAATACATGTATCAACAAGCCTAAACGGCAACTGTGTATTCTGGGATTTTCTATGCAGGTCTTCTCAAACATTAATACAATGTAGTTTAAACAAGTGTTCTACGTTCAGTATTTGGATACATTGTTCTTAACATATGCTCGTGGATTAGTTTCATTGCATGTGTAATCCTTTATACACAGGTCAACGAAGGACAAGGTCTCAGTTCACGACCTCAACAAGTGGCCTGCAGGCAAGTTACATATTAGCTACATTCAGAGGTCAAGACAGCCATGTTGTATTTCGGAATGACATCGTCCACCATTTTAACTCACAGGGTGACTTTACAAAGCAAACCTAAAATGGTGGATTGACCTAAAATGGCAGCTTACATTGATTTTTAAGGTGAGGACCTTGCAACACGGATTTCTTCGCAAGCGATTTATAAGCAGCTTGGCGTAGGCCAATATACATATATTTATTACGATAGGAGGCACAATATAATTTCTCATTTGACAAACCCTCCTTTTGGCCTATGCCAAGTGCTAAAACTACTTTGGATCTCCTTGCAAATAACTCCATGCATCATCGTCCATGCACCCTGAATTGCTGTCGAAATATCTATTACCATCAGGTCATTCGCTAAAATTTCTTTCAACACATATTCTTTGGAATTTATATCTGGGGTATACACTTTATGTCCTATCCTACCTATCGCTTGTGCGCAACATCCCCCTAGCATCGAACATAAACTAGGTATACACTGAATACAGCAACAAAGAAACAACAGGATTCCCAAAATAATCAGCAAGACCGAAAGTACCTTCCAACCCCAAGATCGCAAGAAGTCCAAAAACCAAGCGTTAAGATCCCAGTTTCCCTCGGGAACATGCACTTCTGAACTAAGGACTTGCAGATTCTGTATTGCCTTGAAGATGGTTGGGGAGGAATCTGGTATGAAAACACAGCAAACGGACCCCACTAATTTACACACTCCACCACGTTCAGCCAGAATGACATCTAATGCCATCTTGTTTTGAAGTGCTACTAGTCTTATCACTTTCTGTTCTAATGTCATATTATAGAGTATGTCCGTGGTCCGGTTGATGGTTCTCTCCAGTGCTCTAGCTAGTCTTCTGATATCTTCGGAATTCGCTATCTGCCCCCAAAATGGCACAACTGATTTTGCTATATCTCCCAAGATTTGTGCTGGAGTGTCACCATTCTCGTCCCGCCGTTGAGGAGCCCTTGAAACTTGTTTTGTAATAGCTACAAACACCCCAGGTAACAGGATCCCTAAATAACAGGTTCCCTGCCAATCCCTAGGCAACCATGGGAATGCTAGATTACCACAGACAAAGTAGACAGGTTCGCCTACATACAAAGGTCTGTTTTCCCCAGTCAAATTTGCAACGTTGGCAGAACCTAGAAAATCTCCCATTCACTGAGTTCCATTCCTCTGTATGCAAAAATAAACTGAATCGGGGCTATGGTTAACAGTGTAAGAAGGAGGCATGGCATCCTTATTGCCTCTCGGAGCCATCTTGAAGGAAATCAAAGATTGAAAAGGACGAGACAGTCTATCAGAAGGCCTAATAGAAGCAACGTTAGGTTTACTCCTATTTGCGAAAAGCGAGCATCCCAGGGGAGTCAAAACATGTTTCTCAAAACTATTCAAATTAGTGCCGTCAAAGTTCCCTGAGATGCTATCATTCCAACGGCCAAAGAACAGTGCTCCAAGAGAAGCATAACAAGCAGTTGTCAAAGGTAAAGGATGAATATACCAACCTAGCCCCTTCTCTCCGTGTTGCGGTAAATGTGAGCAGACCCAACAGTTAGACTTATTAAAAATGGCATGCATAGCATTCATGATAAGTAGCAGAGTATTATTGTGGTACCTTTGTCTATGCTGAGAGTCCCTAAGGGACAGAGTATGAAAATGTACAAAGGGAGTAGGAACAGCAGGTACATTTTCAGTGGGCAACAAGGATTCTAAAGGATGCATTTCCTCGAGGTACCACAATCCTAAGACAGTGACTATTAAAAACCCAAATATCATTATAAAAACACAGCAATATGTTTTCGGGGCCCAGGCATATTGTCCATTGTCCCGGTTGGTCACCCCCTCATTTACAAGTCCCATACGAGCGGTAGCGGTGGCAGGCATTGTAGTCTTCAAATGGAAACCCCAATGTTCGTTGCTGGCGACCTCCCAGCCGCGCGACTTCTTAATCCTTCCACAACCCTAGCCAACAGAATCCCCTTTCTCAAATTTGGGGAAAAACAAGCCCTCGATGATCCTTTCCTTCTTCGAATGCACAGCCGAACCGTGCCGTAAGTCTATCAGATGCACATCAAAACCGTGCCGTAAGTCTATTTTCTTGGACGCAGATTGTACCTTGCTTTTCTTGGTACTGATTGATCTGGAAACAATGTGTTGTCACTTCCCGTTGGAAGCAACGTATCAGAGACAAGTGAAGATGCCGAATTTGGAACAACAGTTTCCGTATGCAAATGTTTTGGAGAGTGTGGAGACAAAGTGGCAGCTTCCCCAAGCCTCACGGGCTCAGAAAGATCCTCCGACACACTCTCGGTGCTATTTACTGCTTTGGGATCGTTGGTTGCAGCATTAGCGAGGGGTTCTGTTTCTTCTGTAACACGTGGCACTGGGTGAGGAAGTTTCTTGACATGGGACGCGTGGATCCAGTTCTTTCTTCCAGAGACCCGCACTGCTGTTTGGGTGACCAACAGGACCTGGAACGGCGCACGCCAGCGAGGTGCATTGCAGGAAGAGCGCTCAAATGCCTTGATGAGCACCCAACTTCCAGGCTGTATACTGTAGCCCGGTCCGTCATATCCACAGGTAAAGCCTCTTGTAGCTGGTGATAAATCAAATACAGGTGTTTAGTCAACTGGCTACAATAATCTGAAAGTAATACATTTTCAACGTTTCTCAACGAATTGCATTTAGGAAGGTTCCAGATATTGGCAGGTCTCCCCATTACCACCTCAAATGGAGAGAGCCCACTCCTAGTTTGAGGGGTGTATGCATGGATAATAACAAGATCGGTAAGGCGTCCGGCCATTTTAATTTAGTGCCGGCACACGTCTTAGCGAGCTTGTTCTTGATGATACCATTGTGTCTTTCTACTAGTCCGGCGCTCTGAGCATGTCTGGCCGAATGGAACCGTTTGTCGATCTGTAATGCCGCACATATCTGCAGAATTACAGCAGCGAAAAAATGTGGACCATTGTCCGACCAGATGACTCTTGGTAGCCCGAACCGTGGAAAATATTCCCTTAACATGGTTTTCTCACTAGTCATGGCTGTAGCATCTTTGACGGGGAAAGCCTCAACCCATTTACTAAAAGCACAGATAACCACCAGCACATATTTTTTTATTGTCACATCGTTCCATTTCAATAAAGTCAAAGTGGATAACTTCAAAGGGGACAGAGGGTGGCCCAAAACTTCCCCTTGGAGTTGCTGTCCCCTTCCCACATTGTGTTGTAGGCAAATCATGCAATCCTGGACGTAGCGCTGGGCAATTTTCGAAATTTTGTCATTTGTCCAAACTTTTTCTAACATCTTTGTCATTTTCTGGGCACATACAAGCGTAGGACCATGGGCCATGATGACCATAATCATTATATATGCGTCAGGGAGTAGCCATTCCCCTTCAACTATGTCCACCCAACACCCGTCATCATCAAGTTTCCCCAAGCCTTCAGCCCACCTCTTGGATTCTTCTAACGTGGCATCAGCTTGGATATCCCGTACAGACCCAACACCCTCATCCATTGCATAAGCATTTACAGTCTCCCTTGAAACATACATCTCCGTAAGGGGATCAGTTGCAGTTTGTCTAGCTATCTGATCAGCGAAAGTATTCCCTTTCCCTATGTCATCTATAATCTTTCGATGTGCTGCACATTTTAAAACAGCTAACTGAGTAGGGAGCGCAAGCGCTGAGAGTAGTTGTACTATTAGGGAGCCATGTTGGATTTTAGTGCCATGTGAATTTAGGAACCCCATCTCTGACTAATGTCTCCCAAAGTTGTGAACCACCCCAAAGGCATACTGACTATCAGTATATATGTTTACTGCAAGCCCTTTGGAAAGTTCACAAGCTCGGTCAATGCTATAATCTCTGCGGCCTGCACAGGGTTATGCGTGATTCTCTTGGTTTCCACGACCGTGCTTAATGTGGTGATTGCATAAGCAGCTGTGGATGTACCATCCAGAAGTTTGAAGCAGGAGCCATCACAGAACAGCTCTCCTTGCGGATTATCCAAAGGAGTGTCTTTCAAATCAATTCTACCCTTTGTTTCTTGTTCGGTAGTATACAAACAATCATGTGACTCTTCATCGCCGCAAGTAGTATCTTGCGGGAAAGGTAGGAGTTCAGCCGGATTAGGAACACAACACCTATTAATTTGAATGTGTGGAGCAAACAAGATCAATTCATATATTGTCAACCTGCAGAAGTGAGGTGTTGCGTTTGGGTTCGTTTCCGTAGAACATCTACAGAGTGAGGCACCATCAGGGTTAGATCATGGCCTAGGACCATTCCCTCACTCTGTTTTACAGACGCAGCAGCAGCATCGACAGCTCGCAAACATCTTGGCAAAGCGTATGCTACAGGATCAAGGGCGGAAGAAAAGTAACTGCACGGCCTATTCTTCCATCCATGTTCCTGCATTAATACAGCCAAAGCACATCCATCACATTCATGCACAAACAAAACAAAGGCCTTTTCATAGTTTGGTGTGCCCAAAACTGGTGAAGTCTTAAGCAAGTCAAACGATTGCTGGTGTTCCGTGTTCCACGGCAATGGCGAAGAAGGGCCCGTCTTTGTCAAAGCCAACATCGGTTTGATCACTAGTGAAACATGTGGGATCCACAACCTACAGTAAGAAGCCATACCTATCAAGGCTCTAACGTCCTTCTGTGTATTTGGGACAGACATGCCAGAAATGTGTTTTATTCTTTCAGGTGTCAATCTCCTTCCCTCCTTTGACAGGAGATAGCCTAAATAGGCGACCTCTTGGCAACAATATTGAAACTTTTTAAGCGAAGCTTTGTGACCATGCTTAGCTAGATGGATAAGCAATCACACAGTGCCCTCCTTACAGGCACTCTCAAAGTCAGCAGCTAAAAGCAAGTCATCAACGTACTGAAGCAATGTACAAGTAGAGGGCAATTCAAGGGTATCAAGTTGTTCTTTCAAAGCCCTACTATAGATGCTAGGACTCTCTGTGTACCCTTGAGGTGCACGAGTAAATGTGAACGAGCGTCCCCATAAGGTGAACGTGAACAAGTATCTACTATCCTTGTATATAGGAATACTAAAGAAAGCATTCTTTAGATCCACACCACAAAAGTAAGTAGCTGTAGCTGGAATCATGGTTAAGATTGTCGTCACATCAGGCACAATTGGAAATTGTGGAGCAATGACTTTATTAATGGCATGTAAATCAAATATGAAACAGAATGGAATTGCATTATCGCCTTTTTTGTACATGGGCAAAATCGGACTATTGCACAAACTTCCTGAAATTTCTTCAATCACCCCGCGATGCACAAAATTGGAAACAATGCATTTCATAGCTTGCTCGCCCTCAACTGAAATCTTATACTGGAGAATGCGTGGCAGCTCAATTCCATGTTTCAAAACTATCTTAACAGGTTCAATCTGTAAAACACCGACATAATTGTCGTCAACAGCCCATAAGCTCTCTGGTACATTAATGAATTCTGGCGGCAAAGGTCTAGTCAAGAATTGCGACACAGAAAATTGCTGTGGTGAAATCGTCAAGCGCACTCCATCAGAAGAACAATAAATCATTGCATTTAATTCTTTTAACAGATTCAACCCCAGCAAGTTCTCCCCACAATTCGAAGTCAACAGAAATGGACAGTGGTCCATAAAGGGACCCAAAGAAATGGGTACCGGCGAAGAAACCGGACAAACAACTGGTGTGCCAAGAAAAACCCTACAGAAACATCGGTTTGCTCTGACAGTGGAATGTTTGGAACCCATCAATGATCAATGGAATACTTCTGTGCTCCAGTATCTATCAAAAACTGATGTTTCCTATTTCCCACCACCATTTCAACGTAGGGACCTTTCTGATTGATGGGAATAGGTGTAGGTTCCAAACCCTGCTTCGGGCAATCCTAACTAAACAGAATGTCATCAAAAGGAAGCTCTTCAGATAAATATGCAGCAGAAGGATGATCAAATATGTTCCTCGTATCCACACTTGTAGTCTGATTATCCTGTGAAAAAGGTTGCTGAGTATCCTTTGTAAACTGACCTCTACCAGGACCCCCTACACCCGGGCGACCTCTGGATCACCTACCCATATTCCCAAATGTGTTATTTGACCTTTGTCGAAGGACGGGGCATTGTGCACGCAAATGACCTTCTTGACGACAATAGGCGCACTGGTTAATGTTCACAGGACCCAAGGGCACATTCCCTTGCGGGACATACTGACCTTTAATCGGAGAACTACCCCTTCTGGGGCCTCTAACAATTTGCTGTAATAGCACCTTAGTCTTCAAATCACCTTTTCATTTTTCAACTCTATCTTTTTCATTATTGACACGGTTCTCGTAGTACTGAGCCATGTGCAGTACTTCTGATTGGGACTTCACCTGCCAAGCACTCTCAGAAGACATAATTTGTGACTGGATGTCAGGCAGCAATCCACACACAAATTTGTCCACAAATAACCGTTTCCCAGACTCTGTGCCTAGGTCTTGTCTGCTGAAATCCGAGAATACCTGTTCAAACTGATTAAAGAACTCTGTAGCACCCTCAGACTTCCCTTGGACACAGGCCATAAGTTTGTCCCAAATAATTCTTTTTTCAGGAATTATAGTTTTCAATTTTGCAATGATTCTATCCGGCAAAGTTGGTATCACCTGAGGCGGTCTTTCAACAGCTTGCCTTTCTCCATCGAGTCTAGTTATATTCACCCATGTATCTCCCAACCCTGGCACGTCATCTATAGTTCTAACTTGTTTCCACAAATCTACGGGCAGGAGTACAGGAAATAACAGATCAATATCTCCTAAGGTGAACACCGAGGACTGCAAGACGGACTCTATTTCTTTATAGAATCCTGTCAGATTTTTCCTAATATCAGGAATAGATTGCCTAATAGTATTCACTTCCTGTCTTGAGAATGGGATGTGAACGAACTGTGACGCATAATGCGCAGGAATGTTCACAGCAACTACATTTGTTGCAGGATCAGCCGCAATCTCAACCTTTGGGACAAATGTTTGAGGAACCTCTCTCATAGGCAACTGAGAAGTAGGTGACTCCAAGCGCTTACTAAGCAACAGAGCCAAGTCGAGCGCTAAATCAGTCGAAGAAGTGTCAAATGAAAAAGCTCTCTTATAAATACTCAATAACTCTGTGGGACAACTAATCTTTCTTTTTACACAATCATCCTGTATCACTTTCCTCTGCATTTCTGGCATATACTGACTATATGTGTCATATACTTCAACTGGAGTTATCGACATATCTGAAATCCATCTAAGCGCGTCCTTCGTATAAATTCGTGCTTCCTCAGATATCGATTTACGACAAGGAAGGAACCGTTTCTGTACATACATACTTTCCCTCTCATCATCCTCATTCTGAGACCTTTCTAACTCCTTTCTATACCCAAATAACCTCTCGACATGCTCATTTACTTTCTCCACAGTGTCTCTAGAAAACGCTAAAGTATTTAGATCCCTTAACCCTGGTGGGAGATCTGTATTATTTAATTTTCCCCACATTACACATACATGAATCCCTAAGCCTTCAATAAAAACATTTTTCTCAGGAAAATTATCCATATTACAAAGTGTGGCAAAAACATTAGCTTGATCATCCCTCTCCATACAATGCTTAGCCCATTCAATCAAATCACGTTTCTTCTCTTGTGGTACAGTATTGCGAGTGACAACCTTCGACCCTGCACCTCGATCGACTACAAGCAGCTCGGGACCAATTGGAAGAGAGGGAGCAGGCAAATTCATTGGAGGTACTGTAACTGGTGCGATAAGAAGAGGTGTAGGAGCTGGAGGAAGGGGAACATTAGGAGGAGCAGGAACAACGGGAACAACAGCAGGTAGAGCAGGAATAGCAGGAGGAAGAGGCAAAGCAGCAGGAAGAAGAACATACAGAGGTGGCGCAGAGGCACCAGGCCTTCGTTCATTTAACAATTTGTCTATGAATTCATTGGAAGCATGGAGGTCTTTGGAAGGATAGATTTTCTGAATTCCAAGTGAGAAAGCCCTATCCATATACCTAGTCGATTCAGAATGTTTATCTTGGTCATACAATAATGCCTTTTCTACGTTTGTCTTATGATGGCGCGCATGTTTTTCTTTAATTTTAATTTGCTGCAATGCTTCTTTTTCCCAATTCTGCAAAACATCAAATGCTGCAGGTCTAGCCTTATTCTTTAATAGAACTGACTCTAAATACTCAATACGAGGGATTTCAAAACTACCATTGATTGGCCACTGAAGTTTGGAGGCATGTCTGGTTTTTTGTCTGTGCCAAATGTCATTAAATACTGTACTTCCAATGCCATGCTTACAGTACATAGTACATGCCAGCGACCCCTCCCGTGGTGCGGGATGGCTAAATTCGAAAGACTGTCTATCGCTGCGGAACAACACTCTGAAGCAGGTAGACAATTTCCCAGGCATATCAAATTATTGGTGTCAACTGGTCAATAATTGTGTCTGTAGATACAACGCTCCAAATTCAAATTATCAGGGTTGAATTAAGAGTCGGGTCATGACTCACCTGAAAAAACCTAAGGAGGTCTGATCGGATTTCAAAGAATCTTACCTAACTAATCTTACCTCATGTATGGTGATTTCGGCAAATCTGCCTGCCTCGATAAGTGGACCCTCGTCAAGATGCCGTCTCGGACCACAAGCTAATCGTCCAGGGATCGGGTCGTGCAGCTCTGCTGAGGTGTCGCGTCTCGTTCAGTGGGGCCCCTTTTTGTCACACTGTCCGATCCCGGTCCGATAGCCTGCGTCAACCTTCAACAATCCGGCATTAATCTTGAGGGTCCCTATTCGGGCGCCAACTGTGAAAACAAAATCAAAATGTCGAGGCTGAGTACCCCAAAAAGGAAATACACTGAACACGGGTTACAAAGGAACATACAAAGTACTTTATTTTATACTGAATCCAGTTACGAAGAACAGAGCAAAATCAGATAGCTATCGGCCCTCAGTGCAACACAACGAACTCCAGCGTAGTTCAGTTTGTTCAGTGAGAGACACTGTACATTAGAATGCATTGGTCTTTTATACTCTTCGTGAGCACGATGTCCAGCCCTACTTCGGTTTAATATTCCGCTAATAAATCACCGATCTAGGGTTCATGCCAGGTTTCGCAATCCCACATGTAACTGGTTTGCTTTTAATACATATATCAACAAGCCTAAACGGCAACTGTGTATTCTGGGATTTTCCATGCAGGTCTTCTCAAACATTAATACAATGTAGTTTAAACAAGTGTTCTATGTTCAGTATTTGGATACATTGTTCTTAACATATGCTCGTGGTTTAGTTTCATTGCACAAGTAATCCTTTATACACAGGTCAACGAAGGACAAGGTCTCAGTTCACAACCTCAACAAGTGGCCTGCAGGCAAGTTACATATTAGCTACATACAGAGGTCAAGACAGCCATGTTGTATTTCGGAATGACATCGTCCACCATTTTAACTCACAGGGTGACTTTACAAAGCAAACCTAAAATGGCGGATTGACCTAAAATGATGGTTTACATTGATTTTTAAGGTCAGGACCTTGCAACATGGATTTCTTCGCAAGTGACTTATAAGCGTAGGCCAATATACATATATTTATTACTATAGGAGGCACAATTTAATTTCTCATTTGACAATACAATCAATCATAAAATAAAACAAAGCATATACACATACATGCTATATTACAAATCAAACACAAATCTTAAAGCTTAAACTTCACATACTAATTTCAACATCCATCAAAGTGTGTACTAGAACTGTATGCAACATTTCAAAAGAAATGAGAAGTTGTAAAAGTACATTTCATGGCTCCGTCATCGATCTTGAGATGAGTACGTGGCTCCTGCATGTGCTGTGATGGCAACCTATATTAATACTTGATACATGAATTAGCTGTCAGTACTACACAAACATATCTTTGTAAAGGTCATTGATCAAGATTAATGAGCTTTAAGAAAGCGGTCCTATAACTTCTTAGTCCCATATCCCATATTACAGCTAGTACCCATCTATTCCTGAAGTCCTGTGCAATGGGCAAAATAGCAAACAAAATGATTGTATTTTCCCTTAGCCCCAGTTTAAGTCAATAGTGATCAGTAAAATACTTGACATCCATTTTGACAGATTCACTCGTAAGAGGAGCATATCCAGTCTTGCTCTCCTGTAGAGTTGTCTGTCCGATTCTTTGGTGATGGAGTCCATATAACTCTGTCCCTTGATATGTGATTTGAAGGAATTTATCACCGTGCATTTTTCAAGTGCCTTTACTAAACACTGGTCAGCTCTTAATTTGAGGGCTTGCTTATTATTTTACAAGAAAAATGTAGGTTTGGGCTAACCGGAGAGACTACCAGTGGGCGCAGATGGAATGGTCCTCTAATCCATCGTCTCCCTGGCCCAGCAGCATGCAACCGTGCAAAATATGTACTAATCGCTGAGCCAATTAAGTGAAATCGAGACAAAGGCAATCTAATCATGCACAGAAGCGGCACACCAAATCTAATGAAAACTGAGAACGGGTCCGGAGATATCAGCACCGAAGTGCCAGCATGGCCACCAAACAAGCGTGGGTGAGACAGCTGCCAGAGGGTTGGCATCGCGCAGCACAGGGCCCCCAGCTGCCTTATAGAAAACTGTGGTGGCATTGATAATGGAGATTCTTTCCACGAAACAGCTGATTAAGGCTATTGTTGACTTCCAGGAGCCAGCTAGTGCTGCCAGAGGGAGCAACTGAGGCTTAGACCATGCAAAGTGTGGGGCCACAGATGGTTCTGGTCACACAGCTCTCAAGGGTCCCAATGGCCCATGACAGCGCTGATTTCGCCCCTAAGGTCAGTGATCCTCCTCCACCCCTCCCTCACATTGCCATATGAGCAGAGGCCAGTGGTGGGGTGAGTAAGAGGGAGCCCGATGACAACTCCACGACCCACTTGCTGCAATAACTCAGGCCCTGATGCTGCAAGAACCATGGCTCAGGTGGAGAGTCAACAGTGAACCGTGCCCTCTGAAGAGGCTTTATAAACATAAACCCTCCCCCGCACGACTCAGGCAAGGCCTGTAACATCCCACGGTGATTGAGGATTATTGTGGGAGGCCAGCTGGAGGGGGGGCAGCGAAGAAGGGGTGCTGACCACATGACTGGCCTCACATAAGGATCAACACAGTGAGGGGTGCAGTGTGAGTCCAAGTATTGCCAGTCTCAGGGAGCCTCGGTTTCATTACCCCAAAGCCACTTTTATGGGTGAGGAGGTAATCATCTGACCCATGTAATGAAGATCATGAGGCACAGTGAGTTCAGGAGGGCCTGCGCCTAGAGCAATTCCCCAACGTGGTCCCAGGACTCTTACTTATCAGGAGGGAGGCTCAGCAGTGCTGCGTGCACACAGAAAGACCCTCACCTTCTCAGCCGACACACAACCAGTGCCTTCACAAACATACAAATCTGACATTGGTGCACTCACCCAAGCTCTAAACCGCATAGACAGCAGACAAGGCTAAACGGTCAGTGCATGTGAGCCCGTGTAGAAGATATATCAGTGACACAGTGCAGACACCCTCAGGTATTACACGCTGGACCCAAGCACGTCCAGATTATTGCACAGCTTCCACAGAGGCACAGGTAAGACCATAAAGGCTGTAATAGAGGACACCCACCATGCCACAGGCAACAACAAAGAAAGTTCATCGAAGGCAGACATACGCATGATACTAGAGGAGATTCGGTCCATAAAGAATGGTCTCTCTGGAGCAATCTCAGAACTGAAAGGAAGTGTTGACAAGGTTAAAGAAAAGTCGATAGAAAATCATTTTTAGCAGAGTTGATTGAAATGAGAACAGAAGGTCACGTGCCGGATACAGAACAGGAAGAGATAGACCTTGCACTGAAGGTCGACGACCTTGAGAACCGAGAGCAGCGGTCCAACATCAGAATCATGCACCTAACCAGGGCTGTTTACAAAATCTGAAAGAGAGAAAGTGAATGTGCATCTCCTAAATAAGGGAGACTTTGAAGTATATGAGTATGTGCTACATATGCATGTAAGGAACACTAACAAAGTGATATAGATTGAAGAGTGTGCTGGCTAAAATGTCTAACGTGATGAACTATCAGGAGGGGAATTGGGAGCAAAAGCACACAAGTAGAAAAGCCCTCGCAGGAGAGTATACCAGGCAATCGAAAGGATGTGATCACAAAAAGGCCTGGCAGGATAGTTTACCAGTCAATTGCAAGAGTGTGATTCCAAGAAGCCAGGCAGGAGAGTATACCAGGCAGGTATATGAGTGAACAAAGGACGTCCTGGTAGTGAAATATACCAGGCAAGGACAAAATGAGGAGGATTTTGGAATAACCAAAAAAAGGCATTATTGGTAGAAGGGACTAATCAGCAAAAACCCTGCAGGAGAGCACACCAGGTATACTGACAAAGCAAAGACCAAACATGTGTGTATGATTTTCTTATTGATCAAATCATGCACCCAAAGAACAAAACAACCTTTTCAGGGGGTATAGCAGGTATCTCGAGAACATAGAGATAAAATGCCAAAATGTTTGTGAACTACTTTGGCGTAAATTAAATAAATTAAAGAGTAGTCCTGAGAAGGAAATATCAGGGCTACTCATAGACCACATAATTCAGAGGATAAGGAACCTAATTCTGGAACGGAGGTTTCCATCCATAAAATACTTTTTTTGTCTACATCCAGAGCAGTAAAGACTTGTTTTGTATGGGAGCTCATGTTTAACAAAGCATAACATTTTAAGTCGATATTAATATCCAAAAAGGTGAGAGGAAATGAGGGGAAGAGAAACACCCTCCAGAGCAAATATATGTAAGGAGCGTCTGTATTAGAATAGCTGTGGTATAGACCAAGAGGAACCCAAAGAATGCTATTTTAGAATTCAAAGAAGAGTGAAGCCGAATCCAAGGGGAGGGAAGTACCCTCTGGAGCAAGGAGCCATATCGTTGAGAGAATTTGTGTTGGTTTACCTATTTCTTTAGTCGTTTGAACATTTCTAGAACACTGAAGGCCAAAAACATCATCCTTTTCACCTTAGAGTTGTTTCTTTAGAATGTGAGGGTTAGAATATTACTTTGGACACAGGAAGGTTTTTATTTGAACATTCTGATACTGACAAATCCTTACTTTTGAGTTTAGGTAGGACACACTTCTAGTGCAGGGACAGCAAGGCATTTTTCCAACCCCTTTTTATTCATCAATATAAGTCTTTAGCTAAAACCACATCTTAACCATGTCTGAGTTTCATTCCTGACTGTTGACATTTGCTAAATATTTGTGCAATTATATACATCTTGTAAATTTGACATGTGACTTTTATGTTCAACAATGGTTTGTTACTCAGAGTGAATGCTGCTTAAACATGATCATTGCTTTCCTATCATGATTGTATTATCTTCTTTTCAAAATCTTTCCGTTTATTTTAAGTAGCTGCTTTTGTATCAATAACCCAAGAACTTAAAGTCTGTTTTTAACAATAAAAGGCAATTAAGGAGATGCTAGGTACAGATACTTTATGAGCACACTGTTTTATGGATTGTCTTAAAACAAACATGTACATGTAAAATCATTTGATTTTGCCTTAAAATACATTACAAGAAGATATTTGACAAAGTCAGAGGTGGGTGGCTAGGGGATTTGTGTGGGGTGATCTTCAGAGCTCTGGGACAGCCATCCACCCTATGAGGCAGACCCTAAAGGCACTGTAGTGGGGATATCTGAGGACTTTGTCATATCCCTAGGCTTGTTTGTAGGACAAACCTGTTTTGAGAACACTATTAAGGACCTGAAATCGTATGCAAAAGGAGGAAAGTAAAAATAAAAAGCATAAGGTGTGAATAAATTGTAGTCATGTCTCTGTGGCAGTCTGCACACCATGTTTTGCCCATAAGGAATTCTGTTTCTCAAATAGAAAGGTATTTGTAAGCACCACTCAAGGTGAATAAATATCCCATGCTCTAATCACAACACATAGCAGGGTTGATCATGTGTCAGAACATAGCCGGAAACCACACTCTGTGTGAAAATTAAAAGGAGCATCCAAGGGCCTTCAGGAGGAATTGCCCAATCATTTAAAGATGCCAGATTTCCATCCCTGTCATTTCAGCAAGCAGAGCTTTAAGGCAGTCCATTATACAACACAACAAGCCACCGTGGGAAAAGGCAGTTCACCAACGATTTACTTAATCAGCTGACAAACTCAAGTCTTTCACACAGCTGACACTTATCAGTTTGGCGAACCGGCCCCAGCACTGCAGGCACATTTCAGGAAATAACTGCCTAGGGGCGGTGTGGGTGTTAGGAGTCAGAGGGCCTTTTTCAAGTAGATTGCCTAATTGTAAATCGCTTTTGTAAATGAGGGCCAGAGTGTGCAGGAGAGACAAGTTTAAAGCATGGGAGAGCAGCACGGAGGTAGAGAGGAGACTCAGAGTGCAAAACAGCAAAGGAAGAGAAGAGGAGATATCAAGGAGAGGTGAAACAGAGAGAGCTAAGGGGAGGATAGAAGAAAAGGGAACACAAGGTGACAATGGAGAGAAGGAGGAGAGGGGGGCAAGGAGAGGAAAAGAAAGGGGAGAGAGTGGGAAGGAGGAGGAAAGTCAAGTCGAGTGAATGTAGGATGAACGTGAAAGGGAGTGACATCCTTTAGAACCCGAGGTACAGAGAGATTCATGAAGTGGGGGTGGGTGGGTCAAATTAATAGGAACCAAGGAGCCACATCTCATTCCTGGGTAAGAGAAGCTGCTTAGTCCATGTGAGATGGGAAGTTGAAACTACCCAGATGTCCAACCAGCTGCATAATAGCTCAACGCCAAACCAATTTAGGAATACCTAGGGGTACCAGATGGATTTACCTGATAGGAGTATCCCAGTGGACCAATGCCTAATAATGATGACATTGGCCACAACCAAGAAAGTGACAGAGCTAAGTAAGAAGTCCTTGTGACACTATACAATTACAGAGTTTGTGAGAGACTGCCTTACTAACCAGTGAGCTAAGCTGTGTGACCAAAATAAGAGATAGTACATTCTTAAATGGTCTTGACTTGTCAGTTGATCCCTTGTCCATGACATCTTACACTTCAGCGAGGCATGGCATCCTGAGGAATATTATTGCTGCCCAAGATGTGGGGCTGTAGTAGCGAACTTGCCTTGTTTATGCTTATGGCATGTAGTGCTTACAATGAATAATAGACAACGTTTTTTGCTAAGGCGTCAAAGTGTTCCGGACTGCAATTTAAACTTGAGTCATGGAGATTATGCTTATAACAATTCAAACTGGGTACTAACCATGTGAAGAGACATTTCTTTTGGTACAATTAGTGAGAGTGACAGAAAGACCATGATCCTTCTGTCAGCTCATTATTGGTTTTCAGATAAGATGACTACCTACTGAAGCAAAAAAGAATGTCAATGCTTTATGAAAGTCTCCAACCATAGCAATTGTTTAGGGTCCACTCCATGGTTACTTATCTGAAATATGTCTCGCTCTTTCCCATGTCTGTCTATTCTGTACTTTGTATGGGCAAATACGTTTGTATGAGCGCATGTTTTAAATAACAATGAATTTTGTGCCAATGCTGTTTGGGAATGGCAAAAATTGTGGATTTGTACAATTCATTGATATGAAACCACTCTTCCACCTGCCTTTGTATTTATTAAAACATCCGTGCCCAAAATATAGAACATGCTTTTTACGATTTTGTTTTAATTTATGGCTGACAACTGAAGTGGCCTATGGATCAGAAAGTATGCCAGTTCTGTCAGAGTAAAAATGAAATTGAGACTTTGAGGCACATTTGTGCTTCCTGTTCAGAGCTGCTAGTGTAAAGGAAACTGTTCTTACAACATTGTTTTAAGGACTATAGATTTTTAACAGAAGATGCCTTATGGGCAATGATTTTTAGTGGACAGCACATTTCTGTGATTTTTTAGAGATTGTATTAACTAAAGTAGTATGAGGGAAAGGGTTGTATTTATGAATACTTTTACTTTATTTGAGGATAGGGGGCTAAAGGAATATTTTTAATGTGTACTGGAAGAAATTGGGAGCATGTTTGTCTATTTCGTTCTTGTGAAAAATGTATGATTATTTGCATTGTATATGGAAAAATTGTATTTACATTTACTTGAAGTTATGGGATGGATGTTACTTGTGCATTCATTGGTAAAAATGTAAAACACTATAAACTTGAAAATAAACAGCTAATTTGGGCTTTACGAACAGTAGTTATAGGAGATACTTTTCATCAATTGTTAAATTAGACAGGTGGATCTGCCCCTTATTGTGCCCCTAACCACGCCCTCTGTCCCCCTATAAATTGTATTGAACCCCAATGATTTGTATATAAATTATATTGCCCCCCAAATTTTTTATATAAATGGTATATAAAATGATTACAAAAACAATATGGGCTATAAACAGATGATATAATGAACCCCAATATTTTAATTGCACCGCAACATTTTTATATAAATGTAATATTAATTTTATATAAGTTCGATATCAAATTAATAAGACCACCGGAGTAGTGTATACATAGATGCCGTGATGAGGTCTATGCATTTGATTGCACCTAAATAGCCCTGTAAAATTGAGATTGGTTTATCAATGAATATCTTCTAACTTTTATATACATTTGATACAAAAAGGATAAGAACACCAGGGTAGTGTCTAAATAGATGATGTAATGAGGCCTAAGCATTTTATTGCACCTAAAAATAACCCTGTAAATTTGAGATTGGTTTATCAAGGCATAACTTCAAACGTCTATACAAATTGGATATAAAATGGATAAGACCGCCTGCATAGTGTATACAAAGATGCTTTGATGAGCCCTATACAGTTGTTTGCACCAATATATAACCTTGTAAATTTTATATTGCTTTATCAATGCATAACATTAAACTTCTATATAAATTTGATATAAAATGCATAAGACCGCCACAGTAGTGAATAAATAGATGGCATAATGAGGCCTATACATTTGATTGCACCCAAAATAACCCTATACATTTGAGTTTGCCTGAAGCAGCTCATACCATGAGCCCTTTATAAGCAAATTGTTTTTCCCGCGCCTGCACAAAAGGCCAAGCTGTTGACTTTGGTAATGTTTTTCCTTTAAGGGACTACCCAGGCACTTCAACACCAGCTACGCATTTGAGTGCTCACAAGTTGATTTTAAAATAAAATCTTACCTGTGACACTGTGAAATTAAATTGCTCTGCAGATGCTCACTAACACCTGAAAGAATACAATGTGCCCCCACCAAACGTGCCCAAAACTTAAACCTTTCACAGCTCGACTTCCACAGCTCAGACTATGGGCCACATTAACTCTGTATTGATGAGAGTGAACTGGATATCCCAGCCCTTTAAGATGAGTAGCAATACCCTGGAGATGGATAGGGATGCAGATTTTTATTCATATATCAACATTCAAAATGACTCAGATGGTTTGGCAAAAGGATAACTGTATTAATATCAATTGTCTAAAACAGGGAGAACAACAAACATCAACAAACTCGCTCAATCCTCTTACTCAAAGCGTTGCCTAAAAACTGAACTTTTATACAGAAAGTTTGTCATCAATGAAGTTAACCTGCATACCACTAACGTCATCCTACATGGCAAACTACAAAACCTATGGGCAGTAATGATAGGCTCTTAGTGAATCATCTAAGTATATGTTCTATGCCAGTATGGGACAATAAATGAAAGTAATTGGCTACTTAACATCAGGTGGGGCAACTAAGCCCTTCCCTAAAAATGACCACTATGAACGTCACTAAATGTACAATGTCCCATTGGTTACACAAACTATAGAACCCTTAATTACGTGGTCCTCTATAACTGGTTGGCTTCTAACCTCCGGCAGTACTTTTCCACCTACGTCTAGCAGCATGCAGGCTGGCCGTTCAGGTGCTCGTGAGCTCGCCTTAACCATTGCTTCCCACCAATTAGCATATCAATCCATCATCACCTCAGTGGTCTACTGTCAATTTGGGCTTTGAATTTCGGCCTTGAGAGTTTTCTTAGCTCTGAGAAATTCACGGCCGGCCCTCATGCATAGGTGTGACCATCTTGTTCGTCCAGCTTCATCCTTCCACGTGACTGGAGACCATGAAATTGAGCCTTTTGTGCATTTAAAATACTATTTTCTAATAGAACTCTGATGTCTTTGTTGTTTTTTTCAAGCCTTCTGAACAGGTGTTCTGTTCTTTCACACAATTTGTATCCAATGTCAGTTTGCTCCAGTTTGATAAGACCTTGGCTTCTTTGGCTCATCCAACTTTGCCATCTGAGATTAATTTCATAAATTAATGCTGCTTTTAACTGTGACACACTGAAATGAGGCCTTCTTGTTAAAGTCCAGCACTACTATAATGCGTAGTGGAAACATTGTTCCTTCACTTGATCATCTTGCATATATGTATATATTGGCGCTTACCGCAATCTACTCACTATAAAGCTAGCCACATGATTACTTCATCTGCTTGCGTTTCTTGCATCTGTAAATGTGTACAATAACTTGATATCTCTCATTGTTTCTATGGCTTAAGTTTATTCACCTTGATCCCAAGATGTCACTTATCCTACTTTCTTAATGCCCTATGGACTATCTTCATTCTCTTATATCTCCACATCCTCTATGTACGTCAGCTTGACTCAGTGTGACGTCACAGTTGGTTTTTACCATTTATTTGCTCTGCTTCTTCAGGAATCTCATTTAAACGACTTTCATACTTCCTTGAATGCAGATATGGTTTTCTCAATGGGAATCTTGCTTCTAGGATTCCCTTAGGTATTGGTATCCCCAATGGTACTGCACGGTATTCAAACTCTGCCCTTTGTTGATTCAATTGTTCTGTGTAAGTCACATACTTTGGTTTCCACCATATATGCAATATAGGCGAAGCAGTTAAGGTGGGGGTACTTGACTCCCCCATCTGTTCGTCTTTGTTCCATGTCATAAGGATGTATTGACCACTTGGACTGCAATAGATCCATCTTCTCACATATTTCTCATGGTTTCTTGGATATAGGAACTTAGTTACCTCAGGTACATGGATACTGGCCTTCACAAAGGTTTCTGCATCCGTCAGGTCTTTGGCCTTCCATCCCTGCTCAACATCGATCATGATCTTCATTACTATTGCTTTCTTTGCTGTCTTCCTTCAAGAAAAGAGTGATGCAAACCAGCTATCATCAGCATAGCAATGTCTTCTACTTCGTTTATCATCTGGCCATGGAGTGTAGTCAGCATGTCTATGGCCTCTATCAAGGTTCCATTCTCGTAATCATGAGAAGGTGTGAATGTGCAACACGATTCTCCGATTTTTGCACAAATACCTCCATCCATTGCTGTGATCATATCCAAGACATATCTGTTCTGGAGAGACATCAGTCTTATGCCTCTCATCTCTTCCCTGATTGCATTGAATCCTTTGATAGTCGTGTTGATTGTCTGTAGCCATTCCCATCTGGTAAACTGCAGCCATTTGGTATTTGCTCCAACTTGAATTCTCGGCATAAAGATCATTGTGAACACTGAAGAAGTCTGGCTGAACAGCCTATGCTCATATAGAATAGCGTAAAAGGCTTCTATTGACTCATTCTTCTCATCAGCTCAACAGATCTCTTCTTCCTCATGTGAGCATCTGCTTTTGGAAAACTGTCAACATTCAGATCACTTTTCGGAATCACCAAAGCTGGAACATGAACATTCATTAATGAGCAAAGTCCTCCCCAATTCTCTGGTAACTTTTTATATGCTCTGGTTCCATAGGCCCAGTGTGATCCTTTATCACTGCTTTCCCAATCTTCATTCCTGGCACATCAAGGATTCATCCACAATTCTGATTCGCTCCCATTTTTCTTGTGCCATTATTTCTGAAGCACAATTTTGCATTCTCCAACGGGACAGTCTGCAAGGGTCCTCCTCCATCTTCAACCCAAGTCAGTAGGTTCTCAAGTCTCAGCCATAACGGCTTACAGCCTGCTTGTGCATTCCAATCAGTCGATTGAGGGCGATCATACACCATCCAAGCTCTGCAGATGACCACTCCTTCTCCCCAACCATCTGGCAATAACACTGATCCCCAATTCTGCATCTGGCCTCTGTATTTCCAATGTCGGATGTTTTCTTCAGTTGTCCCTGGACTGTCAAGTTTCATGTTCACTTCCCATCTGATTTCAGCTCCGTTCTCTCCAGGCTTTTCATATCTGATCACATGATTCACATAATCATCTTCATCTGGGTCTGTCCATTCAGTTGCCCATTTGAGATAGGCATCTTGGCCCATGAACTGGCCTCTTGCTCTGCAAAGTGCTACGTGCGACAGGCATTGTGCTGCCTGGACATCTATTTCAATAGCTATGAAAATCTCAGACTTTCCCATACTGTAAGGGTGCACACACAACGCATCCCTCCTCTGAGGTACTTCTTCCCACTTCCTTCATATGTTGGTAAGATATGTTGTTTCCCAAGTGTGCTGTACTGTCCAGGTAATCGTTCAGCTCAAAATCATCCTCCTTCTCTAGTGACCTTCTATGATCATTTCAAGAAGTACGTCAGCATAACTCTTCCTTACTGGATTAATCATAGGTACATTTATTATTGGCCTGGGTATGTTCACATGTGTCATCTGTGTAGGAGGAGGTTCAAAAGGCTTCATTCTCTCAACATACCTTTTAGGCATGAACATGTCTCATAAAATCTCCATGTGTGACTTTCTTTTAGGAACTAACCTGGGATTGTTTATCACAGGACCAGGTGGGTTTGCATGCATTATCTGTGTATGGTCAACTTCTATCAACCCTTGTTTTTGTCTCTCTTGCAAAGCCTGTTTCTGATGTCCAAAAAGAGCTTCTACGACCTTCCTTGCATATGAATGACTGTTAGTGAAATTTATCTCAGACTCAGGCATGTTATCATCTTTCTTTGGTACAGGAATGACTACATAGGTTCTTGGCTGCATAGTAGTTGCCACAATTGTACCTTCCTTCTGCTCAGGAAGATTCACAGGAGTCTTGGTACCATGTACGTCAATTTAGTATGATGTACGCACCGTGAGTTAAAAGCAGTACAATTATGAACAAAATGCAAAAGTAAATTATTTACAGCTACGATATACAGCATCTACTTTGTGGACAACATGGACGTCTCTCTGTGTCTGGCATAATTATATTACCGCTAACGCTTCCCATTTTATTATTAAGGAGGGGAAAAAAAAACGTTAATACAAGTAACATCATGTACTGCTTCTGGAAACTGTTGACTTGACTCAGCACTTTGTCTTAGATGATGGAGGACAAGACTCTCAACGATCTCCTTGCATCAGCTTTTATCAGATGAAATGTTGATGCATCTCAAACATGAAGAAAAAAAAAATCGCCAAATGTGCTTCACGGTTTCTCCAGAAAGTCTCCTTTCAAAATGTTCTCATCTACTTCAACTGTCTAGATAAGGTCAACAACATATACCCGTTCCCAGTCTATGCCTCGAATTTGCTTTATACCAGACGACATGATGAATTTCTTTCAGTATGAAACAAAAGCTTTCTTTGCCAGCAACTCCCGATCTGTCCTTCGAAGGACAGTTTCACACCTACCTCAGAGTTTGCTTGGAATATGAGTTCACTTGAATGATTATGTCTCTCAAGATCTCGTTTAGTGCTGCATTATTTCTCGGATCCCTTAACAATGATCTGACATCCTAATGCCTATTAAAAAGCTGTGGGCATTCTTCAATCAGGTAGTAGAAAACAAGGCCAACCAGTCTGTGTGCATTATCCACTGATAGGGGCATTTGCACTATCCCTGCTGTACCCTGGAAGCTACAAAACTAGCTCAATGATTCCTGTGAGTTGTCTCCTTACAATGGGACCATTCTTAGGATATTGCAAGAAAATACGAACATTAGAAGTTCTCCCAACGAGAAACCAAATAAGAATGCAAAATAAAAAGAAAAACTTCAAATATGATCCTTGAAACGTTATCATTGTATAACACCATGGACAAATCCAAACAGGAACTCAGTGCAAAATAAATCAGGGTAGTGGACCCTCTTCCAACTGTCAAAAATGAACTTAACCTTAACCTGCAATGACTGCACAGAGTATTCAAAACAAGCCACAGTCCAATTAACGTTTTGCTTTTACTTGACAGCTTCTGTGTCCTTCTTCCTCATCATAGATCTAGTCTGCACATGCTGAGGTTCTTCCCCGATGTTTGTGCTTGCTTCTGGTAGGGGTGGGGGCAGAGGACTTTCGACAGTATAAACTTTGACGTCACCTAGGAAAGTCCAAGCACGCCTGCCCTGCACTTTGACTGCAGATGGCATGATGTCCTCCACAATGAAAGCACCGTTAAAACGGGGTTCATCCCACTTCTTCCTTGTATGATTGCAGATTAGGACTGCATGTCCGGGGAAAAGTTGGGGAACACGTAGTTCTTTAGATTGACTTGTTGAAGCATTTCCTTCTGTGTTCCCTGCTGCCCCACACCCTTGTCGCTGTAGCTGACCTGAAATGACAGAGATACTTGAAGTCATACAATTATAATAGTCACGTAGCTCCATTCCTAACAGTTCAGAGGTAGGGTGAGCATCACTTCTAACTCCGGATGAAGGTGTGAGGGGTGTCCTCATTCATCTCCCTGTCACAATTTCATGGGGGGTGAGATGGTGGTCAGAACCCGGTTGGTTCCTTAATGCATATAATGCCAGTAGTAGGCAATGCAACCACCGTTTCTTCAAGGTAAGCTTCAACTTGGCTATTCTTTCTTTAAGCAAACGATTGAGCTGTTCACAAACCCCATTTCCTTGTGGATGATAATCTGAAGAAAACATGTGCTTTATACCAAGCAACAAGCATATCTGTTCAAATATCTGATTCACAAAATGAGGACCATTATCTGACCTCATTACTTCACATACTCTCCATCTAGGAAATATGTCCTGCACTAAAAACTTTGATGCACAGGTAGAGTCTTCATGTGTACACGGACCAGCCTCAATCCATCTTGAAAAAGGACAAACTACTACAATCATGTATCTATATCCATTACATACTTGCAGCATGTCAACATAGTCTATATGCAAGTGCTGAAAAGGGCCATTGGGTCTCAGAATAACTCCCCTAACTGTGTGCAGTGTATGCCCAGCCGTGAACATTTGACACACTATACAATTCACTACATAGAATGCAATATTCTCTAACAGATTTGGTACAAACCAATCCTCAGCAATAGTTGCAGTGAGATTCTCCTTAGTTGTGTGCGCAGGGTAGTGTAGCTGTTCCAGCGCCACGCTCAATAAGGCTACAGGCATCACTGGTTTACCAGTGCTGTCTTGTCGCCACAATGCTTCAGAGAGGTTGAAGAACACCCTCTTTGCAGCCACACATTCTTCACATCTTGAGGTGCTTCCCCCTGGACCTCTATGAACTGTGTTTTTGACGGGTTATTGTAATTTTCAGATATACTCATCATAACAACCATATTTTCGTTTACATCAGGTGTCTCAACATTCATCATTATTTTATCTGTGATTGCTACGCGCTTGGCATCATCGTCTGCTGCTTGATTTCCATGTGAGATCAAATCTGTCCCTTTAGTATGGGCTGTGCATTTAATGACTGTGATGCCTACTGGGAGCTGTAGTGCCTTAATAAGCCTGTCCAATAAGGCAGCATGCTGCACTGGCATGCCATCAGCTCAGAGGTAGCCCCTCCTTTTCCAACATGCTAATCCTGCCTGCACCGTTTACGTCACATAGGCAGAGTCACTGTGCACTGTTACATTCTGGTCTGTGTGATTTTCGAGCACGAGTATCAACGCCAATAATTCTGCAGCATGTGCTGAATAATGAGATGGCAATTGTGTGTTTACAAGTACCTGAAATTCCCCATCAGCCCTGTGCTTCAGAACAGCGCCACCTGTATATCTCTGTCCGTCATTTTGATCGACCCTTGAAGAACCGTCTATAAAAACAATTTCTCCTCCTGCTAAAGCATTCTCTTTTATCCTCAACAAATAACGTCATGGAGCTTCCCATCACTATGCTTGCAGCTTTCTCTATGGTGAACACGGCAGCTGCTAAAGATTGTTCGCACGGAAAATGACCTCTCATTACAGGGTCTAAAATCCACAGTAATATGCAAGGGCCTTGTACCTCAATGTGGTTCTCTGCGTGAGGACTGCGGTCATAAAAGTGCCATCTGGATGCAAAAATAAAAAATAATTCCTTGGTATAATGAGGAATCCCTAAAACTGGAGCTGTGCAAATTGCTTTTTTCAACTCGTCAAACCCTTCCTCCATTTCCTCAGTCCACATGACTTTTTCCTGCGTTGCCTGTGCTTTCTTTAAAGCCTGTAATAAAGGCGTTATATACTAGCTGTAGACAAAGAGTTATGCTCTGACATAGTACATAATCCCAGAAATATCTGCATGTGTTTTATCTTTTGTGGCTTTGTTGTTTTTAAAATAACCTCAGCTCTTTCAGGAGCAACCTTCTTTCCTTCATGTGAAATCAATTTGCCTATATACAGCACTTCCTGTTCACAATACTGTAGCTTTTCTTTGTCAACTCTATATCCTTTGTCTGCGAGTGTAATCATTAGCTGAATGGAATCACGTCTGCACTCTTCGTCTGAAGTGCTGCAAACGAAAATGTCATCTACGTATTGCAACACAATGCTTTCTAAATCAAAAGTGCTAAAGTCCATCTGTAGGACTCTATTGAAAATCGATGGAGACTCACAATACCCTTATGGTAAAGTACTTTTCAGACGAGTTTGCCTGAACATAAAATGACGCCAGATCCTGCTTGTCTTTGTGCAATGGGATTGAGAAAAACACATTTTTCAAGTCAATCACAGTGAAATATTGTGCTTCAACAGGTATATTACATAAGATCATAGCCGGATTAGGAACTAGAGGGAACTTAGCCTCCACAGTCTGGTTTATCAGGCAGAGATCTTGAATTAAACGCCACAACCCCCCCTTATATTTTTGATAGGGTACAATGCGGTATTACATGGTGACTCTGACATCACTAAAATAACCTGATCCATCATGATGGAAATTGTCTTAAAAATACCTTCATCTGCCTCTCGAGACATAGGATACTGTGGTGCTCGAGGAAACATTGCTCCTGGTTTTAATTTAATCTTCACTCTCCAACCCCATCAACAAGCTTATGTCATAGGGGCCTGTAGTCAATAATGAAACTGCCACTTTCACCATATACTCAGCAAAACACTCAGGATGCTTTTCTGCTATCATTTTCTGAGGAACTTCTCGTTTAATTGCTCTCACCCAATAAGTGATACCCATCTCAAACACTACTTCGTCATCAGATAGATGATCTCTAAACAGATCTTCATCAGTGACGTTAGTCAATCTGTATCCTCCCCGATGGCGATTACTACGCACCATCATCTGCCTTCATCCTCATTTGCACGATGGCTGCTTGTAGCTCCAAGGGAAAAACGTGTCCCTCTTCTTCAAGCATAGGTATCCTTGGTCTAAGCAAAAATTCATCAGGTATTCTCATGGTGCTGCCTACTAGGATTGGCAGCCATGCCTATGGAATGCGTACTCTATAATGAAAAATCTCTGGTTCTAAAAGTATCGCTCACATCGCTATTTGTCCTGCAAATGCTATAATAAATTAACTCTCGTTTAAATAATGCATTGCTTAGGTTGAACACACTATGCCTTCATTAGTAAACGAAATGGTAATTTTCAACTTTGTCATTAAATCTTGACTGACCCACTATATTGACAGGTGTCTGCCTCAAATATAGCAATGGCACTGACATGTCACATTCTCCTATAGAGACTGGTAATTCCTCAGTAAAAGGAACTCTGCTCGTAGCTCCTATAAAAACTTGAGTATTCATGGCATTGCCAGACATTAAAAACGTCCCCTCTCTTATACATGAGCATGTTGCACCTGTGCCAACTAGAAACAAAAAACGTTTGCCTCCTATACTGACGTCTACCCTCGGTTCCTCATGAGGATTTGGCATCACGGATAGTATTGAACACATCAAGTCTTCCAGTGAGCTTTCCTATTGCGGATACAGCCTCATTCCATCACCTGTAAAAGGATTTCCTCCATCGACAGTGACACCCCCTATCCTAGGAGTCATCAATTGTCCTGTGCTTGTGCTCTGCTGAATCTACATAGGTGACTGCTGTGACTGCCCTTGTAGCGGATTAGCTGCTACCTGCTGTGTTTGCAAGCCTTGCTGTACTCTCGGCGCTTCTATCTGTTGCATCGTTTGATTATGAGCAAATCCGTCTCCACTCTCCTGTGAATATGCAGGCAGGTTTGACATCCCCCCTCTTGAAAACTGGCTGTTCTTCATAGACCTTTGACTTATGCACATGTGAGCAAGATGCCCTGTCATTCCACATATCCAACATATAGGAGGAGGTCTCCTAACCTGCCCATCTTGCATGTTTTGATTATCATTCTGCATGTTCTGAAACCCACCCTGCTTATTCTGGAAGCTTCCCTGATTATTCTGCCAATTGTTTTGGTTATTCTGCCAACCTCCTCCTCGAAATCCTCCTCTTCCCCATGGAGTAAATCCATTATTACCTTGATCAAACTGCCTTTGATTATTCATCTGCGGCATGTTCGCAGTCTGCTGTGAATTCGGTCCATCTACACCAGTCAGCATTGCCCCTTCAATGGCATACTTGGGACATTTTTTTCTGCACTAGCTTTGCCTCTTCGCCTTTCCTAACATCGTTTTTTTTGTGATTCTTTTCCTGCAGGAGTCTGCAATGGTCAGCTGAATCTCCGACCATGGTTTTGCTTCCATACCCACTAACTTCTTGAGCTGCTTCTGTACTCGTTCTGGTAGCCCTTGGCATAATATATGGTAAAATGCCAATATAGATTTTCCCGAAGCCTCACGTGTCTCCAAGGCCCATGTCTCAGGAAAATTTTGAATGTAAACAAGCAGATTATCTCCTTCCTGCATCTTTTTTTGTCATTATAGCTCCCAAATCGGACATGTCCAGATACAGCACTCTAAGCACTTTCCAGACTGCTGCTATGCAGTGAATTGAACTGTGCTCCATCATGAGCAGTGTTGACTGTAGTAACACCAGCATATCCTAGCCTTGACCAAATGTCATCAGCTCTCTTCCCAAGAATGGTAATTAGGAGACCCTTAATGTCCCCTATGGCCAATGTGTTTCCTCCCATCATCTTTTCTGATTCATGTATACATTTTCCTGAGAAATTATCTTTGTCCATCTGGGGCCACGGTATAAACTGCAGTCTGGGTCGCCCTTTCTCTACTAAGGGAAACTGTGAAGCTACAAACTTGATTCGTTTCTCATCATTTGTCTATCCACTGCAGGGACGATATTCCTGCATCGCCTTCTACCTGGCAATTGCCTTATTCTGCTCACATATGATGACGATTCCCTCCTCTCACCATGGAGTTGCCCTTTAGGTTGGTCTGACTGTGTCAATGGTTCTTATGCCCTAGGTACAGGTGCATTTAAATCTGACCATCTTAATTCCTTTTCCATAGAAAAGCATCCATCAGGACCATAATGCGTCACCCCTTTCTTCCCCACGGAAGATGTCTCTATCTTCGTCTGACAATTCCTGTGCCTAACTCGTGCAACTTCTCTCCTCTTCATCTTTATTCAGAGTCAGTCTATCTAAAGACAGCTCCTTGGGCCTCGTACTACATGAGGTTCCATCTGTTTCGTACAGCTGTGTACTCTCAAGTCGATCATTTTTTCCCTTCCGCATCAATTCTTTCTGGGCTCTCATATCATTATGAACTTTATCGATCGCTTCCCCTATGCACCTAGAGTCAAATTTGTCCTCTAGATTTACTCTAGATGGGTCTGGTAATGACTCATATTGTTGAAGAATTCCTCTATGTTCCCCCTTGCTACTTCTGGATCGGGATTTCTTACTTCCTTCTCCAGGCGATCAAGTCTGCATGCCCTTTGCCTTCATTTGCATTCTATATCATCCTCAAATTCTCTTATTTTCCTTGATTCCTCTCTCACCCTGTCTTCTTCTCTTTTCTTCATATCCCTTCTTTCGTTTGCCCTTTGTATCTCCTCATCTCTTCATCTTTGTATTCTCTCATCTCTTAGCTTTTGCTCTTCTATTCTTTTTTCTTTCTAGCCTCTCCTGCTCTTCAATCGCTATCTGTCTGTTATCATATTTTCTTTGCTACTCTGCTCTTTCTTGTTTTTTCAATTGCTCGTATTGGAACAACCACTTTCGTCTCTGTCTATCTTTCCCTTTTGCCCCTTCATCTTTCAATTGTTCCTCCCTTTCTTTGCCCCTTTTATCTTGCTTGTCTCAATCTTCCCTTTGCCTTACATCCTCAATGCCTTTACCATCGAGTTTAAGCAAATCTGACCACCCATCCATTCATTCTGTAGAAGCGGTAACTCATCAGTTTTATCTCTCTCTCCCTTCCATCTCTTTATTTCTCTTTCTATATTTAGAGATGAGCTTGCTCGATCACTTCTCTCCTTATCGCATCTCTCCTTGTCGTTCGGGACCTTAGAGATTACATCTTTCTCAGTATTTTTCTCCGGACCTTCGTCACTGCTTTGCGCAGGTGACTCATATGTTGGGTTGCTATACACTGCCTTAATGGGTATAACCCATCTTCGTTCTTATTCTCCTCTCCTATTTCAGCTGGGGCGGGTGGAGCAGGGGGCTCTTCACCCACCTCTTTGCATACATTGAGTATCCAATCTAAAGGAGGCTGCTCATCTTTCTCCTGTTGGTACATCTTTCAGAGCTCTAAGCTCGCAAGTCGCTTGTTTAGCTTCTTCCCAGAGTACGCTGCATGCAAATGTGTTGTCATATGCTGCAATACTGCCTTCGATAGTGACCCTCCGTGTGGCCATGGCATAAACATTTTATCTGCGGATCATTTAACCCATTCTGCACTATACTTTCTAAGCTTAGGTGCATGTTTCAACAACTGTTTTCAGAGATGCACAAATGGAGTAACATCCTCAATCTGAAATGCGTCATTCTTTGATTTGTAACACTTGTTTGCATTTATCAGAGATTTAAAAATATTTTTCAAAAAGGGAACACAATGAGCGTGCACCAATCGTCACAGCTCCAATCCCTTCAATCACAATTTTTACTTTAATCTTGCTAAAAAACAACCATCAAGCTCATTTTAAAACAATCAATTAATTTATTTTTCAACTTTGCGCTTCTCTCTTTGTCTACCAATCTCTTTCAATTATGACTTCATCACCAATACATAAATACATAAAATGTACAAACAAACAGACATACTCGACCGTCACATATATTCTACTCTGCAGTCCTTCTTTGAACCTGCCTTACGTGCTACAAATGCTTTGTATGGAAGTTAAATCAATCTCCTTAGATTTGCCTCTAAACAAATCTGTCTCCTACGTCATCTACTATGGGACTCTAGATTAAGATTTCGTCTGATATGTTCTATTAAACGCAGGCTGGGGTGTACTCTATCTCTCATGATCTATTCTCACTGCATCTCTATTACTTGTCTGTACACAAGTCAAGTTCTATTCAATGCTTAACACTCTTATTCTCACGTTATGTTTATCCTGCCTCCCTCCGTTACTTTCTTTTATCCCTTATCTCACTTCTTTTCATTCACTGCCCATACATCGTTTTGCCACGCTCCTTAGTTTTCATTCACCATTTGCATGTTTGTCTTCCTCCTCTCGGGATTGTACGCCCCTTTTACCCATCTTCAACCTTCATGCAATCTGCTTCTTGTAGATGTGGGAGGGGATCCGTCACACCCAACTTGCAAGTTTTGATAATTACACTAACCACTATCTACAGGGAGCTTCCTGTCCTTTCAGCCGAATGGCAGAAGTTGCGATATTTCGGGGATTCCAAAGTTTACTTATGTCGCTGGGTCTTAAATAACCATCATCTCTCTACTACCATGTGAACTGGATATCCCAGCCCTTTAAGATGAGTAGCAATACCCTGGAGATAGATGGGGATGCAGATTTCTATTCATAAATCCATAATTGAAATGACTCAGGTAGTTTGGCAAAAGGATAACTGTTTTAATATCAATTGGCTAAAACAGGGAGTATAACGAACATCATCAAACTCGCTCAATCCTCTTACTTAAAGCATTTCAGAAAAAACTGAACTTTTATGAAGAAAGTTTGTCATCAATGACGTTAACCTACATACCACTAACATCATCCTGCGTGGAAAACTACAAAACATATGGGCAGTAGTGATGGGCCCCTAGTGAATAATCTAAGTATATGTTTGATGCTAGTATGGGACAATGAATTAAAGTAATTGGCTACTTAACATAAGGTGAGGCAACTAAGCCCTTCCCTAAAAATGAGCAGTATGAATGTCACTAAATGTGCGATGTCCCATTGGTTACACAAACTATAGGACCCTTAATTACGCGGTCCTCTATAATGTGTTGGCTTCTAACCTCTGTCAGTACTTTTCCACCTACGTCTAGCAGCATGCAGGCTGGCCGTCCAGGTACTGGTGAGCTCGCCTTGACCATTGCTTCCCACCAATTAGAATATCAATCCATCATCACCTCAGTGGTCTACTGTCAATTAGGGCTTTAAAGCTCAGCCTTGAGAGTGTTCTTAGCTCTGAGATATTCAGGGAGTGAAGGCACGGCCTGCCCTCATGCGACCATGAAATCGAGCCTTTTGTGCATTTAAAATACTATTTTCTAATAGACCTCTGATGTCTTTGCTGTTTTGTTCATGCCTTCTGAACAGGAGTTCTGGTCTTTCACACAATTTGTATCCAATGTCAGTTTGCTCCGGTTTGATAAGACCTTTGCTTTTTTGGCTCATCCAACTTTGCCTTCTGAGATTCATTTCATAAATTCAAACTGCTTTTAACTGTGAAACACTGAAATGAGGCCTTCTTGTTAAAGTCCAGCACTGCTATAATGCATAGTGGAAACATCCATCCTTTACATGATCATCTTGCATATATGTATGTATTGGTGCTTGCCGCTATCTAATCACTATAAAGCTAGTCTCATGATTACTTTGTCTGCTTGCGTTTCTTGCATCTGTACACATGTAAAATAACTTGATATCTTCATCGTTTCTATGGCAGACGTTTCTTCACTTTGATCCCAAGATATCCCTTGTCCTCGATATTTTCTTGATGCTTTATGGAATATCTTCATTCTCTTATATCTCTGCATCCTCTATGTACGTCAGCTCGACTCAGTGTGACGTCACCATTCGCTTTTACTGTTTATTTGCTCTGCTTCTTCAGGAATCTCATTTAAACAACTATCATACTTCCTCGAATGCAGATATGGTTTCCTCAATGTGAATCTTCCTTTTAGGATTCTCTTAGGTATTGGCATCCCCAATGGTACTGCACAGTTTTCATACTCTGTCCTTTGTTGATTCAATTGTTCTTGGTTTCCACCATATAGGTAATATAGGCGAAGTGGTTTAGGTGGGGGTACTTGGCTCCTTCTCTACACTAGTACATCTGGGGAGTGAATACATGTTCCTTTGTAGGCCTGCGAGCATGCAAATGCCATCTTGATTTTCCAGACAAACAATGTCATTCAGCCTCCATTCACAAAAGGGCTTACTTGCGGCGTTTAGCAAATGTGGCGGTGCTAGTAATTCAAGCATTCAATCCGTCTGAGCATGTACTGTAAACTAGACTTGTTGCACATTTTATCTGGCAGAAAACTCACCAAAGCAGAACAACATGTGCAAAGCACTGACTCGTGGTGTTAAGGTGAATACATGAAGCCATACACACGATGAAGGATTTTCATCTCTGAAGAGATGGCAGGAAATATTTGTGGGGGGGTCGGCCATTGGGGGATGGTTACCTGATGGGTTTAAAAGCAGTGCCGTCCAAATCCCAGTACACACATGAAGCTGGGAATTGTATTTTGGCTGCTTGAAGCATGCAAATTTAATTAACATAGGGAACCCTCTGTGGACTGGAGCCCCGACCATGCTGTGTGCTTAATTAGAGGCGATGGAAGGGCATCGGTAGAGCACTGCTGAGGACAACCCAGGAGTAATTGGATATTCAGAACAAAGGGCTTGCAGTCCCTGTGGAGCCCTGTGGAGATACGCTGATTGCAGGCCCAGGCGGGGATTTCTGACACAGATTGTCACACTTCAAACCATTATTTACAAACATTAAATGTGAGTGAAGATTCAATTTATATTAAGCATTTATATTGAGCATGTGGATAGGTTAAAGGTGCTAGGGATTTTTTTTTTAAATGTAACATTTTAGAGGTTTGTTTATGCTCCTTTTATTTTAGGGTAGCTAGCAAACATGTTAACATGTGCACATGTAATTCATGATTGCTGTGCATTGTCAATACAGCAAGGAAAAACAGCAATTTATTTGCAGGGTTTGCCGCCAACAGTCTTCTTGAGTTAATTGAAACTCTCTGTGGCGGGTTTACATGTGTAAATGTGTTCAAACAGATGCTAATGGGGGTTGCTTTAAAAAGCCATCTTGACACGCTGTCCAGTGGTTGGGAGTTATCTGACAGGCATGTGCTATAAGGTCCAGTGGAGGCGTTTAATCTTACAGTAAAAAAATAGCAGTTTTTTGGGGTTTTGTCTGAAACCACTAAAAGACACCATTATTGTGGGCCTTGAAATCCAAAACGTATATATTAAAGCTTAGAAAGTATGAGGTCAGATTTGCAGAGGAGTTAAAATCTCAGTGGCACAGTTTAATGTGTGATCCTGGTCAATTATTTAACACCACTCTGATATAAGTGTAAACAAAACATTGGGTTCTTATTTCAAATAGTGTGAACATTTGTTCCAAAATTCATGCCTTCCAAGCGTATAACTTTACACCCCTGCAGAGATTAAATTTTAGAGCAAAATGTAATCACTGCAGGAATCGGAAACCTCCCCAAATCAAGGAGCAAGAGCCTGCATTGCACACACGCACACCCATACACACAAGCATACAAACACACACACAAATGCACAAACACACTCACACACGCACACAAACACACAACACCCATACAAATGCAAAAAGACACAAACAAATACATGCACAAATTCACAGACGCACACACACAAATGCACAAGCACACAAATGCACAAACACACACACAAACAGACAAACACACACCATTTAGCCACATCTCTTTTTCCCTCCATGCTTCTTCTAGCTCGTGGTGTTAATTACTGTAAAATATTTTAAGTGTGCAAATATTTAATGCGGCAGCTGCTTTTGTACGGCCAGATTCAGTGAAGAAACTTTGAAGGAGAAATGTGACTGGTATTAGGCTTATCACCACTAAAAATGCTTTGTGAATCAGGCCCAAGACTTTATCATAGGGACAAGTGCCGGGGTGTTACATTGGACTTAAGATGCTGCTGCTTACTTTGCAACATGTTGTGTATTGGGGCTGATGGAAAAGTGTATTTGAATATTTCAAAGAGGCGATTGGCACTTTGTAAAAGCTGGCTTCTTTCAAGTTACAATTACTGTTCCAATTAACGTTTTAGTCACTGTCTAGTGAGGTATATTGGACTCAGTTTGTATTTTGAACTATGCATTGCAATTTACATTACTTTTCCGGTGTGAGAAAACTGCATTTACTGTGTTTACCAATGGTGCATGGAAAAAGTAGCACAGTATCCCTTATGTTTGAAGATACAATTCATTTAAAAAATGTATTTGAATATCACACTGCAGTGATTGGTGCTGTTTATAAGATGTCATATTCTAATTAGACACATCATGTAGACCAACAGTAGTACTGCGCAGCCGGCAAACCCCGAAGAAATGGATTGTGGATCCTGGCAATTGTCAGACGTCTGATTCAATGTTCATTGGTTCCTCTGGGTTGGGGGTCACATATTTTCTCCAATTCGGCAAGGGTCAATGTGATCAAGGGCACCCTAACACAGTCGAGTTGTTCTTCATATTAAGCAAGGGGAATTTCTGGGCTGTGTCCCCCCAGCAAGGCTGAACAAATGGGGCACCACTTTGATGGAGAGTGTTTTTTCTGGCCTCAATGGGCCTTGGCAACTGGTAACTTGGGAATTCCTCAGCACAAGGGTGGGGCTTCTGGAAGCCGTAGCTATCCCCAGGCCCAGCGGATCTTGATGGATCTCAATGCTTTGTTATAGCAAAGGGGTATACATCTGGGGCAGCACTGCTATCAAGGCGCCGATCATTGAATGCTATGGGTAGTGGTATTGACCCACCGCCGGTGCTACAGGATGTGATGGTAGCCACTAAAGTTTTAGTTATGGAATATTGTACTGTGGGGCGGGGTATGGTGCTGCTATATGTCGGATGAGTCATAACAGCATTTAAAGGTAGGTTGTCTGTCATACACAACGGATGGGTGTTTTATACAGCTTCGAAGGGGCATGATGTTGAAGAAAATATACAAAGCTGTAACATGTCTTTTTGCCGCTTTTAGGTAAGCTAGTGAAGGCCATGCATTTTAATTGTAGGGTTCCATGTAGCACTTAAACGCTGAATAAAGAACCACAGGCACAGCAGCATTTACTTCATCAGCACTAGAAGGCTGAAAGGCTGACCCTGTGGTAGGTTAAACCCAGCCGGGATGTTCGCTCATAGAAATCTGTAGATGGTGCGTTAACCCTTAAGTATTTGGCATTATGGATACCATGCTTCAACATCAGTTTGGGTGTGTTCTGGCAGGGCCTTCCAGTTGCAGCAAGAGTTACTTTGTCAGAAAATTTCTAGAAAACACCCATATCGTAATGAGCCACATAACCCACTAATATTGTCTGGTTATCTAGCTGCTGGCAGCCTTTTTATCAAACCTTGCAACAACAGTTTAAGCACCTTCATTTACTGCCACAGGGCATGGTGAATATGATAATTGTGTACGATTTGATGACGGAGGGCGGCCAGAAGGCCGAACTAAAAAAAGCCTTAACTCAATACTCTAATCACTGCAATCTAAGCTTTTGTTATATCATACAGACCTTGTTCAACAAGGGCAAGAGCAACAGATATAATATGCTAAATGCTAGTTATACAGTGTTATATTAAAAACCCTTGTGCTAACAACTACTAGCCCTGATAGCTCAAAAAATGTATCCATCCAAAACGCATTTTTTTATGGAGGCTTTTGAAGATGTGACCAGTAAGCCCTGCAGATATCTGCTGGTGGATTTAAAAACAACCACTGTAGATGATTATAGATTGTGCACCAATATATTCCTGCTGGAGCTACCCACTGTTTATACTCCTAAAAAGACATCTACAATATACCATTAGTCGCAATACCTCATCAGTCATGCTTTCACCATGTTTCCACGTATATGGAGAAACATTTCATTGCTCAAAATGCTTGTATATGCTACCACCCAACAATGCAAGCTCATTCTAGCCATGGGCTCTGATGGTCACTATTTCGGATATTGCTTAGAACACGTTGAAGGCACACCTCCTCCTAAAACACCATCAAGTGAGTGTGTGGAAAAAGAAAAAAGGGGCGTAATCAAGAAACTGGTCAATAGGCGTATATCACCACAGGCTAAAATAAAAGTAGTCTCTCAGGCTGGCGGATTCATAGAAACTCTCATAGACATATCCCTAACGCCATAGCCCTAGCACCACCATGCTCGCTGGTCAGTGATTCAGCATGATGGTAAAATGTATTTGGTGGACAAGCAGCAGTTTGAAAGTATTGTGACCCCCCCCCCCCGCGGATTGGGATATACAGAAGGTTGCCACCATGCGGCTCGAATCGGAAATGAAGAATGTTTTAAACAGACCAGATTTAGCGGTGCATGATAAAGCAGTCTTATATATGGATATTCTGCATAAATACCTAAATCACAGCAAGCATGGAGATGCAGAAAAAATAAACTAAACGTATGCATGCCGTTTGAAGAATTTAATGGTGTGAAGGCACCAGCGAGGGTAGACCTGGTGTGGCAGACGTGGTGAATCCCCTAAACTGACTCTATAAACCTAACCTGGAACTATTGCTACATAAGAGGGAACTTGGAAATTATGTGGCTGTGTGGACCAATAAGGGGCGACTTTATCTACAGGGTTGTAAGGGGTTCGAACTTGCATGATATAATATGGTGTGTTACGAGTCAACAGCCCACTTTGATAATAAATAACCCCATCAGCTGGAATTAGTGTGCAAGTGGTCACTGATTTAAATATCCCGACATCCGTTGTCGGCAATGCCGCACAACACTGCCTTCTAGAATGTCTAACGACTGGTGCCTCCACTACCCTGCAACTACAACCTGGTCCTCTAGATCCACCCGGAACAATCACCCCTGCAAACAGATCGATATCGCCCAGTCCCAAAGAGGGGTGGAATACCTGATGGTTTAGGAGTCTTAACCTACCCCCTCATAAATCTTTGATGCCCTTGATGCCCATACCCGTACCCCCGAACCATCTAGACCGTGCCTGAGATGCGTCCAGCTTTATGGTTATCTGATAAATGCCAGCCATCCATTGTCTGAATGTATGCATTTATTTTCTTTTTGTATTGAAATGTTTGTGGTATAACCTTTTTCCTTTCTGTATTAAATGTCTTTTCATTTTTTATAAATAAAAATGTTTTCAATTAATAAAACAGGCAGGTTCTTTAATACATTGTCCTATGTATTATGTATAATAACACACACTTGTTGATTTTTAAAAAGTTCCTTTATTGATACATGTACCACTAGATAGATGACCCATATTTACATTTTTGACACACTGTAAATATTTTGTGAGATCTATACAACTTAGGTAACATCTTGTTAACAAATCTAGTCACCATTTAATCATTTTGCTTGCGGTTGTTCAAATACATTCTCAAAACAGCCGACAGCGATCTCCATTTCGACATTTGACTGATAAAGAATACACAGTTCTGACCGCAGGTTATGTCTTCAAAGTCCTGGACCATTATGGCGGTATAACGTAGATACTTTGCAATGCTTTTCACATAATCTGTTAAAACTCCAGCATATATGGCATGTTGCCAGAAGTGTGCCAAACTGTCAATCACTGTTAGAATGTCCCCCTCCAACCACAAAGCCATCCAGTGCGTCCTGATCTGGGCACGCAGATCGCTGTTCACCACCAGGCTAATTAGGTGTTCCCTGGGTAGTTGCTTATGGCATGTATCGCTGGCATACACACTGTGAAATGTTTTCAGAGCGTGTCTATGCTTATGCAGAAATCCTTTTATCAGTATCCATTAAAAAATCAAACAGTTTGTTTCTTTGCGTGTTGATCTCGACAATGCTATCTAAAACACTCCACACTAACGAGTGCGTAGCGGTTAGGTTTCTTTCGAACTTTATCTCTGCAAGTAGATTCCCGGTTCTCAAGAGGTTGAAATGACCCACTAATGCTTTGTCGGGTTTTAGATCAAAGGCCAGTAGGGTATAGCTGAGGGCATACTTGTTGCATGTGATTTCAACTGGTGCATCCCGCATGTGCTTACCCATGACAGGCACCAGGCCCATGTATTCGCCGATTATGTTCGGGAATCCAAAGTTAGGCGTGCATGCTTTGGCAGGGATCAGAACACTGTCCTTATGCAGAGCTGCATAGTTCATGATACAGGGCCTCATTACGACCCAGGTGGAGGACCATGGTGCTATTAGCCGGTGTCCGCCATGGTGGAATGGGGAATTACCACCCCATTCCGAGGTTGGTAGGGCGGTAATTCCCCATGCCGCCATGGCCCTTCCCCATTCCCATTTTTGCCTCAGAGGGCTCAATGGGAATGGGGAAGGCGCTAATTACGGTACGGCAAGTTGCGGTACCGTAATTAGTACCAAGGTCCCTTTGCGCGTCCCTACTTTAACGGCTGGAAAAACCAGCCGTTAAGGTCGGGTCCTGCAAAGGGACCTCGTAATTAGGCGCTAAGTGTTTAACGGCGCCGCAGCCTTTTACGGCGCCGTTAAACACTTAGCGCCTGGGTCATAATGAGGCCCACAGTCTTTGAAGTTGAAGGGAGTTTGATCATATGTGCCTGTGATAGCTATGGTTTCGACAGTTTGCATGATGATTATTTTTGAAAGCTGCCCCAGGAGCAGGTTGTTTTGACTGGTACCATGGCTGCCGGTAGGAATGCTGAAGACTTTAAGTGTGACCCTCTCCACCGTGTACTTTAAGTTAGATATTTTCAATGTCTCTGTAGGCGTCAGTCTAATGGTCGGACAGCTGGTCACACGTTTAATGAATAAACTTGCTGATACATTGACCATCTTGTATTGTTCAGCGTCCCCGCTCATGAGGCAAACATCTTTGTTTTTCCTGGATATTTTCACATTAAGTTCGACATTGTTGATCAATAGTTTATCCTTGAAGAAAAGGTCTGCATGTAGATGACTTAGTAAATCTAATAGTCTACTGGTTGTGGCAAGACGGGCTCTCTTTGTGAACCCTGTGCTTTCACAATCCAGAGCAGTGTTATCAAAATGCCCTGCGTTGTCACGGTAAAAGAGGCCAGGGAAGAGCTTCCTATTTAGGGTAGTGTGGCCATAATTTAATTGCTCTCTATATAGGCCCTGTAGTCACACATAGTATCTCTCTGCATTAGCATTCACTCATCTAACGTCATGTCCACCTGATTCAACATGGCGGCTACGGGATAGGTGATCATGGCCACGCAGGTGGTAGTCACAATGTCGGTCCCATCTGCTTTTGTTATTTTACACGTTAGATGCAGCAGAGTATCATTCAAATCCAGGTAAATGTCTATTGACCGCAATACAATAAAATTCTATGGGTTGTTGCTGCAATAGAGCCACCAAAGACTAGACCTTTGTGTAATTACTGTTATTGATGCTTTTCTGGGTCAGAACACAGTGAGGAAATTGAGTTTTAATTTCACACACTCCCGGAAATCTCTTTGTACACGGCCATTGTTCTTTAAAAGATATCACTGCCTTTGTGTCTTTTAGGGATAACTGGCTTCTTCTTCTAACTCAGCTGTCCGCATCGGGCCCTTGATCTGCTTTTCCTCTTAACCCTACTCTGTGGTTTATAAATTAATCCTGATCTGTCCTGGAATTCCTTTTTCTGTTTGGAAAGATGCTCAACAACCGTCGTTCTCACACCTCCCATGACATCTTTTGCAATGTTGGTGGCTGCTGTTTTCATGCATGGTTTATCGTATTCAAAGCCGTGACATAGGAAGGCCATTGCACATCTGAAGAGACTTCTAAAGAGACCGCTGCGTCCTGGTCCATTCATTACGGGGCCTCTACTAATATACGGCTGATTACCGTAACTGGTCTCATTCCTGTAATATTCCATATAGACCCCAGGGTCTCCATAATTCTTCACCATGGCCAATATGACAATTTTTTTATTAGTCTTTCAGCTGGAGCAGTCTGAAGTGAACTACATCTGAATGTTTCCATATTTAAATGAAACAAACTACCATTGATCATCTCTTATCTGTATGTTAATGGTGTTGAAATGGTTCTTACACACAGGGATCGGGTTTGTTGTATTGAATATTCACAATATCGTTGTTGTTCCCTTTAATCTCCACGGTTCTAAGTAGCGGGGCGTAGCTTTCCCCCACCCTTTGATATGCCACAATATCACTGTAAATCAGTAAGCTGTAAAAATCCCTGTTAATGTCGGTGGCGGTATTGTCCCACGGTTCTTCCCTTCCAACGAATTGCACGGTTCTCAATATGTTAAGCAGTCTCCCTGTTGTTGTAAACCTGACAGACGCGTCCAGACCCTGCAAAAAAACATTTAGTTGGTGCGGGTCTAGCTGTAATGTCATATCACTGTATCGGGTATGATTGATATAGCTTTGTTGAGGTCCTTGACAAGTTGCTGTATATTCGTGTAATACCCCTCAGTGAACCCGCCAGGCCAGATCCTCGGAAAGTTTGTTTGTTTTATAATAAACTTGGCTTTCCCTTTGCCTAAAGTATACCACAAGCAGACCTACTGAACTTCAGTGAGCACCACAGTCCTTTGTCCCTCCAAATGTATTTTTTGGCCAGCTTCACAGTGAAGTTGGGTATTTTGTTCCCTGGGAATGTCTCGACTGAGGCGTTGCTGGTGAGCATAATGTAAAAATGTGTAAATTATATGGGCCTCATTACGGTCCACCGGTAACCCTGCCGGTGCTACCGGCAGGTTTCCGCCAGACCCATAATAATTTACTGCCACCTGACTTCCTGGTGCCACCAGGCTATTACAAGTCTGGTGGCCGGGAAGTCAGCCGCTGGTACATTTGTTAATCCCCATTCCCATGCAGTCCTATGCTCCCTGGACAAGTCTGCCTACTGTGGCCACTGCGCCCAGCAGGGTCAGACCTGATGGGCACAGCGGCTCTGGTGGGCAGACTTGTAGTTTGCTGGTCCGAAAACAAGGGTGCCGGTGAGTTTACCAGCACCCTTGTTTCCAGACCAGCAAACATGCAATGAGGCCCTATGTCACACCGATTATACATCTGTGGCCACTAGGGATCCGGCGTCCACCAAACTGTTGAATTAGTCAGATCACACTAGCCATTTGACTAGATATTGCTTCCTGGCACCACAACCTTTACTATGTTTGACTATTTCTATTCTATAACCTTGCTGTAGGTCTTTGCTGACTTTCTTGATCTTCTCCCAGTAAAGAAACCGCTTGAACAGCCTCGCCCAAATAAACAATTAGTCTGCATATATAAATATGCTCCTGTTGGGCCACTCCATCTATGATAAAGATCTTGTTGCTGTAGTTCTGCTCATACCCCTTTGTAAAGATGGACTTTAGTTTCGAGATCCACACAAGATCCTCTTTTTAAAAGGGCGTTTGTGTCTCCATTTTAAACATTATTTTGCTGTCCAGTTTTTTCCAGATCTCCATGGAATTCTGAAGTGTTGACCAGAAGGCGTGGTTTTAATAGATCTATGATATGATGTGTTTTGTACACATTTATAAATGCGGGAAACACCTCCACATATCTACAGGTGTTTTAAGCCATGAAGAATCACCAGAACCATGTTTTAAAAGTCTAAAAAAATAATTCTACAATAGAAGCTTTCACTTCTTGGTGTGTTACGAAGTGATGCACCCTGTGTTGTTTTAGAAGACTCTGTAACTTTTCTTTTTCAAAATTCCTTACCGGTATCCATCTGTAGTTTAAAGGGAACCTTTGTTAAGTATGCGTTTAAAAGCCATCTCTATGCTGTGACCCGTCTTGTTTTTTAAAACCTCAAAATATGTGTATTTTGATAGAACGTCGATGATGGCTAGAATATAATGGAAACCATTGTTGTCTCCCTAGAACTGGCTCAATTCCATAATAACTGCCTGCCATTGCTGATCAGTATCAGATACCACATTCATTCATTGTTTAAAATGTTTCTGGGCTGTCTTGTGTAGCACGTAGGCCTCATTGCTCCAAAAGCCAACTCTTGACAGCCCCCCTTGAAACCTTCTCGCCATCAGTTTGCAGTTTATGACACAAGCTTTCAACCCCTTTGTAACTACCAACACCTCCTTCATTGTGATTTATTTTTGACAGCTTTATGCCGGGCATGTTCACCCCATAACCACTGAACCTAAAGACTCAACAAGGTTTTATAAAGAACAGATTTGTATTAACATTTAAAACATCAGTTCTTTTTCAAATTTTATTCACATTAAATAGTTTGGGGTATCAGCTGCTGCACTGAGATCAATCGAGTTACAGATTCCATAGTACGTGTGATTACTTCATAGACACAATGCTTTCCACCACGTCAATAAGCAAACATGCTGACATTCCATTAGGCATTCAATTTTTATTTCCTACAAATAAGCATAAATACATGTCAAATACCTACAGACTCTATCTTCGTGGGTCAGTTTGATCTGTACTGAATTAGATATACTTCATCCCCACCCACTTGCAAACTATTTTCTCAACAATGCTTCTCAACACACATCTGACACGTGTCCAAACTGCTTCATTATATGCTGATTCTATAGCACACGATGTTTTAGACACACATTGTTCAGTCCCTTTCCCAAACCTTAGCTATGTTAGTGGCTGGATCAGCTGCATAATTTCTAAAAGTCATTTAGGGCACAACAAGTAACATATTTTATGTATCGAATTATCAGCATAAGATATTCCCAAACTTTTGTGAGCATCCTGTTGGGGATCATCCCTTTTATGTCTGCTGCACCATCTGCAAAAGTTGTGTTTTAAAAACACTTACGCCACTATGGCTGTAAAAACCTGTGTAGTGCAGGCATCAGTGTGTGTGAGAGCCACCTTGTTCTTATCGGTAGAGCCGCAATGTTTATGTTGGTCTCCATTAGCGAAATACAGTCCATACATAGGCTATTAGCACAATCCCTTAGGTTTTCAAGTTGATTTGAACAGCAAACACAGTAAATATGTATAGTCTACTACAGCGTGGCTCCCCTCATGCCCACACAAAGGCCCCTGTTTCTCCCAATTTCCCAGAGGGGCAGGGTCACTCTGCGACATGATAGCCACATCCTCCTGCAAAATCATAGATTCATTGTCTTCAGAGTTCACATCAGCCATGGATGGTTGCACGGGACCACTACCAGCGGATGCACCAGAACCATGTCATCCTCATCCCAGAACTCTTCGGCCTCTTAGTCAGCCATCAAATACTGAGTATCTTCCATCCCAAAATACACTGAAGGACAATCAGGGGCATAACCATCATCGGTATCCCCGGGACCTCAAGGGATTGTGTTCCCCTTATCCTAACTGTAGCGGTTCATAATTACAGTTTCCCGAAACCATGCTGAATACTACCAAAAAAGTCTGAGGAGCGCCCATGTTTTCCAGGCCTACAACAAAAGCTATATATCTGTGTTATAATCCCCTCCCCCAGACCTATTCATAGTTTGAACAATGCATATAAAAAATATATAACATGTATATCATATTCATATCAAAATTTTATCAAACATTCTTGGGATTCTTAATAATTTACATCGCAATTTATATACAATGTATATAAAAATGATGTGGGCTCTTCTCATTTTATATAAAATGTATATACAGATGTTGGGGGACAGTACAATTTATATAAAACTTATTGGGGTTCAAACCATCTTTTAATGGTTTAGGGGGAGTGTTCAGGGATGGGAAAAGGGGCATGCCCACCTGTCAAATTTAAAGCTTGATGAAAAGTATCCCCGGTAACTACTACGAATATTAACTCTCGCAAAAAATATTAGCCTGTTTGAATTGAATGGGCTTACGTGGCACCCAAACACTGAATTCAAAAGAAATGTCATTTTGTTGCCACATTCAAACGACCTGCTTATCCCTCCAAGATTCCTGTTCTGTTATTGAAATAGTAGTCCGAATTCACATTGTTGGGTCCTTCACGTCTTTTCACCATCCTGCAAAACGGGAAAAGGAATATGAAGAATAAAACTTAATGAAAAAAGTGTTGCATGATTAACAATATGCTTTACCACATTTACCAATGTTCCAAAGCTGCTAAATGTGTTTTCTTTGCTCTTATTAAGAAAGGTTTCTTTTTGCTAGATAAGGAACATGTTTGCCTTTTGTATTCGGACACAATGATATTACAAGAGTTGTACAATATTCTGAGGTCCATTAATTGAGAATTGCCATTCTGTTTTGGTAGTGGTAACACATTATTTTAACAGCACTATGAAATGGCAGAAACTAGGTTAGAAACGATATTTAAAACATATGCAAATAATATTCGGTATTGTTTCACTCAATCAAATTACTTAAATGCTGTTCAGTGCAAGTTGCTGTAAAAGGCATGACTTTATCTTGACTTATGGTCCTATATTTTGGGAATTATGAAAACACAATGATCAATGTAGTTCATGTTTGAACATACCCCAGTACATTGCAAAATATAAACACGATTATCACTGCATCAACTTGTGGAGTAGCTTGTGTATATAAATACCTTTGTAAAATACTTGTTTACCTATTATCCTGTATATATTCTGTGCTCGGTGATCTGCCTGATTTATTGCCAACTTTTGTTCCTTAGACTTTAGACTCTGTATATGACCGTAACTTATACCTGTTCTTTTACACTCTGTATATCCCTGTATGTTAGGTTACATGACAAAGTGACATGAGCATAAGATATGCGCCCGGATGCCGCAGGGCCAGGTGTGCTATATAAATTCAATAAAATAAATACAAATACAAAGATTATGATATATGATAGAATACAAATTAGTAAAAACAATTCTAAGAATATAGAATGCATAGTAACTATCCGTAACACATTATTCATCTACCAAGGGTGCATTTGTCACTTTTATCTTATCGTATCTCTCTATAAAAATAGATTTCCACCGAGTGTACTGTCAAGTCATCATTTGATTCATAACAGTGCAATTGCTTGGGCAGTCCCTCTTATTAGTCATGCCAAGAACAGTGGTTTCAAGTACCTTCTGAGCAAGTAAAAACATAGAAGGCAAATTAGCATAAGGTGTGTGATGATCTCTACCATGTCATTGCAGTGGATGCATTTATTGGTACTAGCACTATTCTGTTTGTTGCTTCATACAGCCCAGGGCAATATTCCAATTCTAAGCTTAGTATATACTGCACTCAATATTTGGACCTTAGATTGTATAGATATTTTTCATAGCCAGATATCTGCTTAATTTTCCAGTAGGTTCTGAGACTCCCAGATCCTCAGATTGTTGCCATTATATCATCATGGACTTTGCGTTAAAAGCACTCCTCACAGTAAGCTTTGATCGGTTATTCATTTGCTCTGGTATGTTTCAATAATCACAGCAACAATGCTGCTAAGCATTCCCTTAATGAAAGCACACCATGGCAGTGAGGGGCTCCCTCTTGTAACACACCTATGTTCAATGATAGCACGAATATTACAGTTTAAACTTCCCCATAGTTCTGCCCCATACAGGGCTGCCTGTTAGGCTTGTAATCTGAAAACCTCCCATGAGACCCTCACTGCACTGTTACCATGTTCTCTCCTACACCTGGCAGTGGTAAAACTATACCTAGATAACACCACCTCAGATTGTTCAACTTGGGAGGTCCAGGTGCATCTCTGACCCTTAGCCCTAGATAGTTCTATGTTCTAACATGCTGTATTTTCTCACTCTTCAATTCAATGTCAAACATCACTTTTGTTTCCTCCTATTTTTTCGGGAAACTAATATTTTACATGTTTGCACATTGATAGATAAACCATTCTCGGAGCAAAACTCTTAACATATTATGAATTGGGACTTTATCCCAAGGGGTGTCAGAGAGATGAGAACTACATTGTTGACAAACAATCGGATATCTCTCCCGCCATTGCTGGAGCATCAGTGGGGATTGCTTACAGACATTCTATGACACCATTCATATAAATAAAAAACAATTTTGGCACAAGGACGCAACCTTGGCACACACACATTTGTATCTCGAAGGACTTGGATTATTGGTGTACAGGAGTTGAATCGTTGTGAGAAGTGCAGTTGATATGCCAAGATCTGTTAAAGCATTCAGCAAGCTTGTGCACGGAACCTGGTCAAAAGTGGTCTTTAAATCGATGAACATGGTGAATATGTTCATATTTATAATGGAGGAGGTGCAGGCACATGCTCTGGTCATTGATGCTAATAACTGTTTGGAAATGGGCCTGCGGATGATTTACTATCTTAATTTCCTCGGCTCAAGATGCTAGATGCGTCAATACTGCTCTAGAGAATATTTTATCCCTGCATCCAGCGATGAAACTGGCCAATAATTATGTGGGTCCTCTATCCCCAACTTTGTGTACAAGGGTACTAATTCTGCTTTTGTCCAGGATGGTGGTACAGAGTTTGCATCTAGCACTGTGTTAAACAAATGTGTAAGATATAGTGGACAGATTTGAGGTTCTGATGTATATACGTACATTAGAATTTTATCAGGACCTGGGGCTTTGTCGTTTTTTTGGTTCATGGTAGTGACCCTGACTTCTTCCACTGAAAATGAGGGGCTATTCCCATAAACGTTTGCTGCATGTCGGGGTGGGCCCTCGAGTGTATGCATTTCGCTATGAAGGCTCTTGAAGTGTTCATACCAAACCACTTCAGTGATATTTCCCTGAATTAGGGTATGGTTATCAGTTGCCCCTGAACCCATCAACTTCCCAAAATGTATCATATTTTTATTTTTGATGGCCGTTATAATAAATCCCATGAGTTAAATTCGTGTTCATCCTTCTTGGTTGTTATCCATTTTTTATAGCGTCCTCTTGCTTGGTGCAACGCCACAATGCCTACAGAGGATACATTCTTCACACAGTCAATGTACTCATGTTTTGCCTCTTGGAACTTGGCATTATACCAGCATGTTTTCTTAATTACCATTTTCTTGATTGACCTAGTACTTGATATAAAATACCCCCAGACATTATCCATTGTGCTAATATATGACAGGATTATGCTTTGATTGGCAGTGTGTTCATTATCCAAAATATCTTCCAAATGGCAGAATGCTGACATAACGTTCTGGCAATACAACCTCTTTGTTAATTGTCCTCCATATAATAACCTGTTTGGCTTGATCAACCACAATAAATTCAGAATTTACCCTGCAGTCGCCCTCTCTGCTCACCTCTAACATATTGTTTTCCACTTTTAATGCTAGTGGGCAGTGGCCACTCACATACCTAGTGATTATCTAAAATTTCTTGAACAAAGCCCAGGTTTCAAAATTGATTAGAACAAAATCTATAAGACTTGATTGAAGGGGTCATGAACTTCAGATCACGCCCCTTTTGGACCTCCTGGTCCTTGTCTCAACGGAGCTTGCATTCCGTACTACTTCCAACATGGCCGTCCAGAGCTGAAGCCCTTGCTCGCTCAATGCGCTGAACGCAGCATGGTCTATTTATAGACCACGCCTTCCGTGGCTCTGTGCGTCTCAATGCTATTGCAGAGTAGCCCAGATGTGTTTTCGTAGCTCGTGGTATTGTTTCCCTTGTCCCAGTGCTATTACCCATTCCTTTTCCTTTCCCCTTTCCTGGTTCCGAGCTTTTCTAGCCTTTTCCAGTCTGCCGGATTCCTGGACTCTGTGATCCCGGAACTAAACGCAACCTGGAACCAGACGAATCTCGGGCAGTGCTGTTCAAGATCAGGAGCGTTCGCAAGAAGGCAGCGATCGAAGTCACCGGCAAACATCAGACCCAGGTGAGAAGGGGGGAACTCCTTGACAGTTTGAGACGCCACCCGACCGAACCTAAAAACGAGATGGAAGCCGCCATGACTTAATGCGACGCATGCAAGAACTATCAACCGAGGTTCAAAATCTTAATGCGGAAAACGCTGCGCTCAAACAATTGGTCTTATCCTGGGATTCTGCTACAAAGGAGGGTGCCCTGTTGGGCGGTATTGTTGACAAGTATGATGGTTCGGCAAAAACACTCCGCGGATTCCTGGATTCATGCCTGGTCCACTTTACCTTCAAGCCCTATTATTTTTCGACTCCTAGGGCTAAGGTGGGTTTCATCATATCCCACCTTTCCGGAAACGCCTTAACTTGGGCAACACCCCTTGTCAACTCCGGCGATGCCCTCCTAGAAGACTATGATGGGTTCATACAGGCCCTTAAAGGCATGTTTAACCGTCTAGAGCAGGTCTATACTGCCCAAGAACACTTGCTGGACTTTCAACAAGGCTCCCAAGATATGCTCACTTATGTGACCAGATGTAAACAATTGGCCAAGGAAGCAGACTGGTCCCCTGAGGCTAGTTTAACTCTGTTCAGGAGAGGCGTAAACGAAGAGATCAAGGATGAACTGGCCAGGGTGGCCAGACCAAATTCATTCCAAGCACTAATGGACCTGGTCTTGCAAATAGACTTTCGCATCTAGGAAAGGAAGGCTGAAAGAAAGAAATCCAAGGGAAACCCACCTAGATGTCCTTTGAGAGCACAGCCAGATCGGACGCAAACCCAAGTCCAGCCCCAGAGCCTGAACCCATGCAAATTGGAGCCTTTCGTGGATCCACATCGCCTCAAGAAAGATTGAGAAGGATCCATATGGGTTTGTGTATGTATTGTGCTTCAGACAAACATTTGGTCAGGGAATGTCCTCTGGCACCTCCTCGGCGTTCGGGAAACGCCAGCTCCCGATCTTAACTGGAGCAGAGATTCGTGGGAGAGAGATGTTTGCTCCACATCAATTCCATCCTTGAACTATCCTGGACAAAACAGTTTGGTGATACTACAGGCTTTCCTGTCGCCCTCCAAAGACAAGACCTATCCCATTCTGGCCTTGGTGGACTGCGGAGCTATGGGAATTTTCATTGATCAAGACTGGGTGGTTAGTCATCATATTCCGTACGAGACCCAAAACACCATGCAGCCAGTGGAAGCAATAGACGGAAGACCACTCTCTTCAGGGCCCATAAGCCTGCAGACTAAAGAGATCCAACTTTCCATAAACCATCATCAAGAGCAGATTACATTCGACATCATTAAGTCAGCCCATTACCCCATGGTTTTGGGAATACCCTGGTTACAAAAGCACAATCCGTATATCAATTGGACAACAGGATCATTGTTCCTGGGCTCAGAGTTCTGTATGTCCCACTGTCTGTCCCTGGATCCCTCCTCAGCAACTCCTAAAGAACCACCAAGAGACCAAGAAACACCACCCATGGTTTCCAATATCATACAGGTTCCAGAGGCCTATCAGGGATATGCTGATGTATTCTCTACTGCCATAGTCCAGGTCTTACCCCCTCACAGGCCCGAAGACTGTGCATTAGATACTGATCCCTCAGCTGTAATTCCTTTCGGCAGAATGTTCATTCTTTCCGAACCCGAGAAAAAGGCCCTTCGGGAATACCTAGACACTAATCTTGAAAATGGCACCATAAGACCCTCAAAATCTCCAGCGGGTGCTTGATTGTTCTTCGTTCCCAAGAAGGATACCAAGGAACTCAGACCTTGCCTCGACTATAGAGGCTTAAATCAATGCACTCTCAAGGATCGGTACCCACTGCCCCTGATCTCGGATATCCTGGAAGCTGTGGGAGGAGCCGTAATATTCACCAAATTGGATCTCAAGGGTGCCTACCATTTGATCCGTATCCGGGAAGGAGACGAGTGGAAGACCGCCTTTAGAACACCCTTTGGCCACTACGAGTAACTGGTCATGCCCTTTGGACTAGCCAATGCCCGAGCAGTTTTCCAACGTTTTATGGATAGGGTGTTCTCTGATATGTTGTTTCTCTTCGTCATTGTCTATCTGGACGACATATTGATTTTTTCCAAGGACCCTCAGAAGCATGAAGGACATGTCAAGGCAGTTCTACAAAGACTCCGGGAACATCACCTTTTAGCCAAGCCTGAAAAATGTTTGTTTCAAGTTACCTCTGTGCACTATCTGGGATTTATCCTAAGTCCAGAGGGGATTGGCATGGACCCTTCAAAAGTAAAGGCCATTCTCTCCTGGCCTACTCCCACGTCCATGAATCAAATCCAATCCTTCCTAGGACTAGCCAATTTCTGCCGGAAGTTCATAGCCACCTTTTCCGAGATTGTACAACCCATAGTGGCTCTGCTAAAGAAGGACACCCCATTTGTCTGGTCAACTTTACAAGAAACTGCATTCCAGCGTTTAAAGACTGAGTTCACACAATCTCCCATATTGGCTCAACCCAATACAAGTCGACCCTTTTTAGTAGAAACGGATGCCTCTAATTACGCCATACGAGCAGTGTTGAAGCAGAAGATGGAGGACGATTTGGAACACCCCGTTGCTTATCTGTCTAGAACCTTAACTCCTAGTGAAACGCACTACTCTGTCCTGGAAAAAGAACTCTTAGCCATTTGCCAAGCTTTCACTGAATGGCGACACCTACTTCTAGGAGCCAGACATCCTGTCCAAGTCCGTACTGGTCATCGAAACCTACAGATTCTACAGTCACTCGAGTGCAGGAACAGTCGCCAGGCACGTTGGGCCTACTTTTTTGCCCAGTATCAGTTCCACATTACCCATGTGCCTGGATCACAGAACCTGATCGCTGACTCCTTGTCTCGCGTCCTGACTACGTGACAACTGAAGATAAAGCATTTCCTAAAATGTTCTCTCCCACAATATTCGTAGCCCAAGCAGTTTATCTCCTGGAAGAAGTCCGATCGCAAACCCAATCCTCGGAATTATGGAAGGACATTTCAACACGAAATCTCTGGAAATTAAGAGCCAAGGAAGGCTACTTACTCAAGGAAAACGCACTATTCATTCCTACAAGGAAGCTACAGCAAAAGATAATAAACCTTTGTCATGACACACTCCATTCCGGGCACCGAGGTATCAACAACACCCTCCGTCTTATACAGAGACAGTTCTGGTGGCCTAAAATGAAGTCTGACATGCAGCAATACATCCAGACTTGTATAACCTGTGCCCAAAATAAACATGATAACAAGAGACCGGCGGGTCTTCTTCTGCAGCCCACTCTACCCTCTAAACCATGGGAAATCATTGCTACAGATTTCATAGTGGAATTACCACCTTCCCGAGGATATACTACCATCATGGTCACCATAGATTTGTTTACCCATATGGCCCATTTCACGCCACTGATGAAACTACCCTCCTCTTCAGAGCTAGCTGGAATATTTCTGGAACACATATTCCGACTACATGGGCTTCCTTCCAAGATCATATCTGACCGGGGTCCCCAATACATTTCACAATTCTGAAAACACCTCTGTCGGGTATTAGGAATCCAACGTGCCCTCTCTTTAGGATATCACCCCCAAACCAACGGAGCCACAGAACGTGCAAATCAGACCCTGGAACAAAATCTCAGATGTTTCGCTACCAAGGTCCAGGATGACTTGTCTCTCCTGATACCCGTTGCGGAATTCACTTACAACAACTCTGAACACTCAGCGCTACAGACCAGCCCCTTTTATTGTTGTCAGGGGTTCCATCCATCGGTCTTACCTTCGGTTCTTCCTGACCCTCCACCAGTACCTACTGTTGATTCCTGGATCTAAACTCTTATCAACATTCACCGGGAGGCTAAAGAACACTTAGAGAAAGCCAGATTACAGACCAAGAGGTATGCAGATTCCAAGAGAAGACCAGGACCGTCCTATACGGTCGGTGACCGAGTGTGGTTGTCATCAAAACTACTCCCCCGACACTTACGACCAAACAAGCTGGCTCCCCGCTACTACGGTCCATTTCCCATCAAGATTATCAATCCCGTCTCATATCGAATTAAGCTACCTAACTCCTGGAAAATAATTCATCCAGTCTTTCACACATCCCAATTGAAACCCTACATCCAGTTCTCTCGAAATCCCAGTAGACCACCTCCTCTACTGGTTGTCAACCAACTGGAATATTAGGTGTCCCGGATTTGTGACTCCAGGTATAAGCAGGGCCATCTTCAATATCTAGTGGAGTGGAAAGGATATCCTACTAGCAAAAGGACCTGGGAACCTATTTCAAATATCAAGGCTCCTCGGTTGCTCAGAAGATTTCACCTAATACACCTGGGCAAACCTGGAGGGAAAGGCCTTCGGAGGAGGCATGCTGTCATGAACTTTAGATCAAGCCCCTTTGGACCTCCTGGTCCTTGTCTCAACGGGGCTTGCATTCCGTACTACTTCCAACATGGCCGTCCAGAGCTGAAGCCCTTGCTCGCTCCATGCGCTGAACGCGGCGTGGTCTATTTATCGCCTTCCGTGGCTCCGCGCATCTCAATGCTATTGCAGAGTAGCCCAGACGTGTGTTGGTAGCTCGCGTTATTGTTTCCCTTGTCCCATTGCTATTACCCATTTCTTTTCCCTTCCCCTTTCCTGGTTCCAAGCTTTTCTAGCCTTTTCCAGTCTCCCGGATTCCTGGACTCCGTGATCCCGGAACTAAACGCAACCTGGAACCAGGCGAATCTCGAGCAGCGCTGTTCAAGACCAGGAGCGTTCGCAAGAAGGCAGCGATCGAAGTCACCGCAAACATCGGACCCAGGTGAGAAGGTGGGAACTCCTTGACAGAAGGCCACTCATTAAAGTTTGTTTTGTCAGTGTAGTTCCAGATACGCTGCCATTACATGCCCTAAGATTGAGTGCTATCAGTATGCTGGCTTCCTTAATGGGATTTCTATTAAGTCTCTTGGATTAAGCTGCCATCAGCTTTGAATGCCCCATGTGTTGCCCTCCTCTTCACAGATTCCCTCCATCACCACCAAGGTTTCAAATTGTAAGTTAAAGTCACGCCCTATGATCATTTTAGGATTTAAGTGGTGCAACTCCCTCCATAGTTCTACCCTTTCCTTTATCAGGTTACATAGGCCCACTCTCCCACCAGGATATTGCCTGTTGTACATATTTATCAATAAGAGCTCCTGGCCGTTCCCTGATTTTAGGAGCAGCTCCATACAATCACTGCTACCATAATCCATGTTCACTACAGTCACGTCAATGGAGGTCTAAATCCATACCAAGAGCCCATGCAGTGGGGGGAGTTATAATTAGCTGTGGATGCCAGAGCAGATGTACTTTTCTCTAATTTTATGGGGCTGTGTGCTATTATGCCCTGTTCTAATGTTAAACTTCTGTCATGGGTAAAATCCTTACTTCTAATGTCCACTAGTGTTTTCTCTTGAGAGGCAAGTTTGTTTTTTCTACCTGGCTTCATCATTTCCCCATGTGTGGGTGGACCTGCTTTCAAAGCCATTTCTAAGCTGTGTAAGATGGGTGGGGGAGTTTCTGTTTATTACTGGGGGTGCATGCTGCATACAGCTTGTTATATGACTCCTGATGATAGCATAGCATCCCCTCTTCACTTCAAGCTAGTGGATGGTCTTAATTCCCCAGGTTCTCTGGTCTCTCTGTGCAGTTTTAGGACATTCACAATATAGACACATTTTCTATCTTCCATCGTGATTCTGTTTTTCATGCTTGTATGGCTAATCACCCCCCAACCCCCTCCACTCCCGATCGTTTTTTACTGTCCCTGGTTCTCAGTGGTATATCCCTGTGATCATTGCTTGTGTTGCAGGTTTTATGTTGCCCCTTAGAGAAAGACCCATATTATTTTGCTGTGCCACCAGGGATATGTTGGTGACAAATGCATCTAATACCTTAGTTTCTTCTATCGCCAGGGAACTATTCTTATTATTTAGCAGACCACTGTCTATGGGTTTAGCATAATTGGGACCAGTTTTGGGCAGATTACATCGATTGGGACAATTATTTGAGGGTGTCAAGACCTCCAGGAGCTCTGTAACATTGCAAAGCACAATGTTATCTGCCTTCATGTTTTCTATTGTGTGCTCCATGTTCATGCAACATGTGTGACTATACTATACAACAAGTCACTCACTTCGACTACCTTGGAGTGTACTTTGGCGACTCTGGTAGCTGGGGAGCATAGGTAGCCAAATCAGTGTTATCACTAAGCAAATATTGTGGCAGCATTTTATCATTCTTTGCCAAACATGGTAGACGTGAAGTTTCCCCTCCATTGGACCTATTTCATAAACAAGTCATACCAGCGTCCACATACAGCTCTGAATTGTGGGGACATTTTAACATTTCCACATTGAGCATTTGTGAAAACAAATTCCTACAGAAATTGCTGCTCTTGCCTGTGTCTGCCCCTTCGGCCCTGCTCCATTATGAAGTTGATAACTGAGTAGTGGCACAGATTTCACTTAAACCCGTATTATATTAAGCCAGAGTTTGGAATGGGCGAGACCTAGCAAATATAGGAATGCATTGTCCCATGGTATGAGTCTAGAGGTTTGGCGCGCAGAGTAAATGACTAATGACCTGGATTTTTAAAGATGGCCGCTGTGAGGCTTCCCGTTTTCATACTGATGCTAATTCCTACTGTAAACTTGGTAATTCCTCCAATTACTGTTTGCGAAACAGGAATGCCTCCGAACATTGGAGGAGTTAGCAGATTTTGACAGTAATTCCAGCAGGCACGAGGTGGAGTGGTATACAGCCATTGGCACAAAATAGGGCGGTGATTCCGCTAGATACAGTTCAGTAACTACAATTCTGTAGGAAGCAATTGCCGCCATAATTACCCACAAACTCGTAATGAGCCCCATATTTCCAAATATTTTGGCCGAAATAATATTGGGTCCCATTACAAGTTTAGAGGTAATGGCAAAAAGTGGCAGTAAACTCATTGCCACCACTTTTGCCTCACTTCTAAATTACAAGAATCCCAAAATTGTTGCTCATTCCGTCAGTGTAAATTTCATCAGAGGAATTAGCACCAAAAAAAACAGTCACAGTCTTACATGGTGAAATTATATTGTTGGGTAAAACATATTTCAGCCACTATCCAACAATGTCCTCACATTTTTAGGACTTGAGTATGTTTATATTATTGCACCAGTCCTGAAATATTTGGGCAAGGGTGTTTAGTGGCTGAAAACAAATATTGTTTAACCAACAATCTTTGTTTTCAGCTCTGAAATCACATCCAAATGATGAAATACCACAAAATGACTGTCCCAAATTGGTGATAATACTTTCAAAAGTCAGTGCAGTTGCCTCCACCTCATTGGAGGAGGTAAATGCATCCGGGTGATTGAAATTAGCCCATAGTTGAAACAAAATGCACCCAAAAGTGTATTGAAGGCCCAACCTACATTCGAGAGACATGCAGCCCCATAGCAGATGTGGAAGGCTCACACTTCATATCAATGGGTACAAACTCATGTCCACCCACCACTCTCATTGCTGACACCCACAATAACCAACAGTCCTCATCCCCCAACTGATGTCTGGGCCATGGAATCCACTTTTGGGCTGCAGTGAGCGTGCCTCATTGGGCTGCTGTGGATGGATTCCCCCTGTGGGTTTGGCTCAGGTTAAGCTGGACGATTCTCCCTTGTACTAGGTCAAAAGACCTTATTCTTTTTTCCAAAAGGAAATAAAGTACGATTTAGAAAGACCCCTCCGTGACCGCATGGAGCAGTCTTTCTTAATTGAACTGTCATGCCCCAGCCACACACAAGTGCGTGCAGGGGCTGACAGGCGCTGTGAGCCCCAGCGGACTCGTTGCGGGAGTTAGAGGCATATTTTGGACTGTATGTGTGTGTGCGTGTATGTGTCTGTGTGCGTATGTGTGGGGAGGATGCATGTTTAGATGTGGGAAGTGGGTGGTGCATGGGGAAATGGAGGCTTTGGGGGTTAAACCCCATTGATTAACAAAAGAATGAGTGGGAGAGGGTGGGGGTAGGGAAGGAGGGGGGTAGTATGTAATATTTCCGTATTTTAAAGCCAACACAAAAACGGACACAAAAATCAGGATTTATTGTGTTAGGGCTTTAAAATGCAGGAATATGACATAGAACCTTCTCCCTTCCTTCTGTATGCTGTAAAGTGACGGTAATGTCCCACAGCATGGTCTCATTACTTGTTGCTTTTTGCAAAGTTGGACTCGGCCAAGTCGCACACACTCTACCCAGAGACTTTACTTGTAACAGTGCCATCTGCTATTTTTCATCCCTGCCTCTCCACGGCAATGACACCACCCTTGATGGCCTAATGCATGGCCTGAGAATGTCTCAGTTGTTCTTGTGCTATGGCCTATATATTTTCTAATTGATTTGGGGGAGTTTTCATTCCCGTGCCACGGGTGTGTTGGAGGAACTGAAAATTCGGGAATATGGGGTAGCCTCCCCAAAGATTCACAAGCCCTAGCATGTGCAGTTACATCAAATCAGTGTTCTGCGGGGGGTGACTCTCTAGTGCTTGACCAGTGGATATGGGCAATGGATTGGTGTGGAGATGTGAGCGAGAGAGAAGGGGAAAGGGTTACAGTGGTTGCATATCCAGCCTAGAGCCAACAGGAGTGTGTTTGATGGAGCCTTGGACTTGTGCCAGCAGACATGGTCCACAGGTTGCAGTAGCCACAGTGGCAATAGGAGCCTCAGAGACACATGGGGTGAGTTGATGGTGGCAACAGTGATTGTAGTGGGTGCATAGGTACACATGGCAGAGGTGCTGGTGGTAGTAACCACAGTGTTACTGCAACCAGATGTGGCAATGGTGCAGGTGTTCAGTGTACTGATGGGCTAGGTGGATGCAGAGGTGATGGCCTCTGGAAAAGGGTTACTGTACCTGTGTTGTGGGTATGTTTTACAGTGACTGAAACCATGCTGCCCGGCACCTCCCTAGAGATATGGCCACAGGCTGGTTCTGTGTGGAATGAAATGGTTGCAGAAGACCCTGTAGTGCTGCCATCTTCATCCTCTCCCCTCCTGGCATAGAGAAAACGAGTAATATCCAAAAAGGAGTGTGTTCTGCATTACAGTAGAGCATTTAGTAGGCACCTCAACGTCGTACATGTAGGGAAGGGTCCAGACATTGCACATAGGGACCCTAGGACTTGCTTTATAGGTGTCATGCACCCAATGACAGGGTGGCATGGCTTCCAATTCATGGGCTGGCTGCCAAGTGCTCTTTGGGCCATTTTGTATCGGTTTCGCTCACAGCCTCCCCAATGTATGTTGCCTACCTGCATAACCTAGCTTCTGTGAGATAACAGTGACAATGTAATGGGTACAGGTGATGTTTGGAGCTGTGAGGTGTTGTGCAACTCATCATGGAGTGCTCCCTGACTGATGGGAGATCCACCATAAACAAGCCTTGTTGCAACTAGTTGGTGCATGGGTATATGACGTGTCCCTGGTATGACTTTCTCACCCATTACATTTCTGATGTTGAGTACATAGTCCATCATTGTTTGGGGATGGGTTTGAGAGTGAACATGTATGGTACATGTCAATGGGCTTGATGAATTACAGTCAATACATGATACAGGACGCATCCTTATGTCAAAGGTTCGATACCTGCCTTGGGCCTTAATTATTGGTTTACCCAATTGTGCATGTGATTTGCCAGCCCTAGAGTCTGCAAGGCGACAGGCATTTTAGACCTCATCATGCAATATGGGATTTTATATTGGCAAATGGGAAATCCTGCACTTACCAGGATCATATTGACTGGCAGCTTCACAGTCAGCAGGTCCAACACCCTCCAGTCTAGCCAGATGATGCTGACTCCCTCATCCCTGGGGATCTGTTGAAGGGACTCTATTGTGCCTCCTCGTGCGGAGTGCAAGGAGACTGCCGCCCAGGGACATTAGGACATTCCATTCCTTCTGGATGTCCTCTGTGTCCTGCTCAACGTTCCAAATCTCCACCATTGTGTCACATATCTTTGTCCTGATGGAAGATTTTTGATAGTGTGCTTTTCCAACTCGTGCCACCAGATAGCTCTTCTGCATGAGCCACAACCTCATCAGCCATTACAGAGAGATCAGCTTCAGTGAACATGGCTTCTGCAGCCTAATTTCTGGAACTTTGAATGTAGTTTTTGCCTCCCAACATGTTTGATCTGTACTTGTTCCTTATATGGCATATCTAATTTCAGCATAGGAATCATTTGTAAAATTTGAATGAGGACATGGGTAAAGGAATTTGCCTTATGTAGTAATTCATGTTCTTGCATGTGTCCAAACCATAAATGCTGTGTCTGTAATTTATGGAACTGAATACATTCTGAATCTAGCACACCTCTCATAATGCCAGCTGCAACTCTGAGTATGCAGGATGGGCGTCATCTCAAAATACAGTCTACAAGCTAGGTACTCCAGGCACTGGTCAAGGAGGTGGGACCATCGTGTGAGGGTTGCTTAGCAACCAGATGGACAGTAATTCTTCCCATCTGGACTGCACTAGGATGTGGGAAAGCAGTGGTGTGACTGTGGTCACAGCTCTTCCCATGACTATCCAAGAAGATAAAAATCAATGGAACAGCTTGAAGGGTTGGGTACCTTTTGGAAGTTACCTCTCCTATTGCAAGAACTTCACCACTCAGCAATTCACTAACCACCCCCACGCCCTCCCAATATGGCCCTGCCTTAAGAGTTAATATCAAGTGACAGGGGTACTCCTCCAATGAACATACCATCAGTTAATGTCACAAGTCACCCAATGTTGCATATGAATATTGGCTGCCCACTTCAGCAATTCAACTCATTAATAACACACAATGAGCAATGGTGGAACTCAGTGAGAGATCTCCAAAAGGCACGCAGTGCATTCATCGTACACCCAAATCTCACAACAGCTACCGACGAACTGCCCATTCTATTTTGAACATGTGATTGGACCTCTGCTGAGGTCATTGCAGAGAAGGATGGCACACATGATAGAGACAAGCAGGTTGGTGAGGCTGGCACCAATGAGGCAACATGGTCCAACATCTCTGCAGTAAAAATGTCCTTTATTTGTTAGTATGAAGAAATTTAAATTCTAGGAAAGACTTTGATGTATGCATTATGCTACAACTTTCTTTGCTTTCCTTCAGCAGCAAGACAACATGTCAACATAAGACTACATATATCTAACACCGTGGACTTTCCCTGTTGTTTCTGCAAATGTTTGACTCATCAACCACATCAAATAATGAGCCAAGCCAGTCTCTCCTTGTAATGTCACTTCCAGACTAAGACATTTCCTCTTTTTTATTTGAATATCACTTTCTGTTCTCACAGTCCAGAACAAAGAATTACACCAACAACGGTTCCCAACTTTGGAAACAAAAGTGCCAATGGGATACAGAACTAGGAAAAAATGGTATTCAGTGACCAAGTGAGATGTCCTCACTTCAGCTATCTGATTTAATTTCTGTACCTGAAATGCAAATGGAGGCATTGCAATCGACAGGAGAAAAATATCCAGTTCTAAAATACAATACATCATTTTCCCATTAAAGGGAGGGACAGTACTCATGCCTGCGTATTTAAGAGAATTCAAATTCCCTTAAACTAACATGCAGTGAACATTTGTATTACATTTCAGGAGCATTAAACTGAGTTTTATAGCTGTTCAATGCGTACTCATCAACAGCAACCCCAAAATGCTTGGAAAATAAACCCTTAAACACAGAGATCCCAGACTAGTGCAGTTAGGACATTACCTGTGCATCCAATTCACCACCACATTGGAAAGGCCCAGGAAATATTCCACTGTCATGGGTAGGAGATTCTACAGGCAGTTGTGCCAAACATCGTTTGCAAAGTGATTGATATATGAGGCCACCGACCACCGGATGCATGCTTCGACCTTGCCTCCACAGAGGCAATGTATTGCTACAGAGGCTGCCATAGCCTTAAGCAATTGAGGTGTAGGATCAGCTCCTTCTAGGACTATTTACCCTGCCAGACCTGTTCCTGAATATAATCTGCCCGTAGAATCATGAGCTTCAAAAGCACCACAGGGCAGAGGGTACACCTATGAGGTGGAGAAATGGTAATAGTGTGCCATTCCTTAGATCCGGCAGGGCACGCGAGTCTCCTTGTTTGAGGAGATCTCTCAGGAGGTGGATATGTTTGATCTTGATGCAGCAGTACTCTATGCAGTCATTTATAGTGGGCACATTGACCTTGGTTCTTACCTTTCGTTTCTTGTGTTTCAGGAACAGATTGCTCATGAAACCTTCGTATTGGAGCAGCCTGCTGGATGGCCTTTGTCTGATCCAGGTCTGAGATCACTAGCAGGAGCACATTCTCCTCTTCTGAGAAATGAATGTGAGGGGCAGTGAAACCTTACGTGGCTCGCCATAGAGGTCTACATGGAATCCTTGAACAACCTGTAATACTCAGGCATCATGTCAGATCAATTTTCAACTTTGACGAAAAAGTGCAGTGCACCTTTCAACTTGTACGGGAGGTAGAACCCACTTCCCCTCAAACTGAATGTATAGGTGATAGACCCCACCCCCTGAAACCAAATGCAGATAACTTGTCAGGATGATCAATAGTTCTGAGTGTGCAAAAATCAGACTTGTAGGGTTTAAATGGGTAAGAAAACACATTTGTAGAGTGACATGTATTGTTTTGGGTCAGAATGTCTTGTGCAATAGAGAGTATGCCAAGTAGTACATGCTTATCATAGTTACTAAAAATCTAGATCCAAATTTGAGCAGGTACCAAGTTCTGATCAAGATAGGTTGGCCCACCATTTTGTGATAACCAGGCATAGTCAGGCAATTTCTAAAATGGTGGACTTTTGCTAGTCATTATGATGTCAGTGGATATTGTTTTTCATAGTAGTTCATGAAGAGTCCAAAGGGCTAGAATGAGTTAGGTGGAACCTGTTTAAACTTGTTCTGAGCGGGAGTTAAGGCTACCGACTAGGGATTGGAAAAGGGGTTGCCTTCAAGTACGAAGGTCAATCAGGATGTTTTATGATTATTACTGAATGACCTCACTTTTTAAGACTGTATATAAGGGGCTGAAGTCAGAGGAGAGTTGGGAGTTGCAGACTTTTCTTCTGTATGCTGTACCCTTGAAGAATAAAGATGCCTTGAAATTCAGTCAGTCTTTGCCTGCTTCCATACTTGTTCTCTAGAATGCCTTCCCAGAACCAGAGATGTCAAGATCCTAAGGAGGGCGCTGACTGACCTCAGTTGGGGAAGAAGGTCTCCTCTGAGTCGGAATCCAAGTATCCTACTGTGCCTCTACTATGGGACATAATGTAGCCATTCTGAAACAAGCATGCTTTACCAGGCCTGGCTCTCCAAAAACCAGGGATTGGGGGAGAAGACTCTCTTAATACATAATTTGGCCATGTTAAGAACCATGTATGCATTTAGAAACCTGTTGAGGTCTTTAGAAAAGGGATCAACAACATAAAGACCATCAACTTCTGGGTCAAACTCAGGGACTGTCACCCAGGTTGTAGTTAGTTGATCATGATGTAATTGTATTTATTTATTTATTGTGTGTCTTGGAACAAAACTGAACTTTTCACACACCAGTATACAAATATCACATTAGCAATTTAAGAACCTTTAAAAAACAGACATAAGACATATTAATAAATACAACATTTCTTAAAATTCAAATACAACACATTTTAAAAACATAAATTCACATAATTCTGTACAGAATTTTCATAGAATCACACAATCATTTAATTCCCTTTAAGAATCTTTAAGAACAACTTCCAAACATTACATTGAGAGCTCATTAGTATTTAAAATTCTGATCCACAAATCCTCTTCTTTTACTCCAGAGCACAACTCAGTTATTTTCTCCCATGGAAAGTGTAAATCCGGGCATGAAACACACAGATGCTTTAGGGTCTCATCCTCTAGGGCACAATAGCAACATGATCGTTTACCGTCAGAAACATTGCTCCTTCTCCCTAACACTTTCCGATTTGGAAATAGATTCAACTTTACTGTCAACATTTTTAACTTAAATTCTCTCAACTGATATTTCCTCAGGTATGGGGTTAATATATTGTAATATTTTATTGACCAACTGAAATGATCATAAAAGGTTTCATATTCCATTCATGCAGACCTAAACTGAATCCACATATGTCTAAATAGTTTCTGTTTTGCCTTATTAGGATTCAGTGAGAGTTCCTTTGTTGAGGATTTGATCTTTGACAGTGTCAGCGCACCCCACTCTACACATTTAACTAAGGCCATACAGTTGCCCTTTACATATATTTCATTTAGATGAGTGAAAAAGGAAGCCTTTGTAGGACTGACAATACTAGCAAATATCTGCAGCTCTCCTCAGTCAATTCCTGTCTCGATTGGGAGCTGACCCAATTAAAAAATAATACCAGCCACTGGGACCGAGGCCGGGAGGCGCAACACTTTGCGCCATAGTTTAGCCTCCAGCTTTGCTCAGGGTGTAAAGTCCTCTTTCGTCTGTGCCCCAAAGGTTAGTTTAGGCACAATTTGCTGCTGATCATAGCATAGTTGATCATAATGTATTTTCCCCTGCAAAGTTCCACAGAGATGGCACACTTCACATTTGCTAAAAGACAAAGGGCCTCATTACGACCCTGGCGGAAATCGAAAAACGATGGCGGAAATGCAATACCGCCATCGAATAGCGCTCGGTGCGATTATGACCCGTCACCGTAAAGTACGATGCCATTAGCGACACCGTAGTGAACGCCAACGCTAACTGCACCAGGTACGCGCGCGCGCGCCATGCCAAACCGTAATTAGCACCATGGCGCAAGGGTATGCGAATTCCGACCCTAGCGGACATGTACTTAACGCCATCAAGCACGGCGGAAAGTACCATTCCGCCATGGTGAGAAGTACGGCATCGCGAATCAACCGTAAACGGCCCCACTGAGTGCCTGTACACCGCTCCCTGGCCACATAGTACAACTCCCCGTAGGTGCAACGAAGTCACAATGCAACCAGTGAAATGTACAAGTCACCCATGCATGCCAACGAACAAAAGAATCACAAGAGGGGCCAATGGGAGCTGCAGGGCACAGATGGCACGAACACAGAAGCTATTCCAATGGACATGACCTCAGTCTCCCACCAAGAAACGCACGCAAACACAGGCACCTGTGACCAGCAATATTCCGATAATCACATCATTCCACCAATCCACCTGGCTGACCGGCATCTGTTACACAAAACCTAATCCCCCGCCCCTGAGCATGACATCATTCAAACAGTCATATTGGCAGCCCTCACCCCTGACCTCACTGGGCTTCGTAGGCAAACGCGCCCAGCACAGTACCACGCAACTATACTCCGAAGCTGGAACCCAATGCAGATCTCCTCACAATACATCGCCCCCCAAATCGGAATATGCCACATCACTTGCAAAGAAGAACGCTACACGGCCCATATCAGAATAGAAATTGAATGCACAACAAATACACCAAGCCCATACAGCCATTAGGCCATGAACTCCAAAACACATTTCACCATTGTGGGCTGCATCGGCAATAAATGACCAGCTACTTCTTGTGTGACGCCCTGTTCCTTCATGGTACACAGGGGCTACATTCTCGTACGAAAAGGCAACATGGAAGCGCCTAGAACCGCAGGGCCGTCCCAATAGGGAGGCACTAGTCCAGCTGGAAGGCCGAAATGTTGCTCCGAGCCACTAGTACTGCGTAAGGGCATGTGGCCCATTGGCGATCGTCCCATAAGATCGTAATGCTGCTCCACTGATTAACACGAAGCAGCAGGTGTCGGGAGTAAAACCCATCTGCAGGAGTGGCATACAGATGGCAGTGGCAAAAGGGGAGGAGATACCTGTCAACCAAAAGAAAAGTAAAAGAATAGAATGGCCATCAGAACTACATTCGAACAACTCACTTCAATGATCACACTAAATCCACAGCCATATGCATGCTAGCCCACTCCAAAGGATCATCACCACCCAAAAACCACTTGCGAATCATAACTATCTATATCGAGGTGAAAACACTATCACAAACGAGTGTACCTGTGCATGCGTCTGTTAAAACAGAATCCATCTGATGGGATTGGTAACGTGTATAGACACAAGTGTCTGAAGGCGCGTCGAGACAGGGAGGGCTCAACAAGGCCAGATAGACGATGGTCCCACTATGGCAGCCCTGCATCACATAGCGCAGGGGAGGCGGATAGATTCCAAGAATCCCTGTACATGGCAAACTCTGTATCAAATCATCTGTCCATGCATCCATACATCATTCCCTCATCCCGGAATGAAAACGCCTGTTTCCATACTCACATGACATGTGAAATTTCCATTGAGTCTGTGCGTCATGCAGCCTGCAAAATCCACTGTGCCCCAGCCCGTAATTCCAGTGTTGTGAAGTAACATGTATCTGGGAACGTCCGGCCTCATCGCCCACGTCGCTATTGCGCATCCCAAACTATTCATATCAATCATTGCATCCTCGCCATGGCCCCTGTCCCAAGGACATTGAACAATAGAACGTTATATTTGCAGTCAGACCTGTGGGCATCTCCTCGCCGCTAGCTGAAAACCGAAAGCGCCGCCCTTCGAATTCCTCATTTGCAACATCACGTCGAAAAGGCATCTGTGGCCGCTTGTAATCACAAATTAATCCATCTAGTGCGGCTGTGTGTGAAAATGGCAACTGCCTTCACTCACAAATGGGACGCCCCGCCCGTCGGTGAACCCCGGTGCAGTGATGCATGAGGGTCCACCGTTACTCCAGTACTACGTTCCACTGACCCTTCACAAGTCTGTTCGCGACTGCAAAGAATGTATGTGAAACAATGGGACCATAGCCGAATGTACATATCAACCAATGTTACACGGCCATCGGGTACTAATACATGATTGTAATAGCAAGATGCCATTCCTCGAATTGCAGCGTTGTGTGCGGGACGTGCTCGCCCAAAGGGGAGAGCAGCTTGCACAGGTGGAATGAATCACCACAGGTGGAGGCCATACAGCCTGAAAACACATAAATTGCACTCCCAGTCTCCTCCCACAACCACTCCGAAATGCTACCGGCAGGACTCGCGATGTTGGCCCTGGGGGACCTGATAGCACTGCAAGTACTCCAACTCCAAGAAGAAGACGAACACCAACTACAACCGGCCGCACGGAGGAGACGCAGGAGGAGGAGGAGGGCAAGGCAGGGCCAGCAAGGGCCGCCAGCACAGCCACTACCACCACGCAGGCAGCCCGCAATCCCACGCCTCCGAGCACATCCGTTCAACCTCACTGATGAGCAGATCCACACCCTCTACCGTTTGGACCGGGACACCATAGCCGCCATTGTGGACATGACACAGGCTGACCTTGTCAGCATGATAGATAGCCCAACCGCCATCCCACCCCTACTGAAGGTGGTGTCTGTACTACACTTCCTGGCCACAGGCACCTACCAGCACACAGTCGGACAGTTGCATGGCATTTCTCAGCCACTGTTCTCACGGACACTATTGCAAGTGCTCGATGCCCTCCTGCAGCACGCAGACGACTACATCTCTCTACCACGCTCGGAGCAGGAAATTACCAACACAAAAGTGGGATTCCATGCACTTGGCGGCATACCGGGTTGCCTTGGTGCCATCGACTGCACCCATGTGGAATTGGTCGTCCCACATGCCATGGAGGCCCAGTACCGCAACCGAAAACAATTTCATTCTCTGAATGTACAAATGGTGTGTGACTCCAACAGGATCATTACACATTGTTGTGCCCGATTCCCTGGATCAACCCATGATTCTATGATCTTGAGGAACTCTACAATACCACGCTACATGGAGCGACACGCAGGGAACAGATCCTGGCTACTCGGTGAGTCTCATTTCATGCATGATGATGTGGGGTATGTGATGCGGCAATGACCTGGCAGGAAGGGGGGGGGGGGTGCGTACGTAGCAATGGCATTCCACATAATTCGTTTATCGTCCACATACATGTGATGCCGGATATCCACTGAAGAGATGGCTCCTCACACCAGTCCGGAACCCACGGGACCAGCATGAGGAGGACTACAACCATGCCCACTCACGTACCCGTGTAGTCATTGAACAGGCATTCGGCCTACTGAAGACCCGTTTCCGGTGCCTTAGCAGGTCTGGCGGGGCACTCCTGTACCGCCATGAGAAGGTTGCAAAGATGGTGATGGCATGTGTCATGCTACACAACATGTGCGTACGTAGAAATGTGCCCATGCCCCCTGACGCAGAACTGCAAGCACCTGAAGATGGTCATGATGAGGGTGGGGATGTGGCAGCACCTCAAGGAGTCTGCGAGGCACAGGAGGGCCGTGAAATTCGTCAGCATCTCATAGATGCATGCTTCTAGCACTCACGCCTGGTGGCTGATACATGGACACGGGACTCGTGGCACTGTGTGTGTCTGGTACATGCACAATATAGACTGTACGCCTATGATGGCCTAGTACACAAAGATCATTGTCCACACATCTCATTGGTTGATCGTGCATTGTTTATGGCATATGTGATATCATGTTGAACACCCTATCGACCCGCCACCCAAGTGAGCCCAACACACCCCCTCCACCCTCCTACCTCCCCCCCGAACACCAGTGTCCAAAGATGCTCATTGTCAGTGGGCAGTCGCTATTGCAAGCCCCCTCTGCGGGTATCAGGGGCACCCCTGCCTGTGGAGCGCAGGTTCCTCCCAGATCTACGTTGGGGGCTGCCCTGGACGGAACTTGCAACGGATGATGTCTCTGCCTGCTCACGTCCATGCATGTCCCTAAGGGTTTGTGAGAGCTCAGTGAGCACACGGCGCACTGCGGCAAGTTCGGCACATACGTCTTTGGACGTCGCATGCAGTTCCCCCCTGAGGCTCTCGGTGCTTCTCTCCATTTGGACTCTCAGGCTCTCGGTGCTACTCTCCATTTGGACTCTCAGGCTCTCGGTGCTACTCTCCATTTGGACTCTCAGGCTCTCGGTGCTACTCTCCATTTGTGCCCTAAGTGTCTCAGTTGATGTTTCTATGTCTGCCTTAGTGCCCCCACATCCATCGGCATGGTCCTTGAGGAGCGTGGCCAGTTGCTGCTGTTGCACGATTAACTGGTCGAGGGACTGTTGCCTGTGCTGTGCCATGGCCATTTGCGGTGGTGTCACAGAGGGGCTGTTCGCCTCATGTTGCCCTGCCACAGGGCTTGTGGGGGATGGCCAGTCGTCGTCTTGTGGGTGCCCCTGCGTGGTATCCTCATGGTGTACGGGATGGAACAGACAGGGGGATTGGGACAGGTCATGGATGGATCTGACTTCGACATCCCCGTCTTCTGTGTCGGAGCATGCTGCCATTAATGGGGTGTCACCTATGGTGCTGCTGCCACCAGAGGCAGTACCTTCTGTGGCATCCATTGGGAGGACCTGTGGTGGTGCTGTTGTGGGCATGCTGGCTGCTGGGGTGCCTGTTGATGTTCCCTCCTGTGTGCTGCCACTTGATATGTGCTGCTGCCGTGTCTTGATGCGTGCAGCTGAGGTGGAGGGTCTTTGGCCGTCGGTCTTGGCCCTCTTTGCAGGTGTGCTGGTAGGGGTGTCCTGGAGCTCGTCGTTTGGATCGGACCCTGTGGTGGAGTAAAGGAGGGCGAGCGTTATTGATGGGTCTGTGGGAATTGGAATGGCAATGTATCACATGCATTGGGGTGGTACCTGTGGGTGATTTGGGTCGGGGCCTTGGAGGTGCTTTCATTTGTGTGTGGAGTGAGGGTGCAGTTGTTTGGCAGCCTGCAGTTAGGGTGTGCCTGCTGCACGTGTAGTGGGTGTTTTTGGGGTTTTTACTTATTTATGTATTTATTGTGGTTTTAAAGTGCGCTATCAGGCCAATGTGTGTGGACGTTCTCCTGGCCATGTGTTGCTGTTGCGCTATGTGGACACATGTGGATCACATGATTGGACATTGTGGATTTGGCATGGTTTTATTTGGGCCACCTACCTGATTCTCCGGATGTCTGCACTCCTTTCTCCATCCCTCCGACTCCCTCTATGCTCTCCATTCCAATGGTGGAGGCACAGATTTCTTCCCAGGGGGTCAACTTGATGGGTGATTCCGATCCTCCCCCGGTGGCTGTGGCAATGTTGCGGTTGGCAGAAAGTATGCTATGGACGCGTATCCGCAGGTCGTCCCACCGCTTCCTGCATTGCTGTGGGTTGCGGGGTGCGGTCCCCACCGCACTTACCCTGCTGTGCCACCAGGGCCCATATGGCCTTCTTGTTCGCAAGTGCCGTCCTGGTCATTTGCGTGGAGAAGACGGCGGCGGCATTCTCCTGGAGGGTCTCTGTTAGCACGGTGAGTTCCTCACGGGAGAAGTGGACCTGCCGCTTGCGGTCGCACGCTTTCTTCGCTACTTTTCCCATTTTTCTTGGTTTCACTAGGGTGGATGACGGGTTGGGATGTGTCTCAGGGTGGTGTTTTTAGTGGTTGTGTGTATTTAGTGGTTTTATAGGTGTACGGCGTGTTGTTTCCCGTTCCGGGCCCATGTTTTTACTTCCGTTTCCGTATATTTACGGTCACCGTACTTTCCGGTTGGCGCTCACTGCGGTGTCCGCTATGATGGGTGGCGGTATTGCACCTAGGGCGCCGTACGGCGGCGGTGTGGGCCGTTTTGGGGTCATTTCCGCCATCGCGGACATTGCACTTCCGCCATGCCGTGGTGCTCGTGCCCGATGGGTCGGAATGGGCCGCACTTTGCTCCATCGTGCAATGGCGGAAACGCTATTTACGCTGTGGCGGTCCGGTCAGTCACTTTCCGCCAGGGTCGTAATGAGGGCCAAAGTCCCAGACACTCAGTACTCTGGGGCCGGGGGTCCACTGCTGTCCAGAGCCCTTTTGGATAGATCCATGATTTCAGGAAGGGGTCAGAAGGTCTAGATACAGAACTTGTCTTACAGCCACTTTGTGTGAAGCAAGATGCACCCATAATTGCACCCTCCAGGGTAAAGCATACAATGCCTGGCACCAACCCCTTCACAATAAAGGTGTTTTTCATACCTTTGAGGCATGCCTGGTCTCTTGGCGGGAGAGTTCCCTGTTAGAAATACCCGGTTGGTGTAGAAGGGCCAGTTATCTCCTAGGATAGTGATCTACCCCCTTAATAAGAGACAGATCCATTGTGAATCCATTTTGACTAAGTGGTGAGGGGATTCTTTGGTGGATTAGATTTCTGCAGAGTTAGGGAGCCACACTGTGTTCTCCAGGACACTTTTAATGATCTGCTAGGGCCCCATTGGATTTGCCCTGAGCCAGTTTTCCATCAAAGTCTGTTTGCTGATAGCAACTCCGGCCACCATTCTTAAAGTCAGGTCCCCATCCTGCTCTCCCTCTGCATTCTCAGTTCAAACTCAACCGTATTATTGCTGATGAGGAAAGTACCAAGATCTGCAAACAAAAACAACAAAGATCCAAAGCACCAGCATAAGGCAAGAAAAATAGGCAGCGTAGGCAGTGTGAGGACACACCTGCCATTTAAATGAGGACTGCACTTGCAGTGGATTATCCACTGATATGCTGTAGAAAGACACAAGTGGTATAAGAAATGTAATGTGCCCTCACAAATCCACAGAGTTTGCTTAATTTGCAGCTTTAAGTCAAATGTGAACTTTAAGTACAAAAAGGGGGCTGTGGAGAAGAAGAGCCAAGGGGGTATCAGACATTTTTGGGCAGTGTCAGCCCCCTCAAATTCCTAGCGCTTGCTATTCAAATCACGTAGCATGCATGAATGTGCCTTCTCCTCCTTGAATGTTAACCTGCGCTGTCAGTGATAAAATTAGAAAGACAAATAGGGGCAGTAGGGGAAAACTCCATTGCAGTGCATCACACCAGCGAGCATGCAGGACATGTGTTATTATGAAGCAAGCCAACAGGCACACCAAGAGTATGAGAATAATCCTGCCATAAACATGCTATCCTTAATAACCACACAACAGTCAGATAATGAGGGCAGTTTGAGATGAAATAAGCCCAGCAGGCCCAATGTAATGATTGAAAACATGCATCTAGTAAATTTGCAAAACACACACAAATGCACTTCACCAGTCAGAGGCAAAAAATCACATTCTATAAGCTTCCAAAACAAGTATGGGTACACTAAGTGATCTAGAAAACGACTATACTTATCCCCAAAAACCCAGAGCTAATAAAATTAACACCTATATACTGAAAGAGAGGCAAAGAACGGAGTGGCCTCACTTAGAAGTCACATGATTGTAGAGAGCTTGCGAGACGCGGCACCGCCGTAGTCTTGTGAGATCTCGCAGTGAAGGGCGGATTCCTACGCGAAGCGGAAAACTGACATTATGAAGGCGCCAGTGACAGAGAGCAGTTGGCTCGCGGTGCTCCTCTCTATCTAAAGGGCATACAGACTGCCACAGAGCCTAGAGGGCAACCCTGAGGCCGCAGGCAGTACTTATCTTACACCTGCAGCCTATGGACACTCTGTGGACTCAGTTACCAGTTATGCCTCTTATTGAAGAGAAGAATAAAGAAAGCCTGCTGCTACAAGTTACCTTGTACCTGATTATTATACAAAATATTTGGCGATGAGGATGGGATCCGGACACCCGCACATCATCATGCAAGGAGCAACGCATCCCCCGCCGTTCCTGCAAACACCAGGTAGGCCTGCCATCCCATGGCCTAATGGGAACCCCTATTCAAGATATATGTTGAGGTAATAGGAGGTGCGGAGTATACCTCTGCAAGGTGCAGAGCAATGTTCTTGAATGCCCTGGGAGTATAACGGCAACGCATTTTCACAGGCCTTATGCCCGAAGCAAGTGGTGAGAACAATGATGTGTACTAGGAGGCCGTGAGAAGAATTGGGAAGAGGTTTGCCAGCAAGGAAAAACACAGTGCTCTCAGAATTTGATTCTATGAAGCAAACAAGAATCGTCAGAGCCTGTGGATGATTATGGAACAAGGTTAAGGGAACTAGACACACTATTCAACTTTGGAAATAATGCAGAAGCTAGGATCTGCAACATGTTGACGGTCCACACCAACAGCAGGAAGTTGCAAGATAAGTTTAAATTAGAGAACAAACTCCAGCTCGACAAGGCCGTGGAGATAGCGTGGTCCGTAGAAGAGACAGTGCAGTGACGGAAAGAGTTTGCAGGCAGCTCTGCCTCAGCAGAAGTCCAAGTGATCACCTATAAAAACAGAAAAGAAAAGTGAGTGACTGACGCAAGAGAAGGGAAGTGGGCAAGAAAGGAGCTGTTAAACTGCCATAAGTGCACTGGCACCAAACCCCTAGACAATGACAGGAAATGTCCAGCACTGGACAAAGAGTGCTGTGTATGTAAGAATATAGGACACTTTGCTTTGGTTTGCAGGTGGCAAAACAAAAGAGTGAGGACCATAAATACAGAACACAACGTGGAAGCTGATTCCTCATCAGAAGAAGAAGGGAGACCCACAGTATTGATGGTGAACAGTTCAAGAGCCGGAAGGGAGAAGCCCCACTGCACAATCAGGGTAAACGGCATGGTGACAAGAGTGATGACAGACTCAGGCTCAGATTTGTCAATTTTACCTTCAGACACGTAAAAAGAAATGATGGGAACCCGACATAGTGGAAGTACTTAGCAGGTGTCACACGCACGCTGTATTTGGAGGTGCGTCAGTGACCCTGTTAGGGTACATAAAGGGTGTTGTGGAGTTCAAAGGAAGAGATACCATGACAAGAGTATACCTGTCCAAAGAAGGCCCAGCCATCCCAGGATGGAACGACCAAGCAAAACTCAAGATCAAACTAGATCCCAGCACAGAAGATTAGCAGTCAATACAGGAGGAGTACCGGTGGTGAAAGAACACTTTCCCAGATTGTTTTTGGAGGTACCAGGAAAAATCAAGAACGTTGTTCACAGAATAATACTCAAGGCCCACGCTGACCCTGAGAAGCACAAGGTGCGGCCGGTACCAGCGTCCGCCATGGATACACGAAAAAATAATCTCAGCAAGATGGGGAAAGATGGCACCATCAAGGAAGTGGAAGCCTCGGAGTGGCTGAGCACGGTGGTGCTAATAAAAAAACTTAACTCAGAAGACTTGAGGGTTTGCATTGACCTCCGCAGACCAAACCTGGAGGTCGTTGCGGCCAGCTACTCCCTTCGCAGTATAAATGAACTTGTTCTCATGGTTAAAAGAGGCAAAGGTGTTTTCACAGCTGGACATGAGGAATGCGTATCATCAGATCCATCTACACAAAGACTCAACACCCCTCACAGCATTAATCACCCCATTTGGAACGTACCAGTTACCCAAGATGCCTTTCAGCCTATCATCAGCAGCCTCAACATTCCAGCATATGATGGACTCACTACTGCGTGATATAGGTAATGTCTCCTACTTCCAGGATGACATACTGGTGTACGGCAACAATGAGGACACGCATGATGCTACACTGAGTAAAGTGCTCACTAAATTACACAATGCTGGGGTGAAGCAAGATATGAGAAGTGTGTCTTGAAAGCACAAGAAGTCAAATACCTGGGGTACAAGATATCCGCCAGAGGAATCAGCCCTAAACAAAACCTGGTGCAGGCCATTGTCAAAGCACAAGAGCCTGCCAGCAAAGACGAAATAAGATCATTTCTGGGACTTGTGGAATACTATGCCAAGTTCATCCTGAACTTTTCTGAAGTTACTGCACCTCGGAGAGACCTACTCAAGAAGGGAGCCGAGTTCACCTCGTCTGAAGCCCAGAAGGAGGTAGTGGAAATCATAAAAGGAAGGATAGTAGAAGCATCCTGCCTACAGCCATTCAACCCCACATGGGACCTGATCATCACCACAGATGCCAGCCCGTGTGGACTTGGCGCTGTGCTCACCCAGAGAAAAGTTGATACTGAACATGTGGTAGCATTCGTCTCCAAAGCCCTATCCAAAGCTGAGGGGAACTACTCCAAGGTTGAAAAGGAGATGTAGAACATTTCAGGACTTACATATGGGGCACTAAATTCAAATTGATTACCGACCATAAGCGCCTGATCCACATGCTCAGCCCAGGAGGAACAAAGTCGTCCACACACCGCCTAGCGCGCATTACGGCAAAACTTCAAGAGTATACGTTCGAGATAACACACATAGCCGGCTGGAAGAATGCCAAAGCGGACTGTATGTCAAAGCTCCCCAGTAACAAAGAGAGAGCCACCATGTTTCTCCAGGATCAGTGTATTGTCGCATCCATCCTAGACCTGAGACCTCCAGAGTTACTTGAGATGAGTGAAGGTCACTGGATCGAGGAGAACTGTAAAGACTCCACCATGGAGAGGGTCAGAGAATGGGTCAGGAGTGGGTGGCCAGAAGAAAGAGCCATTCCAGAAGGCATGAGACCTTACTGTAAAGTGGCAGAAGAAATATCAGAGGCAGAAGGACTGATTCTCAAGGGCAACCAAGTAATACCCCCTATAGGAAATAGAAGGTTTACCCTGTGAAGAGCCCACTCAGGGCATTTGGGGAACTCCATGATGCACCACATAGTAAGAGAAGCATACTGGTGGCCAGCGATGGATCAGGACATTTGCTCTATGATTCAGAGATGCAGTAAATGAAGGAACAGTGATAAACATTTAAAGACAAGACCAGGCAGGCCCCCTTGATTCACTCAGAGATCCCTGAAGCAGTGTGGCACAAAGTGGGATTGGATTTCATCGGTCCATTAGAAGCTATGGCTTCCGAGCATCGGTATGGAATAGTAATGGTGGACTATCTGTTGGAATGGGTAGAAGCGGAATCACTACCACAACAGTTATAGAAGTACACACGTCCATCTTTCAGAGAGAAGGTGTCCCACAAGACATTGGGCCTCATTACGTGTCTGGCCATAACCTGCTGGTGCTACTGGCTGATTGCCGCCAGACCCATAATATTTTACTGGCACCTGACTTCCCAGTGCCACAGAACACTATGGCCCTCATTACGACCCTGGCGGTAAGGGGTTTACGCCAGCGTTAGCTGCGCCGACCCCTTACCGCCAACTACGAGTTTCCAGAGCGCCATGGTCACTTTTCCGCCCGCTTTTTGCGGGCGTAAAAATCCATGGCGCTATGGGACCTCGGTGTTAATTACGCCACCGTAGTGTACGGTGGCGTAATTAACACCTTCCCCACTCCCATTGAGCCCTATGGGGCCGAAATGGGAATGGGGAAGGGTAAATGGGTCAATGGGGACTTACCGCCCCGCCAACCTCGGAATGGGGCGGTAAGTCCGCCATCCGCCATGGCGTAAAGGGACTTTGCGCCATGGCGGAAAAGTCCGCCGATGGCGGAAAAAATCCGCCAGGGTCGTAATGAGGGCCTATGAGTCTGGCACGGTTTATAGTGATAATGTCGAAAAAAAAATGTCGACAGACAAAAATGTCGAAAAAAAAATGTCGAAAATAATAATGTCGACATCCTATACTTATAATGTAAAAAGTCATTTTTTCGAAAAAAAAATGTCGACTTTTTTTTTTAGACATTATGACTATAAACCCTTAAAACTATCAACACCTCACCCAACACCCTCTTGCAACCCCCCCACACCCCCCACCACCACCCTCCCACCCCTCATATGCAACACATTCTATTTATATATTTATTTATTTATTCAATAAATAAATAACCAAAAAAAGGATAATTTACTATGGAGGGGGTCCCCCCCAACCCAACACCCCCCTGCCACCCCCCCACACCTCCCCAACCACCCTTTCACCCCTCATACTCAACACATACCAATTATATATTTATTTATTTATTTATTTATTTAGTCAATAATTAAATAAATAAAAATAGTATCATTTACTATGGGGGGTCCCCCCCCCAACCCCCCCTCACCCAACACCCCCCTGCCACCCCCCCCACACCCCCCAACCACCCCTCATACTCAACACATCTTATATATATATATATATATTTATTTATACAATAAAGTCAAAATTTCGAAAAAATATCGAAAAATGTCGACATTATTGTTTGTCGACATTATTTTTTTCGACATTTAGTTTTCGAAATTTTGACTGTCGACATTTTGACTGTCGACATTATGACTGCACACCGTCTGGCACCCCGGGAAGTCAGGCGTCGGCAAATTGTAAGTCCTCATTCCCATACTGCCCTATAGGACTCTATGGGAGTGGGAATGGTGCCAGTGTTTCTGTAGCCCGTCTGCCTACCGTGGCTTCTGTGTCCAGTAGGGTCAGACCTGTCACACAGCGGCCAATTAGAAATTGAAGGGGGTGTTACATCTATACAACATTGTTACATGTTTACATATCATTTGCTAGGGCAGTGATCTAGGTAGGCACAGTTCAGATGACCAAGGATTGCTATCAGATTGGTTGGAGGGCTGAGTGTGAAATTCAGTCCATACATTATTCGGGCGGGAAGATAATGGTAGTGAGTTTACATATTCCTCCTTGCATGTTTAAGTCCAGGTAAGTGCATTCAACCACATTGAAAAAGTTGGGGGAGAGGGTTGTTTCCAGTGTTGGAGAATACATTTTTTGGCCACCATACAGTTTACATTCAGAAATGTTAACGTTTTCTTATTCCTGACATCTTCCCACAACCCAAACAGAGCCCCAACCGGATCCAGGCTAATAGTGGTACCCACAACATCGGAAAGTGCCTGCAGGATCTCTTTCCAAAAGTCTTGGAGTTTGGTACAAGTCCAAAACATGTGTATATGGTCGGCTTCTGTATCACGGCACCTCGGGCAGGTGTGGGTTGGGTGTCGGGTGAATCTGTTGAGTCTGTGAGGGGTGTAGTGTAGCCTATTCAAAGGTTTGTACTGCATGCACCAAATGCAGAATTTGAGGGGGACCTTGCGTGTGTGGAAGCACATTTTTCCCCATATGGTGTCCGATATTTCGAGGACCAGCTTTCGGTGGTTGGTCTGGGACTAATAGCATCTTGTATAGGGAGAAGATGGAGTGTATTTATGGCATATCGGGTAGCAAGGCCATATGGTGCAGAAGGAGGCATGGAGCCTATAATTTTGTAGCATTTCCAGTGCCGACCCTCTGTGTCCGGCCCGCCATGTTTGGGGGGTGATGAATCTCCCCTCTGGGAATAAGTCGGTAAGTGTTCAGTATCCCAGTCCTTGCCAGCGTTGCGTCAGTGCTGCATCATGTGTAGGGTCGAGCCCAGAGAATCCCCAGATGAAGAGCCATTTATAGTAGGGCCACATCCCAGTTAGTGGTTGTAACACACGGTCCTACGCCAGCAACGTGGCAGCTGTGGGGTCCAGTGGGGAGTCTTCCTTGTAGGTCCAATGTAGTATCAGCGTTCTAAGGTTTATATGACTCACTACCAACTGTTCAAACATAACATGAGGTGGGTTCCCAGAGTCAGCATATGTCAGGTAACTCAACCTCTATATCTGAATCGTTTGTTCGACTCTCGTTCTCACCTGAATAGAGGATAGCAGGGGTCTTTGTCTTCTTCTTATCTCTCTCTATGGTTTTCTTTTTAACGAGGTATGGTCGACCGCGGAACAAAGCCACACTGGTTGCCGGAGAATATCTGGGAACCAGAGGCCCCGGATCCGCAACCGCCAGAAGGGGAAAAAGCCACAAGGGCAAAAACCCCCGAAGAATGCAGAACAGAAGATGGAGATCTTCCGCACACTCTGGTACGTATCGGATCCAAAATACAGGACTGCTCCACACAGTAAGAGTGAAGGTAAGGGAGCGAGGGGAGAAAAGGAAATCCAGGTGAGGAAGGGGAGAACAGAGAAGCCGGAGCACAGGTGCCGAAGCCGGCCAGGCAGATGCTGACCCAAGGTAAGTAAAAGAGATGCCGAAGGGAGAGCGCCAAAGGACGACAGGAAGAGAAGGGATACCAAAGGAGAAAGGCGAAGACGCCAGAGAGCAGGGCCGAAAGCCAAGGAGAAAACTTACGGAAGCGCTCGCAACGAAAGAGGAAACAACCAGTTGCAACGCGACCGCCGCCGGTTGGGAGTGAAGAAAAAGCCGGCAGTGGCCATGACAGAAGGGAAGACTAGACCGCTGAAGGCACAGCGGCGTAACGTAGTGGAGCAATTCAATGCCGGTTGCGTCTCCATCTGTCCCATACCTTTGCATAGAAGGGGCGCATGACAGTATGCCCCCCCCCCCCAGTGCGGGCGAAACCTGGTTTCCCTGGATGGGCCCGGTAGAATCTCCTCACCAAAAGTGGGGCTTGAACCTGAGAACTGGGTTCCCAAGAGTCTTCTGATGAAGGATAACCTTTCCAGGAAATAATAAATTCCAATCTCCCTCTGTGGTAACGTGAGTCTTTGATCTTTTCTACTTCATATTCTTCTCCAGCTGTGTCCTCCACTCCCCTGTGCCGGTGTGCCGGGGTAGTGGGAATGTCTGCCCGGGCAGGACGCAACAAGGAGGAGTGAAAAACAGGATGTATTTTACTCATGCTTTTGGGTAGTCAGAGGCGAAAGGCCACCGGATTGATGCGAGAAACCACAGTAAAAGGACCAATGAACCTAGGAGATAACTTGGAAGGACGTACCCATCGGGGTAGGTATTTGGTGGATAGCCAAACTCTGGAGCCCGGTCCAAAAGGTGTGACTTCCTTTCTCTTTCGATCCGTCCATTTCTTGTAACTTGAGCGAGCCTCAACCAAAGCTCGCTCAGCTGTCTTGTGGGCTTCCTGGATCTGCAATATACGAGCCTCAATGGAAGGGCACACAGCTTCGGAGGATGATATTGGTAGAATGCCCTTGGGGTGTTGCCCATAAGTACACAAGAAAGGACTGAGACCCAGCGCGGAATGTGAGGAGTTGTTATATGCATATTCTGTAAAGGGTAATACATCATACCAGTCATCTTGGGCCTTGTTGACATAGCATCGAAGGTATTGTTCAAGGGTTCCATTAAGTCTTTACGTTTGACCATTAGTCTGTGGGTGGAAGCCTGATGAGAGGGCCCGAGTGATTCCTAGACGATGGCATAAGGCTTTCCAGAATTTGAAGGTGAATTGACTCCCCCTATCCGAAATGATCTTGTTGGGTAACCCGTGAAGACGAAAAACATCTCGGATAAAAACTTCCGCCATTTCAGATGCGGACGGTAGTCCCCGGAGTGGGGAGAAGTGGGCTAACTTTGTGAGGGAACCCACAGTAACCATTATGCAAGAGTGCCCCCGAGATACTGGTAGATCTACTATGAAATCTGTGGATATCTGTTCCCAAGGTTTTGAAGGTAGTGGGATTTGCTCAAGAAGGCCGATGGGTTTCTGGTATCGATGCTTACCACAAGCGCATTGGAGACAGGATTGTATATGTCTTCTGACATCGATAGAGATTTCGGGCCAAAAGAAAGATCTTCTGACCAGATCTTCTGTATTCTTTATGCCTCGATGCCCGGCTGTTTTATGGTCATGGCACCATGATATTATTTGATTGCGTAGATCCGGTAATGGGATGTACAACTTATTGTCGTTGAATACCAGACCCTCTTTCTTTACAACCTTATACTTGGTGGCTACAGACTCAGGAAGTGGTAACCTTTCATTGGCGGACCTAACCTGAGCAAGGAATGACACTGTGGTTCCAATGAAAACCTGATCTGGAAAAAATCTCTCTTTGATCGGAGTCGAGAGTTCTTCGGTATTCCATCGCCGAGAAAGTGAGTCGGCTACCACATTCTGGGCTCCCGGAACATATGTAATCTCAAAATCATACTGAGAAAAGAAATGAGCCCAACGAGCCTGCCTGGCATTAGTGCATTCCAAGTTCCTTAAAGATCTCAAATTCTTATGGTCTGTCCTAATGGTGAATGGTCCGACTCCCCCTTGAAGAAGATGCCTCCAATCCTCACACGCCAGTTTGATGGCCAGAAGCTCTCGCTCAATCACAGAGTAATTCTTCTGACTGGGGTTTAAAGTCTTGGAAAGATAGGCCACCGGATGTTCTACTCCTTCATGCTCCTGTAATAGGACTGCTCCCACTACGTCTGCTGAAGCATCGGCTTCCACAATAAATCTTTTTGTCTGGTCTGGTTGTTTTAGGATGGGGGCAGAACAAAATTTCCCCTTTAAACTTCTGAAAGCCCCTTCCGCTTCCGAAGTCCATTTGAAAGGTAGTTGATCTTTTTTAAGAAGAGAAGTGATGGGAGCCACTGTTAAGGAAAAATCTTTGATGAATTTGCGATAGAAGTTTGAGAATCCCAAGAATCTTTGAACTTCTTTTATGGAAGAAGGAGAGGGCCATTCAGCGATTGCAGATACCTTCTTGGGATCCATCTGAACTCCATCCTTGGAAAGAATAAACCCCAAATAAGGAACTGAGGACACTTGAAAAAGGCATTTACTGGATTTGACCAAAAGACGATTATCTTGAAGGCGCCTGAATACTTCATATAAGTGGTGAATGTGTTCTTGGGCTGATTTAGAAAAGACTAGAATATCATCTAAATAGATGATGACCGAATGGAAAAGCAAGTCAGAAAAAGTTCGGTCCATGAACCGTTGGAAAACCGCAGGTGCATTGACTAAGCCAAAGGGCATAACCCTGTATTCGTACAGACCGAACGGAGTTCTAAATGCCGTCTTCCATTCATCTCCAGCGCGGATGCGTAGGAGATGATAGGCATTACTAAGATCCAGTTTGGTAAAGATCACTGCCCCTTTGACTGCCTCGAGTATGTCGGATATCAAGGGCATGGGATATCTGTATCTGATGGTAACCTTGTTGAGACCCCGATAATCAATGCAAGGCCGAAGCTCCTCAGAATCCTTTTTAGAGATAAAGAAAAGTGAGGCTCCAGCAGGTGATTTGGAGGGTTGGATTAAGCCGTTCTTGAGGTTGGCATCCAGGTACTGTCGAAAAACAGATTTCTCCTTGAGGGATAAGGCAAACATCCTACTAAATGGAACCAAAGCCTCAGGAATAAGCTCAATGGCACAGTCTTCAGGGCGATGTGGGGGGAGATCATGTTCCATCTTTTCAACAAACACTTGGGAATATTCAGCCAATAGCGGTGGAACTGAGTGTATGGTTCGAATGGGAGATTCTGAAGTCCGTAATATCGCTGCCTGATATCTTTGGGAACTCAAGCACGACTGGCTGCAGTAGGGAGAGAGAAAGCTGAGGGTATTGGCGGCCCAGTCGATGGTCGGATTGTGACGGCGCAGCCAAGAAATGCCCAGTATTATGGGGAAGTGGGCGGCCCTAATGATATCAAATGACATCTCTTCCTTATGTTCCTGAATCGTCACCCGAATGGGTTCTGTGGAGTGGGTGATCGGTCCAGAACAGAGAGGGGTACCATCCACACCTTCTACCTTGAGGTTCTCCTTATTCTGGATTCGTTGGATACCCATCTTGCTGGCCCATAATGTGTCCATAAAGCTCCCCGCGGCACCACAATCTATTAGTGCCAGCGTGTCCACAGATTCTTTCCCCCAGGACAAATGCAATGAAACCACCATAAGCCGAGCGTCTTCTTTCAGGCGGGAAGGGGCGACTGACAAGGTTACATAGGGACCCTTGTTTATTCCTCGAACCGAGGTCCCATTTAGGTTCGAGGCACCTCGTTTCCCGACCTTCTTGGTGGGACATCGGGGCAATCTCTAAGCAGATGAGATGCCGAACCACAATACATACAGAGGCCCGCATCACGGCGTCTTTTTCTTTCTTCTGGAGTGAGTGGCGGCCTCATTGCGCCAATCTGCATGGGTTCCTCTTAAGAGAAATTCGGGGGACTCCTCGGAGTAACTGAGGGACTGGGAAGGCTGAAAGCCCCTCTAGCCTTCTTCTTCTCTTGCTTCCTTTCATTAATACGATGTTCAATCTGTAAGGTGACGAACAAAAGTTCTGAAAACGAGGCCGGACGAGGAATCCTTGCAAGTTCGTCCTTCAATTCCTCCTTAAGTCCCCTCCTGAAGATGGTGAATTGGACTTGCTCTTGCCAGTTAGCCTCTGTGGCAAGCTGTTTAAATTTGGTGATGTAGGATAGTAGATCCATTTGACCTTGATGGACCTTCAGCAATTCTTCACAGGCCATATATGTGACTTCTGGCCTTTCAAAGGTCTGCTTAAACCTTGCAAGAAAGGCATCCCAATTCCTCAAAATTGGATCGTCCGCTGTGACCAAGGGACTAACCCAGGCCAGAGCGTTTCCTGATAAATTAGAAACCAGGAACCCGATCTTACTTAGATCGGTGGAAAAAGTAGTAGGTCGAAAGGCAAATTGTATATAACAAGCGTCTATAAATTCCTTGAGTTTCTTAGAGGATCCGTCAAATTTTCCTGATGAAAGTGGCATGGGAGGAAGATCCGTATTGCGGGGCTCTCTAGTCGCCACCAACTGTCCGAGTACAGTGTTTCGGCCTTAATATTCTGTAACTCCTGGTTTAAATTTCGCACCTCCATATTCAAGGACTGTACTGCCGCTACCAGTTCTTGAACCTGTTCAGCGGATGCCAAAGCGGGATCCTTTTGGCGTTGCAAGCTGTCAGGTAACTCAACCTCTATATCTGAATCGTTTGTTCCACTCTCGTCCTCACCTGAATAGAGGATAGCAGGGGTCTTTGTCTTCTTCTTATCTCTCTCTATGATTTTCTTTTTAAGGAGGCATTGTCGACCGCGGAACAAATCCACATTGGTTGCCGGAGAATATCCGGGAACCAGAGGCCCCGGATCCGCAGCCGCCAGAAGGGGAAAAAGCCACGAGGGCAAAAAACCCCGAAGAATGCAGAACAGAAGATGGAGATCTTCCGAACACTCTGGTACGTATCGGATCCAAAATACAGGACTGCTCCACACAGTAAGAGTGAAGGTAAGGGAGCGAGGGGAGAAAAGGAAATCCAGGTGAGGAGAGGGAGAACAGAGAAGCCGGAGCACAGGTGCCGAAGCCGGCCAGGCAGACACTGACCCAAGGTAAGTAAAAGAGGCGCCGAGGGGAGAGCGCCAAAGGACGACAGGAAGAGAAGGGATACCAAAGAAGAAAGGTGAAGACGCCAGAGAGCAGGGCCGAAAGCCAAGGAGAAAACTTACGGAAGCGCTCGCAACGAAAGAGGAAACAACCAGTTGCAACGCGACTGCCGCCGGTCGGGAGTGAAGAAAAAGCCGGCGGCGGCCACGACAGAAGGGAAGACTAGACCGCTGAAGGCACAGCGGCGTAACGTAGTGGAGCAATTCAATGGCGGTTGCATCTCCATCTCTCCCATACCTTTGCATAGAAGGGGCGCATGACAGCATACCAATAGGAGGCATATTGGGCCTCTGCTGCAATCCAATATAGTTTAAGGTTGGGGGCTGTGAAGCCGCCTCTCACGTAGGGTAGAGTCATATGTGTCCAATTTTTACACACTGCTCCAGCATGACAAAGGAATTGTGTGTAGGTGCCTATCAAAGTATTGTTTTCCAGGCCAGATAAGGACATTTGCAAAGGCATATAGGAGTTTCAGGACCAGGATAATTTTTACTAGTGACAATCTACACGCCATTGAGATTGGGAGGGAACGCCATCTTGCAATTCTAGTTTTAACATATTTTTCTGCAATTAAATAGTTATCAGCCAGTAGCGTTGGCCTAGTTATGGACACTTGGACACCCAGATTTCTGATTCCATCAGGTGAACAGCGAAGAGAGTATTTGTATGTGGGACATTCAGTTGCCATAGTGAGTGGGAAAATCGCAGACTTACTGTAATTCATCATAAATCCAGAGAAGGTCCCCATACAGATCACATCTCTCAATATTGGAACCAAATTTGTGGACGGGTCTTTGATGTATAAGAGTACATCGTCCGCATACAGCGATATTATCTCAGGGTAGTCCTTCAGCCATATTCCCCTTTGAGCATGTCGTGCTCTAACGCAGTGGTCTTCAAACTTTTTTGTCCTGGGCCCCCCCTGAGCAAAGTTAGGGCTGGCCGGGCCCCCCAAAAGTGCCAGATGGACAGTATGTAGAAATTTCTATGAACTTGTGCGTGCCGTCACTGCACCCTACTCCCAGTACAGGCCCTGGGCTCTCCCCACCCCACTCCCACCACTATCACAGTGCTGACGCCCATCCTGCTCCCACCACAGTCCCATAACACAAGCATACACACATCCATACACATTTAAATACAAAATAAATTGCCATAAACATACCTTCTGCAGGGGCCTTTGGTCTCTCTCCCTCCCCATATTTGTTTGCCGCCTGTGAGCATGAGAAATAGAGAATTTCCCTAAGGGTGTGCGACGCGAAGATCTCCTACTCAGCTCGTATATGTGCCAGTTTATCAGGGCTCGCTGCAGTTGCGTATCCCTGCTACAGCACCCTGAGTTGGGCTTCTGAGCACTGCAGATCATTATTAATCACTTTCAGTATGCCTGCTTCCCTGGATACAGACATGCCCCTTATGTATGCCTTGAAGGCCTCCCACCTTTCTCGTGCGGGCGTGTCATGTAGAGTGTTGCAATCAAAAAATGTCTCAATGTCAGATCGGATCCCTGCCTTAAACACAATATCTGACAGTGCCTCTGATTTAAAGTGCCAGGCGGTGTGGGTAGGTGGTGTCGATCATAATAATATTGACAGTGTCACTGCAGAGTGGTCTGATAATGTGCATGTAAGTATTTCAGTGTTCTCAAACTTGCCTATCAGGGTACCAGATGTTAGAAACATATACATTTTTGATGAGCTGTCATGTACAGATCAATAATACAAGAATTGTCTTTCCTGAGCATGCAATACCCTGCAAGCATTCTGTAGGCCCAGTGATGTCATGTGTGAGGTTAATCTACGGGCCGCCCAAAATAGAGCCCTAGGGCCGACCCCGTTCTGTCCCTGCACGTGTCCAGTATCAGATTTAAGTCTCCCTCCCAAATGATCTGGATCCCTATGTATCCCATTAGGATGGAGACCACTTTATCAAAGAATTCAGAGCTGTCAACGTTGGGGCAGTAGGTGTTCACCAATAAATACACACCAGCAACCATGCAATGCAGGATTACGTATGTGCCTTCAGGGTCTATGTAATTTATTTTCAACGTGAATCTGATTGATTTAGGAATTTGCATTAGTACCCCCCTTGCATGTGTAGAAAAGGTAGTGTAGAACCGTTTAGGTCCCCAGGATGGTTCTAGGCCAGCCGCTATAAGTCTTGTAGCGTGTGTCTCCTGCAGTAGGAGTATCTTCACCCCATGCCTCTGTGCATATGCAGTGATCCTGTGTGCTTTAGTGTAATTACCTATTACTATTACTTATATCTGAGGATATTCCAGGACATTAACTTAGTCGCCATCTCACATTTCAGGGGACATCCCAGATTACCCGCCTTTGTTCGGTGGATGGTGCACCTGTTGCATTCATATGTTCAATCCCTGACATGTGTTTTGCCGCACTTCATTTGCCAGTTTGGTTTTAGTTGCCCCAACTTGAATACCCCCTCCCTCACTGCCCATCCCAACCAAGCAGTGTATGCACCCCACCCCCCAGTCCCGCCTTCTGTCAGCCCACCCCAACCTGGCTCACCTTCTCGGGTGGTCCAACAGGGACCTGAGAACAACTGATCCCACAACACAAATATTGCAACTGCAGGGGGTTACACTGTTGCCGCACAACCACCAATATAGGATCTAGGGTGGTTCATCCAGCTCTCTAGCATGTGGGAAGTGGCTTAAGTTTTTCGAGTGCCACTATGAGCTCCTGACACTAAGGAAAATAGAAAGCTCAAATGGAACAGTGTGGGTTAAGTATCCTTAGTCAGCGTGAGCATCATCCATTTGGTCGTCGAGAGGATTGTGAAATGGTATTTGTGCTTCAATGAATTTCACCCTCACTCGGGACGGTGAAGAAGTAGAGTTTACCCCTAAAGGTAAGCTTGAGGTGTGCTGGAAACAAGATGGCATACTGGATATTCATTTCCCTGATCATATTTTTCAGTTCAAGGAATTGTCGTTGCTCCTGCTGTACTAGGGTGTAGAAGTCGGGTAAAAATCCTGATGGTCTGAGAGCCCAGCCTCAATTCTTTTTTTTCACAGACAAGTCGAAGTAGGTTATCCCTATCTCGGAAGCTGAGAATCTTTGCGATTATGGGCCTGGGGAAGTCCCTAGGATTGGGGCGAGGGGCCAGTGCTCAATGGGCACATTCAACAGCAAAGAAGGGGAGAGATCAGGGTTTCCCAAGAGGTCCTTAAGCACGTTTTCGGTGGCCAGTTCAATTTTTCTTGTGAGTGCATCCTCCTGCACCCTGACTATCCGTATGTTATTTCTACGTGAGCGGAATTCGATATCGTTGCACTTGACTTTAATGAACTTCATATTTTGGTTAAGGTTAGCCACTGTGTCTTGAAGAGTATGTAGTCCGTCCTCGTTGGCTCTGATACTAGTCTCTGCTTCAGTGATTCTGGCGCCTTCCTGGGCTAGTTGAGATCTGAGTGATGCCACATTTACATGTATATCATCTAATTGTTCATGTATGGGCGCAATGTTTTTAGCCATTTTCTCCATCATGCTGGTGAGGTTGGGGGCAGGTGTGGAGACAGGCATTGAGGTGTCACTTTGACCCACTGCAGGTTGCCCCTATTCGGGCCTAGGCATTGATTTTGCAAATTTGTCCATGGCTCTGGGTTTTCTTCCCCCCCGTGCGCCTTTGGTCATGGCAGGCAGAAAAGTCTGTTTTCACTTTTTACTGTCACAATACCACAGCCACAGTCAAAATGACAAACGAGGCGAAGGAGTGAATATAAATTACCTGAGAGCTGTTGACTCACTGCAAGATGGGGAAACACTGATGAACCTTTTCAGAAATGCCTGTGGGTCATCTGCATGCAGCCGCAGGAAGATGAACATACTGTGAGCTCCACCAACCATACCCAAGAGTGACTGATGCAATGGGGGGCGTTGGAGAGACTCTGGGTGTAACCATTACCAGGATTGAAGGTGTGGTATAGGAGGGACACAGGGCAATAGCTAGTAAGGTACCACAAAGATAGCCTTAGCATAACGGGCATATCAGACAGTGTGGCAGATGAAGAAAGACTGACAGGGAGAAGATGTATTTGAATTACAGGTGGTCAAAGAAACCATCAATACTCTTTCAAGAACTAGAAGCGTAAAAAGTCTTTTGAACTGCATGCAGATTTATGTCATTCAAGGAATCAGTAATCATCTAAGAAGGACAGAAAGTGAAATCCATCATTAGAATTGAATTCAGGCATCAGTGAGACAAGGAACCAGAAGTAGAATAAGGACAGAGTAAAATAAATATTTCATTTGCAAATATTTAGCATAGATGGTCGAACGAACCAGGAACTGAAAGTGTAAAGCATCATTTAAATTGCATGATGCTATCAGTGGGCTAGAGAATCAACAACAGACTAAGAAGGACTGAAAGAGTAAAGAGTCATGTTAATGTCATGCCAGTATCTGTGTTTCAATAAAACAATCCCAGGGCAAGGACAACTGAAAACAGCCAAATTGCCCTTTGAATGGTAGGCTGGAGTAAGTAATCAAAACAACCAGTGACAAATTAAGAAAGACTGATGGAGTAAAGGAGTACTTTGGAATGTATGTGGGGACAAGTATGCAAAGATCAAACAGTAGTCCAAGAAGGACTAGCAAACTAAAGACATTGGAAGCAGGTTTCCAGAGAAAGAGCGAGTGCATCAAATTGACAGTTTTTCAGATGGGTTCATTGAGCAAGACACTGAAGATCCAGCAGCAGCCTAAAAAGGACTGAACCAAAACACGATTTCTTGGTGAAAGCTGATTCAAAAGAGAGTATGGAATGAAGAATGTAGATTGTGGTAGACCACCAACCTGTACAGACCAGAGAAAGTCATCAAGGGCACCACATGAAGTAGGGATGTCTCTTGGATCTCTGATGAAAACATGTAAGACTGTGACCCAAGAAGAGAGTTGCAGGACACTGACAGATGAACATCACACCTCTTGGTCAGGAGACAAGGCAATATAGTAGGAAAAAGTGAAATTTGAATTGGAACAATGCAAACATATATGTTTCAATGAGAAATCATGTGAGGTCAGTTGTGTCTATTGAGGAAAGTGTGCACAGCTATGCATAAATCACATGGTGACATTGAAGGTCATCTGCCATCAATGATGTGCTGTTTTTATTTCTTGAAGACATGCTATCTTGTCAGAGAGGGACCAAGGCACTATACCAGTAACTGTATGCCCTCAGATTAATGGGCATCCAAAATGGGTGAGGGGGCGTCCACCCACTGGCCACCTCACCCATTATGGAGGAGCCGAGGAGCCAGCCCAGTGAAACACTGAGCACTCCCTCAGCTGCTTTCTCCAGCTGAGGGAGGCTCCTGGGCTGGCTGAACTGTCAAAGGGAAACACTGTTTGCCTTTGACAAATCATTTCCCCAGCCACACATGATCACTGAGCCATGCAACACTGGGGGTGTTTTGCTTCGCCAGCCTCGCATAGCTCATAGGAAATGCTGGCTGGGGCACTGAATGTATGTATGTGCGAGGGGGTGCTCCTGCACCTGGAGCTGAGTGTAAATCCCCCCACCGCCGCTGTTCTCCCCACAGATCACCTTTGTTGTCCCCTCTTATAGTCTCACCTGATGGTTTGAAAAGATGAGCTCTCCATCCTGCATTAAGCGCAAGGGCGCGTTGATAACCAGTTGCTTCACTGGCTCGAAGGAATTGGTGAGTTCCAGAACAATATTGACTCCGAAAAGTATGTAGTTCGTAAGAGTTCAAATGCCTGACTTTCACTCTTGTCCGATTCCTTGCAGGTTGCAGCTTGACCCTAGTGAAGAGTTCCTTGTGGCAACCGGTAATAATCTCGTAAGGATTTGTATTTTCCAACACAGTTCGATAAAAATATGTCAATGTGTAACTTGTTGCTTTCTCCCTTATTCAGGCGCTGAAAGAAAGTATGAAGTATCGGGGAATAATAATAATACCTCCGGCGGTAAAATCAGGTAAGTCTATTGCGGTGAGGAGGGTTCCCCTTGATAGTCCCTTTGTTTCACCGTGCCGGAATGCGGTGGGAACATGCAGGAAGATGCGGTGGAATGTGAAGATGCTGCGAAGGCCGGTGAGGTCAGCGCGGCGCTGCAGCAGGCGAGGCGACGCGCATAAAATAACTTCTTTCTTCCATCTTGAAGGCGCGATGGATCGGGAATTCAGGTAAGGATCAAAGGTATTGCTCTTGTTCTAACATTTTCTCCTTCTTTCTCCTTTTTCTAGAAGCTCCAAACTCGAGGCGGGCGTGGCAGAAGACTGGATGCAGACTTGCAGGCACAGTGAGTGTTACGCTGCTGGATGCAGAATAACATGAAGCATGTGCTGCTCTTCGGGCGTGGTTTAAATAGCCTCCAAAGTAGTCCCAGGTAAGTATTCCTCCCCAGCCCCACCCGAGTAAAAAATAGTCCCTAGGTAAAATAGTCCCTTCCAAGCCTCAGTTGGCTTGGAGCTTTTGCAGCATGGTCTGCATCAGGTAAGCGTGCAGCATGGTCTGCATCAGGTAAGTTTTACTCTATGAGCCTGGCGCCTATGGCGCCAGCACTCACCACCCATATGAGCCTGGCGCCATAGACGCCAGGACCGCACCCAAACAGCCCCTAACAGGGGTTTTTGGGCTTGCTCAAAATAACTTGATGCCTGCTTCCGGGGTTGCTGGACATGGTCTGGGTCCCTGGGGGTAGGCATCATGACACAAATAGGGCATCATCTCGAGAGACCATGAGCTTCTGGGGGAAGGAGAGGAAAGGCAGAGTACCTCTGAGGAGGTGCAGTAGGAAGTTTGACTTAGGTATAACATACCTAGATGGCTTATTGTGATGTAGATGAAGAAAATCCAAATATTCCCAGTCAATCACTGTATCCCCTGCCCCCCTTTTTAGTATTGCGACGAGGAAGAGGGATGCAGCAATGAAGATGACCAAAAGTGGTAAGCCAACGCTGTGGGCTAGTCTATGAAAATTGCTAAACCATGCTCAGAAGTTTAAAACTACTACAGCTGACAGATTACGAGAGAGAGGCAGAGACAGATTTTGATGGTAACTTGTTCTGACGCGGTCAGATTGCTGGAGGTGAACAAACCATTTGAAGCAGCACAGAAGCTAACCCGAATGACGTGCAGAGAAACCGGAATGAAGGAAGCTCACTGCTTGAGAGCCTGAGGCAGTGAGATCTGTATGCAGCAGAAGAAAACAAAACGAGAGCCAGCTGACTAATGGGACGCACACTGAGTCAGCAAACTGAAGCAGACAGAGAAAGAGAGACGCGAAGGACACTGAAAACATCTGGTAAGCCCAGAGAAAGCGACTGGGTTACTGGAGTGTCTGAAAGTGTATGCCGTGTCACAGAAACAGCACAACAGAGGCAAAGTGAAACATTTGAAGGAATTGAAATATTTGTGTATCATATTGAAAACAGGTCGGCGACCCAATGCTTTAAAAGATAAAGCAATGTAAATACAAGCAGTATTGGAAAAGGGGCAGGAACCCAATGTTTGAAAGGAAGTTTGGAAACTGAGATGAACTTTTCTAAACAAGGGTCAAAGACCCAATATTAGTCAACTATACAATTGTGGATAAAAGAAAGAGTGATTGGAGAAGGAGAAGCCCTGGCAGGTTACTGAACCAGGCGCACAGTGAGTGGGACTCCCAACCATGAGAGAAAGACAAAGAGACTTGCTAATTTGACATCTTGGCAGGAGAGTAAACCAGTAGTGGAAGAAGAACAAACTTAACATAATGAAAGTGAAACCTAAGATATCGGCAGGAGAGTATACCAGGAGTGAGAGGAGAAATGAACTTGAAAGATGTGAAAGTGTAATGTGACATCCTGGCAGGATTGCAAACCAGGAGTAAGAAGCAAAGTGAATGTGGAATTGTGAAACTGCAAGAAACAAATATAAAAGGGAATACAATACAACTGGAGGACTGATGAGAAAGTTGCAAATACCCTGGCAGGAGAGTACACCAGGGATATACAAAGATAGAACACCTAATGGAAAAGGGAAGAATGATGCCCCTTTTAAATTGATGGAAATACAAAGTGTGAGAAACTGAACATTTAAAAGAATTGCAAAGATTGAAGTATACACAATGGAATAAGTATCCCTCTTGAACAGGTGTGAAGTGTGACCAAGTGACATATTGATTAACAGAAGAAATCAAGGGTAAGGGAGACCTCTTTTCCTGGTGGAACTGAATTTCTTTCTTTTCTACACTTTAGATATGTATGTTTGGGACTCTGAAGGAAAGCTGCATATACATAGCTTCCAGATATCCCCCATGTGCACATTATATTGAGTTAAGAGTGTAAGGGTTAGTTTAGGGTTTGGACACAGGACAGAGTATGGCTTTTTTGTTAACATCCTGACACAGACATTCCTTAGTTTTACTGAGACAGGAAAACCCCTCTTAGAGTTAGGGATAGATAGGATTCCCCAATCTGCTTATTATTTTGGAAATAAAAGTCTATAACCAGCAATGTACATGCCACTGTCTCTGAGTCTTACCCTTGAACCCTTACACAATGATCAAAAATAGCAATAAATCTATACAAATAGTTATCTAATTCGCCGATTTCCTGTTGAACTTTCAGTCATTCATCTAACAATGGAATTTTTTTTATATAATTCCCGAAACACAAAGTGTAAGTCTGTAGATCATCACCTGAAACCATCACAATGCCATTATCTAGGGTCAAAAGATCATCAAGTGTAGTGATTGTCAAAAAAGCAGTAAATATGAAAGACACAGTCCAACTGAACAAATTAGGAATTGCTCATTTAGTCCTTAGATGTAGGTATGCACGCTATGAATCCAACAGGATGCCTTTTTGACAACAGTTGTTCAATGTTGTTACTTTCATTTACAGTGTCCACAATCCAACATTTCAGGTCATAAGGTAATGTTTATGTAGCAAAAGGTGTTGAACCAATGCGGCACTTAAATTCTTGCATCTAATGCAAGATTGGTGCTCTGAAATCCTGATATGTGCCACTCTACTAGCCTGGTCAATATATATCTCAAAGGGCAATGGTACTCTATGCAGTAGGCAGCCATTTGTATTTTGCAATTTGTCGTTACTCTCAATTGCCACATCCAAACTCCAACTGTCCAATGACATTTACTCACTGAACCTACAATCCAAACATGTGCCACATGGGAAGTGGCCAATGAGAGGGTGTAAGTACCATAAGAGTACTTTTTTTTAGACTTCTTCCATAATTGGGAATGGACCAATTTATCTTTTAAATTTGTTGCACGTTTAGGTGTGTACATGGAGAGTTTGCCATCTGGAAGGCTCAATTTTACTACTGGGCAGTAGTTTTTGATGATTTTCTTGAGGCCTAAAGTGTCAGGGGAATGTGTGATGATGCATGTCATCCTACATTCTTTATCCTCTTTCTATTGTATCTCAAGCAACGTTTCTCTCGGAGAGAAGCTTGCTCTATTTTTTTATATGATCATGTTCATATAGATGATTCATGAATGAGAAATGCATAAGTGAACAAGCTTTTGACAGTAACAAGCCTTTTGTGTATATGACTAGTTTCTGGTTGAGTAGGGGAACCCTCCCTTCTGTGTTGCCTTGTTTTCGCACCATCATTAGGCAACTTCTCCTAGGATTATGAAGGGCACTGGTGTCCATGTCTTCTCTCTGTGACACTGAGTCTGGGGTGACCATCATCAGGACTGGAATGAGATGAGGAAAGATTGAAGCTTCCATACGCTTCCACCTGCCAGCCCTTTCAGATGTATTTATGTATTACATTTGTTATACGCCCAGACCCTGAGGTATCACAGCATAGTTGCACACAGTTTGGTTATTACAATCTTTCCAGTTAAAATGGTAGGTATTAGGACAAAAAGTACAGTACATGGTAATATAGGTACATAACAACATCTATAATGGCATAGATGGGTCAGGTTGGGGTAGCTGGGTCAGTTGGGATAGTCGGGTCTGTTAGAATTGGTTGAATAGCCAGTTTTTCAGTGATTTTTTTTAATTGCTGGAAGGATTCTTCATCCTTGATATTTGTCTGGCGAGCATTCCAGTGTCTGGGGGCTAGGACTTTGAAGCTGCTGCCCCCAGCTCTCAAGCTTTTGATGGAACCTTGCTTATGATTGTGGTGTTGGTTCCATCCCGCTGAATGGGTTGCCAATAGTCCACCTCTTCACTGACCTATGTACTTTTGTGCATTCCATTGATACAACAGGAATAATATTTCGTACTTATTAGTCTTTGTGGTGCTTGGAAGAACTTTTCTCTAGATAGTCTCTGCCAAGCCACGCGATTGGTGTACTGTCTAGCTAAAAAAGGTCTATGAGAATCTAGAAAAAGCTTCAGTGAGTGATCAGGTCTTAATCAGAAAGAACAGTTCCTGATTCCTGAAGTAAAACTTTAAATTCCAAACCTCACTTGTATTTATTCTTCAACACCCAAAACATTACAGCAAAGTTTTCATCTTGAATTTTCTGCATGTTTCTTTTAAGAAGGAGAATACAAAAACATAAACAGCTGTCTTTCCAAAAGAATCAATGAATTGGCAATTCCTTTACTGCCAGTGCCACCACAACACTGTCAGCATTTTAACATATGGTTGAGGTGGCCCTTCCTAAAATGCTGTAGCCCTTTCCCATATCACACTTAATGTGACATAAAGCCAAACAAGGTAACCTTCCTTTTCAAGGAATTGTGAAATGAAGGTTTGTGATAACACATCCCTTCAACTTCATTCAAAAACCACAAAGAGTGTAATGCAGAGTAATGTCAATAATTACCCTTCTTCACATTATTTAAGATGTTATAAGAGTTATAATCCCCTTGTCTACATAATTCATTCCATTGGACAGCAATGTGCCCAGATAATAGGCAGCATGTCCATAGGTGCTAGGAAATCCACTCCATAGTCCTGTTCTCTGGGGCATCAACATTGGAACCCATGTGCCCTTCAATGCTGTTTGGAATGGTCCTGGGCATTTTGTATGTCAGGATAACAGCATTGGTGCAGGAACAGGACTCACTCACTGCAGGGACACATTTCCACTTATGTAAGTGACATTATGTTCCAATGACCTCAGAGTGGTCAGTCGCCTCCTTCTGTTTGGGGTTAGTGGTGGACAGTGTCTTACAATTCTCTGTGCCAGCACTTCCAATGTTTCTGGGGAGGGAGTTTACCAGTGAATGGTTGCTGCTGGCTCAGATCTTATCCTCCCCCACCTGACACCTGGAACTGGGTGCACTAATGGTTTCATTATCTGCTGGTAAACCTCCAATAGGAATCTTAAAGAAATCCCAGAGCCTAAGGGATGAGCGCAAAGGAGGGCATTTGTGCTGCCCCCATTTACTTCCACAGAGAATCCTTGGTCTACATTGAACCCCCAATGCCCTGCTCAGCACCCTCCTCCACAGACCCTCCTTGGGTTTCATTGAACCCTTATTGCCCTTAGGGTCTCCTCCTCTGAATCCGTACACTACTGGCTCCCCACCTCCTCCACTGACTCCTCCCTTTCTGCCTTCACCACTACTGAATGTTCCTCCAATTCACACTTCTTCACCACTCACGCATTTGGCTTCTCCATTTCCTCCTTTTCCAATCCTGCATTAACCTCCACCCACCACCATCTCACTGCATGCTCCTCTTCCCCTTTAGCCTCCTTTTTTGCCACTCATCATTGTTCCAACCAGCATGAATCGCAGCTCCACCGTCAACACCAGTACCATCAACTACAGCAACAGCATCTTTATCAGGTGGAAGCAGATTGTGTGTATCACAATATAACCATAATGATAAGTTACTGTGCCTCCACCTCTACAGGAGCGAGGTAGGAGGACAACAATTCCACATCCACCCGTGTCTCCACATCAAGATAACTGTAGTCGCTAATGTATAGCAGAGAACCATCGGTTTCACGCTCTGACATTTCCTTCAATTAAAAAAACACGTATCAAAAGGATTCCATAGCAAAATACAAAATGGAATCTCTAAACAAACTGGTGTCCCAAGGCAAACTAAGTTCCCTAACGAAAATGGCTTCCCAAACTCAGAGAAAAATGTGGTTTTCCTGAAGAAAAAGCAAAGGTTTCACACAACACAGGTTTCACACAACACACAATCCTGAACCCTGATAATAAATCAAATTACTGCCTATTCTCCATCCAAAAACTACAGCTCTACCTATTGTGTGTTGTTGACTAGCCCTGCCTTTCCTTCCTGTATCCAAACGCATCCACAAAAGAAACAGGAAGTTGTATTTTCCTTTTAGGGGCGTCCAAACTCACTTTCCCCATAAGAACTTGCCTGAATCCTACAAGACCATTGCAATGGTGTGTGAGATTCACTAGTGGATTCTCAGGAGAATCACCCAGGCCTACTCAGGTTGACAGAACATAATGGCTGTGAAATGCAATCAGGCAGTAAAATGGTGGGTAGAAGTGTGCAGGCCTACCATCTGATGAGCTGGAAGACAGAGATGATGGCCTCCCTATCCAGCTTCCGTTGTTTTAGTATGTGCACATTTGCGAGCTACCAATGAAATGGTCTTGGTCTTGTAACAGGTGGCTTTCTCTTCCTCCTTTGATGCTGCTGTCAACTTTCCTCTTCTTTATGGTGTTCCCCTGCTCTTTCAAACACCATCTTAAGCTTCTTGACACGCCTGTTTAGAACTCCCGCAACATTCAGGTTGTTCTACGGAATGCTTCTACAGCTGTAGCTTTTTATACTCTATCGGTTGAGGGGCTGAAACTGGCTATTGTTCGGCATCACATGTCACTTGTTGTCTCCAGGGTTTTGTATAGTTTTTTTCTTTCTTCCTGTTTTTACTGTTTCTATGTATGTAATATATATAGGAGCTAAGTGTGGAGAGCTAAATGAGTTAAATATTTATCTCCGAAATGAGGGCCGCCTGCACTTTGCATGGTCAAATCCCACAGCAGGGCCGACTCAGACTTTCATACTTCTGAGGTCAACAAAACAAGTAGCAGTTAAACCGGGGTAATAACACCTGGTACTAGAGGACTTATAAACTGGAGGAATCTGGCATGAAGCTGTGGGATGTTTTTATCCACGCATCCAAGCCCTACCTCAAAACTGTGCAGTACTGACATGGAAAACATCATGATGGCCAGAGCTTCCCAGAAAATGCACAGGGAAATGCATGAAGAATAGGCTGCCACTCATTTTTGCCGATGTTATGGGCACAGAAGGACACGGCCTAAAACCACCATTGGACTACCCACACAGTAGTCTGAAACTATTGGGAATGGCAATGCTGATTGCCAAAAGCAAACCCATAACTGTTGGGAATTCATTTTCTTAAATCCCAAAAAGGGGTGCAGTACCAGTACTCACCACTATCAAAAAGCCGGCGTTTTAAAACAACACCAGATTTTACTTTTTTTGTGTAAAACTGAATAAATAAACCCAAAGCAGGCCAAAGAAAGACTTACTGAGAGGTGGATACAATGTAAAGTTATATTCTAAAGTGACTTGAAGGTTTATAACAAGACTGGCTGAGCTGTGGATTTCAGCAGTTTAAGTAAATTTGGACTGAAAGACACTAAAAATCTAAATGTTTAAAAGAAATGAGTGACCTATTTCTGAGTGTCACATAGGTTGCAATTGTTTAAATGTCATAGTTTTGAACTTAGAATCAGCATTCTAGCTGCATATGTAAAAAAATTGTCTTGACTTAAACTGGGTAACAAAAAGTGACATTTTATCTGAAACCTGGCTTAAGGAACTGAATTCTGCCCACCAGCTACCCCACATCAGGAGTGAAACTTGAGTCACAGCTGTGTTCCCAGGCCTATCTGCCTTTTGCTGGCCACACTAAGGATATGCCATCTCTCTGATAATTGAATTAAGGGGAGCCCCCACAGAACACAGGAGCTCTGAACAAAGCCCTGTCCTGACTCAGGCAAATGTTTTATTGGCGGGAGTCGTAAATGGAGCTTCCTCCTGGAAGGACAGGGGAGGGGCACTGCCTGTGAGAGCAAGCTGGCTTGGCAGAACTGGAAAAACCAGAAATTCAACCTTGTGCTGGGGGGAAACCACACCCCTTTGGGGCCAGAACATAACTCTAACAAGATGAATAACTCATAGTACGGACTTGTGAAAATTATTTAAATGATACCATAATTCTTGTGATTTTTCTGCCCACATTTTAAGACGTGTTAGGACCCGGTGGTATGTTCAGGGGGGTTTTAGTGGAAAAGAGGATATTACTCAAAATATGTGCATGTGAAAAATCTGACACTTCATCAACTAATGTCCATACTCCTTGCGCACATGTGTGTAAATTTGGGTTAATGTCCGAAATTGCAAACCAGTTAAAAAGTGCAAAATATTGCCATTTCTGAATGCAAGCTCTCAGGAAGAGCAGATTTGGACAGGGTATACCTCCTGTGATATGTGAAGGGTGCATGTAATTTTAAACAAATGTGTACCTGTGCAAATATGTTTTTTGAGCAAATATAGATTGTGTGTAAAGTTGACAGGGGTGGGTTCTCTGTATCATAAACAGACCTCATCATGATGACACTTCATTTCATTCCCCAAATCAGGGGAGAAATGAAAGCTTGGCCAATGACAAGTGAAGAGGGGTAGAGCCTAGTGATGCTGCACACACACCCATTTTAAAAACAGATAAAAGCAGACAGACAGGACAGATAGGGACCTTCAAATCCATTTGCAGCGGGACGCTCTGCCGGGAAAATCCATACTTTACCTCCATCAATCTCTAGAGAAAGCTGTGCAGAAAGATCCAGACTTTAAATCCATCAATCTCCAGAATCCAGAGAGAGAGCAGAGCCCAGACCAGAGTCCAGTCTAAAAACCTGACCAGATCCGTGGCGAGGCCCATTCTAATTCAAGAATATAGTGTGAGTACCTAGTAGAACTGTGCAGAACCAATCTCTTAGTTAAAATAATATAATTCAATCTATTTTAATCTAAGTAGAACTGCCTCCTAACTGTCACCTGTCATTTGTAAAACTGTCACTTGTCATTTTCTATTTGCAAGCTGCACTTGTCTTTTTGAACTTTAAAATTTCAAATCTGAAAAACGACCTTTATTTAATCGCTCATATCTCCGTGACCGTTTGTCCTAGAGACTTGCAGTAACTTTCCTCTGAAAGCTGGGAATCGTGGCTTTTCTACGAACCGCATTCCTACCCCCTATAGTTTTGCCGCAATCGCGAAAAACGCACTCGCGAATTTTGCCGCGATTTGCAAATTTCTCCACGTGTGAAAACAGAAGCTTCTTGCTTTCAGTTGCCAAAAATTCGTTTAACCTGCTAGTTACACCCTAGATCCTTGCTAAAGTGACCCTGAACCTCTAGAGGGAATTAAAAGCATTTTAGCGTATTTTTCACTTCATTGCCAGCACATATAAAAGCATTTTGGGCCTGTGTTTCCAACTTCTGTGGCCTAAGCTTGCTGGGGTGAACTGAATTACATTTGATTGCATTTCTGAGAACTGTGTGCTTTCCTTCCACTTACTTGCATTGCATAAAGGGGGGAGGGGATTGCCAGAGAAAAGTGATTACATTGTTTTGTTGAACGCATATTGAGTATTTTCTTTACTGCATTTTCATTCCACCTTGCATCCATTTGAAACCATAAAGTATTGTTGCTATCTTATCCATCCTATAACCACTCATCATTGATTATAAAGAAGTGTGCTAGTACCCGACTATCCATTATTGATTACTGCTCAGATTCAGTGTGATATTCAATTATTAAATTATTATAAAGTGTGATATATATATCTATTGTTTAAATTATCAAATAAACATTTTAACGTGCAAAACAGAACTACTTCTTGGCTCAGTGGGCACGGGGGGAGTCCAAGAGAGGGGTGTTATATAGGGGTAGTCATCCAGAACGCATGAACTGGACATAAAGATATATTAATAAGGGTTTCCATTCAGTATCCCAGACTAGGCATTGACTTAGCTGTAGTGTTGAATTGAATCCTCTTACAAATTGGGGGCTCGTGCCGGACGTTTGGATTAGATCTATCACTTGTGCAGATTAATACAGCGTGCCAGCTGACCAGATACACATATCCGGTCGGATCACACGCTGTGTTACGCTGTAAAGCACTCCTCAAAAGAACGCTCTAAGAAAAAGGTCTGTTTTGCAAAAATAAAATACTAATTTAGTCAGGACAGAGACCAATCTCTAGAATGACGACCTTAGTAGACATAAAAATAGCCAGAGAGCACTTCTTACATAAGTTATTTGTGAGAGGTGAGCGGACTCACCAGGACCGCATGGTCTGGTTGCAGGCCATCACGCAACAGGTCACTGAAACAGGGTCAGATATATGGGGAGATCAGGGTCCCCTACATGTGGCCCTGAGTGAACTATACGTGGCTCCTAAAGCTAAGGATGAACAAGACAAGATGGTTAGGATAGCGGCATACCTGTACCTATATATGGGAGACATGCAGGATAAATGTACTGAAAGCCAAGATCTGGCGAATAAGCGACAGATGGCGTTAGAGAAGGTCCAATCTGACCTGGTCTCTTCTGAGCAGAGGCTGCAGGGGAGCCAGGAGTCAGAAAATGAGAGTAGACAGCACATCATTAAAATAAAGAAGGATATGGACATCCTGCAACAGGAAAAGGCTGACCAGAATACCAGATTTCTGGCCTTGCAGAAGGAGTACCAAGAAGGTTTGGACTCCCTACTGCAGAGCCAGAAAAAGCTGGAGCAACAGTTAGACTTCAATAGGGCATGTGCTGAGCAGGTAGTCACCCTGCAAAGCCACCTAGATAGGGAGAAGGCAGAGAGCAATAAACTGATTTTGAAAGACCTGGATACCCATGCAGAATTTGACCAGGAGCGCCAGAAAGCTGGTGCCTTTCAAAGGCAGAGGGACGACCTGGCGGCACAGATGCAGGCTCTTAGTCAGGAAAGGGATACCTTAGGCCAGGAAGTCTGCCACTTAAAAAGGAAAATGGAAGAAAATCACCTGGCCCACCAGGGACTGGGTGACCTCCAAAAAGAACACCAGAACTTGTTAGAGCACACCAGGAAGGTGGAGGATGCTCTGGCAAGAAAGGAGCAGGCCAATAGGGACACAGCTCAGGAGGTAACCCTCCTGCAGCAAAGACTGGCCCAGTGCTCCAGGACCAATCAGGAAACACAGAGAGAGAATGAGGCTCTCTGCCAGCACAATGATAGGCTCCAACAACAGGTAGCGATGCAGGAGAGACTGATAGAGTCTAGTAAGGCCTTAACTGAGGAACTGAAGGCGCAGGCTCTTGCATTGCAACAGGGAGCAGGGGCGGATAGAGACCAAGTTCGCTGGGAAAGGGAAACTCCTGAGCATAACCTCAGGAGCCCTAGTACCAGAGGCCTTTATCTCTCTCAGTCCCTGGACTCTGCCACCCCCATGTCCCCTGGCGCACATGAGCACAGGGCCACAGGGATGGCAGATTACTATCCAGCCAGAAGCATGGGGCTCATAGGCCAGTACCACCCAGGAATGGAGGAGCGGGCATCCGGGTATGGGCACCCAAGCACAGTGCAATTTAGTGGGGAACCCCAGGAGAGTAGGCCCATTAAGGGCATCCTGAAAACCTCTGCCCAGTTAGGTCAGTGGGGGGGGGGGGGTACCCATCAAATCCTGGCAGCAAGGAGGGATCTGAAGACTCCTCTGAGCGGTACAGGACACAGGAGACCAGGTCCCCACATTCTGCCAGCCATTCCCAGGCTCGCAGAATCCGGGAAAACCTGGAAGAACAGACGGGAACCTCTGGGAGCAGTGCCTCTGAGTCAGAAGATGAATGGACCAGGGTTACCCGAACCAAAAAGGCCAATAAGGCAAAAAGGGCCTTGCTTAAGGACCCATTGAAGCAAATAAAGGCAATAAGGAGTGTCATCACGCCTTATCACAAGAACGCCAAGTACTCTGTTTGGGAACACTTGGAGCTCTATGAGCAAATGATGGAGACTTTCCATTTGAAGGACAGCCAAAGCTGTATCCAATATGTAAAGTGGACATTCTCCCCAGAGTACTCCAGTTTCTTTGCAGGGCTGGAGGACCAAATTCATTGCAGGTGGTCCACCTATAGGGCGGCCATATTAAAACATTTTTCTGTTCACAGAAATCCCCAAGAGGCTCGCAAGGCAGCCTACAATTTGCAGTGTGGGGAGGATCAGGCCCCACAAGAGTTTGTGCAAGAACTGAAACGTGCCTTTGCGCAGACCACCAGAAGGGTGCGCACAGACAGCAGAGAATTCGTCAATACGTTTTTCCATGCCTTGCCCAAATACATAATGACCCAGCTCGTGAGGGATTTTCACGAGAAAAGATCTTTAGACTGGGTCATTGAACAGGCTACCCGGATCTATGAGGTGCAGAAACCGGTAGATAGCAAAAGTAATGCCCAGAAAAACCCCAAAGCCAACAGCACCCCTGCTGCTGCCAAGGTGGCAGAGGTAAAGGTCACCCCCGTTTTGGATTTGGAGATGGGGGGGCCTAAAGACCTACCTGCACCTAATAATGCTAGGCCCAGAAGGTCCTTGGGCCAGTCACAGACAGGGAGCCAGGGAGGCAGCCCCACAAATGGGGTCCCTCGCTCTCCTGATTATGTAAGCCCCCGTTACAAGGGAAACAGACCCATCCTGGGTTATGTGTGGACTCCTCCAGCCCAAGGGGGGGGATCCAGCCAAGCACCTAGCCCAGGGAACTTCCCTCCTAACTTCCCACCGGAGGGCAGAAATTCTCCAAATCCTGGGCAGAACTTTTTCCCCAGGTATCCACCCAATTTCCAACCCCAAAATCATCCACCCTTCTTTCCCTAATTCCCTGAGCCCAGACAACCGAATCCGGGAGAGGGGAGGCCAAGGGTGGAGGGGTATCCAAATCTTCCCAACCCGGGGTACTACCAGAGAAGGGATAGCTACCCTTCCCGGGATCAGCCCAGGGGAGAAAACAGGGCCCCGTATCAGCCTGAGCGGGTTTCCCAATTAGAGCGCCAGGTCCAAAATATGGCACGGGATCTGGGTCAAATACTGAGGGCGCAGCAGAACCCTCAGATGGGCATGCCGGCACAGAATGCCCCAAACTCTGGACCTGGTACTCCAGAACAATGACGGGGGCAGCACCCCGATAACTCACCGGTTCCCAGGGAGGAGGCACAAAGGGAAGGGGGGTGTAAAGCCTTGCAGGAAGCTTCCTTCCTCACTTGTAAACAGCCCCTGGAAACCCAGGAACCGGAAACAAAATCTCCGACCCCTGAAAGTCTGCCTCCTAAGGAGCAGAGGGGGGGTAGGAGAAACAAAAGACCCGAACAGACTCAGTTTGAGGAGGAGGTACAGATCTTCCAATTTGAGGGAGAGGGATCCTCAGAGGATCCTGGGAAAAGGATCTTCTCCTTCAGAGAGGGGGGAACTCCTCCCAAAGAAAAATGGGTCCCTAGGGATGCAAGTCCAGACTGGGGAGATGTGGAGACTGAGCTACCGCTGCCCACCATCTCATCCCAGAACCAACAGCAAGAAAATCCCCTGGTTCAAACCCATCCTGGTGACTGCCTCCAAAAAGGGGGGGGCGGCCCAGAACCGGAGCCAGGGGAACCCACAATGGCTCTGATCTCCAGTTGCCAACTTTTTCTTTCAGATTCCCAAGGCTCTCCACAGAATTCTGCCCAAATCTCTTCGCTAGCGATGTCCAAAACCAGAAAGTTAGCCCACCAGTTGTCCAAAAATGTGCATTATCTGTGCCCCCTTGAGGAGAAGGAGGGAAGATATTATGCCCCGGTACAAGTACAGGGGCAGGGTACGATTTCAGCGCTGGTGGACACGGGATCTCAAGCTACCCTTCTGTCCAGAAGGGCCTTTGACGAACTGAATGCAGGAAGGGGAGAGAATTACCAAATTCCTCTCACCTCACTTCCTGGACAACTCCAGAACTTTGACCGGAAGGAAATTCCCGTCGAGGGGACGGCAGATTTGGACATTAAAATTGGGCGACACAAGTTGAAACACCCGGTCATAGTTGTGACTCCAGAGGGCACCCCTTGTTTACTAGGGAATGACCTCCTGAGAAGGTTGTCACCCCTAATAGATTGTGTAAACAAGGTCCTCTGGACCCAGACTAGCCGACCCATAAAATTAAAACAGAGTGTCAACCATGTTAGTTTAAACGGCACATGCCACATGGTTGAACAAAAATCTGACCAAGTAGAATTTCACTTCCAGAATAGCCAAATTCCAGACGTGACAGTAATAGCAGCAGGACAACAGACTGGTGATGGAGGGTCCTCTCTATTTCTGAAAATCAACCTTCCTTCCAGTCTAAAGTGGTACTCCACGCTGGAAGGAAACACTCTGAAATTCTATACTAATCCACAATCAGAAACTCCCACTCCTTTAGTCCAGAAAGATGTGAAATCAGCTCAGAGCCTGGCTGATATTCAGCAAATTGGAGAGCAGTTGTTCATCCCTGTCCAATTAAATGATGGGAAGGACTCTGTTCTCGCTCGAGTGTGTGTGAACAACGGTAAGAGCTTCATCAGCGAAGCCATGTTCCGCCAACTCCCAAAAGATCCAGCCATTCCCACATTCAAACTGATAGACAAATGGGAAATGGACCTGGAAGCACCCAATTCCAAACATCTCCTGCCAAGCAGGTGTATGCTCAAAATCTCCATTGGCAACAAGAGCATAGTCCATAATTGTTGGGTCGTGCGAGACGTCACTGCCGCCTTTTACTTAGGCAGTGACATTCTCAATCGCTTTGCCATTAGTTTGGACCTAATAAACTTCAAAGCTTGGTCCCGATTAGCGGATAATCCCATGGGCTTTGATGATCCAGAAAAAGCATTTAGGTCAGCTCAATTGCTACCTTATGCAGTTGAAATTCAGATCAAAGAGGAAGTCACCATCCCAGAAAGGACCCGACAATTCTCCCTGGAAGTGAAAGTTAAAAGAGGACAATATTTGCAAAACCCTGATGCTTACATACATCTAAATGCTTCTCTCCAACTGCAAGGGTTGGGGGTAAACCCAACTCCATTAGTCAACATTGAACATGACACCATTCTAATAGAGGTGGATAACAGCGACTTAAAGAGTATTACTCTAGCCGCAGGCACCATTATTGGAATGGCGGTTGATGACCGACATTTTTCCATAGATTTAGGTAATGAACTGTTAGGGCCAATCCCCAAGGACTGCTTTGACAGTGACAGTGATGACAATACAACACCAGACAGGATTTTTACCCGGCACGGGGGGAACTTCCTGGTGTACACTTCCTGCCCCTATGGTAAGGAAGATGTGACTTGTGACTTCAGGAGGGATGAGGTGATTTTCCAGGTCCATGAGGGCTGCCTTTCCCCCCTGAAGCCTCCAGTCCAAATCAGCACTCTGACCAGGGACTTCTCCACCCAGCTGGAGGAGGCCGCTGAAATAGCCAAACCAGAAGTCTTTCCAGGCTTCAGGCAGATGGTGGAAGAGAGAGTCAACCTAGCTGACGCCTGTGTGACTCTGGAACAAAAGCAAAAGTTGAAACAAGTTTTCTTGGATTTCCAAGATCTCTTTGTGGTAGACTCATATGACTGTGGTCGCACTGACATCCACACAACAACAATCCCCACGGACCCTGGCATTACTCCTGTGTTTGTGAAGCAATATCGCTTGCCTCTCGCATCAATGGAGTCCCTTACTGAAATAATTAAGAACCTTGAGTCCCGGGGAATAATCCGTCCAGTCCACAGCAACTTCAATAATCCGGTGCTGGGAATATTAAAGCCAAACGGCCAGTGGAGACTCTGCGCCAACCTCAGGGGGCTCAACAAACGGGTCCATACTTCCCGATGGCCTCTGCCCTACATTGACCAAGGGCTGGCCCAGATCCAGGGGTCACAGGTATTCACTGCAATAGACCTGACCAATGGATACTGGACCGTGCCGGTCAGTAGGGAGGACCAATACAAACTGGCTTTTACCTTTGGGGGCCAGCAGTACACATGGACCCGGACTCCCTTCGGATACCTTAACTCCGGTAATAAGTTCAATATTTTCCTACATAAGGCCATGCCCGACCTGGGTGCGAGGGGTAACCTGGCTTATGTAGATGACGTCCTCATCAAAAGCTCAACTGTTGAGGAACACATAGCGGAGATCCGTTATGTTCTGACACAGTTGAGGGCCGCCGGAGCAAAACTTTCCTTTCAAAAAGCACAGTGGTGTAGAACCCGTGTTAATTTCTTGGGGCATGAGATTACTCCTCAGGGTCTCGGTCCCCAGGAAAAGAAAGTGGAAGCACTTCAGAAACTGAAAGACCCCACAACTCTGCGGGAACTAAGGAGCCTCCTTGGACTGACTAATTACAGCAGAAAGTTCATTGAGGGCTACGCAGAGATCACCAGACCCCTGATTCATCTCCTGAAGGGGGGGACCAAGTGGGAATGGGGTCTAGAACAAGCCGAGGCGGTAAAACAACTCAAAAGAAGCCTCTCACAAGCGCCTTGCCTAGCTTACCCTGTCAGAAACAAGGAATTCTTCCTGGAGACGGGGTTCTCTAATACGTGCTTGACAGCAGTATTATACCAAAAGCATGACAAGGTCAATAAAGTAATCTCCTATGCGAGCAAAACGTTATCCCCTGTGGAGGAAAAATTCAACGATTGTGAGAAGGCACTCCTGGCAACGGTGTGGGCATTGAAGAATTACCGCCCGTTTATCCAGGGGGAACACATCATAGTGGAGACTCCACACCAGCCTCTGCAATATCTCCAAAGTGATAGAATCCGGGCCGGAAATGTGAGTAATTCCCGAATTACTTCCTGGATTCTATCAATGCAAGGCTTTCCTGTGGAGGTCAGATATGGCCAAAACAAGAAGAGTCCCCTCGCGCAAGGTGTGGCTGACTTGCATGATTGTGCCAGAGAAAACTGTCTCGAGGACGAAAGTCTAAAAATCAAGGACAACACGGAGGCATACCTTAATTCCCCACACAAAGTCTTTGAAGAAGACAAGTGTGAGGGAATGCCAACTGTCTATGTGGATGGATGCTCGTACCATGTTGACAACAACGGGGAGAAAGAACTGGTGGCCGGCGTAGGGAATGCATGGGTGAATGAGTCCCCAGAACCCTCCGCTGGGTACAAAATTGGTCCCCGAAGTAGTCAGGTGGCAGAATTGATGGCTGTGCATCAGGCCATCCTCACTGCTGTCCAGCATCAACTCCACGAACTGGTCATAATAACAGATTCGGATTATGTACGGAACGGGTTCGTGGAGCACCTGGTTAATTGGAAAACCAGAGGCATGTTATGTGCTAACAACAAACCCTTGAAACATGGGAAGTTGATCCAAAACATTGATGATCTGGTCACCTCGAATGAGATGACCATCTATTGGAAAAAGATCAAGGGTCATTCCAAAGTAGAGGGACCAGACAAAACTGGAAATGACTTAGCTGATCAGCTGGCCAAAACCGGGGCCATCCAAGGGGATCTAATTGAGATTGAGTCCCTGTTGGGGGAAATCCAGGTCACTGCTATCACTAGGTCCCAGACATATGCTCACAATGACCTTTCAATTGCACAATGGAGTAAGGAGACCCCTGATGCTGATTTGATTACCACTCAGAAGGGGGATCCAATAATTGGTAAATTTTACCAGCACATTGAGGACCCTGAGAACTTTCCCCTGATGGATACCGATTACATTGGGAAAGAGGACCTGAGAGTGTTGATGAAATGTCCAAAAATGTTCCGAATCCAAGACGGTTTGCTGGTAAGGAAATCCAAAGCTGGCCACGATCAGTGGCTGGTTCCTACCTCATTCCGAAGCCTGATGTTAAGTCACTCCCATGATGCGGCCACCGACGGTCATAGGGGGTTTCACACAACACTGGAAATCTTAAGAGAGGTTGCATACTGGCCAAGCATGGGGCAGGACCTTGACCAATACTTGAAGGGGTGTCTTGTGTGTGCACAATTTCAGCCATCATCCCTCACGCACCGTGCGCCAAAAGAGGGGGATGACACTGCCATGGTCAGATTTACAAATCGACTTTGTAGGCCCCGTGATTCGCTCTGCTAGGGGGAATAAGTACATGTTGACTGTGACATGCTTGTTTACCAAGTGGGTGGAATGTCTCCCAGCCCCAAACTGTAAGGCACCGCAGAAACCGCAGCTGCCTTGATGATTAACCACATCTTTTCCCGTTTTGGTCTACCTCAAAGGATTGAGTCAGACAGGGGTAGCCACTTCACCAGTGAAGTAATGACAAAGATGTGGGAGATACTGCGGGTCAAAAGGAAGTTGCATATTGCTTACAGGCCAGCTTCTTCTGGGGCAGTAGAGAGATATAACCGAACCATTGTGAGCATATTAAAGAAGTTTGTGGCAGATTCTGGGCCAAGTTGGGATATCCGATTACCTCTGGTCCTAATGGCCATCAGATCTACCCCTTCATCTGCAACCAAAATGTCACCATTTGAGTTGATGACTGGACGCAAGATGGTGCTTCCTCAGCATTTGCTCTACAGGACCCAAGAGCAGACACTGATAAATGCCTCCACAACTCATGAGTATGTGGAGAATTTAAGGAAACACCTTCAACATGCTTTTGCTTACGCTCAGCGGAATCTAGAAAGATCGGCTGATAGCATGAAGACCCACTATGACCTGAAGACTTCCAGGAAGGAATATCAGGTGGGGGACCGGGTCCATCTATACAACTTCCAAAGAAACCAGGCAAAACAGCGGAAATTCTTGCCTACATGGAAGGGACCCTTTGAGATCATCGACAAGATCTCCCCTGTGGCCTACAAGATCCGCATCCCCAAAGGCGGTTTGGCAGAGGGGGAAGACAAGTGGGTCCACATAAACCAGTTGAAATGTTGCCATACCAGGCACACTCTGCAACAACTGGAGGAATCCTCTGGAATCCTAGCGGGTACTGTCTCAGACTAATTCAGTTCCAACTATAAAACATACCACATCTAGTCTCTAAAATATTGTGATTTGCATGAAACTGTCTCTTAGTTATACTGTTTTTGTTCAAAATAAGAATGTAATGTTTCGTTATGATGAAATGCATATGCTGCCCCACTATCTCAACAGTGGTGGAAAGACGTCTATGAGTAGGTATTGCCGCTCTTCCTTTGTCGTCCTAGGAGAAAGAAAACCTGGAGAATGACCAAGGAGGATGATCCGGAGACTGGGAGGATGACGCAAGGGGGCCCAGGGTACCGCCCAATATTCCCATCAGGACCGGCGAGGAGAACCGATCGATCCGACCGGATGGAGAAAAAGATGCTGAACTGTGCCATCTATTGGAAGAAGATGAGGAAACATCCCAGGTCTTGCGAGTCCCATTAGTGAAATAGAATGGCCATCGCAAGAGGGGGGCTTGTGGGATGTTTTTATCCACGCATCCAAGCCCTACCTCAAAACTGTGCAGTACTGACATGGAAAACATCATGATGGCCAGAGCTTCCCAGAAAATGCACAGGGAAATGCATGAAGAATAGGCTGCCACTCATTTTTGCCGATGTTATGGGCACAGAAGGACACGGCCTAAAACCACCATTGGACTACCCACACAGTAGTCTGAAACCATTGGGAATGGCAATGCTGATTGCCAAAAGCAAACCCATAACTGTTGGGAATTCATTTTCTTAAATCCCAAAAAGGGGTGCAGTACCAGTACTCACCACTATCAAAAAGCCGGCGTTTTAAAACAACACCAGATTTTACTTTTTTTGTGTAAAACTGAATAAATAAACCCAAAGCAGGCCAAAGAAAGACTTACTGAGAGGTGGATACAATGTAAAGTTATATTCTAAAGTGACTTTAAGGTTTATAACAAGACTGGCTGAGCTGTGGATTTCAGCAGTTTAAGTAAATTTGAACTGAAAGACACTAAAAATCTAAATGTTTAAAAGAAATGAGTGACCTATTTCTGAGTGTCACATAGGTTGCAATTGTTTAAATGTCATAGTTTTGAACTTAGAATCAGCATTCTAGCTGCATATGTAAAAAATTGTCTTGACTTAAACTGGGTAACAAAAAGTGACATTTTATCTGAAACCTGGCTTAAGGAACTGAATTCTGCCCACCAGCTACCCCCTATCAGGAGTGAAACTTGAGTCACAGCTGTGTTCCCAGGCCTATCTGCCTTTTGCTGGCCACACTAAGGATATGCCATCTCTCTGATAATTGAATTAAGGGGAGCCCCCACAGAATACAGGAGCTCTGAACAAAGCCCTGTCCTGACTCAGGCAAATGTTTTATTGGCGGGAGTCGTAAATGGAGCTTCCTCCTGGAAGGACAGGGGAGGGGCACTGCCTGTGAGAACAAGCTGGCTTGGCAGAACTGGAAAAACCAGAAATTCAACCTTGTGCTGGGGGGAAACCACACCCCTTTGGGGCCAGAACATAACTCTAACAAGATGAATAACTCATAGTACGGACTTGTGAAAATTATTTAAATGATACCATAATTCTTGTGATTTTTCTGCCCACATTTTAAGACGTGTTAGGACCCGGTGGTATGTTCAGGGGGGTTTTAGCGGAAAAGAGGATATTACTCAAAATATGTGCATGTGAAAAATCTGACACTTCATCAACTAATGTCCATACTCCTTGCGCACATGTGTGTAAATTTGGGTTAATGTCCGAAATTGCAAACCAGTTAAAAAGTGCAAAATATTGCCATTTCTGAATGCAAGCTCTCAGGAAGAGCAGATTTGGACAGGGTATACCTCCTGTGATATGTGAAGGGTGCATGTAATTTTAAACAAATGTGTACCTGTGCAAATATGTTTTTTGAGCAAATATAGATTGTGTGTAAAGTTGACAGGGGTGGGTTCTCTGTATCATAAACAGACCTCATCATGATGACACTTCATTTCATTCCCCAAATCAGGGGAGAAATGAAAGCTTGGCCAATGACAAGTGGAGAGGGGTAGAGCCTAGTGATGCTGCACACACACCCATTTTAAAAACAGATAAAAGCAGACAGACAGGACAGATAGGGACCTTCAAATCCATTTGCAGCGGGACGCTCTGCCGGGAAAATCCATACTTTACCTCCATCAATCTCTAGAGAAAGCTGTGCAGAAAGATCCAGACTTTAAATCCATCAATCTCCAGAATCCAGAGAGAGAGCAGAGCCCAGACCAGAGTCCAGTCTAACAACCTGACCAGATCCGTGGCGAGGCCCATTCTAATTCAAGAATATAGTGTGAGTACCTAGTAGAACTGTGCAGAACCAATCTCTTAGTTAAAATAATATAATTCAATCTATTTTAATCTAAGTAGAACTGCCTCCTAACTGTCACCTGTCATTTGTAAAACTGTCACTTGTCATTTTCTATTTGCAAGCTGCACTTGTCTTTTTGAACTTTAAAATTTCAAATCTGAAAAACGACCTTTATTTAATCGCTCATATCTCCGTGACCGTTTGTCCTAGAGACTTGCAGTAACTTTCCTCTGAAAGCTGGGAATCGTGGCTTTTCTACGAACCTGGAACCGCATTCCTACCCCCTATAGTTTTGCCGCAATCGCGAAAAATGCACTCGCGAATTTTGCCGCGATTTGCAAATTTCTCCACGTGTGAAAACAGAAGCTTCTTGCTTTCAGTTGCCAAAAATTCGTTTAACCTGCTAGTTACACCCTAGATCCTTGCTAAAGTGACCCTGAACCTCTAGAGGGAATTAAAAGCATTTTAGCATATTTTTCACTTCATTGCCAGCACATATAAAAGCATTTTGGGCCTGTGTTTCCAACTTCTGTGGTCTAAGCTTGCTGGGGTGAACTGAATTACATTTGATTGCATTTCTGAGAACTGTGTGCTTTCCTTCCACTTCCTTGCATTGCATAAAGGGGGGAGGGGATTGCCAGAGAAAAGTGATTACATTGTTTTGTTGAACGCATATTGAGTATTTTCTGTACTGCATTTTCATTCCACCTTGCATCCATTTGAAACCATAAAGTATTGTTGCTATCTTATCCATCCTATAACCACTCATCATTGATTATAAAGAAGTGTGCTAGTGCCAGACTATCCATTATTGATTACTGCTCAGATTCAGTGTGATATTCAATTATTAAATTATTATAAAGTGTGATATATATATCTATTGTTTAAATTATCAAATAAACCTTTTAACGTGCAAAACAGAACTACTTCTTGGCTCAGTGGGGTCAGGGGGAGTCCAAGAGAGGGGTGTTATATAGGAGTAGTCATCCAGAACGCATGAACTGGACATAAAGATATATTAATAAGGGTTTCCATTCAGTATCCCAGACTAGGCATTGACTTAGCTGTAGTGTTGAATTGAATCCTCTTACAAATTGGGGGCTCGTGCCGGACGTTTGGATTAGATCTATCACTTGTGCAGATTAATACAGCGTGCCAGCTGACAAGATACACATATCCGGTCGGATCACACGCTGTGTTACGCTGTAAAGCACTCCTCAAAGGAACGCTCTAAGAAAAAGGTCTGTTTTGCAAAAATAAAATACTAATTTAGTCAGGACAGAGACCAATCTCTAGAATGACGACCTTAGTAGACATGAAAATAGCCAGAGAGCACTTCTTACATAAGTTATTTGTGAGAGGTGAGTGGACTCACCAGGACCGCATGGTCTGGTTGCAGGCCATCACGCAACAGGTCACTGAAACAGGGTCAGATATATGGGGAGATCAGGGTCCCCTACATGTGGCCCTGAGTGAACTATACATGGCTCCTAAAGCTAAGGATGAACAAGACAAGATGGTTAGGATAGCGGCATACCTGTACCTATATATGGGAGACATGCAGGATAAATGTACTGAAAGCCAAGATCTGGCGAATAAGCGACAGATGGCGTTAGAGAAGGTCCAATCTGACCTGGTCTCTTCTGAGCAGAGGCTGCAGGGGAGCCAGGAGTCAGAAAATGAGAGTAGACAGCACATCATTAAAATAAAGAAGGATATGGACATCCTGCAACAGGAAAAGGCTGACCAGGATACCAGATTTCTGGCCTTGCAGAAGGAGTACCAAGAAGGTTTGGACTCCCTACTGCAGAGCCAGAAAAATCTGGAGCAACAGTTAGACTTCAATAGGGCATGTGCTGAGCAGGTAGTCACCCTGCAAAGCCACCTAGATAGGGAGAAGGCAGAGAGCAATAAACTGATTTTGAAAGACCTGGATACCCAGGCAGAATTTGACCAGGAGCGCCAGAAAGCTGGTGCCTTTCAAAGGCAGAGGGACGACCTGGCGGCACAGATGCAGGCTCTTAGTCAGGAAAGGGATACCTTAGGCCAGGAAGTCTGCCACTTAAAAAGAAAAATGGAAGAAAATCACCTGGCCCACCAGGGACTGGGTGACCTCCAAAAAGAACACCAGAACTTGTTAGAGCACACCAGGAAGGTGGAGGATGCTCTGGCAAGAAAGGAGCAGGCCAATAGGGACACAGCTCAGGAGGTAACCCTCCTGCAGCAAAGACTGGCCCAGTGCTCCAGGACCAATCAGGAAACACAGAGAGAGAATGAGGCTCTCTGCCAGCACAATGATAGGCTCCAACAACAGGTAGCGATGCAGGAGAGACTGATAGAGTCTAGTAAGGCCTTAACTGAGGAACTGAAGGCGCAGGCTCTTGCATTGCAACAGGGAGCAGGGGCGGATAGAGACCAAGTTCGCTGGGAAAGGGAAACTCCTGAGCATAACCTCAGGAGCCCTAGTACCAGAGGCCTTTATCTCTCTCAGTCCCTGGACTCTGCCACCCCCATGTCCCCTGGCGCACATGAGCACAGGGCCACAGGGATGGCAGATTACTATCCAGCCAGAAGCATGGGGCTCATAGGCCAGTACCACCCAGGAATGGAGGAGCGGGCATCCGGGTATGGGCACCCAAGCACAGTGCAATTTAGTGGGGAACCCCAGGAGAGTAGGCCCATTAAGGGCATCCTGAAAACCTCTGCCCAGTTAGGTCAGTGGGGGGGTACCCATCAAATCCTGGCAGCAAGGAGGGATCTGAAGACTCCTCTGAGCGGTACAGGACACAGGAGACGAGGTCCCCACATTCTGCCAGCCATTCCCAGGCTCGCAGAATCCGGGAAAACCTGGAAGAACAGACGGGAACCTCTGGGAGCAGTGCCTCTGAGTCAGAAGATGAATGGACCAGGGTTACCCGAACCAAAAAGGCCAATAAGGCAAAAAGGGCCTTGCTTAAGGACCCATTGAAGCAAATAAAGGCAATAAGGAGTGTCATCACGCCTTATCACAAGAACGCCAAGTACTCTGTTTGGGAACACTTGGAGCTCTATGAGCAAATGATGGAGACTTTCCATTTGAAGGACAGCCAAAGCTGTATCCAATATGTAAAGTGGACATTCTCCCCAGAGTACTCCAGTTTCTTTGCAGGGCTGGAGGACCAAATTCATTGCAGGTGGTCCACCTATAGGGCGGCCATATTAAAACATTTTTCTGTTCACAGAAATCCCCAAGAGGCTCGCAAGGCAGCCTACAATTTGCAGTGTGGGGAGGATCAGGCCCCACAAGAGTTTGTGCAAGAACTGAAACGTGCCTTTGCGCAGACCACCAGAAGGGTGCGCACAGACAGCAGAGAATTCGTCAATACGTTTTTCCATGCCTTGCCCAAATACATAATGACCCAGCTCGTGAGGGATTTTCACGAGAAAAGATCTTTAGACTGGGTCATTGAACAGGCTACCCGGATCTATGAGGTGCAGAAACCGGTAGATAGCAAAAGTAATGCCCAGAAAAACCCCAAAGCCAACAGCACCCCTGCTGCTGCCAAGGTGGCAGAGGTAAAGGTCACCCCCGTTTTGGATTTGGAGATGGGGGGCCTAAAGACCTACCTGCACCTAATAATGCTAGGCCCAGAAGGTCCTTGGGCCAGTCACAGACAGGGAGCCAGGGAGGCAGCCCCACAAATGGGGTCCCTCGCTCTCCTGATTATGTAAGCCCCCGTTACAAGGGAAACAGACCCATCCTGGGTTATGTGTGGACTCCTCCAGCCCAAGGGGGGGGATCCAGCCAAGCACCTAGCCCAGGGAACTTCCCTCCTAACTTCCCACCGGAGGGCAGAAATTCTCCAAATCCTGGGCAGAACTTTTTCCCCAGGTATCCACCCAATTTCCAACCCCAAAATCATCCACCCTTCTTTCCCTAATTCCCTGAGCCCAGACAACCGAATCCGGGAGAGGGGAGGCCAAGGGTGGAGGGGTATCCAAATCTTCCCAACCCGGGGTACTACCAGAGAAGGGATAGCTACCCTTCCCGGGATCAGCCCAGGGGAGAAAACAGGGCCCCGTATCAGCCTGAGCGGGTTTCCCAATTAGAGCGCCAGGTCCAAAATATGGCACGGGATCTGGGTCAAATACTGAGGGCGCAGCAGAACCCTCAGATGGGCATGCCGGCACAGAATGCCCCAAACTCTGGACCTGGTACTCCAGAACAATGACGGGGGCAGCACCCCGATAACTCACCGGTTCCCAGGGAGGAGGCACAAAGGGAAGGGGGGTGTAAAGCCTTGCAGGAAGCTTCCTTCCTCACTTGTAAACAGCCCCTGGAAACCCAGGAACCGGAAACAAAATCTCCGACCCCTGAAAGTCTGCCTCCTAAGGAGCAGAGGGGGGGTAGGAGAAACAAAAGACCCGAACAGACTCAGTTTGAGGAGGAGGTACAGATCTTCCAATTTGAGGGAGAGGGATCCTCAGAGGATCCTGGGAAAAGGATCTTCTCCTTCAGAGAGGGGGGAACTCCTCCCAAAGAAAAATGGGTCCCTAGGGATGCAAGTCCAGACTGGGGAGATGTGGAGACTGAGCTACCGCTGCCCACCATCTCATCCCAGAACCAACAGCAAGAAAATCCCCTGGTTCAAACCCATCCTGGTGACTGCCTCCAAAAAGGGGGGGGCGGCCCAGAACCGGAGCCAGGGGAACCCACAATGGCTCTGATCTCCAGTTGCCAACTTTTTCTTTCAGATTCCCAAGGCTCTCCACAGAATTCTGCCCAAATCTCTTCGCTAGCGATGTCCAAAACCAGAAAGTTAGCCCACCAGTTGTCCAAAAATGTGCATTATCTGTGCCCCCTTGAGGAGAAGGAGGGAAGATATTATGCCCCGGTACAAGTACAGGGGCAGGGTACGATTTCAGCGCTGGTGGACACGGGATCTCAAGCTACCCTTCTGTCCAGAAGGGCCTTTGACGAACTGAATGCAGGAAGGGGAGAGAATTACCAAATTCCTCTCACCTCACTTCCTGGACAACTCCAGAACTTTGACCGGAAGGAAATTCCCGTCGAGGGGACGGCAGATTTGGACATTAAAATTGGGCGACACAAGTTGAAACACCCGGTCATAGTTGTGACTCCAGAGGGCACCCCTTGTTTACTAGGGAATGACCTCCTGAGAAGGTTGTCACCCCTAATAGATTGTGTAAACAAGGTCCTCTGGACCCAGACTAGCCGACCCATAAAATTAAAACAGAGTGTCAACCATGTTAGTTTAAACGGCACATGCCACATGGTTGAACAAAAATCTGACCAAGTAGAATTTCACTTCCAGAATAGCCAAATTCCAGACGTGACAGTAATAGCAGCAGGACAACAGACTGGTGATGGAGGGTCCTCTCTATTTCTGAAAATCAACCTTCCTTCCAGTCTAAAGTGGTACTCCACGCTGGAAGGAAACACTCTGAAATTCTATACTAATCCACAATCAGAAACTCCCACTCCTTTAGTCCAGAAAGATGTGAAATCAGCTCAGAGCCTGGCTGATATTCAGCAAATTGGAGAGCAGTTGTTCATCCCTGTCCAATTAAATGATGGGAAGGACTCTGTTCTCGCTCGAGTGTGTGTGAACAACGGTAAGAGCTTCATCAGCGAAGCCATGTTCCGCCAACTCCCAAAAGATCGGGCATTCCCACATTCAAACTGATAGACAAATGGGAAATGGACCTGGAAGCACCCAATTCCAAACATCTCCTGCCAAGCAGGTGTATGCTCAAAATCTCCATTGGCAACAAGAGCATAGTCCATAATTGTTGGGTCGTGCGAGACGTCACTGCCGCCTTTTACTTAGGCAGTGACATTCTCAATCGCTTTGCCATTAGTTTGGACCTAATAAACTTCAAAGCTTGGTCCCGATTAGCGGATAATCCCATGGGCTTTGATGATCCAGAAAAAGCATTTAGGTCAGCTCAATTGCTACCTTATGCAGTTGAAATTCAGATCAAAGAGGAAGTCACCATCCCAGAAAGGACCCGACAATTCTCCCTGGAAGTGAAAGTTAAAAGAGGACAATATTTGCAAAACCCTGATGCTTACATACATCTAAATGCTTCTCTCCAACTGCAAGGGTTGGGGGTAAACCCAACTCCATTAGTCAACATTGAACATGACACCATTCTAATAGAGGTGGATAACAGCGACTTAAAGAGTATTACTCTAGCCGCAGGCACCATTATTGGAATGGCGGTTGATGACCGACATTTTTCCATAGATTTAGGTAATGAACTGTTAGGGCCAATCCCCAAGGACTGCTTTGACAGTGACAGTGATGACAATACAACACCAGACAGGATTTTTACCCGGCACGGGGGGAACTTCCTGGTGTACACTTCCTGCCCCTATGGTAAGGAAGATGTGACTTGTGACTTCAGGAGGGATGAGGTGATTTTCCAGGTCCATGAGGGCTGCCTTTCCCCCCTGAAGCCTCCAGTCCAAATCAGCACTCTGACCAGGGACTTCTCCACCCAGCTGGAGGAGGCCGCTGAAATAGCCAAACCAGAAGTCTTTCCAGGCTTCAGGCAGATGGTGGAAGAGAGAGTCAACCTAGCTGACGCCTGTGTGACTCTGGAACAAAAGCAAAAGTTGAAACAAGTTTTCTTGGATTTCCAAGATCTCTTTGCGGTAGACTCATATGACTGTGGTCGCACTGACATCCACACAACAACAATCCCCACGGACCCTGGCATTACTCCTGTGTTTGTGAAGCAATATCGCTTGCCTCTCGCATCAATGGAGTCCCTTACTGAAATAATTAAGAACCTTGAGTCCCGGGGAATAATCCGTCCAGTCCACAGCACCTTCAATAATCCGGTGCTGGGAATATTAAAGCCAAACGGCCAGTGGAGACTCTGCGCCGACCTCAGGGGGCTCAACAAACGGGTCCATACTTCCCGATGGCCTCTGCCCTACATTGACCAAGGGCTGGCCCAGATCCAGGGGTCACAGGTATTCACTGCAATAGACCTGACCAATGGATACTGGACCGTGCCGGTCAGTAGGGAGGACCAATACAAACTGGCTTTTACCTTTGGGGGCCAGCAGTACACATGGACCCGGACTCCCTTCGGATACCTTAACTCCGGTAATAAGTTCAATATTTTCCTACATAAGGCCATGCCCGACCTGGGTGCGAGGGGTAACCTGGCTTATGTAGATGACGTCCTCATCAAAAGCTCAACTGTTGAGGAACACATAGCGGAGATCCGTTATGTTCTGACACAGTTGAGGGCCGCCGGAGCAAAACTTTCCTTTCAAAAAGCACAGTGGTGTAGAACCCGTGTTAATTTCTTGGGGCATGAGATTACTCCTCAGGGTCTCGGTCCCCAGGAAAAGAAAGTGGAAGCACTTCAGAAACTGAAAGACCCCACAACTCTGCGGGAACTAAGGAGCCTCCTTGGACTGACTAATTACAGCAGAAAGTTCATTGAGGGCTACGCAGAGATCACCAGACCCCTGATTCATCTCCTGAAGGGGGGGACCAAGTGGGAATGGGGTCTAGAACAAGCCGAGGCGGTAAAACAACTCAAAAGAAGCCTCTCACAAGCGCCTTGCCTAGCTTACCCTGTCAGAAACAAGGAATTCTTCCTGGAGACGGGGTTCTCTAATACGTGCTTGACAGCAGTATTATACCAAAAGCATGACAAGGTCAATAAAGTAATCTCCTATGCGAGCAAAACGTTATCCCCTGTGGAGGAAAAATTCAACGATTGTGAGAAGGCACTCCTGGCAACGGTGTGGGCATTGAAGAATTACCGCCCGTTTATCCAGGGGGAACACATCATAGTGGAGACTCCACACCAGCCTCTGCAATATCTCCAAAGTGATAGAATCCGGGCCGGAAATGTGAGTAATTCCCGAATTACTTCCTGGATTCTATCAATGCAAGGCTTTCCTGTGGAGGTCAGATATGGCCAAAACAAGAAGAGTCCCCTCGCGCAAGGTGTGGCTGACTTGCATGATTGTGCCAGAGAAAACTGTCTCGAGGACGAAAGTCTAAAAATCAAGGACAACACGGAGGCATACCTTAATTCCCCACACAAAGTCTTTGAAGAAGACAAGTGTGAGGGAATGCCAACTGTCTATGTGGATGGATGCTCGTACCATGTTGACAACAACGGGGAGAAAGAACTGGTGGCCGGCGTAGGGAATGCATGGGTGAATGAGTCCCCAGAACCCTCCGCTGGGTACAAAATTGGTCCCCTAAGTAGTCAGGTGGCAGAATTGATGGCTGTGCATCAGGCCATCCTCACTGCTGTCCAGCATCAACTCCACGAACTGGTCATAATAACAGATTCGGATTATGTACGGAACGGGTTCGTGGAGCACCTGGTTAATTGGAAAACCAGAGGCATGTTATGTGCTAACAACAAACCCTTGAAACATGGGAAGTTGATCCAAAACATTGATGATCTGGTCACCTCGAATGAGATGACCATCTATTGGAAAAAGATCAAGGGTCATTCCAAAGTAGAGGGACCAGACAAAACTGGAAATGACTTAGCTGATCAGCTGGCCAAAACCGGGGCCATCCAAGGGGATCTAATTGAGATTGAGTCCCTGTTGGGGGAAATCCAGGTCACTGCTATCACTAGGTCCCAGACATATGCTCACAATGACCTTTCAATTGCACAATGGAGTAAGGAGACCCCTGATGCTGATTTGATTACCACTCAGAAGGGGGATCCAATAATTGGTAAATTTTACCAGCACATTGAGGACCCTGAGAACTTTCCCCTGATGGATACCGATTACATTGGGAAAGAGGACCTGAGAGTGTTGATGAAATGTCCAAAAATGTTCCGAATCCAAGACGGTTTGCTGGTAAGGAAATCCAAAGCTGGCCACGATCAGTGGCTGGTTCCTACCTCATTCCGAAGCCTGATGTTAAGTCACTCCCATGATGCGGCCACCGACGGTCATAGGGGGTTTCACACAACACTGGAAATCTTAAGAGAGGTTGCATACTGGCCAAGCATGGGGCAGGACCTTGACCAATACTTGAAGGGGTGTCTTGTGTGTGCACAATTTCAGCCATCATCCCTCACGCACCGTGCGCCAAAAGAGGGGGATGACACTGCCATGGTCAGATTTACAAATCGACTTTGTAGGCCCCGTGATTCGCTCTGCTAGGGGGAATAAGTACATGTTGACTGTGACATGCTTGTTTACCAAGTGGGTGGAATGTCTCCCAGCCCCAAACTGTAAGGCACCGCAGAAACCGCAGCTGCCTTGATGATTAACCACATCTTTTCCCGTTTTGGTCTACCTCAAAGGATTGAGTCAGACAGGGGTAGCCACTTCACCAGTGAAGTAATGACAAAGATGTGGGAGATACTGCGGGTCAAAAGGAAGTTGCATATTGCTTACAGGCCAGCTTCTTCTGGGGCAGTAGAGAGATATAACCGAACCATTGTGAGCATATTAAAGAAGTTTGTGGCAGATTCTGGGCCAAGTTGGGATATCCGATTACCTCTGGTCCTAATGGCCATCAGATCTACCCCTTCATCTGCAACCAAAATGTCACCATTTGAGTTGATGACTGGACGCAAGATGGTGCTTCCTCAGCATTTGCTCTACAGGACCCAAGAGCAGACACTGATAAATGCCTCCACAACTCATGAGTATGTGGAGAATTTAAGGAAACACCTTCAACATGCTTTTGCTTACGCTCAGCGGAATCTAGAAAGATCGGCTGATAGCATGAAGACCCACTATGACCTGAAGACTTCCAGGAAGGAATATCAGGTGGGGGACCGGGTCCATCTATACAACTTCCAAAGAAACCAGGCAAAACAGCGGAAATTCTTGCCTACATGGAAGGGACCCTTTGAGATCATCGACAAGATCTCCCCTGTGGCCTACAAGATCCGCATCCCCAAAGGCGGTTTGGCAGAGGGGGAAGACAAGTGGGTCCACATAAACCAGTTGAAATGTTGCCATCCCAGGCACACTCTGCAACAACTGGAGGAATCCTCTGGAATCCTAGCGGGTACTGTCTCAGACTAATTCAGTTCCAACTATAAAACATACCACATCTAGTCTCTAAAATATTGTGATTTGCATGAAACTGTCTCTTAGTTATACTGTTTTTGTTCAAAATAAGAATGTAATGTTTCGTTATGATGAAATGCATATGCTGCCCCACTATCTCAACAGTGGTGGAAAGACGTCTATGAGTAGGTATTGCCGCTCTTCCTTTGTCGTCCTAGGAGAAAGAAAACCTGGAGAATGACCAAGGAGGATGATCCGGAGACTGGGAGGATGACGCAAGGGGGCCCAGGGTACCGCCCAATATTCCCATCAGGACCGGCGAGGAGAACCGATCGATCCGACCGGATGGAGAAAAAGATGCTGAACTGTGCCATCTATTGGAAGAAGATGAGGAAACATCCCAGGTCTTGCGAGTCCCATTAGTGAAATAGAATGGCCATCGCAAGAGGGGGGCTTGTGGGATGTTTTTATCCACGCATCCAAGCCCTACCTCAAAACTGTGCAGTACTGACATGGAAAACATCATGATGGCCAGAGCTTCCCAGAAAATGCACAGGGAAATGCATGAAGAATAGGCTGCCACTCATTTTTGCCGATGTTATGGGCACAGAAGGACACGGCCTAAAACCACCATTGGACTACCCACACAGTAGTCTGAAACCATTGGGAATGGCAATGCTGATTGCCAAAAGCAAACCCATAACTGTTGGGAATTCATTTTCTTAAATCCCAAAAAGGGGTGCAGTACCAGTACTCACCACTATCAAAAAGCCGGCGTTTTAAAACAACACCAGATTTTACTTTTTTTGTGTAAAACTGAATAAATAAACCCAAAGCAGGCCAAAGAAAGACTTACTGAGAGGTGGATACAATGTAAAGTTATATTCTAAAGTGACTTTAAGGTTTATAACAAGACTGGCTGAGCTGTGGATTTCAGCAGTTTAAGTAAATTTGAACTGAAAGACACTAAAAATCTAAATGTTTAAAAGAAATGAGTGACCTATTTCTGAGTGTCACATAGGTTGCAATTGTTTAAATGTCATAGTTTTGAACTTAGAATCAGCATTCTAGCTGCATATGTAAAAAATTGTCTTGACTTAAACTGGGTAACAAAAAGTGACATTTTATCTGAAACCTGGCTTAAGGAACTGAATTCTGCCCACCAGCTACCCCCTATCAGGAGTGAAACTTGAGTCACAGCTGTGTTCCCAGGCCTATCTGCCTTTTGCTGGCCACACTAAGGATATGCCATCTCTCTGATAATTGAATTAAGGGGAGCCCCCACAGAATACAGGAGCTCTGAACAAAGCCCTGTCCTGACTCAGGCAAATGTTTTATTGGCGGGAGTCGTAAATGGAGCTTCCTCCTGGAAGGACAGGGGAGGGGCACTGCCTGTGAGAACAAGCTGGCTTGGCAGAACTGGAAAAACCAGAAATTCAACCTTGTGCTGGGGGGAAACCACACCCCTTTGGGGCCAGAACATAACTCTAACAAGATGAATAACTCATAGTACGGACTTGTGAAAATTATTTAAATGATACCATAATTCTTGTGATTTTTCTGCCCACATTTTAAGACGTGTTAGGACCCGGTGGTATGTTCAGGGGGGTTTTAGCGGAAAAGAGGATATTACTCAAAATATGTGCATGTGAAAAATCTGACACTTCATCAACTAATGTCCATACTCCTTGCGCACATGTGTGTAAATTTGGGTTAATGTCCGAAATTGCAAACCAGTTAAAAAGTGCAAAATATTGCCATTTCTGAATGCAAGCTCTCAGGAAGAGCAGATTTGGACAGGGTATACCTCCTGTGATATGTGAAGGGTGCATGTAATTTTAAACAAATGTGTACCTGTGCAAATATGTTTTTTGAGCAAATATAGATTGTGTGTAAAGTTGACAGGGGTGGGTTCTCTGTATCATAAACAGACCTCATCATGATGACACTTCATTTCATTCCCCAAATCAGGGGAGAAATGAAAGCTTGGCCAATGACAAGTGGAGAGGGGTAGAGCCTAGTGATGCTGCACACACACCCATTTTAAAAACAGATAAAAGCAGACAGACAGGACAGATAGGGACCTTCAAATCCATTTGCAGCGGGACGCTCTGCCGGGAAAATCCATACTTTACCTCCATCAATCTCTAGAGAAAGCTGTGCAGAAAGATCCAGACTTTAAATCCATCAATCTCCAGAATCCAGAGAGAGAGCAGAGCCCAGACCAGAGTCCAGTCTAACAACCTGACCAGATCCGTGGCGAGGCCCATTCTAATTCAAGAATATAGTGTGAGTACCTAGTAGAACTGTGCAGAACCAATCTCTTAGTTAAAATAATATAATTCAATCTATTTTAATCTAAGTAGAACTGCCTCCTAACTGTCACCTGTCATTTGTAAAACTGTCACTTGTCATTTTCTATTTGCAAGCTGCACTTGTCTTTTTGAACTTTAAAATTTCAAATCTGAAAAACGACCTTTATTTAATCGCTCATATCTCCGTGACCGTTTGTCCTAGAGACTTGCAGTAACTTTCCTCTGAAAGCTGGGAATCGTGGCTTTTCTACGAACCTGGAACCGCATTCCTACCCCCTATAGTTTTGCCGCAATCGCGAAAAATGCACTCGCGAATTTTGCCGCGATTTGCAAATTTCTCCACGTGTGAAAACAGAAGCTTCTTGCTTTCAGTTGCCAAAAATTCGTTTAACCTGCTAGTTACACCCTAGATCCTTGCTAAAGTGACCCTGAACCTCTAGAGGGAATTAAAAGCATTTTAGCATATTTTTCACTTCATTGCCAGCACATATAAAAGCATTTTGGGCCTGTGTTTCCAACTTCTGTGGTCTAAGCTTGCTGGGGTGAACTGAATTACATTTGATTGCATTTCTGAGAACTGTGTGCTTTCCTTCCACTTCCTTGCATTGCATAAAGGGGGGAGGGGATTGCCAGAGAAAAGTGATTACATTGTTTTGTTGAACGCATATTGAGTATTTTCTGTACTGCATTTTCATTCCACCTTGCATCCATTTGAAACCATAAAGTATTGTTGCTATCTTATCCATCCTATAACCACTCATCATTGATTATAAAGAAGTGTGCTAGTGCCAGACTATCCATTATTGATTACTGCTCAGATTCAGTGTGATATTCAATTATTAAATTATTATAAAGTGTGATATATATATCTATTGTTTAAATTATCAAATAAACCTTTTAACGTGCAAAACAGAACTACTTCTTGGCTCAGTGGGGTCAGGGGGAGTCCAAGAGAGGGGTGTTATATAGGAGTAGTCATCCAGAACGCATGAACTGGACATAAAGATATATTAATAAGGGTTTCCATTCAGTATCCCAGACTAGGCATTGACTTAGCTGTAGTGTTGAATTGAATCCTCTTACAAATTGGGGGCTCGTGCCGGACGTTTGGATTAGATCTATCACTTGTGCAGATTAATACAGCGTGCCAGCTGACAAGATACACATATCCGGTCGGATCACACGCTGTGTTACGCTGTAAAGCACTCCTCAAAGGAACGCTCTAAGAAAAAGGTCTGTTTTGCAAAAATAAAATACTAATTTAGTCAGGACAGAGACCAATCTCTAGAATGACGACCTTAGTAGACATGAAAATAGCCAGAGAGCACTTCTTACATAAGTTATTTGTGAGAGGTGAGTGGACTCACCAGGACCGCATGGTCTGGTTGCAGGCCATCACGCAACAGGTCACTGAAACAGGGTCAGATATATGGGGAGATCAGGGTCCCCTACATGTGGCCCTGAGTGAACTATACATGGCTCCTAAAGCTAAGGATGAACAAGACAAGATGGTTAGGATAGCGGCATACCTGTACCTATATATGGGAGACATGCAGGATAAATGTACTGAAAGCCAAGATCTGGCGAATAAGCGACAGATGGCGTTAGAGAAGGTCCAATCTGACCTGGTCTCTTCTGAGCAGAGGCTGCAGGGGAGCCAGGAGTCAGAAAATGAGAGTAGACAGCACATCATTAAAATAAAGAAGGATATGGACATCCTGCAACAGGAAAAGGCTGACCAGGATACCAGATTTCTGGCCTTGCAGAAGGAGTACCAAGAAGGTTTGGACTCCCTACTGCAGAGCCAGAAAAATCTGGAGCAACAGTTAGACTTCAATAGGGCATGTGCTGAGCAGGTAGTCACCCTGCAAAGCCACCTAGATAGGGAGAAGGCAGAGAGCAATAAACTGATTTTGAAAGACCTGGATACCCAGGCAGAATTTGACCAGGAGCGCCAGAAAGCTGGTGCCTTTCAAAGGCAGAGGGACGACCTGGCGGCACAGATGCAGGCTCTTAGTCAGGAAAGGGATACCTTAGGCCAGGAAGTCTGCCACTTAAAAAGAAAAATGGAAGAAAATCACCTGGCCCACCAGGGACTGGGTGACCTCCAAAAAGAACACCAGAACTTGTTAGAGCACACCAGGAAGGTGGAGGATGCTCTGGCAAGAAAGGAGCAGGCCAATAGGGACACAGCTCAGGAGGTAACCCTCCTGCAGCAAAGACTGGCCCAGTGCTCCAGGACCAATCAGGAAACACAGAGAGAGAATGAGGCTCTCTGCCAGCACAATGATAGGCTCCAACAACAGGTAGCGATGCAGGAGAGACTGATAGAGTCTAGTAAGGCCTTAACTGAGGAACTGAAGGCGCAGGCTCTTGCATTGCAACAGGGAGCAGGGGCGGATAGAGACCAAGTTCGCTGGGAAAGGGAAACTCCTGAGCATAACCTCAGGAGCCCTAGTACCAGAGGCCTTTATCTCTCTCAGTCCCTGGACTCTGCCACCCCCATGTCCCCTGGCGCACATGAGCACAGGGCCACAGGGATGGCAGATTACTATCCAGCCAGAAGCATGGGGCTCATAGGCCAGTACCACCCAGGAATGGAGGAGCGGGCATCCGGGTATGGGCACCCAAGCACAGTGCAATTTAGTGGGGAACCCCAGGAGAGTAGGCCCATTAAGGGCATCCTGAAAACCTCTGCCCAGTTAGGTCAGTGGGGGGGTACCCATCAAATCCTGGCAGCAAGGAGGGATCTGAAGACTCCTCTGAGCGGTACAGGACACAGGAGACGAGGTCCCCACATTCTGCCAGCCATTCCCAGGCTCGCAGAATCCGGGAAAACCTGGAAGAACAGACGGGAACCTCTGGGAGCAGTGCCTCTGAGTCAGAAGATGAATGGACCAGGGTTACCCGAACCAAAAAGGCCAATAAGGCAAAAAGGGCCTTGCTTAAGGACCCATTGAAGCAAATAAAGGCAATAAGGAGTGTCATCACGCCTTATCACAAGAACGCCAAGTACTCTGTTTGGGAACACTTGGAGCTCTATGAGCAAATGATGGAGACTTTCCATTTGAAGGACAGCCAAAGCTGTATCCAATATGTAAAGTGGACATTCTCCCCAGAGTACTCCAGTTTCTTTGCAGGGCTGGAGGACCAAATTCATTGCAGGTGGTCCACCTATAGGGCGGCCATATGAAAACATTTTTCTGTTCACAGAAATCCCCAAGAGGCTCGCAAGGCAGCCTACAATTTGCAGTGTGGGGAGGATCAGGCCCCACAAGAGTTTGTGCAAGAACTGAAACGTGCCTTTGCGCAGACCACCAGAAGGGTGCGCACAGACAGCAGAGAATTCGTCAATACGTTTTTCCATGCCTTGCCCAAATACATAATGACCCAGCTCGTGAGGGATTTTCACGAGAAAAGATCTTTAGACTGGGTCATTGAACAGGCTACCCGGATCTATGAGGTGCAGAAACCGGTAGATAGCAAAAGTAATGCCCAGAAAAACCCCAAAGCCAACAGCACCCCTGCTGCTGCCAAGGTGGCAGAGGTAAAGGTCACCCCCGTTTTGGATTTGGAGATGGGGGGCCTAAAGACCTACCTGCACCTAATAATGCTAGGCCCAGAAGGTCCTTGGGCCAGTCACAGACAGGGAGCCAGGGAGGCAGCCCCACAAATGGGGTCCCTCGCTCTCCTGATTATGTAAGCCCCCGTTACAAGGGAAACAGACCCATCCTGGGTTATGTGTGGACTCCTCCAGCCCAAGGGGGGGGATCCAGCCAAGCACCTAGCCCAGGGAACTTCCCTCCTAACTTCCCACCGGAGGGCAGAAATTCTCCAAATCCTGGGCAGAACTTTTTCCCCAGGTATCCACCCAATTTCCAACCCCAAAATCATCCACCCTTCTTTCCCTAATTCCCTGAGCCCAGACAACCGAATCCGGGAGAGGGGAGGCCAAGGGTGGAGGGGTATCCAAATCTTCCCAACCCGGGGTACTACCAGAGAAGGGATAGCTACCCTTCCCGGGATCAGCCCAGGGGAGAAAACAGGGCCCCGTATCAGCCTGAGCGGGTTTCCCAATTAGAGCGCCAGGTCCAAAATATGGCACGGGATCTGGGTCAAATACTGAGGGCGCAGCAGAACCCTCAGATGGGCATGCCGGCACAGAATGCCCCAAACTCTGGACCTGGTACTCCAGAACAATGACGGGGGCAGCACCCCGATAACTCACCGGTTCCCAGGGAGGAGGCACAAAGGGAAGGGGGGTGTAAAGCCTTGCAGGAAGCTTCCTTCCTCACTTGTAAACAGCCCCTGGAAACCCAGGAACCGGAAACAAAATCTCCGACCCCTGAAAGTCTGCCTCCTAAGGAGCAGAGGGGGGGTAGGAGAAACAAAAGACCCGAACAGACTCAGTTTGAGGAGGAGGTACAGATCTTCCAATTTGAGGGAGAGGGATCCTCAGAGGATCCTGGGAAAAGGATCTTCTCCTTCAGAGAGGGGGGAACTCCTCCCAAAGAAAAATGGGTCCCTAGGGATGCAAGTCCAGACTGGGGAGATGTGGAGACTGAGCTACCGCTGCCCACCATCTCATCCCAGAACCAACAGCAAGAAAATCCCCTGGTTCAAACCCATCCTGGTGACTGCCTCCAAAAAGGGGGGGGCGGCCCAGAACCGGAGCCAGGGGAACCCACAATGGCTCTGATCTCCAGTTGCCAACTTTTTCTTTCAGATTCCCAAGGCTCTCCACAGAATTCTGCCCAAATCTCTTCGCTAGCGATGTCCAAAACCAGAAAGTTAGCCCACCAGTTGTCCAAAAATGTGCATTATCTGTGCCCCCTTGAGGAGAAGGAGGGAAGATATTATGCCCCGGTACAAGTACAGGGGCAGGGTACGATTTCAGCGCTGGTGGACACGGGATCTCAAGCTACCCTTCTGTCCAGAAGGGCCTTTGACGAACTGAATGCAGGAAGGGGAGAGAATTACCAAATTCCTCTCACCTCACTTCCTGGACAACTCCAGAACTTTGACCGGAAGGAAATTCCCGTCGAGGGGACGGCAGATTTGGACATTAAAATTGGGCGACACAAGTTGAAACACCCGGTCATAGTTGTGACTCCAGAGGGCACCCCTTGTTTACTAGGGAATGACCTCCTGAGAAGGTTGTCACCCCTAATAGATTGTGTAAACAAGGTCCTCTGGACCCAGACTAGCCGACCCATAAAATTAAAACAGAGTGTCAACCATGTTAGTTTAAACGGCACATGCCACATGGTTGAACAAAAATCTGACCAAGTAGAATTTCACTTCCAGAATAGCCAAATTCCAGACGTGACAGTAATAGCAGCAGGACAACAGACTGGTGATGGAGGGTCCTCTCTATTTCTGAAAATCAACCTTCCTTCCAGTCTAAAGTGGTACTCCACGCTGGAAGGAAACACTCTGAAATTCTATACTAATCCACAATCAGAAACTCCCACTCCTTTAGTCCAGAAAGATGTGAAATCAGCTCAGAGCCTGGCTGATATTCAGCAAATTGGAGAGCAGTTGTTCATCCCTGTCCAATTAAATGATGGGAAGGACTCTGTTCTCGCTCGAGTGTGTGTGAACAACGGTAAGAGCTTCATCAGCGAAGCCATGTTCCGCCAACCCCCAAAAGATCGGGCATTCCCACATTCAAACTGATAGACAAATGGGAAATGGACCTGGAAGCACCCAATTCCAAACATCTCCTGCCAAGCAGGTGTATGCTCAAAATCTCCATTGGCAACAAGAGCATAGTCCATAATTGTTGGGTCGTGCGAGACGTCACTGCCGCCTTTTACTTAGGCAGTGACATTCTCAATCGCTTTGCCATTAGTTTGGACCTAATAAACTTCAAAGCTTGGTCCCGATTAGCGGATAATCCCATGGGCTTTGATGATCCAGAAAAAGCATTTAGGTCAGCTCAATTGCTACCTTATGCAGTTGAAATTCAGATCAAAGAGGAAGTCACCATCCCAGAAAGGACCCGACAATTCTCCCTGGAAGTGAAAGTTAAAAGAGGACAATATTTGCAAAACCCTGATGCTTACATACATCTAAATGCTTCTCTCCAACTGCAAGGGTTGGGGGTAAACCCAACTCCATTAGTCAACATTGAACATGACACCATTCTAATAGAGGTGGATAACAGCGACTTAAAGAGTATTACTCTAGCCGCAGGCACCATTATTGGAATGGCGGTTGATGACCGACATTTTTCCATAGATTTAGGTAATGAACTGTTAGGGCCAATCCCCAAGGACTGCTTTGACAGTGACAGTGATGACAATACAACACCAGACAGGATTTTTACCCGGCACGGGGGGAACTTCCTGGTGTACACTTCCTGCCCCTATGGTAAGGAAGATGTGACTTGTGACTTCAGGAGGGATGAGGTGATTTTCCAGGTCCATGAGGGCTGCCTTTCCCCCCTGAAGCCTCCAGTCCAAATCAGCACTCTGACCAGGGACTTCTCCACCCAGCTGGAGGAGGCCGCTGAAATAGCCAAACCAGAAGTCTTTCCAGGCTTCAGGCAGATGGTGGAAGAGAGAGTCAACCTAGCTGACGCCTGTGTGACTCTGGAACAAAAGCAAAAGTTGAAACAAGTTTTCTTGGATTTCCAAGATCTCTTTGCGGTAGACTCATATGACTGTGGTCGCACTGACATCCACACAACAACAATCCCCACGGACCCTGGCATTACTCCTGTGTTTGTGAAGCAATATCGCTTGCCTCTCGCATCAATGGAGTCCCTTACTGAAATAATTAAGAACCTTGAGTCCCGGGGAATAATCCGTCCAGTCCACAGCACCTTCAATAATCCGGTGCTGGGAATATTAAAGCCAAACGGCCAGTGGAGACTCTGCGCCGACCTCAGGGGGCTCAACAAACGGGTCCATACTTCCCGATGGCCTCTGCCCTACATTGACCAAGGGCTGGCCCAGATCCAGGGGTCACAGGTATTCACTGCAATAGACCTGACCAATGGATACTGGACCGTGCCGGTCAGTAGGGAGGACCAATACAAACTGGCTTTTACCTTTGGGGGCCAGCAGTACACATGGACCCGGACTCCCTTCGGATACCTTAACTCCGGTAATAAGTTCAATATTTTCCTACATAAGGCCATGCCCGACCTGGGTGCGAGGGGTAACCTGGCTTATGTAGATGACGTCCTCATCAAAAGCTCAACTGTTGAGGAACACATAGCGGAGATCCGTTATGTTCTGACACAGTTGAGGGCCGCCGGAGCAAAACTTTCCTTTCAAAAAGCACAGTGGTGTAGAACCCGTGTTAATTTCTTGGGGCATGAGATTACTCCTCAGGGTCTCGGTCACCAGGAAAAGAAAGTGGAAGCACTTCAGAAACTGAAAGACCCCACAACTCTGCGGGAACTAAGGAGCCTCCTTGGACTGGCTAATTACAGCAGAAAGTTCATTGAGGGCTACGCAGAGATCACCAGACCCCTGATTCATCTCCTGAAGGGGGGGACCAAGTGGGAATGGGGTCTAGAACAAGCCGAGGCGGTAAAACAACTCAAAAGAAGCCTCTCACAAGCGCCTTGCCTAGCTTACCCTGTCAGAAACAAGGAATTCTTCCTGGAGACGGGGTTCTCTAATACGTGCTTGACAGCAGTATTATACCAAAAGCATGACAAGGTCAATAAAGTAATCTCCTATGCGAGCAAAACGTTATCCCCTGTGGAGGAAAAATTCAACGATTGTGAGAAGGCACTCCTGGCAACGGTGTGGGCATTGAAGAATTACCGCCCGTTTATCCAGGGGGAACACATCATAGTGGAGACTCCACACCAGCCTCTGCAATATCTCCAAAGTGATAGAATCCGGGCCGGAAATGTGAGTAATTCCCGAATTACTTCCTGGATTCTATCAATGCAAGGCTTTCCTGTGGAGGTCAGATATGGCCAAAACAAGAAGAGTCCCCTCGCGCAAGGTGTGGCTGACTTGCATGATTGTGCCAGAGAAAACTGTCTCGAGGACGAAAGTCTAAAAATCAAGGACAACACGGAGGCATACCTTAATTCCCCACACAAAGTCTTTGAAGAAGACAAGTGTGAGGGAATGCCAACTGTCTATGTGGATGGATGCTCGTACCATGTTGACAACAACGGGGAGAAAGAACTGGTGGCCGGCGTAGGGAATGCATGGGTGAATGAGTCCCCAGAACCCTCCGCTGGGTACAAAATTGGTCCCCGAAGTAGTCAGGTGGCAGAATTGATGGCTGTGCATCAGGCCATCCTCACTGCTGTCCAGCATCAACTCCACGAACTGGTCATAATAACAGATTCGGATTATGTACGGAACGGGTTCGTGGAGCACCTGGTTAATTGGAAAACCAGAGGCATGTTATGTGCTAACAACAAACCCTTGAAACATGGGAAGTTGATCCAAAACATTGATGATCTGGTCACCTCGAATGAGATGACCATCTATTGGAAAAAGATCAAGGGTCATTCCAAAGTAGAGGGACCAGACAAAACTGGAAATGACTTAGCTGATCAGCTGGCCAAAACCGGGGCCATCCAAGGGGATCTAATTGAGATTGAGTCCCTGTTGGGGGAAATCCAGGTCACTGCTATCACTAGGTCCCAGACATATGCTCACAATGACCTTTCAATTGCACAATGGAGTAAGGAGACCCCTGATGCTGATTTGATTACCACTCAGAAGGGGGATCCAATAATTGGTAAATTTTACCAGCACATTGAGGACCCTGAGAACTTTCCCCTGATGGATACCGATTACATTGGGAAAGAGGACCTGAGAGTGTTGATGAAATGTCCAAAAATGTTCCGAATCCAAGACGGTTTGCTGGTAAGGAAATCCAAAGCTGGCCACGATCAGTGGCTGGTTCCTACCTCATTCCGAAGCCTGATGTTAAGTCACTCCCATGATGCGGCCACCGACGGTCATAGGGGGTTTCACACAACACTGGAAATCTTAAGAGAGGTTGCATACTGGCCAAGCATGGGGCAGGACCTTGACCAATACTTGAAGGGGTGTCTTGTGTGTGCACAATTTCAGCCATCATCCCTCACGCACCGTGCGCCAAAAGAGGGGGATGACACTGCCATGGTCAGATTTACAAATCGACTTTGTAGGCCCCGTGATTCGCTCTGCTAGGGGGAATAAGTACATGTTGACTGTGACATGCTTGTTTACCAAGTGGGTGGAATGTCTCCCAGCCCCAAACTGTAAGGCACCGCAGAAACCGCAGCTGCCTTGATGATTAACCACATCTTTTCCCGTTTTGGTCTACCTCAAAGGATTGAGTCAGACAGGGGTAGCCACTTCACCAGTGAAGTAATGACAAAGATGTGGGAGATACTGCGGGTCAAAAGGAAGTTGCATATTGCTTACAGGCCAGCTTCTTCTGGGGCAGTAGAGAGATATAACCGAACCATTGTGAGCATATTAAAGAAGATTGTGGCAGATTCTGGGCCAAGTTGGGATATCCGATTACCTCTGGTCCTAATGGCCATCAGATCTACCCCTTCATCTGCAACCAAAATGTCACCATTTGAGTTGATGACTGGACGCAAGATGGTGCTTCCTCAGCATTTGCTCTACAGGACCCAAGAGCAGACACTGATAAATGCCTCCACAACTCATGAGTATGTGGAGAATTTAAGGAAACACCTTCAACATGCTTTTGCTTACGCTCAGCGGAATCTAGAAAGATCGGCTGATAGCATGAAGACCCACTATGACCTGAAGACTTCCAGGAAGGAATATCAGGTGGGGGACCGGGTCCATCTATACAACTTCCAAAGAAACCAGGCAAAACAGCGGAAATTCTTGCCTACATGGAAGGGACCCTTTGAGATCATCGACAAGATCTCCCCTGTGGCCTACAAGATCCGCATCCCCAAAGGCGGTTTGGCAGAGGGGGAAGACAAGTGGGTCCACATAAACCAGTTGAAATGTTGCCATCCCAGGCACACTCTGCAACAACTGGAGGAATCCTCTGGAATCCTAGCGGGTACTGTCTCAGACTAATTCAGTTCCAACTATAAAACATACCACATCTAGTCTCTAAAATATTGTGATTTGCATGAAACTGTCTCTTAGTTATACTGTTTTTGTTCAAAATAAGAATGTAATGTTTCGTTATGATGAAATGCATATGCTGCCCCACTATCTCAACAGTGGTGGAAAGACGTCTATGAGTAGGTATTGCCGCTCTTCCTTTGTCGTCCTAGGAGAAAGAAAACCTGGAGAATGACCAAGGAGGATGATCCGGAGACTGGGAGGATGACGCAAGGGGGCCCAGGGTACCGCCCAATATTCCCATCAGGACCGGCGAGGAGAACCGATCGATCCGACCGGATGGAGAAAAAGATGCTGAACTGTGCCATCTATTGGAAGAAGATGAGGAAACATCCCAGGTCTTGCGAGTCCCATTAGTGAAATAGAATGGCCATCGCAAGAGGGGGGCTTGTGGGATGTTTTTATCCACGCATCCAAGCCCTACCTCAAAACTGTGCAGTACTGACATGGAAAACATCATGATGGCCAGAGCTTCCCAGAAAATGCACAGGGAAATGCATGAAGAATAGGCTGCCACTCATTTTTGCCGATGTTATGGGCACAGAAGGACACGGCCTAAAACCACCATTGGACTACCCACACAGTAGTCTGAAACCATTGGGAATGGCAATGCTGATTGCCAAAAGCAAACCCATAACTGTTGGGAATTCATTTTCTTAAATCCCAAAAAGGGGTGCAGTACCAGTACTCACCACTATCAAAAAGCCGGCGTTTTAAAACAACACCAGATTTTACTTTTTTTGTGTAAAACTGAATAAATAAACCCAAAGCAGGCCAAAGAAAGACTTACTGAGAGGTGGATACAATGTAAAGTTATATTCTAAAGTGACTTTAAGGTTTATAACAAGACTGGCTGAGCTGTGGATTTCAGCAGTTTAAGTAAATTTGAACTGAAAGACACTAAAAATCTAAATGTTTAAAAGAAATGAGTGACCTATTTCTGAGTGTCACATAGGTTGCAATTGTTTAAATGTCATAGTTTTGAACTTAGAATCAGCATTCTAGCTGCATATGTAAAAAATTGTCTTGACTTAAACTGGGTAACAAAAAGTGACATTTTATCTGAAACCTGGCTTAAGGAACTGAATTCTGCCCACCAGCTACCCCCTATCAGGAGTGAAACTTGAGTCACAGCTGTGTTCCCAGGCCTATCTGCCTTTTGCTGGCCACACTAAGGATATGCCATCTCTCTGATAATTGAATTAAGGGGAGCCCCCACAGAATACAGGAGCTCTGAACAAAGCCCTGTCCTGACTCAGGCAAATGTTTTATTGGCGGGAGTCGTAAATGGAGCTTCCTCCTGGAAGGACAGGGGAGGGGCACTGCCTGTGAGAACAAGCTGGCTTGGCAGAACTGGAAAAACCAGAAATTCAACCTTGTGCTGGGGGGAAACCACACCCCTTTGGGGCCAGAACATAACTCTAACAAGATGAATAACTCATAGTACGGACTTGTGAAAATTATTTAAATGATACCATAATTCTTGTGATTTTTCTGCCCACATTTTAAGACGTGTTAGGACCCGGTGGTATGTTCAGGGGGGTTTTAGCGGAAAAGAGGATATTACTCAAAATATGTGCATGTGAAAAATCTGACACTTCATCAACTAATGTCCATACTCCTTGCGCACATGTGTGTAAATTTGGGTTAATGTCCGAAATTGCAAACCAGTTAAAAAGTGCAAAATATTGCCATTTCTGAATGCAAGCTCTCAGGAAGAGCAGATTTGGACAGGGTATACCTCCTGTGATATGTGAAGGGTGCATGTAATTTTAAACAAATGTGTACCTGTGCAAATATGTTTTTTGAGCAAATATAGATTGTGTGTAAAGTTGACAGGGGTGGGTTCTCTGTATCATAAACAGACCTCATCATGATGACACTTCATTTCATTCCCCAAATCAGGGGAGAAATGAAAGCTTGGCCAATGACAAGTGGAGAGGGGTAGAGCCTAGTGATGCTGCACACACACCCATTTTAAAAACAGATAAAAGCAGACAGACAGGACAGATAGGGACCTTCAAATCCATTTGCAGCGGGACGCTCTGCCGGGAAAATCCATACTTTACCTCCATCAATCTCTAGAGAAAGCTGTGCAGAAAGATCCAGACTTTAAATCCATCAATCTCCAGAATCCAGAGAGAGAGCAGAGCCCAGACCAGAGTCCAGTCTAAAAACCTGACCAGATCCGTGGCGAGGCCCATTCTAATTCAAGAATATAGTGTGAGTACCTAGTAGAACTGTGCAGAACCAATCTCTTAGTTAAAATAATATAATTCAATCTATTTTAATCTAAGTAGAACTGCCTCCTAACTGTCACCTGTCATTTGTAAAACTGTCACTTGTCATTTTCTATTTGCAAGCTGCACTTGTCTTTTTGAACTTTAAAATTTCAAATCTGAAAAACGACCTTTATTTAATCGCTCATATCTCCGTGACCGTTTGTCCTAGAGACTTGCAGTAACTTTCCTCTGAAAGCTGGGAATCGTGGCTTTTCTACGAACCTGGAACCGCATTCCTACCCCCTATAGTTTTGCCGCAATCGCGAAAAATGCACTCGCGAATTTTGCCGCGATTTGCAAATTTCTCCACGTGTGAAAACAGAAGCTTCTTGCTTTCAGTTGCCAAAAATTCGTTTAACCTGCTAGTTACACCCTAGATCCTTGCTAAAGTGACCCTGAACCTCTAGAGGGAATTAAAAGCATTTTAGCATATTTTTCACTTCATTGCCAGCACATATAAAAGCATTTTGGGCCTGTGTTTCCAACTTCTGTGGTCTAAGCTTGCTGGGGTGAACTGAATTACATTTGATTGCATTTCTGAGAACTGTGTGCTTTCCTTCCACTTCCTTGCATTGCATAAAGGGGGGAGGGGATTGCCAGAGAAAAGTGATTACATTGTTTTGTTGAACGCATATTGAGTATTTTCTGTACTGCATTTTCATTCCACCTTGCATCCATTTGAAACCATAAAGTATTGTTGCTATCTTATCCATCCTATAACCACTCATCATTGATTATAAAGAAGTGTGCTAGTGCCAGACTATCCATTATTGATTACTGCTCAGATTCAGTGTGATATTCAATTATTAAATTATTATAAAGTGTGATATATATATCTATTGTTTAAATTATCAAATAAACCTTTTAACGTGCAAAACAGAACTACTTCTTGGCTCAGTGGGGTCAGGGGGAGTCCAAGAGAGGGGTGTTATATAGGGGTAGTCATCCAGAACGCATGAACTGGACATAAAGATATATTAATAAGGGTTTCCATTCAGTATCCCAGACTAGGCATTGACTTAGCTGTAGTGTTGAATTGAATCCTCTTACAAATTGGGGGCTCGTGCCGGACGTTTGGATTAGATCTATCACTTGTGCAGATTAATACAGCGTGCCAGCTGACAAGATACACATATCCGGTCGGATCACACGCTGTGTTACGCTGTAAAGCACTCCTCAAAGGAACGCTCTAAGAAAAAGGTCTGTTTTGCAAAAATAAAATACTAATTTAGTCAGGACAGAGACCAATCTCTAGAATGACGACCTTAGTAGACATGAAAATAGCCAGAGAGCACTTCTTACATAAGTTATTTGTGAGAGGTGAGTGGACTCACCAGGACCGCATGGTCTGGTTGCAGGCCATCACGCAACAGGTCACTGAAACAGGGTCAGATATATGGGGAGATCAGGGTCCCCTACATGTGGCCCTGAGTGAACTATACATGGCTCCTAAAGCTAAGGATGAACAAGACAAGATGGTTAGGATAGCGGCATACCTGTACCTATATATGGGAGACATGCAGGATAAATGTACTGAAAGCCAAGATCTGGCGAATAAGCGACAGATGGCGTTAGAGAAGGTCCAATCTGACCTGGTCTCTTCTGAGCAGAGGCTGCAGGGGAGCCAGGAGTCAGAAAATGAGAGTAGACAGCACATCATTAAAATAAAGAAGGATATGGACATCCTGCAACAGGAAAAGGCTGACCAGGATACCAGATTTCTGGCCTTGCAGAAGGAGTACCAAGAAGGTTTGGACTCCCTACTGCAGAGCCAGAAAAATCTGGAGCAACAGTTAGACTTCAATAGGGCATGTGCTGAGCAGGTAGTCACCCTGCAAAGCCACCTAGATAGGGAGAAGGCAGAGAGCAATAAACTGATTTTGAAAGACCTGGATACCCAGGCAGAATTTGACCAGGAGCGCCAGAAAGCTGGTGCCTTTCAAAGGCAGAGGGACGACCTGGCGGCACAGATGCAGGCTCTTAGTCAGGAAAGGGATACCTTAGGCCAGGAAGTCTGCCACTTAAAAAGAAAAATGGAAGAAAATCACCTGGCCCACCAGGGACTGGGTGACCTCCAAAAAGAACACCAGAACTTGTTAGAGCACACCAGGAAGGTGGAGGATGCTCTGGCAAGAAAGGAGCAGGCCAATAGGGACACAGCTCAGGAGGTAACCCTCCTGCAGCAAAGACTGGCCCAGTGCTCCAGGACCAATCAGGAAACACAGAGAGAGAATGAGGCTCTCTGCCAGCACAATGATAGGCTCCAACAACAGGTAGCGATGCAGGAGAGACTGATAGAGTCTAGTAAGGCCTTAACTGAGGAACTGAAGGCGCAGGCTCTTGCATTGCAACAGGGAGCAGGGGCGGATAGAGACCAAGTTCGCTGGGAAAGGGAAACTCCTGAGCATAACCTCAGGAGCCCTAGTACCAGAGGCCTTTATCTCTCTCAGTCCCTGGACTCTGCCACCCCCATGTCCCCGGGCGCACATGAGCACAGGGCCACAGGGATGGCAGATTACTATCCAGCCAGAAGCATGGGGCTCATAGGCCAGTACCACCCAGGAATGGAGGAGCGGGCATCCGGGTATGGGCACCCAAGCACAGTGCAATTTAGTGGGGAACCCCAGGAGAGTAGGCCCATTAAGGGCATCCTGAAAACCTCTGCCCAGTTAGGTCAGTGGGGGGGTACCCATCAAATCCTGGCAGCAAGGAGGGATCTGAAGACTCCTCTGAGCGGTACAGGACACAGGAGACGAGGTCCCCACATTCTGCCAGCCATTCCCAGGCTCGCAGAATCCGGGAAAACCTGGAAGAACAGACGGGAACCTCTGGGAGCAGTGCCTCTGAGTCAGAAGATGAATGGACCAGGGTTACCCGAACCAAAAAGGCCAATAAGGCAAAAAGGGCCTTGCTTAAGGACCCATTGAAGCAAATAAAGGCAATAAGGAGTGTCATCACGCCTTATCACAAGAACGCCAAGTACTCTGTTTGGGAACACTTGGAGCTCTATGAGCAAATGATGGAGACTTTCCATTTGAAGGACAGCCAAAGCTGTATCCAATATGTAAAGTGGACATTCTCCCCAGAGTACTCCAGTTTCTTTGCAGGGCTGGAGGACCAAATTCATTCCAGGTGGTCCACCTATAGGGCGGCCATATTAAAACATTTTTCTGTTCACAGAAATCCCCAAGAGGCTCGCAAGGCAGCCTACAATTTGCAGTGTGGGGAGGATCAGGCCCCACAAGAGTTTGTGCAAGAACTGAAACGTGCCTTTGCGCAGACCACCAGAAGGGTGCGCACAGACAGCAGAGAATTCGTCAATACGTTTTTCCATGCCTTGCCCAAATACATAATGACCCAGCTCGTGAGGGATTTTCACGAGAAAAGATCTTTAGACTGGGTCATTGAACAGGCTACCCGGATCTATGAGGTGCAGAAACCGGTAGATAGCAAAAGTAATGCCCAGAAAAACCCCAAAGCCAACAGCACCCCTGCTGCTGCCAAGGTGGCAGAGGTAAAGGTCACCCCCGTTTTGGATTTGGAGATGGGGGGGCCTAAAAACCTACCTGCACCTAATAATGCTAGGCCCAGAAGGTCCTTGGGCCAGTCACAGACAGGGAGCCAGCCCCACAAATGGGGTCCCTCGCTCTCCTGATTATGTAAGCCCCCGTTACAAGGGAAACAGACCCATCCTGGGTTATGTGTGGACTCCTCCAGCCCAAGGGGGGGGATCCAGCCAAGCACCTAGCCCAGGGAACTTCCCTCCTAACTTCCCACCGGAGGGCAGAAATTCTCCAAATCCTGGGCAGAACTTTTTCCCCAGGTATCCACCCAATTTCCAACCCCAAAATCATCCACCCTTCTTTCCCCAATTCCCTGAGCCCAGACAACCGAATCCGGGAGAGGGGAGGCCAAGGGTGGAGGGGTATCCAAATCTTTCCAACCCGGGGTACTACCAGAGAAGGGATAGCTACCCTTCCCGGGATCAGCCCAGGGGAGAAAACAGGGCCCCGTATCAGCCTGAGCGGGTTTCCCAATTAGAGCGCCAGGTCCAAAATATGGCACGGGATCTGGGTCAAATACTGAGGGCGCAGCAGAACCCTCAGATGGGCATGCCGGCAAAGAATGCCCCAAACTCTGGACCTGGTACTCCAGAACAATGACGGGGGCAGCACCCCGATAACTCACCGGTTCCCAGGGAGGAGGCACAAAGGGAAGGGGGGTGTAAAGCCTTGGAGGAAGCTTCCTTCCTCACTTGAAAACAGCCCCTGGAAACCCAGGAACCGGAAACAAAATCTCCGACCCCTGAAAGTCTGCCTCCTAAGGAGCAGAGGGGGGGTAGGAGAAACAAAAGACCCGAACAGACTCAGTTTGAGGAGGAGGTACAGATCTTCCAATTTGAGGGAGAGGGATCCTCAGAGGATCCTGGGAAAAGGATCTTCTCCTTCAGAGAGGGGGGAACTCCTCCCAAAGAAAAATGGGTCCCTAGGGATGCAAGTCCAGACTGGGGAGATGTGGAGACTGAGCTACCGCCGCCCACCATCTCATCCCAGAACCAACAGCAAGAAAATCCCCTGGTTCAAACCCATCCTGGTGACTGCCTCCAAAAAGGGGGGGGCGGCCCAGAACCGGAGCCAGGGGAACCCACAATGGCTCTGATCTCCAGTTGCCAACTTTTTCTTTCAGATTCCCAAGGCTCTCCACAGAATTCTGCCCAAATCTCTTCGCTAGCGATGTCCAAAACCAGAAAGTTAGCCCACCAGTTGTCCAAAAATGTGCATTATCTGTGCCCCCTTGAGGAGAAGGAGGGAAGATATTATGCCCCGGTACAAGTACAGGGGCAGGGTACGATTTCAGCGCTGGTGGACACGGGATCTCAAGCTACCCTTCTGTCCAGAAGGGCCTTTGACGAACTGAATGCAGGAAGGGGAGAGAATTACCAAATTCCTCTCACCTCACTTCCTGGACAACTCCAGAACTTTGACCGGAAGGAAATTCCCGTCGAGGGGACGGCAGATTTGGACATTAAAATTGGGCGACACAAGTTGAAACACCCGGTCATAGTTGTGACTCCAGAGGGCACCCCTTGTTTACTAGGGAATGACCTCCTGAGAAGGTTGTCACCCCTAATAGATTGTGTAAACAAGGTCCTCTGGACCCAGACTAGCCGACCCATAAAATTAAAACAGAGTGTCAACCATGTTAGTTTAAACGGCACATGCCACATGGTTGAACAAAAATCTGACCAAGTAGAATTTCATTTCCAGAATAGCCAAATTCCAGACGTGACAGTAATAGCAGCAGGACAACAGACTGGTGATGGAGGGTCCTCTCTATTTCTGAAAATCAACCTTCCTTCCAGTCTAAAGTGGTACTCCACGCTAGAAGGAAACACTCTGAAATTCTATACTAATCCACAATCAGAAACTCCCACTCCTATAGTCCAGAAAGATGTGAAATCAGCTCAGAGCCTGGCTGATATTCAGCAAATTGGAGAGCAGTTGTTCATCCCTGTCCAATTAAATGATGGGAAGGACTCTGTTCTCGCTCGAGTGTGTGTGAACAACGGTAAGAGCTTCATCAGCGAAGCCATGTTCCGCCAACTCCCAAAAGATCCAGCCATTCCCACATTCAAACTGATAGACAAATGGGAAATGGACCTGGAAGCACCCAATTCCAAACATCTCCTGCCAAGCAGGTGTATGCTCAAAATCTCCATTGGCAACAAGAGCATAGTCCATAATTGTTGGGTCGTGCGAGACGCCACTGCCGCCTTTTACTTAGGCAGTGACATTCTCAATCGCTTTGCCATTAGTTTGGACCTAATAAACTTCAAAGCTTGGTCCCGATTAGTGGATAATCCCATGGGCTTTGATGATCCAGAAAAAGCATTTAGGTCAGCTCAATTGCTACCTTGTGCAGTTGAAATTCAGATCAAAGAGGAAGTCACCATCCCAGAAAGGACCCGACAATTCTCCCTGGAAGTGAAAGTTAAAAGAGGACAATATTTGCAAAACCCTGATGCTTACATACATCTAAATGCTTCTCTCCAACTGCAAGGGTTGGGGGTAAACCCAACTCCATTAGTCAACATTGAACATGACACCATTCTAATAGAGGTGGATAACAGCGACTTAAAGAGTATTACTCTAGCCGCAGGCACCATTATTGGAATGGCGGTTGATGACCGACATTTTTCCATAGATTTAGGTAATGAACTGTTAGGGCCAATCCCCAAGGACTGCTTTGACAGTGACAGTGATGACAATACAACACCAGACAGGATTTTTACCCGGCACGGGGGGAACTTCCTAGTGTACACTTCCTGCCCCTATGGTAAGGAAGATGTGACTTGTGACTTCAGGAGGGATGAGGTGATTTTCCAGGTCCATGAGGGCTGCCTTTCCCACCTGAAGCCTCCAGTCCAAATCAGCACTCTGACCAGGGACTTCTCCACCCAGCTGGAGGAGGCCGCTGAAATAGCCAAACCAGAAGTCTTTCCAGGCTTCAGGCAGATGGTGGAAGAGAGAGTCAACCTAGCTGACGCATGTGTGACTCTGGAACAAAAGCAAAAGTTGAAACAAGTTTTCTTGGATTTCCAAGATCTCTTTGCGGTAGACTCATATGACTGTGGTCGCACTGACATCCACACAACAACAATCCCCACGGACCCTGGCATGACTCCTGTGTTTGTGAAGCAATATCGCTTGCCTCTCGCATCAATGGAGTCCCTTACTGAAATAATTAAGAACCTTGAGTCCCGGGGAATAATCCGTCCAGTCCACAGCACCTTCAATAATCCGGTGCTGGGAATATTAAAGCCAAACGGCCAGTGGAGACTCTGCGCCGACCTGAGGGAGCTCAACAAACGGGTCCATACTTCCCGATGGCCTCTGCCCTACATTGACCAAGGGCTGGCCCAGATCCAGGGGTCACAGGTATTCACTGCAATAGACCTGACCAATGGATACTGGACCGTGCCGGTCAGTAGGGAGGACCAATACAAACTGGCTTTTACCTTTGGGGGCCAGCAGTACACATGGACCCGGACTCCCTTCGGATACCTTAACTCCGGTAATGAGTTCAATATTTTCCTACATAAGGCCATGCCCGACCTGGGTGCGAGGGGTAACCTGGCTTATGTAGATGACGTCCTCATCAAAAGCTCAACTGTTGAGGAACACATAGCGGAGATCCGTTATGTTCTGACACAGTTGAGGGCCGCTGGAGCAAAACTTTCCTTTCAAAAAGCACAGTGGTGTAGAACCCATGTTAATTTCTTGGGGCATGAGATTACTCCTCAGGGTCTCGGTCCCCAGGAAAAGAAAGTGGAAGCACTTCAGAAACTGAAAGACCCCACAACTCTGCGGGAACTAAGGAGCCTCCTTGGACTGACTAATTACAGCAGAAAGTTCATTGAGGGCTACGCAGAGATCACCAGACCCCTGATTCATCTCCTGAAGGGGGGGATCAAGTGGGAATGGGGTCTAGAACAAACCGAGGCGGTAAAACAACTCAAAAGAAGCCTCTCACAAGCGCCTTGTCTAGCTTACCCTGTCAGAAACAAGGAATTCTTCCTGGAGACGGGGTTCTCTAATACGTGCTTGACAGCAGTATTATACCAAAAGCATGACAAGGTCAATAAAGTTATCTCCTATGCGAGCAAAACGTTATCCCCTGTGGAGGAAAAATTCAACGATTGTGAGAAGGCACTCCTGGCAACGGTGTGGGCATTGAAGAATTACCGGCCGTTTATCCAGGGGGAACACATCATAGTGGAGACTCCACACCAGCCTCTGCAATATCTCCAAAGTGATAGAATCCGGGCCGGAAATGTGAGTAATTCCCGAATTACTTCCTGGATTCTATCAATGCAAGGCTTTCCTGTGGAGGTCAGATATGGCCAAAACAAGAAGAGTCCCCTCGCGCAAGGTCTGGCTGACTTGCATGATTGTGCCAGAGAAAACTGTCTCGAGGACGAAAGTCTAAAAATCAAGGACAACACGGAGGCATACCTTAATTCCCCACACAAAGTCTTTGAAGAAGACAAGTGTGAGGGAATGCCCACTGTCTATGTGGATGGATGCTCGTACCATGTTGACAACAACGGGGAGAAAGAACTGGTGGCCGGCGTAGGGAATGCATGGGTGAATGAGTCCCCAGAACCCTCCGCTGGGTACAAAATTGGTCCCCGAAGTAGTCAGGTGGCAGAATTGATGGCTGTGCATCAGGCCATCCTCACTGCTGTCCAGCATCAACTCCACGAACTGGTCATAATCACAGATTCGGATTATGTACGGAACGGGTTCGTGGAGCACCTGGTTAATTGGAAAACCAGAGGCATGTTATGTGCTAACAACAAACCCTTGAAACATGGGAAGTTGATCCAAAACATTGATCATCTGGTCACCTCGAATGAGATGACCATCTATTGGAAAAAGATCAAGGGTCATTCCAAAGTAGAGGGACCAGACAAAACTGGAAATGACTTAGCTGATCAGCTGGCCAAAACCGGGGCCATCCAAGGGGATCTAATTGAGATTGAGTCCCTGTTGGGGGAAATCCAGGTCACTGCTATCACTAGGTCCCAGACAAATGCTCACAACGACCTTTCAATTGCACAATGGAGTAAGGAGACCCCTGATGCTGATTTGATTACCGCTCAGAAGGGGGATCCAATAATTGGTAAATTTTACCAGCACATTGAGGACCCTGAGAACTTTCCCCTGACGGATACCGATTACATTGGGAAAGAGGACCTGAGAGTGTTGATGAAATGTCCAAAAATTTTCTGAATCCAAGACGGTTTGCTGGTAAGGAAATCCAAAGCTGGCCACGATCAGTGGGTGGTTCCTACCTCATTCCGAAGCCTGATGTTAAGTCACGCCCATGATGCGGCCACCGGCGGTCATAGGGGGTTTCACACAACACTGGAAATCTTAAGAGAGGTTGCATACTGGCCACACATGGGGCAGGACCTTGACCAATACTTGAAGGGGTGTCTTGTGTGTGCACAATTTCAGCCATCATCCCTCACGCACTGTGCGCCTCTCCAAAAGAGGGGGATGACACTGCCATGGTCAGATTTACAAATCGACTTTGTAGGCCCCGTGATTCGCTCTGCTAGGGGGAATAAGTACATGTTGACTGTGACATGCTTGTTTACCAAGTGGGTGGAATGTCTCCCAGCCCCAAACTGCAAGGCAGAAACCGCAGCTGCCTTGATGATTAACCACATCTTTTCCCATTTTGGTCTACCTCAAAGGATTGAGTCAGACAGGGGTAGCCACTTCACCAGTGAAGTAATGACAAAGATGTGGGAGATACTGGGGGTCAAAAGGAAGTTGCATATTGCTTACAGGCCAGCTTCTTCTGGGGCAGTAGAGAGATATAACCGAACCATTGTGAGCATATTAAAGAAGTTTGTGGCAGATTCTGGGCCAAGTTGGGATATCCGATTACCTCTGGTCCTAATGGCCATCAGATCTACCCCTTCATCTGCAACCAAAATGTCACCATTTGAGTTGATGACTGGACGCAAGATGGTGCTTCCTCAGCATTTGCTCTACAGGACCCAAGAGCAGACACTGATAAATGCCTCCACAACTCATGAGTATGTGGAGAATTTAAGGAAACACCTTCAACATGCTTTTGCTTACGCTCAGCGGAATCTAGAAAGATCGGCTGATAGCATGAAGACCCACTATGACCTGAAGACTTCCAGGAAGGAATATCAGGTGGGGGACTGGGTCCATCTATACAACTTCCAAAGAAACCAGGCAAAACAGCGGAAATTCTTGCCTACATGGAAGGGACCCTTTGAGATCATCGACAAGATCTCCCCTGTGGCCTACAAGATCCGCATCCCCAAAGGCGGTTTGGCAGAGGGGGAAGACAAGTGGGTCCACATAAACCAGTTGAAATGTTTCCATCCCAGGCACACTCTGCAACAACTGGAGGAATCCTCTGGAATCCTAGCGGGTACTGTCTCAGACTAATTCAGTTCCAACTATAAAACATACCACATCTAGTCTCTAAAATATTGTGATTTGCATGAAACTGTCTCTTAGTTATACTGTTTTTGTTCAAAATAAGAATGTAATGTTTCGTTATGATGAAATGCATATGCTGCCCCACTATCTCAACAGTGGTGGAAAGACGTCTATGAGTAGGTATTGCCGCTCTTCCTTTGTCGTCCTAGGAGAAAGAAAACCTGGAGAATGACCAAGGAGGATGATCCGGAGACTGGGAGGATGACGCAAGGGGGCCCAGGGTACCGCCCAATATTCCCATCAGGACCGGCGAGGAGAACCGATCGATCCGACCGGATGGAGAAAAAGATGCTGAACTGTGCCATCTATTGGAAGAAGATGAGGAAACATCCCAGGTCTTGCGAGTCCCATTAGTGAAATAGAATGGCCATCGCAAGAGGGGGGCTTGTGGGATGTTTTTATCCACGCATCCAAGCCCTACCTCAAAACTGTGCAGTACTGACATGGAAAACATCATGATGGCCAGAGCTTCCCAGAAAATGCACAGGGAAATGCATGAAGAATAGGCTGCCACTCATTTTTGCCGATGTTATGGGCACAGAAGGACACGGCCTAAAACCACCATTGGACTACCCACACAGTAGTCTGAAACCATTGGGAATGGCAATGCTGATTGCCAAAAGCAAACCCATAACTGTTGGGAATTCATTTTCTTAAATCCCAAAAAGGGGTGCAGTACCAGTACTCACCACTATCAAAAAGCCGGCGTTTTAAAACAACACCAGATTTTACTTTTTTTGTGTAAAACTGAATAAATAAACCCAAAGCAGGCCAAAGAAAGACTTACTGAGAGGTGGATACAATGTAAAGTTATATTCTAAAGTGACTTGAAGGTTTATAACAAGACTGGCTGAGCTGTGGATTTCAGCAGTTTAAGTAAATTTGGACTGAAAGACACTAAAAATCTAAATGTTTAAAAGAAATGAGTGACCTATTTCTGAGTGTCACATAGGTTGCAATTGTTTAAATGTCATAGTTTTGAACTTAGAATCAGCATTCTAGCTGCATATGTAAAAAATTGTCTTGACTTAAACTGGGTAACAAAAAGTGACATTTTATCTGAAACCTGGCTTAAGGAACTGAATTCTGCCCACCAGCTACCCCCCATCAGGAGTGAAACTTGAGTCACAGCTGTGTTCCCAGGCCTATCTGCCTTTTGCTGGCCACACTAAGGATATGCCATCTCTCTGATAATTGAATTAAGGGGAGCCCCCACAGAATACAGGAGCTCTGAACAAAGCCCTGTCCTGACTAAGGCAAATGTTTTATTGGCGGGAGTCGTAAATGGAGCTTCCTCCTGGAAGGACAGGGGAGGGGCACTGCCTGTGAGAGCAAGCTGGCTTGGCAGAACTGGAAAAACCAGAAATTCAACCTTGTGCTGGGGGGAAACCACACCCCTTTGGGGCCAGAACATAACTCTAACAAGATGAATAACTCATAGTACGGACTTGTGAAAATTATTTAAATGATACCATAATTCTTGTGATTTTTCTGCCCACATTTTAAGACGTGTTAGGACCCGGTGGTATGTTCAGGGGGGTTTTAGCGGAAAAGAGGATATTACTCAAAATATGTGCATGTGAAAAATCTGACACTTCATCAACTAATGTCCATACTCCTTGCGCACATGTGTGTAAATTTGGGTTAATGTCCGAAAATTGCAAACCAGTTAAAAAGTGCAAAATATTGCCATTTCTGAATGCAAGCTCTCAGGAAGAGCAGATTTGGACAGGGTATACCTCCTGTGATATGTGAAGGGTGCATGTAATTTTAAACAAATGTGTACCTGTGCAAATATGTTTTTTGAGCAAATATAGATTGTGTGTAAAGTTGACAGGGGTGGGTTCTCTGTATCATAAACAGACCTCATCATGATGACACTTCATTTCATTCCCCAAATCAGGGGAGAAATGAAAGCTTGGCCAATGACAAGTGGAGAGGGGTAGAGCCTAGTGATGCTGCACACACACCCATTTTAAAAACAGATAAAAGCAGACAGACAGGACAGATAGGGACCTTCAAATCCATTTGCAGCGGGACGCTCTGCCGGGAAAATCCATACTTTACCTCCATCAATCTCTAGAGAAAGCTGTGCAGAAAGATCCAGACTTTAAATCCATCAATCTCCAGAATCCAGAGAGAGAGCAGAGCCCAGACCAGAGTCCAGTCTAAAAACCTGACTAGATCCGTGGCGAGGCCCATTCTAATTCAAGAATATAGTGTGAGTACCTAGTAGAACTGTGCAGAACCAATCTCTTAGTTAAAATAATATAATTCAATCTATTTTAATCTAAGTAGAACTGCCTCCTAACTGTCACCTGTCATTTGTAAAACTGTCACTTGTCATTTTCTATTTGCAAGCTGCACTTGTCTTTTTGAACTTTAAAATTTCAAATCTGAAAAACGACCTTTATTTAATCGCTCATATCTCCGTGACCGTTTGTCCTAGAGACTTGCAGTAACTTTCCTCTGAAAGCTGGGAATCGTGGCTTTTCTACGAACCTGGAACCGCATTCCTACCCCCTATAGTTTTGCCGCAATCGCGAAAAACGCACTCGCGAATTTTGCCGCGATTTGCAAATTTCTCCACGTGTGAAAACAGAAGCTTCTTGCTTTCAGTTGCCAAACATTCGTTTAACCTGCTAGTTACACCCTAGATCCTTGCTAAAGTGACCCTGAACCTCTAGAGGGAATTAAAAGCATTTTAGCGTATTTTTCACTTCATTGCCAGCACATATAAAAGCATTTTGGGCCTGTGTTTCCAACTTCTGTGGTCTAAGCTTGCTGGGGTGAACTGAATTACATTTGATTGCATTTCTGTGAACTGTGTGCTTTCCTTCCACTTCCTTGCATTGCATAAAGGGGGGAGGGGATTGCCAGAGAAAAGTGATTACATTGTTTTGTTGAACGCATATTGAGTATTTTCTGTACTGCATTTTCATTCCACCTTGCATCCATTTGAAACCATAAAGTATTGTTGCTATCTCATCCATCCTATAACCACTCATCATTGATTATAAAGAAGTGTGCTAGTGCCAGACTATCCATTATTGATTACTGCTCAGATTCAGTGTGATATTCAATTATTAAATTATTATAAAGTGTGATATATATATCTATTGTTTAAATTATCAAATAAACCTTTTAACGTGCAAAACAGAACTACTTCTTGGCTCAGTGGGGTCAGGGGGAGTGCAAGAGAGGGGTGTTATATAGGGGTAGTCATCCAGAACGCATGAACTGGACATAAAGATATATTAATAAGGGTTTCCATTCAGTATCCCAGAATAGGCATTGACTTAGCTGTAGTGTTGAATTGAATCCTCTTACAAATTGGGGGCTCGTGCCGGACGTTTGGATTAGATCTATCACTTGTGCAGATTAATACAGCGTGCCAGCTGACCAGATACACATATCCGGTCGGATCACACGCTGTGTTACGCTGTAAAGCACTCCTCAAAGGAACGCTCTAAGAAAAAGGTCTGTTTTGCAAAAATAAAATACTAATTTAGTCAGGACAGAGACCAATCTCTAGAATGACGACCTTAGTAGACATGAAAATAGCCAGAGAGCACTTCTTACATAAGTTATTTGTGAGAGGTGAGTGGACTCACCAGGACCGCATGGTCTGGTTGCAGGCCATCATGCAACAGGTCACTGAAACAGGGTCAGATATATGGGGAGATCAGGGTCCCCTACATGTGGCCCTGAGTGAACTATACATGGCTCCTAAAGCTAAGGATGAACAAGACAAGATGGTTAGGATAGCGGCATACCTGTACCTATATATGGGAGACATGCAGGATAAATGTACTGAAAGCCAAAATCTGGCGAATAAGCGACAGATGGCGTTAGAGAAGGTCCAATCTGACCTGGTCTCTTCTGAGCAGAGGCTGCAGGGGAGCCAGGAGTCAGAAAATGAGAGTAGACAGCACATCATTAAAATAAAGAAGGATATGGACATCCTGCAACAGGAAAAGGCTGACCAGGATACCAGATTTCTGGCCTTGCAGAAGGAGTACCAAGAAGGTTTGGACTCCCTACTGCAGAGCCAGAAAAAGCTGGAGCAACAGTTAGACTTCAATAGGGCATGTGCTGAGCAGGTAGTCACCCTGCAAAGCCACCTAGATAGGGAGAAGGCAGAGAGCAATAAACTGATTTTGAAAGACCTGGATACCCAGGCAGAATTTGACCAGGAGCGCCAGAAAGCTGGTGCCTTTCAAAGGCAGAGGGACGACCTGGCGGCACAGATGCAGGCTCTTAGTCAGGAAAGGGATACCTTAGGCCAGGAAGTCTGCCACTTAAAAAGGAAAATGGAAGAAAATCACCTGGCCCACCAGGGACTGGGTGACCTCCAAAAAGAACACCAGAACTTGTTAGAGCACACCAGGAAGGTGGAGGATGCTCTGGCAAGAAAGGAGCAGGCCAATAGGGACACAGCTCAGGAGGTAACCCTCCTGCAGCAAAGACTGGCCCAGTGCTCCAGGACCAATCAGGAAACACAGAGAGAGAATGAGGCTCTCTGCCAGCACAATGATAGGCTCCAACAACAGGTAGCGATGCAGGAGAGACTGATAGAGTCTAGTAAGGCCTTAACTGAGGAACTGAAGGCGCAGGCTCTTGCATTGCAACAGGGAGCAGGGGCGGATAGAGACCAAGTTCGCTGGGAAAGGGAAACTCCTGAGCATAACCTCAGGAGCCCTAGTACCAGAGGCCTTTATCTCTCTCAGTCCCTGGACTCTGCCACCCCCATGTCCCCTGGCGCACATGAGCACAGGGCCACAGGGATGGCAGATTACTATCCAGCCAGAAGCATGGGGCTCATAGGCCAGTACCACCCAGGAATGGAGGAGCGGGCATCCGGGTATGGGCACCCAAGCACAGTGCAATTTAGTGGGGAACCCCAGGAGAGTAGGCCCATTAAGGGCATCCTGAAAACCTCTGCCCAGTTAGGTCAGTGGGGGGGGGGTACCCATCAAATCCTGGCAGCAAGGAGGGATCTGAAGACTCCTCTGAGCGGTACAGGACACAGGAGACGAGGTCCCCACATTCTGCCAGCCATTCCCAGGCTCGCAGAATCCGGGAAAACCTGGAAGAACAGACGGGAACCTCTGGGAGCAGTGCCTCTGAGTCAGAAGATGAATGGGCCAGGGTTACCCGAACCAAAAAGGCCAATAAGGCAAAAAGGGCCTTGCTTAAGGACCCATTGAAGCAAATAAAGGCAATAAGGAGTGTCATCACGCCTTATCACAAGAACGCCAAGTACTCTGTTTGGGAACACTTGGAGCTCTATGAGCAAATGATGGAGACTTTCCATTTGAAGGACAGCCAAAGCTGTATCCAATATGTAAAGTGGACATTCTCCCCAGAGTACTCCAGTTTCTTTGCAGGGCTGGAGGACCAAATTCATTCCAGGTGGTCCACCTATAGGGCGGCCATATTAAAACATTTTTCTGTTCACAGAAATCCCCAAGAGGCTCGCAAGGCAGCCTACAATTTGCAGTGTGGGGAGGATCAGGCCCCACAAGAGTTTGTGCAAGAACTGAAACGTGCCTTTGCGCAGACCACCAGAAGGGTGCGCACAGACAGCAGAGAATTCGTCAATACGTTTTTCCATGCCTTGCCCAAATACATAATGACCCAGCTCGTGAGGGATTTTCACGAGAAAAGATCTTTAGACTGGGTCATTGAACAGGCTACCCGGATCTATGAGGTGCAGAAACCGGTAGATAGCAAAAGTAATGCCCAGAAAAACCCCAAAGCCAACAGCACCCCTGCTGCTGCCAAGGTGGCAGAGGTAAAGGTCACCCCCGTTTTGGATTTGGAGATGGGGGGGCCTAAAAACCTACCTGCACCTAATAATGCTAGGCCCAGAAGGTCCTTGGGCCAGTCACAGACAGGGAGCCAGCCCCACAAATGGGGTCCCTCGCTCTCCTGATTATGTAAGCCCCCGTTACAAGGGAAACAGACCCATCCTGGGTTATGTGTGGACTCCTCCAGCCCAAGGGGGGGGATCCAGCCAAGCACCTAGCCCAGGGAACTTCCCTCCTAACTTCCCACCGGAGGGCAGAAATTCTCCAAATCCTGGGCAGATCTTTTTCCCCAGGTATCCACCCAATTTCCAACCCCAAAATCATCCACCCTTCTTTCCCCAATTCCCTGAGCCCAGACAACCGAATCCGGGAGAGGGGAGGCCAAGGGTGGAGGGGTATCCAAATCTTTCCAACCCGGGGTACTACCAGAGAAGGGATAGCTACCCTTCCCGGGATCAGGCCAGGGGAGAAAACAGGGCCCCGTATCAGCCTGAGCGGGTTTCCCAATTAGAGCGCCAGGTCCAAAATATGGCACGGGATCTGGGTCAAATACTGAGGGCGCAGCAGAACCCTCAGATGGGCATGCCGGCACAGAATGCCCCAAACTCTGGACCTGGTACTCCAGAACAATGACGGGGGCAGCACCCCGATAACTCACCGGTTCCCAGGGAGGAGGCACAAAGGGAAGGGGGGTGTAAAGCCTTGGAGGAAGCATCCTTCCTCACTTGAAAACAGCCCCTGGAAACCCAGGAACCGGAAACAAAATCTCCGACCCCTGAAAGTCTGCCTCCTAAGGAGCAGAGGGGGGGTAGGAGAAACAAAAGACCCGAACAGACTTAGTTTGAGGAGGAGGTACAGATCTTCCAATTTGAGGGAGAGGGATCCTCAGAGGATCCTGGGAAAAGGATCTTCTCCTTCAGAGAGGGGGGAACTCCTCCCAAAGAAAAATGGGTCCCTAGGGATGCAAGTCCAGACTGGGGAGATGTGGAGACTGAGCTACCGCCGCCCACCATCTCATCCCAGAACCAACAGCAAGAAAATCCCCTGGTTCAAACCCATCCTGGTGACTGCCTCCAAAAAGGGGGGGGCGGCCCAGAACCAGAGCCAGGGGAACCCACAATGGCTCTGATCTCCAGTTGCCAACTTTTTCTTTCAGATTCCCAAGGCTCTCCACAGAATTCTGCCCAAATCTCTTCGCTAGCGAGGTCCAAAACCAGAAAGTTAGCCCACCAGTTGTCCAAAAATGTGCATTATCTGTGCCCCCTTGAGGAGAAGGAGGGAAGATATTATGCCCTGGTACAAGTACAGGGGCAGGGTACGATTTCAGCGCTAGTGGACACGGGATCTCAAGCTACCCTTCTGTCCAGAAGGGCCTTTGACGAACTGAATGCAGGAAGGGGAGAGAATTACCAAATTCCTCTCACCTCACTTCCTGGACAACTCCAGAACTTTGACCGGAAGGAAATTCCCGTCGAGGGGACGGCAGATTTGGACATTAAAATTGGGCGACACAAGTTGAAACACCCGGTCATAGTTGTGACTCCAGAGGGCACCCCTTGTTTACTAGGGAATGACCTCCTGAGAAGGTTGTCACCCCTAATAGATTGTGTAAACAAGGTCCTCTGGACCCAGACTAGCCGACCCATAAAATTAAAACAGAGTGTCAACCATGTTAGTTTAAACGGCACATGCCACATGGTTGAACAAAAATCTGACCAAGTAGAATTTCACTTCCAGAATAGCCAAATTCCAGACGTGACAGTAATAGCAGCAGGACAACAGACTGGTGATGGAGGGTCCTCTCTATTTCTGAAAATCAACCTTCCTTCCAGTCTAAAGTGGTACTCCACGCTGGAAGGAAACACTCTGAAATTCTATACTAATCCACAATCAGAAACTCCCACTCCTATAGTCCAGAAAGATGTGAAATCAGCTCAGAGCCTGGCTGATATTCAGCAAATTGGAGAGCAGTTGTTCATCCCTGTCCAATTAAATGATGGGAAGGACTCTGTTCTCGCTCGAGTGTGTGTGAACAACGGTAAGAGCTTCATCAGCGAAGCCATGTTCCGCCAACTCCCAAAAGATCCAGCCATTCCCACATTCAAACTGATAGACAAATGGGAAATGGACCTGGAAGCACCCAATTCCAAACATCTCCTGCCAAGCAGGTGTATGCTCAAAATCTCCATTGGCAACAAGAGCATAGTCCATAATTGTTGGGTCGTGCGAGACGTCACTGCCGCCTTTTACTTAGGCAGTGACATTCTCAATCGCTTTGCCATTAGTTTGGACCTAATAAACTTCAAAGCTTGGTCCCGATTAGCGGATAATCCCATGGGCTTTGATGATCCAGAAAAAGCATTTAGGTCAGCTCAATTGCTACCTTGTGCAGTTGAAATTCAGATCAAAGAGGAAGTCACCATCCCAGAAAGGACCCGACAATTCTCCCTGGAAGTGAAAGTTAAAAGAGGACAATATTTGCAAAACCCTGATGCTTACATATATCTAAATGCTTCTCTCCAACTGCAAGGGTTGGGGGTAAACCCAACTCCATTAGTCAACATTGAACATGACACCATTCTAATAGAGGTGGATAACAGCGACTTAAAGAGTATTACTCTAGCCGCAGGCACCATTATTGGAATGGCGGTTGATGACCGACATTTTTCCATAGATTTAGGTAATGAACTGTTAGGGCCAATCCCCAAGGACTGCTTTGACAGTGACAGTGATGACAATACAACACCAGACAGGATTTTTACCCGGCACGGGGGGAACTTCCTAGTGTACACTTCCTGCCCCTATGGTAAGGAAGATGTGACTTGTGACTTCAGGAGGGATGAGGTGATTTTCCAGGTCCATGAGGGCTGCCTTTCCCACCTGAAGCCTCCAGTCCAAATCAGCACTCTGACCAGGGACTTCTCCACCCAGCTGGAGGAGGCCGCTGAAATAGCCAAACCAGAAGTCTTTCCAGGCTTCAGGCAGATGGTGGAAGAGAGAGTCAACCTAGCTGACGCCTGTGTGACTCTGGAACAAAAGCAAAAGTTGAAACAAGTTTTCTTGGATTTCCAAGATCTCTTTGCGGTAGACTCATATGACTGTGGTCGCACTGACATCCACACAACAACAATCCCCACGGACCCTGGCATGACTCCTGTGTTTGTGAAGCAATATCGCTTGCCTCTCGCATCAATGGAGTCCCTTACTGAAATAATTAAGAACCTTGAGTCCCGGGGAATAATCCGTCCAGTCCACAGCACCTTCAATAATCCGGTGCTGGGAATATTAAAGCCAAACGGCCAGTGGAGACTCTGCGCCGACCTCAGGGAGCTCAACAAACGGGTCCATACTTCCCGATGGCCTCTGCCCTACATTGACCAAGGGCTGGCCCAGATCCAGGGGTCACAGGTATTCACTGCAATAGACCTGACCAATGGATACTGGACCGTGCCGGTCAGTAGGGAGGACCAATACAAACTGGCTTTTACCTTTGGGGGCCAGCAGTACACATGGACCCGGACTCCCTTCGGATACCTTAACTCCGGTAATGAGTTCAATATTTTCCTACATAAGGCCATGCCCGACCTGGGTGCGAGGGGTAACCTGGCTTATGTAGATGACGTCCTCATCAAAAGCTCAACTGTTGAGGAACACATAGCGGAGATCCGTTATGTTCTGACACAGTTGAGGGCCGCCGGAGCAAAACTTTCCTTTCAAAAAGCACAGTGGTCTAGAACCCGTGTTAATTTCTTGGGGCATGAGATTACTCCTCAGGGTCTCGGTCCCCAGGAAAAGAAAGTGGAAGCACTTCAGAAACTGAAAGACCCCACAACTCTGCGGGAACTAAGGAGCCTCCTTGGACTGACTAATTACAGCAGAAAGTTCATTGAGGGCTACGCAGAGATCACCAGACCCCTGATTCATCTCCTGAAGGGGGGACCAAGTGGGAATGGGGTCTAGAACAAACCGAGGCGGTAAAACAACTCAAAAGAAGCCTCTCACAAGCGCCTTGTCTAGCTTACCCTGTCAGAAACAAGGAATTCTTCCTGGAGACGGGGTTCTCTAATACGTGCTTGACAGCAGTATTATACCAAAAGCATGACAAGGTCAATAAAGTTATCTCCTATGCGAGCAAAACGTTATCCCCTGTGGAGGAAAAATTCAACGATTGTGAGAAGGCACTCCTGGCAACGGTGTGGGCATTGAAGAATTACCGCCCGTTTATCCAGGGGGAACACATCATAGTGGAGACTCCACACCAGCCTCTGCAATATCTCCAAAGTGATAGAATCCGGGCCGGAAATGTGAGTAATTCCCGAATTACTTCCTGGATTCTATCAATGCAAGGCTTTCCTGTGGAGGTCAGATATGGCCAAAACAAGAAGAGTCCCCTCGCGCAAGGTCTGGCTGACTTGCATGATTGTGCCAGAGAAAACTGTCTCGAGGACGAAAGTCTAAAAATCAAGGACAACACGGAGGCATACCTTAATTCCCCACACAAAGTCTTTGAAGAAGACAAGTGTGAGGGAATGCCCACTGTCTATGTGGATGGATGCTCGTACCATGTTGACAACAACGGGGAGAAAGAACTGGTGGCCGGCGTAGGGAATGCATGGGTGAATGAGTCCCCAGAACCCTCCGCTGGGTACAAAATTGGTCCCCGAAGTAGTCAGGTGGCAGAATTGATGGCTGTGCATCAGGCCATCCTCACTGCTGTCCAGCATCAACTCCACGAACTGGTCATAATCACAGATTCGGATTATGTACGGAACGGGTTCGTGGAGCACCTGGTTAATTGGAAAACCAGAGGCATGTTATGTGCTAACAACAAACCCTTGAAACATGGGAAGTTGATCCAAAACATTGATGATCTGGTCACCTCGAATGAGATGACCATCTATTGGAAAAAGATCAAGGGTCATTCCAAAGTAGAGGGACCAGACAAAACTGGAAATGACTTAGCTGATCAGCTGGCCAAAACCGGGGCCATCCAAGGGGATCTAATTGAGATTGAGTCCCTGTTGGGGGAAATCCAGGTCACTGCTATCACTAGGTCCCAGACAAATGCTCACAACGACCTTTCAATTGCACAATGGAGTAAGGAGACCCCTGATGCTGATTTGATTACCGCTCAGAAGGGGGATCCAATAATTGGTAAATTTTACCAGCACATTGAGGACCCTGAGAACTTTCCCCTGACGGATACCGATTACATTGGGAAAGAGGACCTGAGAGTGTTGATGAAATGTCCAAAAATTTTCCGAATCCAAGACGGTTTGCTGGTAAGGAAATCCAAAGCTGGCCACGATCAGTGGGTGGTTCCTACCTCATTCCGAAGCCTGATGTTAAGTCACGCCCATGATGCGGCCACCGCCGGTCATAGGGGGTTTCACACAACACTGGAAATCTTAAGAGAGGTTGCATACTGGCCACACATGGGGCAGGACCTTGACCAATACTTGAAGGGGTGTCTTGTGTGTGCACAATTTCAGCCATCATCCCTCACGCACTGTGCGCCTCTCCAAAAGAGGGGGATGACACTGCCATGGTCAGATTTACAAATCGACTTTGTAGGCCCCGTGATTCGCTCTGCTAGGGGGAATAAGTACATGTTGACTGTGACATGCTTGTTTACCAAGTGGGTGGAATGTTTCCCAGCCCCAAACTGCAAGGCAGAAACCGCAGCTGCCTTGATGATTAACCACATCTTTTCCCGTTTTGGTCTACCTCAAAGGATTGAGTCAGACAGGGGTAGCCACTTCACCAGTGAAGTAATGACAAAGATGTGGGAGATACTGGGGGTCAAAAGGAAGTTGCATATTGCTTACAGGCCAGCTTCTTCTGGGGCAGTAGAGAGATATAACCGAACCATTGTGAGCATATTAAAGAAGTTTGTGGCAGATTCTGGGCCAAGTTGGGATATCCGATTACCTCTGGTCCTAATGGCCATCAGATCTACCCCTTCATCTGCAACCAAAATGTCACCATTTGAGTTGATGACTGGACGCAAGATGGTGCTTCCTCAGCATTTGCTCTACAGGACCCAAGAGCAGACACTGATAAATGCCTCCACAACTCATGAGTATGTGGAGAATTTAAGGAAACACCTTCAACATGCTTTTGCTTACGCTCAGCGGAATCTAGAAAGATCGGCTGATATCATGAAGACCCACTATGACCTGAAGACTTCCAGGAAGGAATATCAGGTGGGGGACTGGGTCCATCTATACAACTTCCAAAGAAACCAGGCAAAACAGCGGAAATTCTTGCCTACATGGAAGGGACCCTTTGAGATCATCGACAAGATCTCCCCTGTGGCCTACAAGATCCGCATCCCCAAAGGCGGTTTGGCAGAGGGGGAAGACAAGTGGGTCCACATAAACCAGTTGAAATGTTGCCATCCCAGGCACACTCTGCAACAACTGGAGGAATCCTCTGGAATCCTAGCGGGTACTGTCTCAGACTAATTCAGTTCCAACTATAAAACATACCACATCTAGTCTCTAAAATATTGTGATTTGCATGAAACTGTCTCTTAGTTATACTGTTTTTGTTCAAAATAAGAATGTAATGTTTCGTTATGATGAAATGCATATGCTGCCCCACTATCTCAACAGTGGTGGAAAGACGTCTATGAGTAGGTATTGCCGCTCTTCCTTTGTCGTCCTAGGAGAAAGAAAACCTGGAGAATGACCAAGGAGGATGATCCGGAGACTGGGAGGATGACGCAAGGGGGCCCAGGGTACCGCCCAATATTCCCATCAGAACCGGCGAGGAGAACCGATCGATCCGACCGGATGGAGAAAAAGATGCTGAACTGTGCCATCTATTGGAAGAAGATGAGGAAACATCCCAGGTCTTGCGAGTCCCATTAGTGAAATAGAATGGCCATCGCAAGAGGGGGGCTTGTGGGATGTTTTTATCCACGCATCCAAGCCCTACCTCAAAACTGTGCAGTACTGACATGGAAAACATCATGATGGCCAGAGCTTCCCAGAAAATGCACAGGGAAATGCATGAAGAATAGGCTGCCACTCATTTTTGCCGATGTTATGGGCACAGAAGGACACGGCCTAAAACCACCATTGGACTACCCACACAGTAGTCTGAAACCATTGGGAATGGCAATGCTGATTGCCAAAAGCAAACCCATAACTGTTGGGAATTCATTTTCTTAAATCCCAAAAAGGGGTGCAGTACCAGTACTCACCACTATCAAAAAGCCAGCGTTTTAAAACAACACCAGATTTTACTTTTTTTGTGTAAAACTGAATAAATAAACCCAAAGCAGGCCAAAGAAAGACTTACTGAGAGGTGGATACAATGTAAAGTTATATTCTAAAGTGACTTTAAGGTTTATAACAAGACTGGCTGAGCTGTGGATTTCAGCAGTTTAAGTAAATTTGAACTGAAAGACACTAAAAATCTAAATGTTTAAAAGAAATGAGTGACCTATTTCTGAGTGTCACATAGGTTGCAATTGTTTAAATGTCATAGTTTTGAACTTAGAATCAGCATTCTAGCTGCATATGTAAAAAATTGTCTTGACTTAAACTGGGTAACAAAAAGTGACATTTTATCTGAAACCTGGCTTAAGGAACTGAATTCTGCCCACCAGCTACCCCCTATCAGGAGTGAAACTTGAGTCACAGCTGTGTTCCCAGGCCTATCTGCCTTTTGCTGGCCACACTAAGGATATGCCATCTCTCTGATAATTGAATTAAGGGGAACCCCCACAGAATACAGGAGCTCTGAACAAAGCCCTGTCCTGACTCAGGCAAATGTTTTATTGGCGGGAGTCGTAAATGCAGCTTCCTCCTGGAAGGACAGGGGAGGGGCACTGCCTGTGAGAGCAAGCTGGCTTGGCAGAACTGGAAAAACCAGAAATTCAACCTTGTGCTGGGGGGAAACCACACCCCTTTGGGGCCAGAACATAACTCTAACAAGATGAATAACTCATAGTACGGACTTGTGAAAATTATTTAAATGATACCATAATTCTTGTGATTTTTCTGCCCACATTTTAAGACGTGTTAGGACCCGGTGGTATGTTCAGGGGGGTTTTAGCGGAAAAGAGGATATTACTCAAAATATGTGCATGTGAAAAATCTGACACTTCATCAACTAATGTCCATACTCCTTGCGCACATGTGTGTAAATTTGGGTTAATGTCCGAAATTGCAAACCAGTTAAAAAGTGCAAAATATTGCCATTTCTGAATGCAAGCTCTCAGGAAGAGCAGATTTGGACAGGGTATACCTCCTGTGATATGTGAAGGGTGCATGTAATTTTAAACAAATGTGTACCTGTGCAAATATGTTTTTTGAGCAAATATAGATTGTGTGTAAAGTTGACAGGGGTGGGTTCTCTGTATCATAAACAGACCTCATCATGATGACACTTCATTTCATTCCCCAAATCAGGGGAGAAATGAAAGCTTGGCCAATGACAAGTGGAGAGGGGTAGAGCCTAGTGATGCTGCACACACACCCATTTTAAAAACAGATAAAAGCAGACAGACAGGACAGATAGGGACCTTCAAATCCATTTGCAGCGGGACGCTCTGCCGGGAAAATCCATACTTTACCTCCATCAATCTCTAGAGAAAGCTGTGCAGAAAGATCCAGACTTTAAATCCATCAATCTCCAGAATCCAGAGAGAGAGCAGAGCCCAGACCAGAGTCCAGTCTAAAAACCTGACCAGATCCGTGGCGAGGCCCATTCTAATTCAAGAATATAGTGTGAGTACCTAGTAGAACTGTGCAGAACCAATCTCTTAGTTAAAATAATATAATTCAATCTATTTTAATCTAAGTAGAACTGCCTCCTAACTGTCACCTGTCATTTGTAAAACTGTCACTTGTCATTTTCTATTTGCAAGCTGCACTTGTCTTTTTGAACTTTAAAATTTCAAATCTGAAAAACGACCTTTATTTAATCGCTCATATCTCCGTGACCGTTTGTCCTAGAGACTTGCAGTAACTTTCCTCTGAAAGCTGGGAATCGTGGCTTTTCTACGAACCTGGAACCGCATTCCTACCCCCTATAGTTTTGCCGCAATCGCGAAAAATGCACTCGCGAATTTTGCCGCGATTTGCAAATTTCTCCACGTGTGAAAACAGAAGCTTCTTGCTTTCAGTTGCCAAAAATTCGTTTAACCTGCTAGTTACACCCTAGATCCTTGCTAAAGTGACCCTGAACCTCTAGAGGGAATTAAAAGCATTTTAGCATATTTTTCACTTCATTGCCAGCACATATAAAAGCATTTTGGGCCTGTGTTTCCAACTTCTGTGGTCTAAGCTTGCTGGGGTGAACTGAATTACATTTGATTGCATTTCTGAGAACTGTGTGCTTTCCTTCCACTTCCTTGCATTGCATAAAGGGGGGAGGGGATTGCCAGAGAAAAGTGATTACATTGTTTTGTTGAACGCATATTGAGTATTTTCTGTACTGCATTTTCATTCCACCTTGCATCCATTTGAAACCATAAAGTATTGTTGCTATCTTATCCATCCTATAACCACTCATCATTGATTATAAAGAAGTGTGCTAGTGCCAGACTATCCATTATTGATTACTGCTCAGATTCAGTGTGATATTCAATTATTAAATTATTATAAAGTGTGATATATATATCTATTGTTTAAATTATCAAATAAACCTTTTAACGTGCAAAACAGAACTACTTCTTGGCTCAGTGGGGTCAGGGGGAGTCCAAGAGAGGGGTGTTATATAGGAGTAGTCATCCAGAACGCATGAACTGGACATAAAGATATATTAATAAGGGTTTCCATTCAGTATCCCAGACTAGGCATTGACTTAGCTGTAGTGTTGAATTGAATCCTCTTACAAATTGGGGGCTCGTGCCGGACGTTTGGATTAGATCTATCACTTGTGCAGATTAATACAGCGTGCCAGCTGACAAGATACACATATCCGGTCGGATCACACGCTGTGTTACGCTGTAAAGCACTCCTCAAAGGAACGCTCTAAGAAAAAGGTCTGTTTTGCAAAAATAAAATACTAATTTAGTCAGGACAGAGACCAATCTCTAGAATGACGACCTTAGTAGACATGAAAATAGCCAGAGAGCACTTCTTACATAAGTTATTTGTGAGAGGTGAGTGGACTCACCAGGACCGCATGGTCTGGTTGCAGGCCATCACGCAACAGGTCACTGAAACAGGGTCAGATATATGGGGAGATCAGGGTCCCCTACATGTGGCCCTGAGTGAACTATACATGGCTCCTAAAGCTAAGGATGAACAAGACAAGATGGTTAGGATAGCGGCATACCTGTACCTATATATGGGAGACATGCAGGATAAATGTACTGAAAGCCAAGATCTGGCGAATAAGCGACAGATGGCGTTAGAGAAGGTCCAATCTGACCTGGTCTCTTCTGAGCAGAGGCTGCAGGGGAGCCAGGAGTCAGAAAATGAGAGTAGACAGCACATCATTAAAATAAAGAAGGATATGGACATCCTGCAACAGGAAAAGGCTGACCAGGATACCAGATTTCTGGCCTTGCAGAAGGAGTACCAAGAAGGTTTGGACTCCCTACTGCAGAGCCAGAAAAATCTGGAGCAACAGTTAGACTTCAATAGGGCATGTGCTGAGCAGGTAGTCACCCTGCAAAGCCACCTAGATAGGGAGAAGGCAGAGAGCAATAAACTGATTTTGAAAGACCTGGATACCCAGGCAGAATTTGACCAGGAGCGTCAGAAAGCTGGTGCCTTTCAAAGGCAGAGGGACGACCTGGCGGCACAGATGCAGGCTCTTAGTCAGGAAAGGGGTACCTTAGGCCAGGAAGTCTGCCACTTAAAAAGAAAAATGGAAGAAAATCACCTGGCCCACCAGGGACTGGGTGACCTCCAAAAAGAACACCAGAACTTGTTAGAGCACACCAGGAAGGTGGAGGATGCTCTGGCAAGAAAGGAGCAGGCCAATAGGGACACAGCTCAGGAGGTAACCCTCCTGCAGCAAAGACTGGCCCAGTGCTCCAGGACCAATCAGGAAACACAGAGAGAGAATGAGGCTCTCTGCCAGCACAATGATAGGCTCCAACAACAGGTAGCGATGCAGGAGAGACTGATAGAGTCTAGTAAGGCCTTAACTGAGGAACTGAAGGCGCAGGCTCTTGCATTGCAACAGGGAGCAGGGGCGGATAGAGACCAAGTTCGCTGGGAAAGGGAAACTCCTGAGCATAACCTCAGGAGCCCTAGTACCAGAGGCCTTTATCTCTCTCAGTCCCTGGACTCTGCCACCCCCATGTCCCCTGGCGCACATGAGCACAGGGCCACAGGGATGGCAGATTACTATCCAGCCAGAAGCATGGGGCTCATAGGCCAGTACCACCCAGGAATGGAGGAGCGGGCATCCGGGTATGGGCACCCAAGCACAGTGCAATTTAGTGGGGAACCCCAGGAGAGTATGCCCATTAAGGGCATCCTGAAAACCTCTGCCCAGTTAGGTCAGTGGGGGGGTACCCATCAAATCCTGGCAGCAAGGAGGGATCTGAAGACTCCTCTGAGCGGTACAGGACACAGGAGACGAGGTCCCCACATTCTGCCAGCCATTCCCAGGCTCGCAGAATCCGGGAAAACCTGGAAGAACAGACGGGAACCTCTGGGAGCAGTGCCTCTGAGTCAGAAGATGAATGGACCAGGGTTACCCGAACCAAAAAGGCCAATAAGGCAAAAAGGGCCTTGCTTAAGGACCCATTGAAGCAAATAAAGGCAATAAGGAGTGTCATCACGCCTTATCACAAGAACGCCAAGTACTCTGTTTGGGAACACTTGGAGCTCTATGAGCAAATGATGGAGACTTTCCATTTGAAGGACAGCCAAAGCTGTATCCAATATGTAAAGTGGACATTCTCCCCAGAGTACTCCAGTTTCTTTGCAGGGCTGGAGGACCAAATTCATTGCAGGTGGTCCACCTATAGGGCGGCCATATTAAAACATTTTTCTGTTCACAGAAATCCCCAAGAGGCTCGCAAGGCAGCCTACAATTTGCAGTGTGGGGAGGATCAGGCCCCACAAGAGTTTGTGCAAGAACTGAAACGTGCCTTTGCGCAGACCACCAGAAGGGTGCGCACAGACAGCAGAGAATTCGTCAATACGTTTTTCCATGCCTTGCCCAAATACATAATGACCCAGCTCGTGAGGGATTTTCACGAGAAAAGATCTTTAGACTGGGTCATTGAACAGGCTACCCGGATCTATGAGGTGCAGAAACCGGTAGATAGCAAAAGTAATGCCCAGAAAAACCCCAAAGCCAACAGCACCCCTGCTGCTGCCAAGGTGGCAGAGGTAAAGGTCACCCCCGTTTTGGATTTGGAGATGGGGGGCCTAAAGACCTACCTGCACCTAATAATGCTAGGCCCAGAAGGTCCTTGGGCCAGTCACAGACAGGGAGCCAGGGAGGCAGCCCCACAAATGGGGTCCCTCTCTCTCCTGATTATGTAAGCCCCCGTTACAAGGGAAACAGACCCATCCTGGGTTATGTGTGGACTCCTCCAGCCCAAGGGGGGGGATCCAGCCAAGCACCTAGCCCAGGGAACTTCCCTCCTAACTTCCCACCGGAGGGCAGAAATTCTCCAAATCCTGGGCAGAACTTTTTCCCCAGGTATCCACCCAATTTCCAACCCCAAAATCATCCACCCTTCTTTCCCTAATTCCCTGAGCCCAGACAACCGAATCCGGGAGAGGGGAGGCCAAGGGTGGAGGGGTATCCAAATCTTCCCAACCCGGGGTACTACCAGAGAAGGGATAGCTACCCTTCCCGGGATCAGCCCAGGGGAGAAAACAGGGCCCCGTATCAGCCTGAGCGGGTTTCCCAATTAGAGAGCCAGGTCCAAAATATGGCACGGGATCTGGGTCAAATACTGAGGGCGCAGCAGAACCCTCAGATGGGCATGCCGGCACAGAATGCCCCAAACTCTGGACCTGGTACTCCAGAACAATGACGGGGGCAGCACCCCGATAACTCACCGGTTCCCAGGGAGGAGGCACAAAGGGAAGGGGGGTGTAAAGCCTTGCAGGAAGCTTCCTTCCTCACTTGTAAACAGCCCCTGGAAACCCAGGAACCGGAAACAAAATCTCCGACCCCTGAAAGTCTGCCTCCTAAGGAGCAGAGGGGGGGTAGGAGAAACAAAAGACCCGAACAGACTCAGTTTGAGGAGGAGGTACAGATCTTCCAATTTGAGGGAGAGGGATCCTCAGAGGATCCTGGGAAAAGGATCTTCTCCTTCAGAGAGGGGGGAACTCCTCCCAAAGAAAAATGGGTCCCTAGGGATGCAAGTCCAGACTGGGGAGATGTGGAGACTGAGCTACCGCTGCCCACCATCTCATCCCAGAACCAACAGCAAGAAAATCCCCTGGTTCAAACCCATCCTGGTGACTGCCTCCAAAAAGGGGGGGGCGGCCCAGAACCGGAGCCAGGGGAACCCACAATGGCTCTGATCTCCAGTTGCCAACTTTTTCTTTCAGATTCCCAAGGCTCTCCACAGAATTCTGCCCAAATCTCTTCGCTAGCGATGTCCAAAACCAGAAAGTTAGCCCACCAGTTGTCCAAAAATGTGCATTATCTGTGCCCCCTTGAGGAGAAGGAGGGAAGATATTATGCCCCGGTACAAGTACAGGGGCAGGGTACGATTTCAGCGCTGGTGGACACGGGATCTCAAGCTACCCTTCTGTCCAGAAGGGCCTTTGACGAACTGAATGCAGGAAGGGGAGAGAATTACCAAATTCCTCTCACCTCACTTCCTGGACAACTCCAGAACTTTGACCGGAAGGAAATTCCCGTCGAGGGGACGGCAGATTTGGACATTAAAATTGGGCGACACAAGTTGAAACACCCGGTCATAGTTGTGACTCCAGAGGGCACCCCTTGTTTACTAGGGAATGACCTCCTGAGAAGGTTGTCACCCCTAATAGATTGTGTAAACAAGGTCCTCTGGACCCAGACTAGCCGACCCATAAAATTAAAACAGAGTGTCAACCATGTTAGTTTAAACGGCACATGCCACATGGTTGAACAAAAATCTGACCAAGTAGAATTTCACTTCCAGAATAGCCAAATTCCAGACGTGACAGTAATAGCAGCAGGACAACAGACTGGTGATGGAGGGTCCTCTCTATTTCTGAAAATCAACCTTCCTTCCAGTCTAAAGTGGTACTCCACGCTGGAAGGAAACACTCTGAAATTCTATACTAATCCACAATCAGAAACTCCCACCCCTTTAGTCCAGAAAGATGTGAAATCAGCTCAGAGCCTGGCTGATATTCAGCAAATTGGAGAGCAGTTGTTCATCCCTGTCCAATTAAATGATGGGAAGGACTCTGTTCTCGCTCGAGTGTGTGTGAACAACGGTAAGAGCTTCATCAGCGAAGCCATGTTCCGCCAACTCCCAAAAGATCGGGCATTCCCACATTCAAACTGATAGACAAATGGGAAATGGACCTGGAAGCACCCAATTCCAAACATCTCCTGCCAAGCAGGTGTATGCTCAAAATCTCCATTGGCAACAAGAGCATAGTCCATAATTGTTGGGTCGTGCGAGACGTCACTGCCGCCTTTTACTTAGGCAGTGACATTCTCAATCGCTTTGCCATTAGTTTGGACCTAATAAACTTCAAAGCTTGGTCCCGATTAGCGGATAATCCCATGGGCTTTGATGATCCAGAAAAAGCATTTAGGTCAGCTCAATTGCTACCTTCTGCAGTTGAAATTCAGATCAAAGAGGAAGTCACCATCCCAGAAAGGACCCGACAATTCTCCCTGGAAGTGAAAGTTAAAAGAGGACAATATTTGCAAAACCCTGATGCTTACATACATCTAAATGCTTCTCTCCAACTGCAAGGGTTGGGGGTAAACCCAACTCCATTAGTCAACATTGAACATGACACCATTCTAATAGAGGTGGATAACAGCGACTTAAAGAGTATTACTCTAGCCGCAGGCACCATTATTGGAATGGCGGTTGATGACCGACATTTTTCCATAGATTTAGGTAATGAACTGTTAGGGCCAATCCCCAAGGACTGCTTTGACAGTGACAGTGATGACAATACAACACCAGACAGGATTTTTACCCGGCACGGGGGGAACTTCCTGGTGTACACTTCCTGCCCCTATGGTAAGGAAGATGTGACTTGTGACTTCAGGAGGGATGAGGTGATTTTCCAGGTCCATGAGGGCTGCCTTTCCCCCCTGAAGCCTCCAGTCCAAATCAGCACTCTGACCAGGGACTTCTCCACCCAGCTGGAGGAGGCCGCTGAAATAGCCAAACCAGAAGTCTTTCCAGGCTTCAGGCAGATGGTGGAAGAGAGAGTCAACCTAGCTGACGCCTGTGTGACTCTGGAACAAAAGCAAAAGTTGAAACAAGTTTTCTTGGATTTCCAAGATCTCTTTGCGGTAGACTCATATGACTGTGGTCGCACTGACATCCACACAACAACAATCCCCACGGACCCTGGCATTACTCCTGTGTTTGTGAAGCAATATCGCTTGCCTCTCGCATCAATGGAGTCCCTTACTGAAATAATTAAGAACCTTGAGTCCCGGGGAATAATCCGTCCAGTCCACAGCACCTTCAATAATCCGGTGCTGGGAATATTAAAGCCAAACGGCCAGTGGAGACTCTGCGCCGACCTCAGGGGGCTCAACAAACGGGTCCATACTTCCCGATGGCCTCTGCCCTACATTGACCAAGGGCTGGCCCAGATCCAGGGGTCACAGGTATTCACTGCAATAGACCTGACCAATGGATACTGGACCGTGCCGGTCAGTAGGGAGGACCAATACAAACTGGCTTTTACCTTTGGGGGCCAGCAGTACACATGGACCCGGACTCCCTTCGGATACCTTAACTCCGGTAATAAGTTCAATATTTTCCTACATAAGGCCATGCCCGACCTGGGTGCGAGGGGTAACCTGGCTTATGTAGATGACGTCCTCATCAAAAGCTCAACTGTTGAGGAACACATAGCGGAGATCCGTTATGTTCTGACACAGTTGAGGGCCGCCGGAGCAAAACTTTTCTTTCAAAAAGCACAGTGGTGTAGAACCCGTGTTAATTTCTTGGGGCATGAGATTACTCCTCAGGGTCTCGGTCACCAGGAAAAGAAAGTGGAAGCACTTCAGAAACTGAAAGACCCCACAACTCTGCGGGAACTAAGGAGCCTCCTTGGACTGGCTAATTACAGCAGAAAGTTCATTGAGGGCTACGCAGAGATCACCAGACCCCTGATTCATCTCCTGAAGGGGGGGACCAAGTGGGAATGGGGTCTAGAACAAGCCGAGGCGGTAAAACAACTCAAAAGAAGCCTCTCACAAGCGCCTTGCCTAGCTTACCCTGTCAGAAACAAGGAATTCTTCCTGGAGACGGGGTTCTCTAATACGTGCTTGACAGCAGTATTATACCAAAAGCATGACAAGGTCAATAAAGTAATCTCCTATGCGAGCAAAACGTTATCCCCTGTGGAGGAAAAATTCAACGATTGTGAGAAGGCACTCCTGGCAACGGTGTGGGCATTGAAGAATTACCGCCCGTTTATCCAGGGGGAACACATCATAGTGGAGACTCCACACCAGCCTCTGCAATATCTCCAAAGTGATAGAATCCGGGCCGGAAATGTGAGTAATTCCCGAATTACTTCCTGGATTCTATCAATGCAAGGCTTTCCTGTGGAGGTCAGATATGGCCAAAACAAGAAGAGTCCCCTCGCGCAAGGTGTGGCTGACTTGCATGATTGTGCCAGAGAAAACTGTCTCGAGGACGAAAGTCTAAAAATCAAGGACAACACGGAGGCATACCTTAATTCCCCACACAAAGTCTTTGAAGAAGACAAGTGTGAGGGAATGCCAACTGTCTATGTGGATGGATGCTCGTACCATGTTGACAACAACGGGGAGAAAGAACTGGTGGCCGGCGTAGGGAATGCATGGGTGAATGAGTCCCCAGAACCCTCCGCTGGGTACAAAATTGGTCCCCGAAGTAGTCAGGTGGCAGAATTGATGGCTGTGCATCAGGCCATCCTCACTGCTGTCCAGCATCAACTCCACGAACTGGTCATAATAACAGATTCGGATTATGTACGGAACGGGTTCGTGGAGCACCTGGTTAATTGGAAAACCAGAGGCATGTTATGTGCTAACAACAAACCCTTGAAACATGGGAAGTTGATCCAAAACATTGATGATCTGGTCACCTCGAATGAGATGACCATCTATTGGAAAAAGATCAAGGGTCATTCCAAAGTAGAGGGACCAGACAAAACTGGAAATGACTTAGCTGATCAGCTGGCCAAAACCGGGGCCATCCAAGGGGATCTAATTGAGATTGAGTCCCTGTTGGGGGAAATCCAGGTCACTGCTATCACTAGGTCCCAGACATATGCTCACAATGACCTTTCAATTGCACAATGGAGTAAGGAGACCCCTGATGCTGATTTGATTACCACTCAGAAGGGGGATCCAATAATTGGTAAATTTTACCAGCACATTGAGGACCCTGAGAACTTTCCCCTGATGGATACCGATTACATTGGGAAAGAGGACCTGAGAGTGTTGATGAAATGTCCAAAAATGTTCCGAATCCAAGACGGTTTGCTGGTAAGGAAATCCAAAGCTGGCCACGATCAGTGGCTGGTTCCTACCTCATTCCGAAGCCTGATGTTAAGTCACTCCCATGATGCGGCCACCGACGGTCATAGGGGGTTTCACACAACACTGGAAATCTTAAGAGAGGTTGCATACTGGCCAAGCATGGGGCAGGACCTTGACCAATACTTGAAGGGGTGTCTTGTGTGTGCACAATTTCAGCCATCATCCCTCACGCACCGTGCGCCAAAAGAGGGGGATGACACTGCCATGGTCAGATTTACAAATCGACTTTGTAGGCCCCGTGATTCGCTCTGCTAGGGGGAATAAGTACATGTTGACTGTGACATGCTTGTTTACCAAGTGGGTGGAATGTCTCCCAGCCCCAAACTGTAAGGCACCGCAGAAACCGCAGCTGCCTTGATGATTAACCACATCTTTTCCCGTTTTGGTCTACCTCAAAGGATTGAGTCAGACAGGGGTAGCCACTTCACCAGTGAAGTAATGACAAAGATGTGGGAGATACTGCGGGTCAAAAGGAAGTTGCATATTGCTTACAGGCCAGCTTCTTCTGGGGCAGTAGAGAGATATAACCGAACCATTGTGAGCATATTAAAGAAGATTGTGGGAGATTCTGGGCCAAGTTGGGATATCCGATTACCTCTGGTCCTAATGGCCATCAGATCTACCCCTTCATCTGCAACCAAAATGTCACCATTTGAGTTGATGACTGGACGCAAGATGGTGCTTCCTCAGCATTTGCTCTACAGGACCCAAGAGCAGACACTGATAAATGCCTCCACAACTCATGAGTATGTGGAGAATTTAAGGAAACACCTTCAACATGCTTTTGCTTACGCTCAGCGGAATCTAGAAAGATCGGCTGATAGCATGAAGACCCACTATGACCTGAAGACTTCCAGGAAGGAATATCAGGTGGGGGACCGGGTCCATCTATACAACTTCCAAAGAAACCAGGCAAAACAGCGGAAATTCTTGCCTACATGGAAGGGACCCTTTGAGATCATCGACAAGATCTCCCCTGTGGCCTACAAGATCCGCATCCCCAAAGGCGGTTTGGCAGAGGGGGAAGACAAGTGGGTCCACATAAACCAGTTGAAATGTTGCCATCCCAGGCACACTCTGCAACAACTGGAGGAATCCTCTGGAATCCTAGCGGGTACTGTCTCAGACTAATTCAGTTCCAACTATAAAACATACCACATCTAGTCTCTAAAATATTGTGATTTGCATGAAACTGTCTCTTAGTTATACTGTTTTTGTTCAAAATAAGAATGTAATGTTTCGTTATGATGAAATGCATATGCTGCCCCACTATCTCAACAGTGGTGGAAAGACGTCTATGAGTAGGTATTGCCGCTCTTCCTTTGTCGTCCTAGGAGAAAGAAAACCTGGAGAATGACCAAGGAGGATGATCCGGAGACTGGGAGGATGACGCAAGGGGGCCCAGGGTACCGCCCAATATTCCCATCAGGACCGGCGAGGAGAACCGATCGATCCGACCGGATGGAGAAAAAGATGCTGAACTGTGCCATCTATTGGAAGAAGATGAGGAAACATCCCAGGTCTTGCGAGTCCCATTAGTGAAATAGAATGGCCATCGCAAGAGGGGGGCTTGTGGGATGTTTTTATCCACGCATCCAAGCCCTACCTCAAAACTGTGCAGTACTGACATGGAAAACATCATGATGGCCAGAGCTTCCCAGAAAATGCACAGGGAAATGCATGAAGAATAGGCTGCCACTCATTTTTGCCGATGTTATGGGCACAGAAGGACACGGCCTAAAACCACCATTGGACTACCCACACAGTAGTCTGAAACCATTGGGAATGGCAATGCTGATTGCCAAAAGCAAACCCATAACTGTTGGGAATTCATTTTCTTAAATCCCAAAAAGGGGTGCAGTACCAGTACTCACCACTATCAAAAAGCCGGCGTTTTAAAACAACACCAGATTTTACTTTTTTTGTGTAAAACTGAATAAATAAACCCAAAGCAGGCCAAAGAAAGACTTACTGAGAGGTGGATACAATGTAAAGTTATATTCTAAAGTGACTTTAAGGTTTATAACAAGACTGGCTGAGCTGTGGATTTCAGCAGTTTAAGTAAATTTGAACTGAAAGACACTAAAAATCTAAATGTTTAAAAGAAATGAGTGACCTATTTCTGAGTGTCACATAGGTTGCAATTGTTTAAATGTCATAGTTTTGAACTTAGAATCAGCATTCTAGCTGCATATGTAAAAAATTGTCTTGACTTAAACTGGGTAACAAAAAGTGACATTTTATCTGAAACCTGGCTTAAGGAACTGAATTCTGCCCACCAGCTACCCCCTATCAGGAGTGAAACTTGAGTCACAGCTGTGTTCCCAGGCCTATCTGCCTTTTGCTGGCCACACTAAGGATATGCCATCTCTCTGATAATTGAATTAAGGGGAGCCCCCACAGAATACAGGAGCTCTGAACAAAGCCCTGTCCTGACTCAGGCAAATGTTTTATTGGCGGGAGTCGTAAATGGAGCTTCCTCCTGGAAGGACAGGGGAGGGGCACTGCCTGTGAGAACAAGCTGGCTTGGCAGAACTGGAAAAACCAGAAATTCAACCTTGTGCTGGGGGGAAACCACACCCCTTTGGGGCCAGAACATAACTCTAACAAGATGAATAACTCATAGTACGGACTTGTGAAAATTATTTAAATGATACCATAATTCTTGTGATTTTTCTGCCCACATTTTAAGACGTGTTAGGACCCGGTGGTATGTTCAGGGGGGTTTTAGCGGAAAAGAGGATATTACTCAAAATATGTGCATGTGAAAAATCTGACACTTCATCAACTAATGTCCATACTCCTTGCGCACATGTGTGTAAATTTGGGTTAATGTCCGAAATTGCAAACCAGTTAAAAAGTGCAAAATATTGCCATTTCTGAATGCAAGCTCTCAGGAAGAGCAGATTTGGACAGGGTATACCTCCTGTGATATGTGAAGGGTGCATGTAATTTTAAACAAATGTGTACCTGTGCAAATATGTTTTTTGAGCAAATATAGATTGTGTGTAAAGTTGACAGGGGTGGGTTCTCTGTATCATAAACAGACCTCATCATGATGACACTTCATTTCATTCCCCAAATCAGGGGAGAAATGAAAGCTTGGCCAATGACAAGTGGAGAGGGGTAGAGCCTAGTGATGCTGCACACACACCCATTTTAAAAACAGATAAAAGCAGACAGACAGGACAGATAGGGACCTTCAAATCCATTTGCAGCGGGACGCTCTGCCGGGAAAATCCATACTTTACCTCCATCAATCTCTAGAGAAAGCTGTGCAGAAAGATCCAGACTTTAAATCCATCAATCTCCAGAATCCAGAGAGAGAGCAGAGCCCAGACCAGAGTCCAGTCTAAAAACCTGACCAGATCCGTGGCGAGGCCCATTCTAATTCAAGAATATAGTGTGAGTACCTAGTAGAACTGTGCAGAACCAATCTCTTAGTTAAAATAATATAATTCAATCTATTTTAATCTAAGTAGAACTGCCTCCTAACTGTCACCTGTCATTTGTAAAACTGTCACTTGTCATTTTCTATTTGCAAGCTGCACTTGTCTTTTTGAACTTTAAAATTTCAAATCTGAAAAACGACCTTTATTTAATCGCTCATATCTCCGTGACCGTTTGTCCTAGAGACTTGCAGTAACTTTCCTCTGAAAGCTGGGAATCGTGGCTTTTCTACGAACCTGGAACCGCATTCCTACCCCCTATAGTTTTGCCGCAATCGCGAAAAATGCACTCGCGAATTTTGCCGCGATTTGCAAATTTCTCCACGTGTGAAAACAGAAGCTTCTTGCTTTCAGTTGCCAAAAATTCGTTTAACCTGCTAGTTACACCCTAGATCCTTGCTAAAGTGACCCTGAACCTCTAGAGGGAATTAAAAGCATTTTAGCATATTTTTCACTTCATTGCCAGCACATATAAAAGCATTTTGGGCCTGTGTTTCCAACTTCTGTGGTCTAAGCTTGCTGGGGTGAACTGAATTACATTTGATTGCATTTCTGAGAACTGTGTGCTTTCCTTCCACTTCCTTGCATTGCATAAAGGGGGGAGGGGATTGCCAGAGAAAAGTGATTACATTGTTTTGTTGAACGCATATTGAGTATTTTCTGTACTGCATTTTCATTCCACCTTGCATCCATTTGAAACCATAAAGTATTGTTGCTATCTTATCCATCCTATAACCACTCATCATTGATTATAAAGAAGTGTGCTAGTGCCAGACTATCCATTATTGATTACTGCTCAGATTCAGTGTGATATTCAATTATTAAATTATTATAAAGTGTGATATGTATATCTATTGTTTAAATTATCAAATAAACCTTTTAACGTGCAAAACAGAACTACTTCTTGGCTCAGTGGGGTCAGGGGGAGTCCAAGAGAGGGGTGTTATATAGGGGTAGTCATCCAGAACGCATGAACTGGACATAAAGATATATTAATAAGGGTTTCCATTCAGTATCCCAGACTAGGCATTGACTTAGCTGTAGTGTTGAATTGAATCCTCTTACAAATTGGGGGCTCGTGCCGGACGTTTGGATTAGATCTATCACTTGTGCAGATTAATACAGCGTGCCAGCTGACAAGATACACATATCCGGTCGGATCACACGCTGTGTTACGCTGTAAAGCACTCCTCAAAGGAACGCTCTAAGAAAAAGGTCTGTTTTGCAAAAATAAAATACTAATTTAGTCAGGACAGAGACCAATCTCTAGAATGACGACCTTAGTAGACATGAAAATAGCCAGAGAGCACTTCTTACATAAGTTATTTGTGAGAGGTGAGTGGACTCACCAGGACCGCATGGTCTGGTTGCAGGCCATCACGCAACAGGTCACTGAAACAGGGTCAGATATATGGGGAGATCAGGGTCCCCTACATGTGGCCCTGAGTGAACTATACATGGCTCCTAAAGCTAAGGATGAACAAGACAAGATGGTTAGGATAGCGGCATACCTGTACCTATATATGGGAGACATGCAGGATAAATGTACTGAAAGCCAAGATCTGGCGAATAAGCGACAGATGGCGTTAGAGAAGGTCCAATCTGACCTGGTCTCTTCTGAGCAGAGGCTGCAGGGGAGCCAGGAGTCAGAAAATGAGAGTAGACAGCACATCATTAAAATAAAGAAGGATATGGACATCCTGCAACAGGAAAAGGCTGACCAGGATACCAGATTTCTGGCCTTGCAGAAGGAGTACCAAGAAGGTTTGGACTCCCTACTGCAGAGCCAGAAAAATCTGGAGCAACAGTTAGACTTCAATAGGGCATGTGCTGAGCAGGTAGTCACCCTGCAAAGCCACCTAGATAGGGAGAAGGCAGAGAGCAATAAACTGATTTTGAAAGACCTGGATACCCAGGCAGAATTTGACCAGGAGCGCCAGAAAGCTGGTGCCTTTCAAAGGCAGAGGGACGACCTGGCGGCACAGATGCAGGCTCTTAGTCAGGAAAGGGATACCTTAGGCCAGGAAGTCTGCCACTTAAAAAGAAAAATGGAAGAAAATCACCTGGCCCACCAGGGACTGGGTGACCTCCAAAAAGAACACCAGAACTTGTTAGAGCACACCAGGAAGGTGGAGGATGCTCTGGCAAGAAAGGAGCAGGCCAATAGGGACACAGCTCAGGAGGTAACCCTCCTGCAGCAAAGACTGGCCCAGTGCTCCAGGACCAATCAGGAAACACAGAGAGAGAATGAGGCTCTCTGCCAGCACAATGATAGGCTCCAACAACAGGTAGCGATGCAGGAGAGACTGATAGAGTCTAGTAAGGCCTTAACTGAGGAACTGAAGGCGCAGGCTCTTGCATTGCAACAGGGAGCAGGGGCGGATAGAGACCAAGTTCGCTGGGAAAGGGAAACTCCTGAGCATAACCTCAGGAGCCCTAGTACCAGAGGCCTTTATCTCTCTCAGTCCCTGGACTCTGCCACCCCCATGTCCCCGGGCGCACATGAGCACAGGGCCACAGGGATGGCAGATTACTATCCAGCCAGAAGCATGGGGCTCATAGGCCAGTACCACCCAGGAATGGAGGAGCGGGCATCCGGGTATGGGCACCCAAGCACAGTGCAATTTAGTGGGGAACCCCAGGAGAGTAGGCCCATTAAGGGCATCCTGAAAACCTCTGCCCAGTTAGGTCAGTGGGGGGGTACCCATCAAATCCTGGCAGCAAGGAGGGATCTGAAGACTCCTCTGAGCGGTACAGGACACAGGAGACGAGGTCCCCACATTCTGCCAGCCATTCCCAGGCTCGCAGAATCCGGGAAAACCTGGAAGAACAGACGGGAACCTCTGGGAGCAGTGCCTCTGAGTCAGAAGATGAATGGACCAGGGTTACCCGAACCAAAAAGGCCAATAAGGCAAAAAGGGCCTTGCTTAAGGACCCATTGAAGCAAATAAAGGCAATAAGGAGTGTCATCACGCCTTATCACAAGAACGCCAAGTACTCTGTTTGGGAACACTTGGAGCTCTATGAGCAAATGATGGAGACTTTCCATTTGAAGGACAGCCAAAGCTGTATCCAATATGTAAAGTGGACATTCTCCCCAGAGTACTCCAGTTTCTTTGCAGGGCTGGAGGACCAAATTCATTGCAGGTGGTCCACCTATAGGGCGGCCATATGAAAACATTTTTCTGTTCACAGAAATCCCCAAGAGGCTCGCAAGGCAGCCTACAATTTGCAGTGTGGGGAGGATCAGGCCCCACAAGAGTTTGTGCAAGAACTGAAACGTGCCTTTGCGCAGACCACCAGAAGGGTGCGCACAGACAGCAGAGAATTCGTCAATACGTTTTTCCATGCCTTGCCCAAATACATAATGACCCAGCTCGTGAGGGATTTTCACGAGAAAAGATCTTTAGACTGGGTCATTGAACAGGCTACCCGGATCTATGAGGTGCAGAAACCGGTAGATAGCAAAAGTAATGCCCAGAAAAACCCCAAAGCCAACAGCACCCCTGCTGCTGCCAAGGTGGCAGAGGTAAAGGTCACCCCCGTTTTGGATTTGGAGATGGGGGGCCTAAAGACCTACCTGCACCTAATAATGCTAGGCCCAGAAGGTCCTTGGGCCAGTCACAGACAGGGAGCCAGGGAGGAAGCCCCACAAATGGGGTCCCTCGCTCTCCTGATTATGTAAGCCCCCGTTACAAGGGAAACAGACCCATCCTGGGTTATGTGTGGACTCCTCCAGCCCAAGGGGGGGGATCCAGCCAAGCACCTAGCCCAGGGAACTTCCCTCCTAACTTCCCACCGGAGGGCAGAAATTCTCCAAATCCTGGGCAGAACTTTTTCCCCAGGTATCCACCCAATTTCCAACCCCAAAATCATCCACCCTTCTTTCCCTAATTCCCTGAGCCCAGACAACCGAATCCGGGAGAGGGGAGGCCAAGGGTGGAGGGGTATCCAAATCTTCCCAACCCGGGGTACTACCAGAGAAGGGATAGCTACCCTTCCCGGGATCAGCCCAGGGGAGAAAACAGGGCCCCGTATCAGCCTGAGCGGGTTTCCCAATTAGAGCGCCAGGTACAAAATATGGCACGGGATCTGGGTCAAATACTGAGGGCGCAGCAGAACCCTCAGATGGGCATGCCGGCACAGAATGCCCCAAACTCTGGACCTGGTACTCCAGAACAATGACGGGGGCAGCACCCCGATAACTCACCGGTTCCCAGGGAGGAGGCACAAAGGGAAGGGGGGTGTAAAGCCTTGCAGGAAGCTTCCTTCCTCACTTGTAAACAGCCCCTGGAAACCCAGGAACCGGAAACAAAATCTCCGACCCCTGAAAGTCTGCCTCCTAAGGAGCAGAGGGGGGGTAGGAGAAACAAAAGACCCGAACAGACTCAGTTTGAGGAGGAGGTACAGATTTTCCAATTTGAGGGAGAGGGATCCTCAGAGGATCCTGGGAAAAGGATCTTCTCCTTCAGAGAGGGGGGAACTCCTCCCAAAGAAAAATGGGTCCCTAGGGATGCAAGTCCAGACTGGGGAGATGTGGAGACTGAGCTACCGCTGCCCACCATCTCATCCCAGAACCAACAGCAAGAAAATCCCCTGGTTCAAACCCATCCTGGTGACTGCCTCCAAAAAGGGGGGGGCGGCCCAGAACCGGAGCCAGGGGAACCCACAATGGCTCTGATCTCCAGTTGCCAACTTTTTCTTTCAGATTCCCAAGGCTCTCCACAGAATTCTGCCCAAATCTCTTCGCTAGCGATGTCCAAAACCAGAAAGTTAGCCCACCAGTTGTCCAAAAATGTGCATTATCTGTGCCCCCTTGAGGAGAAGGAGGGAAGATATTATGCCCCGGTACAAGTACAGGGGCAGGGTACGATTTCAGCGCTGGTGGACACGGGATCTCAAGCTACCCTTCTGTCCAGAAGGGCCTTTGACGAACTGAATGCAGGAAGGGGAGAGAATTACCAAATTCCTCTCACCTCACTTCCTGGACAACTCCAGAACTTTGACCGGAAGGAAATTCCCGTCGAGGGGACGGCAGATTTGGACATTAAAATTGGGCGACACAAGTTGAAACACCCGGTCATAGTTGTGACTCCAGAGGGCACCCCTTGTTTACTAGGGAATGACCTCCTGAGAAGGTTGTCACCCCTAATAGATTGTGTAAACAAGGTCCTCTGGACCCAGACTAGCCGACCCATAAAATTAAAACAGAGTGTCAACCATGTTAGTTTAAACGGCACATGCCACATGGTTGAACAAAAATCTGACCAAGTAGAATTTCACTTCCAGAATAGCCAAATTCCAGACGTGACAGTAATAGCAGCAGGACAACAGACTGGTGATGGAGGGTCCTCTCTATTTCTGAAAATCAACCTTCCTTCCAGTCTAAAGTGGTACTCCACGCTGGAAGGAAACACTCTGAAATTCTATACTAATCCACAATCAGAAACTCCCACTCCTTTAGTCCAGAAAGATGTGAAATCAGCTCAGAGCCTGGCTGATATTCAGCAAATTGGAGAGCAGTTGTTCATCCCTGTCCAATTAAATGATGGGAAGGACTCTGTTCTCGCTCGAGTGTGTGTGAACAACGGTAAGAGCTTCATCAGCGAAGCCATGTTCCGCCAACTCCCAAAAGATCGGGCATTCCCACATTCAAACTGATAGACAAATGGGAAATGGACCTGGAAGCACCCAATTCCAAACATCTCCTGCCAAGCAGGTGTATGCTCAAAATCTCCATTGGCAACAAGAGCATAGTCCATAATTGTTGGGTCGTGCGAGACGTCACTGCCGCCTTTTACTTAGGCAGTGACATTCTCAATCGCTTTGCCATTAGTTTGGACCTAATAAACTTCAAAGCTTGGTCCCGATTAGCGGATAATCCCATGGGCTTTGATGATCCAGAAAAAGCATTTAGGTCAGCTCAATTGCTACCTTATGCAGTTGAAATTCAGATCAAAGAGGAAGTCACCATCCCAGAAAGGACCCGACAATTCTCCCTGGAAGTGAAAGTTAAAAGAGGACAATATTTGCAAAACCCTGATGCTTACATACATCTAAATGCTTCTCTCCAACTGCAAGGGTTGGGGGTAAACCCAACTCCATTAGTCAACATTGAACATGACACCATTCTAATAGAGGTGGATAACAGCGACTTAAAGAGTATTACTCTAGCCGCAGGCACCATTATTGGAATGGCGGTTGATGACCGACATTTTTCCATAGATTTAGGTAATGAACTGTTAGGGCCAATCCCCAAGGACTGCTTTGACAGTGACAGTGATGACAATACAACACCAGACAGGATTTTTACCCGGCACGGGGGGAACTTCCTGGTGTACACTTCCTGCCCCTATGGTAAGGAAGATGTGACTTGTGACTTCAGGAGGGATGAGGTGATTTTCCAGGTCCATGAGGGCTGCCTTTCCCCCCTGAAGCCTCCAGTCCAAATCAGCACTCTGACCAGGGACTTCTCCACCCAGCTGGAGGAGGCCGCTGAAATAGCCAAACCAGAAGTCTTTCCAGGCTTCAGGCAGATGGTGGAAGAGAGAGTCAACCTAGCTGACGCCTGTGTGACTCTGGAACAAAAGCAAAAGTTGAAACAAGTTTTCTTGGATTTCCAAGATCTCTTTGCGGTAGACTCATATGACTGTGGTCGCACTGACATCCACACAACAACAATCCCCACGGACCCTGGCATTACTCCTGTGTTTGTGAAGCAATATCGCTTGCCTCTCGCATCAATGGAGTCCCTTACTGAAATAATTAAGAACCTTGAGTCCCGGGGAATAATCCGTCCAGTCCACAGCACCTTCAATAATCCGGTGCTGGGAATATTAAAGCCAAACGGCCAGTGGAGACTCTGCGCCGACCTCAGGGGGCTCAACAAACGGGTCCATACTTCCCGATGGCCTCTGCCCTACATTGACCAAGGGCTGGCCCAGATCCAGGGGTCACAGGTATTCACTGCAATAGACCTGACCAATGGATACTGGACCGTGCCGGTCAGTAGGGAGGACCAATACAAACTGGCTTTTACCTTTGGGGGCCAGCAGTACACATGGACCCGGACTCCCTTCGGATACCTTAACTCCGGTAATAAGTTCAATATTTTCCTACATAAGGCCATGCCCGACCTGGGTGCGAGGGGTAACCTGGCTTATGTAGATGACGTCCTCATCAAAAGCTCAACTGTTGAGGAACACATAGCGGAGATCCGTTATGTTCTGACACAGTTGAGGGCCGCCGGAGCAAAACTTTCCTTTCAAAAAGCACAGTGGTGTAGAACCCGTGTTAATTTCTTGGGGCATGAGATTACTCCTCAGGGTCTCGGTCCCCAGGAAAAGAAAGTGGAAGCACTTCAGAAACTGAAAGACCCCACAACTCTGCGGGAACTAAGGAGCCTCCTTGGACTGACTAATTACAGCAGAAAGTTCATTGAGGGCTACGCAGAGATCACCAGACCCCTGATTCATCTCCTGAAGGGGGGGACCAAGTGGGAATGGGGTCTAGAACAAGCCGAGGCGGTAAAACAACTCAAAAGAAGCCTCTCACAAGCGCCTTGCCTAGCTTACCCTGTCAGAAACAAGGAATTCTTCCTGGAGACGGGGTTCTCTAATACGTGCTTGACAGCAGTATTATACCAAAAGCATGACAAGGTCAATAAAGTAATCTCCTATGCGAGCAAAACGTTATCCCCTGTGGAGGAAAAATTCAACGATTGTGAGAAGGCACTCCTGGCAACGGTGTGGGCATTGAAGAATTACCGCCCGTTTATCCAGGGGGAACACATCATAGTGGAGACTCCACACCAGCCTCTGCAATATCTCCAAAGTGATAGAATCCGGGCCGGAAATGTGAGTAATTCCCGAATTACTTCCTGGATTCTATCAATGCAAGGCTTTCCTGTGGAGGTCAGATATGGCCAAAACAAGAAGAGTCCCCTCGCGCAAGGTGTGGCTGACTTGCATGATTGTGCCAGAGAAAACTGTCTCGAGGACGAAAGTCTAAAAATCAAGGACAACACGGAGGCATACCTTAATTCCCCACACAAAGTCTTTGAAGAAGACAAGTGTGAGGGAATGCCAACTGTCTATGTGGATGGATGCTCGTACCATGTTGACAACAACGGGGAGAAAGAACTGGTGGCCGGCGTAGGGAATGCATGGGTGAATGAGTCCCCAGAACCCTCCGCTGGGTACAAAATTGGTCCCCGAAGTAGTCAGGTGGCAGAATTGATGGCTGTGCATCAGGCCATCCTCACTGCTGTCCAGCATCAACTCCACGAACTGGTCATAATAACAGATTCGGATTATGTACGGAACGGGTTCGTGGAGCACCTGGTTAATTGGAAAACCAGAGGCATGTTATGTGCTAACAACAAACCCTTGAAACATGGGAAGTTGATCCAAAACATTGATGATCTGGTCACCTCGAATGAGATGACCATCTATTGGAAAAAGATCAAGGGTCATTCCAAAGTAGAGGGACCAGACAAAACTGGAAATGACTTAGCTGATCAGCTGGCCAAAACCGGGGCCATCCAAGGGGATCTAATTGAGATTGAGTCCCTGTTGGGGGAAATCCAGGTCACTGCTATCACTAGGTCCCAGACATATGCTCACAATGACCTTTCAATTGCACAATGGAGTAAGGAGACCCCTGATGCTGATTTGATTACCACTCAGAAGGGGGATCCAATAATTGGTAAATTTTACCAGCACATTGAGGACCCTGAGAACTTTCCCCTGATGGATACCGATTACATTGGGAAAGAGGACCTGAGAGTGTTGATGAAATGTCCAAAAATGTTCCGAATCCAAGACGGTTTGCTGGTAAGGAAATCCAAAGCTGGCCACGATCAGTGGCTGGTTCCTACCTCATTCCGAAGCCTGATGTTAAGTCACTCCCATGATGCGGCCACCGACGGTCATAGGGGGTTTCACACAACACTGGAAATCTTAAGAGAGGTTGCATACTGGCCAAGCATGGGGCAGGACCTTGACCAATACTTGAAGGGGTGTCTTGTGTGTGCACAATTTCAGCCATCATCCCTCACGCACCGTGCGCCAAAAGAGGGGGATGACACTGCCATGGTCAGATTTACAAATCGACTTTGTAGGCCCCGTGATTCGCTCTGCTAGGGGGAATAAGTACATGTTGACTGTGACATGCTTGTTTACCAAGTGGGTGGAATGTCTCCCAGCCCCAAACTGTAAGGCACCGCAGAAACCGCAGCTGCCTTGATGATTAACCACATCTTTTCCCGTTTTGGTCTACCTCAAAGGATTGAGTCAGACAGGGGTAGCCACTTCACCAGTGAAGTAATGACAAAGATGTGGGAGATACTGCGGGTCAAAAGGAAGTTGCATATTGCTTACAGGCCAGCTTCTTCTGGGGCATTAGAGAGATATAACCGAACCATTGTGAGCATATTAAAGAAGTTTGTGGCAGATTCTGGGCCAAGTTGGGATATCCGATTACCTCTGGTCCTAATGGCCATCAGATCTACCCCTTCATCTGCAACCAAAATGTCACCATTTGAGTTGATGACTGGACGCAAGATGGTGCTTCCTCAGCATTTGCTCTACAGGACCCAAGAGCAGACACTGATAAATGCCTCCACAACTCATGAGTATGTGGAGAATTTAAGGAAACACCTTCAACATGCTTTTGCTTACGCTCAGCGGAATCTAGAAAGATCGGCTGATAGCATGAAGACCCACTATGACCTGAAGACTTCCAGGAAGGAATATCAGGTGGGGGACCGGGTCCATCTATACAACTTCCAAAGAAACCAGGCAAAACAGCGGAAATTCTTGCCTACATGGAAGGGACCCTTTGAGATCATCGACAAGATCTCCCCTGTGGCCTACAAGATCCGCATCCCCAAAGGCGGTTTGGCAGAGGGGGAAGACAAGTGGGTCCACATAAACCAGTTGAAATGTTGCCATCCCAGGCACACTCTGCAACAACTGGAGGAATCCTCTGGAATCCTAGCGGGTACTGTCTCAGACTAATTCAGTTCCAACTATAAAACATACCACATCTAGTCTCTAAAATATTGTGATTTGCATGAAACTGTCTCTTAGTTATACTGTTTTTGTTCAAAATAAGAATGTAATGTTTCGTTATGATGAAATGCATATGCTGCCCCACTATCTCAACAGTGGTGGAAAGACGTCTATGAGTAGGTATTGCCGCTCTTCCTTTGTCGTCCTAGGAGAAAGAAAACCTGGAGAATGACCAAGGAGGATGATCCGGAGACTGGGAGGATGACGCAAGGGGGCCCAGGGTACCGCCCAATATTCCCATCAGGACCGGCGAGGAGAACCGATCGATCCGACCGGATGGAGAAAAAGATGCTGAACTGTGCCATCTATTGGAAGAAGATGAGGAAACATCCCAGGTCTTGCGAGTCCCATTAGTGAAATAGAATGGCCATCGCAAGAGGGGGGCTTGTGGGATGTTTTTATCCACGCATCCAAGCCCTACCTCAAAACTGTGCAGTACTGACATGGAAAACATCATGATGGCCAGAGCTTCCCAGAAAATGCACAGGGAAATGCATGAAGAATAGGCTGCCACTCATTTTTGCCGATGTTATGGGCACAGAAGGACACGGCCTAAAACCACCATTGGACTACCCACACAGTAGTCTGAAACCATTGGGAATGGCAATGCTGATTGCCAAAAGCAAACCCATAACTGTTGGGAATTCATTTTCTTAAATCCCAAAAAGGGGTGCAGTACCAGTACTCACCACTATCAAAAAGCCGGCGTTTTAAAACAACACCAGATTTTACTTTTTTTGTGTAAAACTGAATAAATAAACCCAAAGCAGGCCAAAGAAAGACTTACTGAGAGGTGGATACAATGTAAAGTTATATTCTAGAGTGACTTTAAGGTTTATAACAAGACTGGCTGAGCTGTGGATTTCAGCAGTTTAAGTAAATTTGAACTGAAAGACACTAAAAATCTAAATGTTTAAAAGAAATGAGTGACCTATTTCTGAGTGTCACATAGGTTGCAATTGTTTAAATGTCATAGTTTTGAACTTAGAATCAGCATTCTAGCTGCATATGTAAAAAATTGTCTTGACTTAAACTGGGTAACAAAAAGTGACATTTTATCTGAAACCTGGCTTAAGGAACTGAATTCTGCCCACCAGCTACCCCCTATCAGGAGTGAAACTTGAGTCACAGCTGTGTTCCCAGGCCTATCTGCCTTTTGCTGGCCACACTAAGGATATGCCATCTCTCTGATAATTGAATTAAGGGGAGCCCCCACAGAATACAGGAGCTCTGAACAAAGCCCTGTCCTGACTCAGGCAAATGTTTTATTGGCGGGAGTCGTAAATGGAGCTTCCTCCTGGAAGGACAGGGGAGGGGCACTGCCTGTGAGAGCAAGCTGGCTTGGCAGAACTGGAAAAACCAGAAATTCAACCCTGTGCTGGGGGGAAACCACACCCCTTTGGGGCCAGAACATAACTCTAACAAGATGAATAACTCATAGTACGGACTTGTGAAAATTATTTAAATGATACCATAATTCTTGTGATTTTTCTGCCCACATTTTAAGACGTGTTAGGACCCGGTGGTATGTTCAGGGGGGTTTTAGCGGAAAAGAGGATATTACTCAAAATATGTGCATGTGAAAAATCTGACACTTCATCAACTAATGTCCATACTCCTTGCGCACATGTGTGTAAATTTGGGTTAATGTCCGAAATTGCAAACCAGTTAAAAAGTGCAAAATATTGCCATTTCTGAATGCAAGCTCTCAGGAAGAGCAGATTTGGACAGGGTATACCTCCTGTGATATGTGAAGGGTGCATGTAATTTTAAACAAATGTGTACCTGTGCAAATATGTTTTTTGAGCAAATATAGATTGTGTGTAAAGTTGACAGGGGTGGGTTCTCTGTATCATAAACAGACCTCATCATGATGACACTTCATTTCATTCCCCAAATCAGGGGAGAAATGAAAGCTTGGCCAATGACAAGTGGAGAGGGGTAGAGCCTAGTGATGCTGCACACACACCCATTTTAAAAACAGATAAAAGCAGACAGACAGGACAGATAGGGACCTTCAAATCCATTTGCAGCGGGACGCTCTGCCGGGAAAATCCATACTTTACCTCCATCAATCTCTAGAGAAAGCTGTGCAGAAAGATCCAGACTTTAAATCCATCAATCTCCAGAATCCAGAGAGAGAGCAGAGCCCAGACCAGAGTCCAGTCTAAAAACCTGACCAGATCCGTGGCGAGGCCCATTCTAATTCAAGAATATAGTGTGAGTACCTAGTAGAACTGTGCAGAACCAATCTCTTAGTTAAAATAATATAATTCAATCTATTTTAATCTAAGTAGAACTGCCTCCTAACTGTCACCTGTCATTTGTAAAACTGTCACTTGTCATTTTCTATTTGCAAGCTGCACTTGTCTTTTTGAACTTTAAAATTTCAAATCTGAAAAACGACCTTTATTTAATCGCTCATATCTCCGTGACCGTTTGTCCTAGAGACTTGCAGTAACTTTCCTCTGAAAGCTGGGAATCGTGGCTTTTCTACGAACCTACCCCCTATAGTTTTGCCGCAATCGCGAAAAACGCACTCGCGAATTTTGCCGCGATTTGCAAATTTCTCCACGTGTGAAAACAGAAGCTTCTTGCTTTCAGTTGCCAAAAATTCGTTTAACCTGCTAGTTACACCCTAGATCCTTGCTAAAGTGACCCTGAACCTCTAGAGGGAATTAAAAGCATTTTAGCATATTTTTCACTTCATTGCCAGCACATATAAAAGCATTTTGGGCCTGTGTTTCCAACTTCTGTGGTCTAAGCTTGCTGGGGTGAACTGAATTACATTTGATTGCATTTCTGAGAACTGTGTGCTTTCCTTCCACTTCCTTGCATTGCATAAAGGGGGGAGGGGATTGCCAGAGAAAAGTGATTACATTGTTTTGTTGAACGCATATTGAGTATTTTCTGTACTGCATTTTCATTCCACCTTGCATCCATTTGAAACCATAAAGTATTGTTGCTATCTTATCCATCCTATAACCACTCATCATTGATTATAAAGAAGTGTGCTAGTGCCAGACTATCCATTATTGATTACTGCTCAGATTCAGTGTGATATTCAATTATTAAATTATTATAAAGTGTGATATATATATCTATTGTTTAAATTATCAAATAAACCTTTTAACGTGCAAAACAGAACTACTTCTTGGCTCAGTGGGGTCAGGGGGAGTCCAAGAGAGGGGTGTTATATAGGGGTAGTCATCCAGAACGCATGAACTGGACATAAAGATATATTAATAAGGGTTTCCATTCAGTATCCCAGACTAGGCATTGACTTAGCTGTAGTGTTGAATTGAATCCTCTTACAAATTGGGGGCTCGTGCCGGACGTTTGGATTAGATCTATCACTTGTGCAGATTAATACAGCGTGCCAGCTGACAAGATACACATATCCGGTCGGATCACACGCTGTGTTACGCTGTAAAGCACTCCTCAAAGGAACGCTCTAAGAAAAAGGTCTGTTTTGCAAAAATAAAATACTAATTTAGTCAGGACAGAGACCAATCTCTAGAATGACGACCTTAGTAGACATGAAAATAGCCAGAGAGCACTTCTTACATAAGTTATTTGTGAGAGGTGAGTGGACTCACCAGGACCGCATGGTCTGGTTGCAGGCCATCACGCAACAGGTCACTGAAACAGGGTCAGATATATGGGGAGATCAGGGTCCCCTACATGTGGCCCTGAGTGAACTATACATGGCTCCTAAAGCTAAGGATGAACAAGACAAGATGGTTAGGATAGCGGCATACCTGTACCTATATATGGGAGACATGCAGGATAAATGTACTGAAAGCCAAGATCTGGCGAATAAGCGACAGATGCCGTTAGAGAAGGTCCAATCTGACCTGGTCTCTTCTGAGCAGAGGCTGCAGGGGAGCCAGGAGTCAGAAAATGAGAGTAGACAGCACATCATTAAAATAAAGAAGGATATGGACATCCTGCAACAGGAAAAGGCTGACCAGGATACCAGATTTCTGGCCTTGCAGAAGGAGTACCAAGAAGGTTTGGACTCCCTACTGCAGAGCCAGAAAAATCTGGAGCAACAGTTAGACTTCAATAGGGCATGTGCTGAGCAGGTAGTCACCCTGCAAAGCCACCTAGATAGGGAGAAGGCAGAGAGCAATAAACTGATTTTGAAAGACCTGGATACCCAGGCAGAATTTGACCAGGAGCGCCAGAAAGCTGGTGCCTTTCAAAGGCAGAGGGACGACCTGGCGGCACAGATGCAGGCTCTTAGTCAGGAAAGGGATACCTTAGGCCAGGAAGTCTGCCACTTAAAAAGAAAAATGGAAGAAAATCACCTGGCCCACCAGGGACTGGGTGACCTCCAAAAAGAACACCAGAACTTGTTAGAGCACACCAGGAAGGTGGAGGATGCTCTGGCAAGAAAGGAGCAGGCCAATAGGGACACAGCTCAGGAGGTAACCCTCCTGCAGCAAAGACTGGCCCAGTGCTCCAGGACCAATCAGGAAACACAGAGAGAGAATGAGGCTCTCTGCCAGCACAATGATAGGCTCCAACAACAGGTAGCGATGCAGGAGAGACTGATAGAGTCTAGTAAGGCCTTAACTGAGGAACTGAAGGCGCAGGCTCTTGCATTGCAACAGGGAGCAGGGGCGGATAGAGACCAAGTTCGCTGGGAAAGGGAAACTCCTGAGCATAACCTCAGGAGCCCTAGTACCAGAGGCCTTTATCTCTCTCAGTCCCTGGACTCTGCCACCCCCATGTCCCCGGGCGCACATGAGCACAGGGCCACAGGGATGGCAGATTACTATCCAGCCAGAAGCATGGGGCTCATAGGCCAGTACCACCCAGGAATGGAGGAGCGGGCATCCGGGTATGGGCACCCAAGCACAGTGCAATTTAGTGGGGAACCCCAGGAGAGTAGGCCCATTAAGGGCATCCTGAAAACCTCTGCCCAGTTAGGTCAGTGGGGGGGTACCCATCAAATCCTGGCAGCAAGGAGGGATCTGAAGACTCCTCTGAGCGGTACAGGACACAGGAGACGAGGTCCCCACATTCTGCCAGCCATTCCCAGGCTCGCAGAATCCGGGAAAACCTGGAAGAACAGACGGGAACCTCTGGGAGCAGTGCCTCTGAGTCAGAAGATGAATGGACCAGGGTTACCCGAACCAAAAAGGCCAATAAGGCAAAAAGGGCCTTGCTTAAGGACCCATTGAAGCAAATAAAGGCAATAAGGAGTGTCATCACGCCTTATCACAAGAACGCCAAGTACTCTGTTTGGGAACACTTGGAGCTCTATGAGCAAATGATGGAGACTTTCCATTTGAAGGACAGCCAAAGCTGTATCCAATATGTAAAGTGGACATTCTCCCCAGAGTACTCCAGTTTCTTTGCAGGGCTGGAGGACCAAATTCATTCCAGGTGGTCCACCTATAGGGCGGCCATATTAAAACATTTTTCTGTTCACAGAAATCCCCAAGAGGCTCGCAAGGCAGCCTACAATTTGCAGTGTGGGGAGGATCAGACCCCACAAGAGTTTGTGCAAGAACTGAAACGTGCCTTTGCGCAGACCACCAGAAGGGTGCGCACAGACAGCAGAGAATTCGTCAATACGTTTTTCCATGCCTTGCCCAAATACATAATGACCCAGCTCGTGAGGGATTTTCACGAGAAAAGATCTTTAGACTGGGTCATTGAACAGGCTACCCGGATCTATGAGGTGCAGAAACCGGTAGATAGCAAAAGTAATGCCCAGAAAAACCCCAAAGCCAACAGCACCCCTGCTGCTGCCAAGGTGGCAGAGGTAAAGGTCACCCCCGTTTTGGATTTGGAGATGGGGGGGCCTAAAAACCTACCTGCACCTAATAATGCTAGGCCCAGAAGGTCCTTGGGCCAGTCACAGACAGGGAGCCAGCCCCACAAATGGGGTCCCTCGCTCTCCTGATTATGTAAGCCCCCGTTACAAGGGAAACAGACCCATCCTGGGTTATGTGTGGACTCCTCCAGCCCAAGGGGGGGGATCCAGCCAAGCACCTAGCCCAGGGAACTTCCCTCCTAACTTCCCACCGGAGGGCAGAAATTCTCCAAATCCTGGGCAGAACTTTTTCCCCAGGTATCCACCCAATTTCCAACCCCAAAATCATCCACCCTTCTTTCCCCAATTCCCTGAGCCCAGACAACCGAATCCGGGAGAGGGGAGGCCAAGGGTGGAGGGGTATCCAAATCTTTCCAACCCGGGGTACTACCAGAGAAGGGATAGCTACCCTTCCCGGGATCAGCCCAGGGGAGAAAACAGGGCCCCGTATCAGCCTGAGCGGGTTTCCCAATTAGAGCGCCAGGTCCAAAATATGGCACGGGATCTGGGTCAAATACTGAGGGCGCAGCAGAACCCTCAGATGGGCATGCCGGCACAGAATGCCCCAAACTCTGGACCTGGTACTCCAGAACAATGACGGGGGCAGCACCCCGATAACTCACCGGTTCCCAGGGAGGAGGCACAAAGGGAAGGGGGGTGTAAAGCCTTGGAGGAAGCTTCCTTCCTCACTTGAAAACAGCCCCTGGAAACCCAGGAACCGGAAACAAAATCTCCGACCCCTGAAAGTCTGCCTCCTAAGGAGCAGAGGGGGGGTAGGAGAAACAAAAGACCCGAACAGACTCAGTTTGAGGAGGAGGTACAGATCTTCCAATTTGAGGGAGAGGGATCCTCAGAGGATCCTGGGAAAAGGATCTTCTCCTTCAGAGAGGGGGGAACTCCTCCCAAAGAAAAATGGGTCCCTAGGGATGCAAGTCCAGACTGGGGAGATGTGGAGACTGAGCTACCGCCGCCCACCATCTCATCCCAGAACCAACAGCAAGAAAATCCCCTGGTTCAAACCCATCCTGGTGACTGCCTCCAAAAAGGGGGGGGCGGCCCAGAACCGGAGCCAGGGGAACCCACAATGGCTCTGATCTCCAGTTGCCAACTTTTTCTTTCAGATTCCCAAGGCTCTCCACAGAATTCTGCCCAAATCTCTTCGCTAGCGATGTCCAAAACCAGAAAGTTAGCCCACCAGTTGTCCAAAAATGTGCATTATCTGTGCCCCCTTGAGGAGAAGGAGGGAAGATATTATGCCCCGGTACAAGTACAGGGGCAGGGTACGATTTCAGCGCTGGTGGACACGGGATCTCAAGCTACCCTTCTGTCCAGAAGGGCCTTTGACGAACTGAATGCAGGAAGGGGAGAGAATTACCAAATTCCTCTCACCTCACTTCCTGGACAACTCCAGAACTTTGACCGGAAGGAAATTCCCGTCGAGGGGACGGCAGATTTGGACATTAAAATTGGGCGACACAAGTTGAAACACCCGGTCATAGTTGTGACTCCAGAGGGCACCCCTTGTTTACTAGGGAATGACCTCCTGAGAAGGTTGTCACCCCTAATAGATTGTGTAAACAAGGTCCTCTGGACCCAGACTAGCCGACCCATAAAATTAAAACAGAGTGTCAACCATGTTAGTTTAAACGGCACATGCCACATGGTTGAACAAAAATCTGACCAAGTAGAATTTCACTTCCAGAATAGCCAAATTCCAGACGTGACAGTAATAGCAGCAGGACAACAGACTGGTGATGGAGGGTCCTCTCTATTTCTGAAAATCAACCTTCCTTCCAGTCTAAAGTGGTACTCCACGCTGGAAGGAAACACTCTGAAATTCTATACTAATCCACAATCAGAAACTCCCACTCCTATAGTCCAGAAAGATGTGAAATCAGCTCAGAGCCTGGCTGATATTCAGCAAATTGGAGAGCAGTTGTTCATCCCTGTCCAATTAAATGATGGGAAGGACTCTGTTTTTGCTCGAGTGTGTGTGAACAACGGTAAGAGCTTCATCAGCGAAGCCATGTTCCGCCAACTCCCAAAAGATCCAGCCATTCCCACATTCAAACTGATAGACAAATGGGAAATGGACCTGGAAGCACCCAATTCCAAACATCTCCTGCCAAGCAGGTGTATGCTCAAAATCTCCATTGGCAACAAGAGCATAGTCCATAATTGTTGGGTCGTGCGAGACGCCACTGCCGCCTTTTACTTAGGCAGTGACATTCTCAATCGCTTTGCCATTAGTTTGGACCTAATAAACTTCAAAGCTTGGTCCCGATTAGTGGATAATCCCATGGGCTTTGATGATCCAGAAAAAGCATTTAGGTCAGCTCAATTGCTACCTTGTGCAGTTGAAATTCAGATCAAAGAGGAAGTCACCATCCCAGAAAGGACCCGACAATTCTCCCTGGAAGTGAAAGTTAAAAGAGGACAATATTTGCAAAACCCTGATGCTTACATACATCTAAATGCTTCTCTCCAACTGCAAGGGTTGGGGGTAAACCCAACTCCATTAGTCAACATTGAACATGACACCATTCTAATAGAGGTGGATAACAGCGACTTAAAGAGTATTACTCTAGCCGCAGGCACCATTATTGGAATGGCGGTTGATGACCGACATTTTTCCATAGATTTAGGTAATGAACTGTTAGGGCCAATCCCCAAGGACTGCTTTGACAGTGACAGTGATGACAATACAACACCAGACAGGATTTTTACCCGGCACGGGGGGAACTTCCTAGTGTACACTTCCTGCCCCTATGGTAAGGAAGATGTGACTTGTGACTTCAGGAGGGATGAGGTGATTTTCCAGGTCCATGAGGGCTGCCTTTCCCACCTGAAGCCTCCAGTCCAAATCAGCACTCTGACCAGGGACTTCTCCACCCAGCTGGAGGAGGCCGCTGAAATAGCCAAACCAGAAGTCTTTCCAGGCTTCAGGCAGATGGTGGAAGAGAGAGTCAACCTAGCTGACGCCTGTGTGACTCTGGAACAAAAGCAAAAGTTGAAACAAGTTTTCTTGGATTTCCAAGATCTCTTTGCGGTAGACTCATATGACTGTGGTCGCACTGACATCCACACAACAACAATCCCCACGGACCCTGGCATGACTCCTGTGTTTGTGAAGCAATATCGCTTGCCTCTCGCATCAATGGAGTCCCTTACTGAAATAATTAAGAACCTTGAGTCCCGGGGAATAATCCGTCCAGTCCACAGCACCTTCAATAATCCGGTGCTGGGAATATTAAAGCCAAACGGCCAGTGGAGACTCTGCGCCGACCTGAGGGAGCTCAACAAACGGGTCCATACTTCCCGATGGCCTCTGCCCTACATTGACCAAGGGCTGGCCCAGATCCAGGGGTCACAGGTATTCACTGCAATAGACCTGACCAATGGATACTGGACCGTGCCGGTCAGTAGGGAGGACCAATACAAACTGGCTTTTACCTTTGGGGGCCAGCAGTACACATGGACCCGGACTCCCTTCGGATACCTTAACTCCGGTAATGAGTTCAATATTTTCCTACATAAGGCCATGCCCGACCTGGGTGCGAGGGGTAACCTGGCTTATGTAGATGACGTCCTCATCAAAAGCTCAACTGTTGAGGAACACATAGCGGAGATCCGTTATGTTCTGACACAGTTGAAGGCTGCCGGAGCAAAACTTTCCTTTCAAAAAGCACAGTGGTGTAGAACCCGTGTTAATTTCTTGGGGCATGAGATTACTCCTCAGGGTCTCGGTCCCCAGGAAAAGAAAGTGGAAGCACTTCAGAAACTGAAAGACCCCACAACTCTGCGGGAACTAAGGAGCCTCCTTGGACTGACTAATTACAGCAGAAAGTTCATTGAGGGCTACGCAGAGATCACCAGACCCCTGATTCATCTCCTGAAGGGGGGGACCAAGTGGGAATGGGGTCTAGAACAAACCGAGGCGGTAAAACAACTCAAAAGAAGCCTCTCACAAGCGCCTTGTCTAGCTTACCCTGTCAGAAACAAGGAATTCTTCCTGGAGACGGGGTTCTCTAATACGTGCTTGACAGCAGTATTATACCAAAAGCATGACAAGGTCAATAAAGTTATCTCCTATGCGAGCAAAACGTTATCCCCTGTGGAGGAAAAATTCAACGATTGTGAGAAGGCACTCCTGGCAACGGTGTGGGCATTGAAGAATTACCGGCCGTTTATCCAGGGGGAACACATCATAGTGGAGACTCCACACCAGCCTCTGCAATATCTCCAAAGTGATAGAATCCGGGCCGGAAATGTGAGTAATTCCCGAATTACTTCCTGGATTCTATCAATGCAAGGCTTTCCTGTGGAGGTCAGATATGGCCAAAACAAGAAGAGTCCCCTCGCGCAAGGTCTGGCTGACTTGCATGATTGTGCCAGAGAAAACTGTCTCGAGGACGAAAGTCTAAAAATCAAGGACAACACGGAGGCATACCTTAATTCCCCACACAAAGTCTTTGAAGAAGACAAGTGTGAGGGAATGCCCACTGTCTATGTGGATGGATGCTCGTACCATGTTGACAACAACGGGGAGAAAGAACTGGTGGCCGGCGTAGGGAATGCATGGGTGAATGAGTCCCCAGAACCCTCCGCTGGGTACAAAATTGGTCCCCGAAGTAGTCAGGTGGCAGAATTGATGGCTGTGCATCAGGCCATCCTCACTGCTGTCCAGCATCAACTCCACGAACTGGTCATAATCACAGATTCGGATTATGTACGGAACGGGTTCGTGGAGCACCTGGTTAATTGGAAAACCAGAGGCATGTTATGTGCTAACAACAAACCCTTGAAACATGGGAAGTTGATCCAAAACATTGATCATCTGGTCACCTCGAATGAGATGACCATCTATTGGAAAAAGATCAAGGGTCATTCCAAAGTAGAGGGACCAGACAAAACTGGAAATGACTTAGCTGATCAGCTGGCCAAAACCGGGGCCATCCAAGGGGATCTAATTGAGATTGAGTCCCTGTTGGGGGAAATCCAGGTCACTGCTATCACTAGGTCCCAGACAAATGCTCACAACGACCTTTCAATTGCACAATGGAGTAAGGAGACCCCTGATGCTGATTTGATTACCGCTCAGAAGGGGGATCCAATAATTGGTAAATTTTACCAGCACATTGAGGACCCTGAGAACTTTCCCCTGACGGATACCGATTACATTGGGAAAGAGGACCTGAGAGTGTTGATGAAATGTCCAAAAATGTTCCGAATCCAAGACGGTTTGCTGGTAAGGAAATCCAAAGCTGGCCACGATCAGTGGGTGGTTCCTACCTCATTCCGAAGCCTGATGTTAAGTCACGCCCATGATGCGGCCACCGGCGGTCATAGGGGGTTTCACACACACTGGAAATCTTAAGAGAGGTTGCATACTGGCCACACATGGGGCAGGACCTTGACCAATACTTGAAGGGGTGTCTTGTGTGTGCACAATTTCAGCCATCATCCCTCACGCACTGTGCGCCTCTCCAAAAGAGGGGGATGACACTGCCATGGTCAGATTTACAAATCGACTTTGTAGGCCCCGTGATTCGCTCTGCTAGGGGGAATAAGTACATGTTGACTGTGACATGCTTGTTTACCAAGTGGGTGGAATGTCTCCCAGCCCCAAACTACAAGGCAGAAACCGCAGCTGCCTTGATGATTAACCACATCTTTTCCCGTTTTGGTCTACCTCAAAGGATTGAGTCAGACAGGGGTAGCCACTTCACCAGTGAAGTAATGACAAAGATGTGGGAGATACTGGGGGTCAAAAGGAAGTTGCATATTGCTTACAGGCCAGCTTCTTCTGGGGCAGTAGAGAGATATAACCGAACCATTGTGAGCATATTAAAGAAGTTTGTGGCAGATTCTGGGCCAAGTTGGGATATCCGATTACCTCTGGTCCTAATGGCCATCAGATCTACCCCTTCATCTGCAACCAAAATGTCACCATTTGAGTTGATGACTGGACGCAAGATGGTGCTTCCTCAGCATTTGCTCTACAGGACCCAAGAGCAGACACTGATAAATGCCTCCACAACTCATGAGTATGTGGAGAATTTAAGGAAACACCTTCAACATGCTTTTGCTTACGCTCAGCGGAATCTAGAAAGATCGGCTGATAGCATGAAGACCCACTATGACCTGAAGACTTCCAGGAAGGAATATCAGGTGGGGGACTGGGTCCATCTATACAACTTCCAAAGAAACCAGGCAAAACAGCGGAAATTCTTGCCTACATGGAAGGGACCCTTTGAGATCATCGACAAGATCTCCCCTGTGGCCTACAAGATCCGCATCCCCAAAGGCTGTTTGGCAGAGGGGGAAGACAAGTGGGTCCACATAAACCAGTTGAAATGTTGCCATCCCAGGCACACTCTGCAACAACTGGAGGAATCCTCTGGAATCCTAGCGGGTACTGTCTCAGACTAATTCAGTTCCAACTATAAAACATACCACATCTAGTCTCTAAAATATTGTGATTTGCATGAAACTGTCTCTTAGTTATACTGTTTTTGTTCAAAATAAGAATGTAATGTTTCGTTATGATGAAATGCATATGCTGCCCCACTATCTCAACAGTGGTGGAAAGACATCTATGAGTAGGTATTGCCGCTCTTCCTTTGTCGTCCTAGGAGAAAGAAAACCTGGAGAATGACCAAGGAGGATGATCCGGAGACTGGGAGGATGACGCAAGGGGGCCCAGGGTACCGCCCAATATTCCCATCAGGACCGGCGAGGAGAACCGATCGATCCGACCGGATGGAGAAAAAGATGCTGAACTGTGCCATCTATTGGAAGAAGATGAGGAAACATCCCAGGTCTTGCGAGTCCCATTAGTGAAATAGAATGGCCATCGCAAGAGGGGGGCTTGTGGGATGTTTTTATCCACGCATCCAAGCCCTACCTCAAAACTGTGCAGTACTGACATGGAAAACATCATGATGGCCAGAGCTTCCCAGAAAATGCACAGGGAAATGCATGAAGAATAGGCTGCCACTCATTTTTGCCGATGTTATGGGCACAGAAGGACACGGCCTAAAACCACCATTGGACTACCCACACAGTAGTCTGAAACCATTGGGAATGGCAATGCTGATTGCCAAAAGCAAACCCATAACTGTTGGGAATTCATTTTCTTAAATCCCAAAAAGGGGTGCAGTACCAGTACTCACCACTATCAAAAAGCCGGCGTTTTAAAACAACACCAGATTTTACTTTTTTTGTGTAAAACTGAATAAATAAACCCAAAGCAGGCCAAAGAAAGACTTACTGAGAGGTGGATACAATGTAAAGTTATATTCTAAAGTGACTTGAAGGTTTATAACAAGACTGGCTGAGCTGTGGATTTCAGCAGTTTAAGTAAATTTGGACTGAAAGACACTAAAAATCTAAATGTTTAAAAGAAATGAGTGACCTATTTCTGAGTGTCACATAGGTTGCAATTGTTTAAATGTCATAGTTTTGAACTTAGAATCAGCATTCTAGCTGCATATGTAAAAAATTGTCTTGACTTAAACTGGGTAACAAAAAGTGACATTTTATCTGAAACCTGGCTTAAGGAACTGAATTCTGCCCACCAGCTACCCCCCATCAGGAGTGAAACTTGAGTCACAGCTGTGTTCCCAGGCCTATCTGCCTTTTGCTGGCCACACTAAGGATATGCCATCTCTCTGATAATTGAATTAAGGGGAGCCCCCACAGAATACAGGAGCTCTGAACAAAGCCCTGTCCTGACTAAGGCAAATGTTTTATTGGCGGGAGTCGTAAATGGAGCTTCCTCCTGGAAGGACAGGGGAGGGGCACTGCCTGTGAGAGCAAGCTGGCTTGGCAGAACTGGAAAAAACAGAAATTCAACCTTGTGCTGGGGGGAAACCACACCCCTTTGGGGCCAGAACATATCTCTAACAAGATGAATAACTCATAGTACGGACTTGTGAAAATTATTTAAATGATACCATAATTCTTGTGATTTTTCTGCCCACATTTTAAGACGTGTTAGGGCCCGGTGGTATGTTCAGGGGGGTTTTAGCGGAAAAGAGGATATTACTCAAAATATGTGCATGTGAAAAATCTGACACTTCATCAACTAATGTCCATACTCCTTGCGCACATGTGTGTAAATTTGGGTTAATGTCCGAAAATTGCAAACCAGTTAAAAAGTGCAAAATATTGCCATTTCTGAATGCAAGCTCTCAGGAAGAGCAGATTTGGACAGGGTATACCTCCTGTGATATGTGAAGGGTGCATGTAATTTTAAACAAATGTGTACCTGTGCAAATATGTTTTTTGAGCAAATATAGATTGTGTGTAAAGTTGACAGGGGTGGGTTCTCTGTATCATAAACAGACCTCATCATGATGACACTTCATTTCATTCCCCAAATCAGGGGAGAAATGAAAGCTTGGCCAATGACAAGTGGAGAGGGGTAGAGCCTAGTGATGCTGCACACACACCCATTTTAAAAACAGATAAAAGCAGACAGACAGGACAGATAGGGACCTTCAAATCCATTTGCAGCGGGACGCTCTGCCGGGAAAATCCATACTTTACCTCCATCAATCTCTAGAGAAAGCTGTGCAGAAAGATCCAGACTTTAAATCCATCAATCTCCAGAATCCAGAGAGAGAGCAGAGCCCAGACCAGAGTCCAGTCTAAAAACCTGACTAGATCCGTGGCGAGGCCCATTCTAATTCACGAATATAGTGTGAGTACCTAGTAGAACTGTGCAGAACCAATCTCTTAGTTAAAATAATATAATTCAATCTATTTTAATCTAAGTAGAACTGCCTCCTAACTGTCACCTGTCATTTGTAAAACTGTCACTTGTCATTTTCTATTTGCAAGCTGCACTTGTCTTTTTGAACTTTAAAATTTCAAATCTGAAAAACGACCTTTATTTAATCGCTCATATCTCCGTGACCGTTTGTCCTAGAGACTTGCAGTAACTTTCCTCTGAAAGCTGGGAATCGTGGCTTTTCTACGAACCTGGAACCGCATTCCTACCCCCTATAGTTTTGCCGCAATCGCGAAAAACGCACTCGCGAATTTTGCCGCGATTTGCAAATTTCTCCACGTGTGAAAACAGAAGCTTCTTGCTTTCAGTTGCCAAACATTCGTTTAACCTGCTAGTTACACCCTAGATCCTTGCTAAAGTGACCCTGAACCTCTAGAGGGAATTAAAAGCATTTTAGCGTATTTTTCACTTCATTGCCAGCACATATAAAAGCATTTTGGGCCTGTGTTTCCAACTTCTGTGGTCTAAGCTTGCTGGGGTGAACTGAATTACATTTGATTGCATTTCTGAGAACTGTGTGCTTTCCTTCCACTTCCTTGCATTGCATAAAGGGGGGAGGGGATTGCCAGAGAAAAGTGATTACATTGTTTTGTTGAACGCATATTGAGTATTTTCTGTACTGCATTTTCATTCCACCTTGCATCCATTTGAAACCATAAAGTATTGTTGCTATCTCATCCATCCTATAACCACTCATCATTGATTATAAAGAAGTGTGCTAGTGCCAGACTATCCATTATTGATTACTGCTCAGATTCAGTGTGATATTCAATTATTAAATTATTATAAAGTGTGATATATATATCTATTGTTTAAATTATCAAATAAACCTTTTAACGTGCAAAACAGAACTACTTCTTGGCTCAGTGGGGTCAGGGGGAGTGCAAGAGAGGGGTGTTATATAGGGGTAGTCATCCAGAACGCATGAACTGGACATAAAGATATATTAATAAGGGTTTCCATTCAGTATCCCAGAATAGGCATTGACTTAGCTGTAGTGTTGAATTGAATCCTCTTACAAATTGGGGGCTCGTGCCGGACGTTTGGATTAGATCTATCACTTGTGCAGATTAATACAGCGTGCCAGCTGACCAGATACACATATCCGGTCGGATCACACGCTGTGTTACGCTGTAAAGCACTCCTCAAAGGAACGCTCTAAGAAAAAGGTCTGTTTTGCAAAAATAAAATACTAATTTAGTCAGGACAGAGACCAATCTCTAGAATGACGACCTTAGTAGACATGAAAATAGCCAGAGAGCACTTCTTACATAAGTTATTTGTGAGAGGTGAGTGGACTCACCAGGACCGCATGGTCTGGTTGCAGGCCATCATGCAACAGGTCACTGAAACAGGGTCAGATATATGGGGAGATCAGGGTCCCCTACATGTGGCCCTGAGTGAACTATACATGGCTCCTAAAGCTAAGGATGAACAAGACAAGATGGTTAGGATAGCGGCATACCTGTACCTATATATGGGAGACATGCAGGATAAATGTACTGAAAGCCAAAATCTGGCGAATAAGCGACAGATGGCGTTAGAGAAGGTCCAATCTGACCTGGTCTCTTCTGAGCAGAGGCTGCAGGGGAGCCAGGAGTCAGAAAATGAGAGTAGACAGCACATCATTAAAATAAAGAAGGATATGGACATCCTGCAACAGGAAAAGGCTGACCAGGATACCAGATTTCTGGCCTTGCAGAAGGAGTACCAAGAAGGTTTGGACTCCCTACTGCAGAGCCAGAAAAAGCTGGAGCAACAGTTAGACTTCAATAGGGCATGTGCTGAGCAGGTAGTCACCCTGCAAAGCCACCTAGATAGGGAGAAGGCAGAGAGCAATAAACTGATTTTGAAAGACCTGGATACCCAGGCAGAATTTGACCAGGAGCGCCAGAAAGCTGGTGCCTTTCAAAGGCAGAGGGACGACCTGGCGGCACAGATGCAGGCTCTTAGTCAGGAAAGGGATACCTTAGGCCAGGAAGTCTGCCACTTAAAAAGGAAAATGGAAGAAAATCACCTGGCCCACCAGGGACTGGGTGACCTCCAAAAAGAACACCAGAACTTGTTAGAGCACACCAGGAAGGTGGAGGATGCTCTGGCAAGAAAGGAGCAGGCCAATAGGGACACAGCTCAGGAGGTAACCCTCCTGCAGCAAAGACTGGCCCAGTGCTCCAGGACCAATCAGGAAACACAGAGAGAGAATGAGGCTCTCTGCCAGCACAATGATAGGCTCCAACAACAGGTAGCGATGCAGGAGAGACTGATAGAGTCTAGTAAGGCCTTAACTGAGGAACTGAAGGCGCAGGCTCTTGCATTGCAACAGGGAGCAGGGGCGGATAGAGACCAAGTTCGCTGGGAAAGGGAAACTCCTGAGCATAACCTCAGGAGCCCTAGTACCAGAGGCCTTTATCTCTCTCAGTCCCTGGACTCTGCCACCCCCATGTCCCCTGGCGCACATGAGCACAGGGCCACAGGGATGGCAGATTACTATCCAGCCAGAAGCATGGGGCTCATAGGCCAGTACCACCCAGGAATGGAGGAGCGGGCATCCGGGTATGGGCACCCAAGCACAGTGCAATTTAGTGGGGAACCCCAGGAGAGTAGGCCCATTAAGGGCATCCTGAAAACCTCTGCCCAGTTAGGTCAGTGGGGGGGGTACCCATCAAATCCTGGCAGCAAGGAGGGATCTGAAGACTCCTCTGAGCGGTACAGGACACAGGAGACGAGGTCCCCACATTCTGCCAGCCATTCCCAGGCTCGCAGAATCCGGGAAAACCTGGAAGAACAGACGGGAACCTCTGGGAGCAGTGCCTCTGAGTCAGAAGATGAATGGGCCAGGGTTACCCGAACCAAAAAGGCCAATAAGGTAAAAAGGGCCTTGCTTAAGGACCCATTGAAGCAAATAAAGGCAATAAGGAGTGTCATCACGCCTTATCACAAGAACGCCAAGTACTCTGTTTGGGAACACTTGGAGCTCTATGAGCAAATGATGGAGACTTTCCATTTGAAGGACAGCCAAAGCTGTATCCAATATGTAAAGTGGACATTCTCCCCAGAGTACTCCAGTTTCTTTGCAGGGCTGGAGGACCAAATTCATTCCAGGTGGTCCACCTATAGGGCGGCCATATTAAAACATTTTTCTGTTCACAGAAATCCCCAAGAGGCTCGCAAGGCAGCCTACAATTTGCAGTGTGGGGAGGATCAGGCCCCACAAGAGTTTGTGCAAGAACTGAAACGTGCCTTTGCGCAGACCACCAGAAGGGTGCGCACAGACAGCAGAGAATTCGTCAATACGTTTTTCCATGCCTTGCCCAAATACATAATGACCCAGCTCGTGAGGGATTTTCACGAGAAAAGATCTTTAGACTGGGTCATTGAACAGGCTACCCGGATCTATGAGGTGCAGAAACCGGTAGATAGCAAAAGTAATGCCCAGAAAAACCCCAAAGCCAACAGCACCCCTGCTGCTGCCAAGGTGGCAGAGGTAAAGGTCACCCCCGTTTTGGATTTGGAGATGGGGGGGCCTAAAAACCTACCTGCACCTAATAATGCTAGGCCCAGAAGGTCCTTGGGCCAGTCACAGACAGGGAGCCAGCCCCACAAATGGGGTCCCTCGCTCTCCTGATTATGTAAGCCCCCGTTACAAGGGAAACAGACCCATCCTGGGTTATGTGTGGACTCCTCCAGCCCAAGGGGGGGGATCCAGCCAAGCACCTAGCCCAGGGAACTTCCCTCCTAACTTCCCACCGGAGGGCAGAAATTCTCCAAATCCTGGGCAGATCTTTTTCCCCAGGTATCCACCCAATTTCCAACCCCAAAATCATCCACCCTTCTTTCCCCAATTCCCTGAGCCCAGACAACCGAATCCGGGAGAGGGGAGGCCAAGGGTGGAGGGGTATCCAAATCTTTCCAACCCGGGGTACTACCAGAGAAGGGATAGCTACCCTTCCCGGGATCAGGCCAGGGGAGAAAACAGGGCCCCGTATCAGCCTGAGCGGGTTTCCCAATTAGAGCGCCAGGTCCAAAATATGGCACGGGATCTGGGTCAAATACTGAGGGCGCAGCAGAACCCTCAGATGGGCATGCCGGCACAGAATGCCCCAAACTCTGGACCTGGTACTCCAGAACAATGACGGGGGCAGCACCCCGATAACTCACCGGTTCCCAGGGAGGAGGCACAAAGGGAAGGGGGGTGTAAAGCCTTGGAGGAAGCATCCTTCCTCACTTGAAAACAGCCCCTGGAAACCCAGGAACCGGAAACAAAATCTCCGACCCCTGAAAGTCTGCCTCCTAAGGAGCAGAGGGGGGGTAGGAGAAACAAAAGACCCGAACAGACTTAGTTTGAGGAGGAGGTACAGATCTTCCAATTTGAGGGAGAGGGATCCTCAGAGGATCCTGGGAAAAGGATCTTCTCCTTCAGAGAGGGGGGAACTCCTCCCAAAGAAAAATGGGTCCCTAGGGATGCAAGTCCAGACTGGGGAGATGTGGAGACTGAGCTACCGCCGCCCACCATCTCATCCCAGAACCAACAGCAAGAAAATCCCCTGGTTCAAACCCATCCTGGTGACTGCCTCCAAAAAGGGGGGGGCGGCCCAGAACCAGAGCCAGGGGAACCCACAATGGCTCTGATCTCCAGTTGCCAACTTTTTCTTTCAGATTCCCAAGGCTCTCCACAGAATTCTGCCCAAATCTCTTCGCTAGCGATGTCCAAAACCAGAAAGTTAGCCCACCAGTTGTCCAAAAATGTGCATTATCTGTGCCCCCTTGAGGAGAAGGAGGGAAGATATTATGCCCCGGTACAAGTACAGGGGCAGGGTACGATTTCAGCGCTGGTGGACACGGGATCTCAAGCTACCCTTCTGTCCAGAAGGGCCTTTGACGAACTGAATGCAGGAAGGGGAGAGAATTACCAAATTCCTCTCACCTCACTTCCTGGACAACTCCAGAACTTTGACCGGAAGGAAATTCCCGTCGAGGGGACGGCAGATTTGGACATTAAAATTGGGCGACACAAGTTGAAACACCCGGTCATAGTTGTGACTCCAGAGGGCACCCCTTGTTTACTAGGGAATGACCTCCTGAGAAGGTTGTCACCCCTAATAGATTGTGTAAACAAGGTCCTCTGGACCCAGACTAGCCGACCCATAAAATTAAAACAGAGTGTCAACCATGTTAGTTTAAACGGCACATGCCACATGGTTGAACAAAAATCTGACCAAGTAGAATTTCACTTCCAGAATAGCCAAATTCCAGACGTGACAGTAATAGCAGCAGGACAACAGACTGGTGATGGAGGGTCCTCTCTATTTCTGAAAATCAACCTTCCTTCCAGTCTAAAGTGGTACTCCACGCTGGAAGGAAACACTCTGAAATTCTATACTAATCCACAATCAGAAACTCCCACTCCTATAGTCCAGAAAGATGTGAAATCAGCTCAGAGCCTGGCTGATATTCAGCAAATTGGAGAGCAGTTGTTCATCCCTGTCCAATTAAATCATGGGAAGGACTCTGTTCTCGCTCGAGTGTGTGTGAACAACGGTAAGAGCTTCATCAGCGAAGCCATGTTCCGCCAACTCCCAAAAGATCCAGCCATTCCCACATTCAAACTGATAGACAAATGGGAAATGGACCTGGAAGCACCCAATTCCAAACATCTCCTGCCAAGCAGGTGTATGCTCAAAATCTCCATTGGCAACAAGAGCATAGTCCATAATTGTTGGGTCGTGCGAGACGTCACTGCCGCCTTTTACTTAGGCAGTGACATTCTCAATCGCTTTGCCATTAGTTTGGACCTAATAAACTTCAAAGCTTGGTCCCGATTAGCGGATAATCCCATGGGCTTTGATGATCCAGAAAAAGCATTTAGGTCAGCTCAATTGCTACCTTGTGCAGTTGAAATTCAGATCAAAGAGGAAGTCACCATCCCAGAAAGGACCCGACAATTCTCCCTGGAAGTGAAAGTTAAAAGAGGACAATATTTGCAAAACCCTGATGCTTACATATATCTAAATGCTTCTCTCCAACTGCAAGGGTTGGGGGTAAACCCAACTCCATTAGTCAACATTGAACATGACACCATTCTAATAGAGGTGGATAACAGCGACTTAAAGAGTATTACTCTAGCCGCAGGCACCATTATTGGAATGGCGGTTGATGACCGACATTTTTCCATAGATTTAGGTAATGAACTGTTAGGGCCAATCCCCAAGGACTGCTTTGACAGTGACAGTGATGACAATACAACACCAGACAGGATTTTTACCCGGCACGGGGGGAACTTCCTAGTGTACACTTCCTGCCCCTATGGTAAGGAAGATGTGACTTGTGACTTCAGGAGGGATGAGGTGATTTTCCAGGTCCATGAGGGCTGCCTTTCCCACCTGAAGCCTCCAGTCCAAATCAGCACTCTGACCAGGGACTTCTCCACCCAGCTGGAGGAGGCCGCTGAAATAGCCAAACCAGAAGTCTTTCCAGGCTTCAGGCAGATGGTGGAAGAGAGAGTCAACCTAGCTGACGCCTGTGTGACTCTGGAACAAAAGCAAAAGTTGAAACAAGTTTTCTTGGATTTCCAAGATCTCTTTGCGGTAGACTCATATGACTGTGGTCGCACTGACATCCACACAACAACAATCCCCACGGACCCTGGCATGACTCCTGTGTTTGTGAAGCAATATCGCTTGCCTCTCGCATCAATGGAGTCCCTTACTGAAATAATTAAGAACCTTGAGTCCCGGGGAATAATCCGTCCAGTCCACAGCACCTTCAATAATCCGGTGCTGGGAATATTAAAGCCAAACGGCCAGTGGAGACTCTGCGCCGACCTCAGGGAGCTCAACAAACGGGTCCATACTTCCCGATGGCCTCTGCCCTACATTGACCAAGGGCTGGCCCAGATCCAGGGGTCACAGGTATTCACTGCAATAGACCTGACCAATGGATACTGGACCGTGCCGGTCAGTAGGGAGGACCAATACAAACTGGCTTTTACCTTTGGGGGCCAGCAGTACACATGGACCCGGACTCCCTTCGGATACCTTAACTCCGGTAATGAGTTCAATATTTTCCTACATAAGGCCATGCCCGACCTGGGTGCGAGGGGTAACCTGGCTTATGTAGATGACGTCCTCATCAAAAGCTCAACTGTTGAGGAACACATAGCAGAGATCCGTTATGTTCTGACACAGTTGAGGGCCGCCGGAGCAAAACTTTCCTTTCAAAAAGCACAGTGGTCTAGAACCCGTGTTAATTTCTTGGGGCATGAGATTACTCCTCAGGGTCTCGGTCCCCAGGAAAAGAAAGTGGAAGCACTTCAGAAACTGAAAGACCCCACAACTCTGCGGGAACTAAGGAGCCTCCTTGGACTGACTAATTACAGCAGAAAGTTCATTGAGGGCTACGCAGAGATCACCAGACCCCTGATTCATCTCCTGAAGGGGGGGACCAAGTGGGAATGGGGTCTAGAACAAGCCGAGGCGGTAAAACAACTCAAAAGAAGCCTCTCACAAGCGCCTTGCCTAGCTTACCCTGTCAGAAACAAGGAATTCTTCCTGGAGACGGGGTTCTCTAATACGTGCTTGACAGCAGTATTATACCAAAAGCATGACAAGGTCAATAAAGTAATCTCCTATGCGAGCAAAACGTTATCCCCTGTGGAGGAAAAATTCAACGATTGTGAGAAGGCACTCCTGGCAACGGTGTGGGCATTGAAGAATTACCGCCCGTTTATCCAGGGGGAACACATCATAGTGGAGACTCCACACCAGCCTCTGCAATATCTCCAAAGTGATAGAATCCGGGCCGGAAATGTGAGTAATTCCCGAATTACTTCCTGGATTCTATCAATGCAAGGCTTTCCTGTGGAGGTCAGATATGGCCAAAACAAGAAGAGTCCCCTCGCGCAAGGTCTGGCTGACTTGCATGATTGTGCCAGAGAAAACTGTCTCGAGGACGAAAGTCTAAAAATCAAGGACAACACGGAGGCATACCTTAATTCCCCACACAAAGTCTTTGAAGAAGACAAGTGTGAGGGAATGCCCACTGTCTATGTGGATGGATGCTCGTACCATGTTGACAACAACGGGGAGAAAGAACTGGTGGCCGGCGTAGGGAATGCATGGGTGAATGAGTCCCCAGAACCCTCCGCTGGGTACAAAATTGGTCCCCGAAGTAGTCAGGTGGCAGAATTGATGGCTGTGCATCAGGCCATCCTCACTGCTGTCCAGCATCAACTCCACGAACTGGTCATAATCACAGATTCGGATTATGTACGGAACGGGTTCGTGGAGCACCTGGTTAATTGGAAAACCAGAGGCATGTTATGTGCTAACAACAAACCCTTGAAACATGGGAAGTTGATCCAAAACATTGATGATCTGGTCACCTCGAATGAGATGACCATCTATTGGAAAAAGATCAAGGGTCATTCCAAAGTAGAGGGACCAGACAAAACTGGAAATGACTTAGCTGATCAGCTGGCCAAAACCGGGGCCATCCAAGGGGATCTAATTGAGATTGAGTCCCTGTTGGGGGAAATCCAGGTCACTGCTATCACTAGGTCCCAGACAAATGCTCACAACGACCTTTCAATTGCACAATGGAGTAAGGAGACCCCTGATGCTGATTTGATTACCGCTCAGAAGGGGGATCCAATAATTGGTAAATTTTACCAGCACATTGAGGACCCTGAGAACTTTCCCCTGACGGATACCGATTACATTGGGAAAGAGGACCTGAGAGTGTTGATGAAATGTCCAAAAATTTTCCGAATCCAAGACGGTTTGCTGGTAAGGAAATCCAAAGCTGGCCACGATCAGTGGGTGGTTCCTACCTCATTCCGAAGCCTGATGTTAAGTCACGCCCATGATGCGGCCACCACCGGTCATAGGGGGTTTCACACAACACTGGAAATCTTAAGAGAGGTTGCATACTGGCCACACATGGGGCAGGACCTTGACCAATACTTGAAGGGGTGTCTTGTGTGTGCACAATTTCAGCCATCATCCCTCACGCACTGTGTGCCTCTCCAAAAGAGGGGGATGACACTGCCATGGTCAGATTTACAAATCGACTTTGTAGGCCCCGTGATTCGCTCTGCTAGGGGGAATAAGTACATGTTGACTGTGACATGCTTGTTTACCAAGTGGGTGGAATGTTTCCCAGCCCCAAACTGCAAGGCAGAAACCGCAGCTGCCTTGATGATTAACCACATCTTTTCCCGTTTTGGTCTACCTCAAAGGATTGAGTCAGACAGGGGTAGCCACTTCACCAGTGAAGTAATGACAAAGATGTGGGAGATACTGGGGGTCAAAAGGAAGTTGCATATTGCTTACAGGCCAGCTTCTTCTGGGGCAGTAGAGAGATATAACCGAACCATTGTGAGCATATTAAAGAAGTTTGTGGCAGATTCTGGGCCAAGTTGGGATATCCGATTACCTCTGGTCCTAATGGCCATCAGATCTACCCCTTCATCTGCAACCAAAATGTCACCATTTGAGTTGATGACTGGACGCAAGATGGTGCTTCCTCAGCATTTGCTCTACAGGACCCAAGAGCAGACACTGATAAATGCCTCCACAACTCATGAGTATGTGGAGAATTTAAGGAAACACCTTCAACATGCTTTTGCTTACGCTCAGCGGAATCTAGAAAGATCGGCTGATAGCATGAAGACCCACTATGACCTGAAGACTTCCAGGAAGGAATATCAGGTGGGGGACTGGGTCCATCTATACAACTTCCAAAGAAACCAGGCAAAACAGCGGAAATTCTTGCCTACATGGAAGGGACCCTTTGAGATCATCGACAAGATCTCTCTTGTGGCCTACAAGATCCGCATCCCCAAAGGCGGTTTGGCAGAGGGGGAAGACAAGTGGGTCCACATAAACCAGTTGAAATGTTGCCATCCCAGGCACACTCTGCAACAACTGGAGGAATCCTCTGGAATCCTAGCGGGTACTGTCTCAGACTAATTCAGTTCCAACTATAAAACATACCACATCTAGTCTCTAAAATATTGTGATTTGCATGAAACTGTCTCTTAGTTATACTGTTTTTGTTCAAAATAAGAATGTAATGTTTCGTTATGATGAAATGCATATGCTGCCCCACTATCTCAACAGTGGTGGAAAGACGTCTATGAGTAGGTATTGCCGCTCTTCCTTTGTCGTCCTAGGAGAAAGAAAACCTGGAGAATGACCAAGGAGGATGATCCGGAGACTGGGAGGATGACGCAAGGGGGCCCAGGGTACCGCCCAATATTCCCATCAGGACCGGCGAGGAGAACCGATCGATCCGACCGGATGGAGAAAAAGATGCTGAACTGTGCCATCTATTGGAAGAAGATGAGGAAACATCCCAGGTCTTGCGAGTCCCATTAGTGAAATAGAATGGCCATCGCAAGAGGGGGGCTTGTGGGATGTTTTTATCCACGCATCCAAGCCCTACCTCAAAACTGTGCAGTACTGACATGGAAAACATCATGATGGCCAGAGCTTCCCAGAAAATGCACAGGGAAATGCATGAAGAATAGGCTGCCACTCATTTTTGCCGATGTTATGGGCACAGAAGGACACGGCCTAAAACCACCATTGGACTACCCACACAGTAGTCTGAAACCATTGGGAATGGCAATGCTGATTGCCAAAAGCAAACCCATAACTGTTGGGAATTCATTTTCTTAAATCCCAAAAAGGGGTGCAGTACCAGTACTCACCACTATCAAAAAGCCGGCGTTTTAAAACAACACCAGATTTTACTTTTTTTGTGTAAAACTGAATAAATAAACACAAAGCAGGCCAAAGAAAGACTTACTGAGAGGTGGATACAATGTAAAGTTATATTCTAAAGTGACTTGAAGGTTTATAACAAGACTGGCTGAGCTGTGGATTTCAGCAGTTTAAGTAAATTTGGACTGAAAGACACTAAAAATCTAAATGTTTAAAAGAAATGAGTGACCTATTTCTGAGTATCACATAGGTTGCAATTGTTTAAATGTCATAGTTTTGAACTTAGAATCAGCATTCTAGCTGCATATGTAAAAAATTGTCTTGACTTAAACTGGGTAACAAAAAGTGACATTTTATCTGAAACCTGGCTTAAGGAACTGAATTCTGCCCACCAGCTACCCCCCATCAGGAGTGAAACTTGAGTCACAGCTGTGTTCCCAGGCCTATCTGCCTTTTGCTGGCCACACTAAGGATATGCCATCTCTCTGATAATTGAATTAAGGGGAGCCCCCACAGAATACAGGAGCTCTGAACAAAGCCCTGTCCTGACTCAGGCAAATGTTTTATTGGCGGGAGTCGTAAATGGAGCTTCCTCCTGGAAGGACAGGGGAGGGGCACTGCCTGTGAGAGCAAGCTGGCTTGGCAGAACTGGAAAAAACAGAAATTCAACCTTGTGCTGGGGGGAAACCACACCCCTTTGGGGCCAGAACATAACTCTAACAAGATGAATAACTCATAGTACGGACTTGTGAAAATTATTCAAATGATACCATAATTCTTGTGATTTTTCTGCCCACATTTTAAGACGTGTTAGGACCCGGTGGTATGTTCAGGGGGGTTTTAGCGGAAAAGAGGATATTACTCAAAATATGTGCATGTGAAAAATCTGACACTTCATCAACTAATGTCCATACTCCTTGCGCACATGTGTGTAAATTTGGGTTAATGTCCGAAATTGCAAACCAGTTAAAAAGTGCAAAATATTGCCATTTCTGAATGCAAGCTCTCAGGAAGAGCAGATTTGGACAGGGTATACCTCCTGTGATATGTGAAGGGTGCATGTAATTTTAAACAAATGTGTACCTGTGCAAATATGTTTTTTGAGCAAATATAGATTGTGTGTAAAGTTGACAGGGGTGGGTTCTCTGTATCATAAACAGACCTCATCATGATGACACTTCATTTCATTCCCCAAATCAGGGGAGAAATGAAAGCTTGGCCAATGACAAGTGGAGAGGGGTAGAGCCTAGTGATGCTGCACACACACCCATTTTAAAAACAGATAAAAGCAGACAGACAGGACAGATAGGGACCTTCAAATCCATTTGCAGCGGGACGCTCTGCCGGGAAAATCCATACTTTACCTCCATCAATCTCTAGAGAAAGCTGTGCAGAAAGATCCAGACTTTAAATCCATCAATCTCCAGAATCCAGAGAGAGAGCAGAGCCCAGACCAGAGTCCAGTCTAAAAACCTGACCAGATCCGTGGCGAGGCCCATTCTAATTCAAGAATATAGTGTGAGTACCTAGTAGAACTGTGCAGAACCAATCTCTTAGTTAAAATAATATAATTCAATCTATTTTAATCTAAGTAGAACTGCCTCCTAACTGTCACCTGTCATTTGTAAAACTGTCACTTGTCATTTTCTATTTGCAAGCTGCACTTGTCTTTTTGAACTTTAAAATTTCAAATCTGAAAAACGACCTTTATTTAATCGCTCATATCTCCGTGACCGTTTGTCCTAGAGACTTGCAGTAACTTTCCTCTGAAAGCTGGGAATCGTGGCTTTTCTAAGAACCTGGAACCGCATTCCTACCCCCTATAGTTTTGCCGCAATCGCGAAAAACGCACTCGCGAATTTTGCCGCGATTTGCAAATTTCTCCACGTGTGAAAACAGAAGCTTCTTGCTTTCAGTTGCCAAACATTCGTTTAACCTGCTAGTTACACCCTAGATCCTTGCTAAAGTGACCCTGAACCTCTAGAGGGAATTAAAAGCATTTTAGCGTATTTTTCACTTCATTGCCAGCACATATAAAAGCATTTTGGGCCTGTGTTTCCAACTTCTGTGGTCTAAGCTTGCTGGGGTGAAATGAATTACATTTGATTGCATTTCTGAGAACTGTGTGCTTTCCTTCCACTTCCTTGCATTGCATAAAGGGGGGAGGGGATTGCCAGAGAAAAGTGATTACATTGTTTTGTTGAACGCATATTGAGTATTTTCTGTACTGCATTTTCATTCCACCTTGCATCCATTTGAAACCATAAAGTATTGTTGCTATCTTATCCATCCTATAACCACTCATCATTGATTATAAAGAAGTGTGCTAGTGCCAGACTATCCATTATTGATTACTGCTCAGATTCAGTGTGATATTCAATTATTAAATTATTATAAAGTGTGATATATATATCTATTGTTTAAATTATCAAATAAACCTTTTAACGTGCAAAACAGAACTACTTCTTGGCTCAGTGGGGTCAGGGGGAGTCCAAGAGAGGGGTGTTATATAGGGGTAGTCATCCAGAACGCATGAACTGGACATAAAGATATATTAATAAGGGTTTCCATTCAGTATCCCAGACAAGGCATTGACTTAGCTGTAGTGTTGAATTGAATCCTCTTACAAATTGGGGGCTCGTGCCGGACGTTTGGATTAGATCTATCACTTGTGCAGATTAATACAGCATGCCAGCTGACCAGATACACATATCCGGTCGGATCACACGCTGTGTTACGCTGTAAAGCACTCCTCAAAGGAACGCTCTAAGAAAAAGGTCTGTTTTGCAAAAATAAAATACTAATTTAGTCAGGACAGAGACCAATCTCTAGAATGACGACCTTAGTAGACATGAAAATAGCCAGAGAGCACTTCTTACATAAGTTATTGGTGAGAGGTGAGTGGACTCACCAGGACCGCATGGTCTGGTTGCAGGCCATCACGCAACAGGTCACTGAAACAGGGTCAGATATATGGGGAGATCAGGGTCCCCTACATGTGGCCCTGAGTGAACTATACATGGCTCCTAAAGCTAAGGATGAACAAGACAAGATGGTTAGGATAGCGGCATACCTGTACCTATATATGGGAGACATGCAGGATAAATGTACTGAAAGCCAAAATCTGGCGAATAAGCGACAGATGGCGTTAGAGAAGGTCCAATCTGACCTGGTCTCTTCTGAGCAGAGGCTGCAGGGGAGCCAGGAGTCAGAAAATGAGAGTAGACAGCACATCATTAAAATAAAGAAGGATATGGACATCCTGCAACAGGAAAAGGCTGACCAGGATACCAGATTTCTGGCCTTGCAGAAGGAGTACCAAGAAGGTTTGGACTCCCTACTGCAGAGCCAGAAAAAGCTGGAGCAACAGTTAGACTTCAATAGGGCATGTGCTGAGCAGGTAGTCACCCTGCAAAGCCACCTAGATAGGGAGAAGGCAGAGAGCAATAAACTGATTTTGAAAGACCTGGATACCCAGGCAGAATTTGACCAGGAGCGCCAGAAAGCTGGTGCCTTTCAAAGGCAGAGGGACGACCTGGCGGCACAGATGCAGGCTCTTAGTCAGGAAAGGGATACCTTAGGCCAGGAAGTCTGCCACTTAAAAAGGAAAATGGAAGAAAATCACCTGGCCCACCAGGGACTGGGTGACCTCCAAAAAGAACACCAGAACTTGTTAGAGCACACCAGGAAGGTGGAGGATGCTCTGGCAAGAAAGGAGCAGGCCAATAGGGACACAGCTCAGGAGGTAACCCTCCTGCAGCAAAGACTGGCCCAGTGCTCCAGGACCAATCAGGAAACACAGAGAGAGAATGAGGCTCTCTGCCAGCACAATGATAGGCTCCAACAACAGGTAGCGATGCAGGAGAGACTGATAGAGTCTAGTAAGGCCTTAACTGAGGAACTGAAGGCGCAGGCTCTTGCATTGCAACAGGGAGCAGGGGCGGATAGAGACCAAGTTCGCTGGGAAAGGGAAACTCCTGAGCATAACCTCAGGAGCCCTAGTACCAGAGGCCTTTATCTCTCTCAGTCCCTGGACTCTGCCACCCCCATGTCCCCTGGCGCACATGAGCACAGGGCCACAGGGATGGCAGATTACTATTCAGCCAGAAGCATGGGGCTCATAGGCCAGTACCACCCAGGAATGGAGGAGCGGGCATCCGGGTATGGGCACCCAAGCACAGTGCAATTTAGTGGGGAACCCCAGGAGAGTAGGCCCATTAAGGGCATCCTGAAAACCTCTGCCCAGTTAGGTCAGTGGGGGGGGTACCCATCAAATCCTGGCAGCAAGGAGGGATCTGAAGACTCCTCTGAGCGGTACAGGACACAGGAGACGAGGTCCCCACATTCTGCCAGCCATTCCCAGGCTCGCAGAATCCGGGAAAACCTGGAAGAACAGACGGGAACCTCTGGGAGCAGTGCCTCTGAGTCAGAAGATGAATGGACCAGGGTTACCCGAACCAAAAAGGCCAATAAGGCAAAAAGGGCCTTGCTTAAGGACCCATTGAAGCAAATAAAGGCAATAAGGAGTGTCATCACGCCTTATCACAAGAACGCCAAGTACTCTGTTTGGGAACACTTGGAGCTCTATGAGCAAATGATGGAGACTTTCCATTTGAAGGACAGCCAAAGCTGTATCCAATATGTAAAGTGGACATTCTCCCCAGAGTACTCCAGTTTCTTTGCAGGGCTGGAGGACCAAATTCATTCCAGGTGGTCCACCTATAGGGCGGCCATATTAAAACATTTTTCTGTTCACAGAAATCCCCAAGAGGCTCGCAAGGCAGCCTACAATTTGCAGTGTGGGGAGGATCAGGCCCCACAAGAGTTTGTGCAAGAACTGAAACGTGCCTTTACGCAGACCACCAGAAGGGTGCGCACAGACAGCAGAGAATTCGTCAATACGTTTTTCCATGCCTTGCCCAAATACATAATGACCCAGGTCGTGAGGGATTTTCACGAGAAAAGATCTTTAGACTGGGTCATTGAACAGGCTACCCGGATCTATGAGGTGCAGAAACCGGTAGATAGCAAAAGTAATGCCCAGAAAAACCCCAAAGCCAACAGCACCCCTGCTGCTGCCAAGGTGGCAGAGGTAAAGGTCACCCCCGTTTTGGATTTGGAGATGGGGGGGCCTAAAAACCTACCTGCACCTAATAATGCTAGGCCCAGAAGGTCCTTGGGCCAGTCACAGACAGCGAGCCAGCCCCACAAATGGGGTCCCTCGCTCTCCTGATTATGTAAGCCCCCGTTACAAGGGAAACAGACCCATCCTGGGTTATGTGTGGACTCCTCCAGCCCAAGGGGGGGGATCCAACCAAGCACCTAGCCCAGGGAACTTCCCTCCTAACTTCCCACCGGAGGGCAGAAATTCTCCAAATCCTGGGCAGAACTTTTTCCCCAGGTATCCACCCAATTTCCAACCCCAAAATCATCCACCCTTCTTTCCCCAAATCCCTGAGCCCAGACAACCGAATCCGGGAGAGGGGAGGCCAAGGGTGGAGGGGTATCCAAATCTTTCCAACCCGGGGTACTACCAGAGAAGGGATAGCTACCCTTCCCGGGATCAGGCCAGGGGAGAAAACAGGGCCCCGTATCAGCCTGAGCGGGTTTCCCAATTAGAGTGCCAGGTCCAAGATATGGCACGGGATCTGGGTCAAATACTGAGGGCGCAGCAGAACCCTCAGATGGGCATGCCGGCACAGAATGCCCCAAACTCTGGACCTGGTACTCCAGAACAATGACGGGGGCAGCACCCCGATAACTCACCGGTTCCCAGGGAGGAGGCACAAAGGGAAGGGGGGTGTAAAGCCTTGGAGGAAGCTTCCTTCCTCACTTGAAAACAGCCCCTGGAAACCCAGGAACCGGAAACAAAATCTCCGACCCCTGAAAGTCTGCCTCCTAAGGAGCAGAGGGGGGGTAGGAGAAACAAAAGACCCGAACAGACTCAGTTTGAGGTGGAGGTACAGATCTTCCAATTTGAGGGAGAGGGATCCTCAGAGGATCCTGGGAAAAGGATCTTCTCCTTCAGAGGGGGGGGAACTCCTCCCAAAGAAAAATGGGTCCCTAGGGATGCAAGTCCAGACTGGGGAGATGTGGAGACTGAGCTACCGCCGCCCACCATCTCATCCCAGAACCAACAGCAAGAAAATCCCCTGGTTCAAACCCATCCTGGTGACTGCCTCCAAAAAGGGGGGGGCGGCCCAGAACCGGAGCCAGGGGAACCCACAATGGCTCTGATCTCCAGTTGCCAACTTTTTCTTTCAGATTCCCAAGGCTCTCCACAGAATTCTGCCCAAATCTCTTCGCTAGCGATGTCCAAAACCAGAAAGTTAGCCCACCAGTTGTCCAAAAATGTGCATTATCTGTGCCCCCTTGAGGAGAAGGAGGGAAGATATTATGCCCCGGTACAAGTACAGGGGCAGGGTACGATTTCAGCGCTGGTGGACACGGGATCTCAAGCTACCCTTCTGTCCAGAAGGGCCTTTGACGAACTGAATGCAGGAAGGGGAGAGAATTACCAAATTCCTCTCACCTCACTTCCTGGACAACTCCAGAACTTTGACCGGAAGGAAATTCCCGTCGAGGGGACGGCATATTTGGACATTAAAATTGGGCGACACAAGTTGAAACACCCGGTCACAGTTGTGACTCCAGAGGGCACCCCTTGTTTACTAGGGAATGACCTCCTGAGAAGGTTGTCACCCCTAATAGATTGTGTAAACAAGGTCCTCTGGACCCAGACTAGCCGACCCATAAAATTAAAACAGAGTGTCAACCATGTTAGTTTAAACGGCACATGCCACATGGTTGAACAAAAATCTGACCAAGTAGAATTTCACTTCCAGAATAGCCAAATTCCAGACGTGACAGTAATAGCAGCAGGACAACAGACTGGTGATGGAGGGTCCTCTCTATTTCTGAAAATCAACCTTCCTTCCAGTCTAAAGTGGTACTCCACGCTGGAAGGAAACACTCTGAAATTCTATACTAATCCACAATCAGAAACTCCCACTCCTATAGTCCAGAAAGATGTGAAATCAGCTCAGAGCCTGGCTGATATTCAGCAAATTGGAGAGCAGTTGTTCATCCCTGTCCAATTAAATGATGGGAAGGACTCTGTTGCGCCAACTCCCAAAAGATCCAGCCATTCCCACATTCAAACTGATAGACAAATGGGAAATGGACCTGGAAGCACCCAATTCCAAACATCTCCTGCCAAGCAGGTGTATGCTCAAAATCTCGATTGGCAACAAGAGCATAGTCCATAATTGTTGGGTCGTGCGAGACGTCACTGCTGCCTTTTACTTAGGCAGTGACATTCTCAATCGCTTTGCCATTAGTTTGGACCTAATAAACTTCAAAGCTTGGTCCCGATTAGCGGATAATCCCATGGGCTTTGATGATCCAGAAAAAGCATTTAGGTCAGCTCAATTGCTACCTTGTGCAGTTGAAATTCAGATCAAAGAGGAAGTCACCATCCCAGAAAGGACCCGACAATTCTCCCTGGAAGTGAAAGTTAAAAGAGGACAATATTTGCAAAACCCTGATGCTTACATACATCTAAATGCTTCTCTCCAACTGCAAGGGTTGGGGGTAAACCCAACTCCATTAGTCAACATTGAACATGACACCATTCTTTTAGAGGTGGATAACAGCGACTTAAAGAGTATTACTCTAGCCGCAGGCACCATTATTGGAATGGCGGTTGATGACCGTCATTTTTCCATAGATTTAGGTAATGAACTGTTAGGGCCAATCCCCAAGGACTGCTTTGACAGTGACAGTGATGACAATACAACACCAGACAGGATTTTTACCCGGCACGGGGGGAACTTCCTAGTGTACACTTCTTGCCCCTATGGTAAGGAAGATGTGACTTGTGACTTCAGGAGGGATGAGGTGATTTTCCAGGTCCATGAGGGCTGCCTTTCCCACCTGAAGCCTCCAGTCCAAATCAGCACTCTGACCAGGGACTTCTCCACCCAGCTGGAGGAGGCCGCTGAAATAGCCAAACCAGAAGTCTTTCCAGGCTTCAGGCAGATGGTGGAAGAGAGAGTCAACCTAGCTGACGCCTGTGTGACTCTGGAACAAAAGCAAAAGTTGAAACAAGTTTTCTTGGATTTCCAAGATCTCTTTGCGGTAGACTCATATGACTGTGGTCGCACTGACATCCACACAACAACAATCCCCACGGACCCTGGCATGACTCCTGTGTTTGTGAAGCAATATCGCTTGCCTCTCGCATCAATGGAGTCCCTTACTGAAATAATTAAGAACCTTGAGTCCCGGGGAATAATCCGTCCAGTCCACAGCACCTTCAATAATCCGGTGCTGGGAATATTAAAGCCAAACGGCCAGTGGAGACTCTGCGCCGACCTCAGGGAGCTCAACAAACGGGTCCATACTTCCCGATGGCCTCTGCCCTACATTGACCAAGGGCTGGCCCAGATCCAGGGGTCACAGGTATTCACTGCAATAGACCTGACCAATGGATACTGGACCGTGCCGGTCAGTAGGGAGGACCAATACAAACTGGCTTTTACCTTTGGGGGCCAGCAGTACACATGGACCCGGACTCCCTTCGGATACCTTAACTCCGGTAATGAGTTCAATATTTTCCTACATAAGGCCATGCCCGACCTGGGTGCGAGGGGTAACCTGTCTTATGTAGATGACGTCCTCATCAAAAGCTCAACTGTTGAGGAACACATAGCGGAGATCCGTTATGTTCTGACACAGTTGAGGGCCGCCGGAGCAAAACTTTCCTTTCAAAAAGCACAGTGGTGTAGAACCTGTGTTAATTTCTTGGGGCATGAGATTACTCCTCAGGGTCTCGGTCCCCAGGAAAAGAAAGTGGAAGCACTTCAGAAACTGAAAGACCCCACAACTCTGCGGGAACTAAGGAGCCTCCTTGGACTGACTAATTACAGCAGAAAGTTCATTGAGGGCTACGCAGAGATCACCAGACCCCTGATTCATCTCCTGAAGGGGGGGACCAAGTGGGAATGGGGTCTAGAACAAGCCGAGGCGGTAAAACAACTCAAAAGAAGCCTCTCACAAGCGCCTTGCCTAGCTTACCCTGTCAGAAACAAGGAATTCTTCCTGGAGACGGGGTTCTCTAATACGTGCTTGACAGCAGTATTATACCAAAAGCATGACAAGGTCAATAAAGTAATCTCCTATGCGAGCAAAACGTTATCCCCTGTGGAGGAAAAATTCAACGATTGTGAGAAGGCACTCCTGGCAACGGTGTGGGCATTGAAGAATTACCGCCCGTTTATCCAGGGGGAACACATCATAGTGGAGACTCCACACCAGCCTCTGCAATATCTCCAAAGTGATAGAATCCGGGCCGGAAATGTGAGTAATTCCCGAATTACTTCCTGGATTCTATCAATGCAAGGCTTTCCTGTGGAGGTCAGATATGGCCAAAACAAGAAGAGTCCCCTCGCGCAAGGTCTGGCTGACTTGCATGATTGTGCCAGAGAAAACTGTCTCGAGGACGAAAGTCTAAAAATCAAGGACAACACGGAGGCATACCTTAATTCCCCACACAAAGTCTTTGAAGAAGACAAGTGTGAGGGAATGCCCACTGTCTATGTGGATGGATGCTCGTACCATGTTGACAACAACGGGGAGAAAGAACTGGTGGCCGGCGTAGGGAATGCATGGGTGAATGAGTCCCCAGAACCCTCCGCTGGGTACAAAATTGGTCCCCGAAGTAGTCAGGTGGCAGAATTGATGGCTGTGCATCAGGCCATCCTCACTGCTGTCCAGCATCAACTCCACGAACTGGTCATAATCACAGATTCGGATTATGTACGGAACGGGTTCGTGGAGCACCTGGTTAATTGGAAAACCAGAGGCATGTTATGTGCTAACAACAAACCCTTGAAACATGGGAAGTTGATCCAAAACATTGATGATCTGGTCACCTCGAATGAGATGACCATCTATTGGAAAAAGATCAAGGGTCATTCCAAAGTAGAGGGACCAGACAAAACTGGAAATGACTTAGCTGATCAGCTGGCCAAAACCGGGGCCATCCAAGGGGATCTAATTGAGATTGAGTCCCTGTTGGGGGAAATCCAGGTCACTGCTATCACTAGGTCCCAGACAAATGCTCACAACGACCTTTCAATTGCACAATGGAGTAAGGAGACCCCTGATGCTGATTTGATTACCGCTCAGAAGGGGGATCCAATAATTGGTAAATTTTACCAGCACATTGAGGACCCTGAGAACTTTCCCCTGACGGATACCGATTACATTGGGAAAGAGGACCTGAGAGTGTTGATGAAATGTCCAAAAATGTTCCGAATCCAAGACGGTTTGCTGGTAAGGAAATCCAAAGCTGGCCACGATCAGTGGGTGGTTCCTACCTCATTCCGAAGCCTGATGTTAAGTCACGCCCATGATGCGGCCACCGCCGGTCATAGGGGGTTTCACACAACACTGGAAATCTTAAGAGAGGTTGCATACTGGCCACACATGGGGCAGGACCTTGACCAATACTTGAAGGGGTGTCTTGTGTGTGCACAATTTCAGCCATCATCCCTCACGCACTGTGCGCCTCTCCAAAAGAGGGGGATGACACTGCCATGGTCAGATTTACAAATCGACTTTGTAGGCCCCGTGATTCGCTCTGCTAGGGGGAATAAGTACATGTTGACTGTGACATGCTTGTTTACCAAGTGGGTGGAATGTCTCCCAGCCCCAAACTGCAAGGCAGAAACCGCAGCTGCCTTGATGATTAACCACATCTTTTCCCGTTTTGGTCTACCTCAAAGGATTGAGTCAGACAGGGGTAGCCACTTCACCAGTGAAGTAATGACAAAGATGTGGGAGATACTGGGGGTCAAAAGGAAGTTGCATATTGCTTACAGGCCAGCTTCTTCTGGGGCAGTAGAGAGATATAACCGAACCATTGTGAGCATATTAAAGAAGTTTGTGGCAGATTCTGGGCCAAGTTGGGATATCCGATTACCTCTGGTCCTAATGGCCATCAGATCTACCCCTTCATCTGCAACCAAAATGTCACCATTTGAGTTGATGACTGGACGCAAGATGGTGCTTCCTCAGCATTTGCTCTACAGGACCCAAGAGCAGACACTGATAAATGCCTCCACAACTCATGAGTATGTGGAGAATTTAAGGAAACACCTTCAACATGCTTTTGCTTACGCTCAGCGGAATCTAGAAAGATCGGCTGATAGCATGAAGACCCACTATGACCTGAAGACTTCCAGGAAGGAATATCAGGTGGGGGACTGGGTCCATCTATACAACTTCCAAAGAAACCAGGCAAAACAGCGGAAATTCTTGCCTACATCGAAGGGACCCTTTGAGATCATCGACAAGATCTCCCCTGTGGCCTACAAGATCCGCATCCCCAAAGGCGGTTTGGCAGAGGGGGAAGACAAGTGGGTCCACATAAACCAGTTGAAATGTTGCCATCCCAGGCACACTCTGCAACAACTGGAGGAATCCTCTGGAATCCTAGCGGGTACTGTCTCAGACTAATTCAGTTCCAACTATAAAACATACCACATCTAGTCTCTAAAATATTGTGATTTGCATGAAACTGTCTCTTAGTTATACTGTTTTTGTTCAAAATAAGAATGTAATGTTTCGTTATGATGAAATGCATATGCTGCCCCACTATCTCAACAGTGGTGGAAAGACGTCTATGAGCAGGTATTGCCGCTCTTCCTTTGTCGTCCTAGGAGAAAGAAAACCTGGAGAATGACCAAGGAGGATGATCCGGAGACTGGGAGGATGACGCAAGGGGGCCCAGGGTACCGCCCAATATTCCCATCAGGACCGGCGAGGAGAACCGATCGATCCGACCGGATGGAGAAAAAGATGCTGAACTGTGCCATCTATTGGAAGAAGATGAGGAAACATCCCAGGTCTTGCGAGTCCCATTAGTGAAATAGAATGGCCATCGCAAGAGGGGGGCTTGTGGGATGTTTTTATCCACGCATCCAAGCCCTACCTCAAAACTGTGCAGTACTGACATGGAAAACATCATGATGGCCAGAGCTTCCCAGAAAATGCACAGGGAAATGCATGAAGAATAGGCTGCCACTCATTTTTGCCGATGTTATGGGCACAGAAGGACACGGCCTAAAACCACCATTGGACTACCCACACAGTAGTCTGAAACCATTGGGAATGGCAATGCTGATTGCCAAAAGCAAACCCATAACTGTTGGGAATTCATTTTCTTAAATCCCAAAAAGGGGTGCAGTACCAGTACTCACCACTATCAAAAAGCCGGCGTTTTAAAACAACACCAGATTTTACTTTTTTTGTGTAAAACTGAATAAATAAACCCAAAGCAGGCCAAAGAAAGACTTACTGAGAGGTGGATACAATGTAAAGTTATATTCTAAAGTGACTTGAAGGTTTATAACAAGACTGGCTGAGCTGTGGATTTCAGCAGTTTAAGTAAATTTGGACTGAAAGACACTAAAAATCTAAATGTTTAAAAGAAATGAGTGACCTATTTCTGAGTGTCACATAGGTTGCAATTGTTTGAATGTCATAGTTTTGAACTTAGAATCAGCATTCTAGCTGCATATGTAAAAAATTGTCTTGACTTAAACTGGGTAACAAAAAGTGACATTTTATCTGAAACCTGGCTTAAGGAACTGAATTCTGCCCACCAGCTACCCCCCATCAGGAGTGAAACTTGAGTCACAGCTGTGTTCCCAGGCCTATCTGCCTTTTGCTGGCCACACTAAGGATATGCCATCTCTCTGATAATTGAATTAAGGGGAGCCCCCACAGAATACAGGAGCTCTGAACAAAGCCCTGTCCTGACTCAGGCAAATGTTTTATTGGCGGGAGTCGTAAATGGAGCTTCCTCCTGGAAGGACAGGGGAGGGGCACTGCCTGTGAGAGCAAGCTGGCTTGGCAGAACTGGAAAAACCAGAAATTCAACCTTGTGCTGGGGGGAAACCACACCCCTTTGGGGCCAGAACATAACTCTAACAAGATGAATAACTCATAGTACGGACTTGTGAAAATTATTTAAATGATACCATAATTCTTGTGATTTTTCTGCCCACATTTTAAGACGTGTTAGGACCCGGTGGTATGTTCAGGGGGGTTTTAGCGGAAAAGAGGATATTACTCAAAATATGTGCATGTGAAAAATCTGACACTTCATCAACTAATGTCCATACTCCTTGCGCACATGTGTGTAAATTTGGGTTAATGTCCGAAATTGCAAACCAGTTAAAAAGTGCAAAATATTGCCATTTCTGAATGCAAGCTCTCAGGAAGAGCAGATTTGGACAGGGTATACCTCCTGTGATATGTGAAGGGTGCATGTAATTTTAAACAAATGTGTACCTGTGCAAATATGTTTTTTGAGCAAATATAGATTGTGTGTAAAGTTGACAGGGGTGGGTTCTCTGTATCATAAACAGACCTCATCATGATGACACTTCATTTCATTCCCCAAATCAGGGGAGAAATGAAAGCTTGGCCAATGACAAGTGGAGAGGGGTAGAGCCTAGTGATGCTGCACACACACCCATTTTAAAAACAGATAAAAGCAGACAGACAGGACAGATAGGGACCTTCAAATCCATTTGCAGCGGGACGCTCTGCCGGGAAAATCCATACTTTACCTCCATCAATCTCTAGAGAAAGCTGTGCAGAAAGATCCAGACTTTAAATCCATCAATCTCCAGAATCCAGAGAGAGAGCAGAGCCCAGACCAGAGTCCAGTCTAAAAACCTGACCAGATCCGTGGCGAGGCCCATTCTAATTCAAGAATATAGTGTGAGTACCTAGTAGAACTGTGCAGAACCAATCTCTTAGTTAAAATAATATAATTCAATCTATTTTAATCTAAGTAGAACTGCCTCCTAACTGTCACCTGTCATTTGTAAAACTGTCACTTGTCATTTTCTATTTGCAAGCTGCACTTGTCTTTTTGAACTTTAAAATTTCAAATCTGAAAAACGACCTTTATTTAATCGCTCATATCTCCGTGACCGTTTGTCCTAGAGACTTGCAGTAACTTTCCTCTGAAAGCTGGGAATCGTGGCTTTTATAAGAACCTGAAACCGCATTCCTACCCCCTATAGTTTTGCCGCAATCGCGAAAAACGCACTCGCGAATTTTGCCGCGATTTGCAAATTTCTCCACGTGTGAAAACAGAAGCTTCTTGCTTTCAGTTGCCAAACATTCGTTTAACCTGCTAGTTACACCCTAGATCCTTGCTAAAGTGACCCTGAACCTCTAGAGGGAATTAAAAGCATTTTAGCGTATTTTTCACTTCATTGCCAGCACATATAAAAGCATTTTGGGCCTGTGTTTCCAACTTCTGTGGTCTAAGCTTGCTGGGGTGAACTGAATTACATTTGATTGCATTTCTGAGAACTGTGTGCTTTCCTTCCACTTCCTTGCATTGCATAAAGGGGGGAGGGGATTGCCAGAGAAAAGTGATTACATTGTTTTGTTGAACGCATATTGAGTATTTTCTGTACTGCATTTTCATTCCACCTTGCATCCATTTGAAACCATAAAGTATTGTTGCTATCTTATCCATCCTATAACCACTCATCATTGATTATAAAGAAGTGTGCTAGTGACAGACTATCCATTATTGATTACTGCTCAGATTCAGTGTGATATTCAATTATTAAATTATTATAAAGTGTGATATATATATCTATTGTTTAAATTATCAAATAAACCTTTTAACGTGCAAAACAGAACTACTTCTTGGCTCAGTGGGGTCAGGGGGAGTCCAAGAGAGGGGTGTTATATAGGGGTAGTCATCCAGAACGCATGAACTGGACATAAAGATATATTAATAAGGGTTTCCATTCAGTATCCCAGACTAGGCATTGACTTAGCTGTAGTGTTGAATTGAATCCTCTTACAAATTGGGGGCTCGTGCCGGACGTTTGGATTAGATCTATCACTTGTGCAGATTAATACAGCGTGCCAGCTGACCAGATACACATATCCGGTCGGATCACACGCTATGTTACGCTGTAAAGCACTCCTCAAAGGAACGCTCTAAGAAAAAGGTCTGTTTTGCAAAAATAAAATACTAATTTAGTCAGGACAGAGACCAATCTCTAGAATGACGACCTTAGTAGACATGAAAATAGCCAGAGAGCACTTCTTACATAAGTTATTGGTGAGAGGTGAGTGGACTCACCAGGACCGCATGGTCTGGTTGCAGGCCATCACGCAACAGGTCACTGAAACAGGGTCAGATATATGGGGAGATCAGGGTCCCCTACATGTGGCCCTGAGTGAACTATACATGGCTCCTAAAGCTAAGGATGAACAAGACAAGATGGTTAGGATAGCGGCATACCTGTACCTATATATGGGAGACATGCAGGATAAATGTACTGAAAGCCAAAATCTGGCGAATAAGCGACAGATGGCGTTAGAGAAGGTCTAATCTGACCTGGTCTCTTCTGAGCAGAGGCTGCAGGGGAGCCAGGAGTCAGAAAATGAGAGTAGACAGCACATCATTAAAATAAAGAAGGATATGGACATCCTGCAACAGGAAAAGGCTGACCAGGATACCAGATTTCTGGCCTTGCAGAAGGAGTACCAAGAAGGTTTGGACTCCCTACTGCAGAGCCAGAAAAAGCTGGAGCAACAGTTAGACTTCAATAGGGCATGTGCTGAGCAGGTAGTCACCCTGCAAAGCCACCTAGATAGGGAGAAGGCAGAGAGCAATAAACTGATTTTGAAAGACCTGGATACCCAGGAAGAATTTGACCAGGAGCGCCAGAAAGCTGGTGCCTTTCAAAGGCAGAGGGACGACCTGGCGGCACAGATGCAGGCTCTTAGTCAGGAAAGGGATACCTTAGGCCAGGAAGTCTGCCACTTAAAAAGGAAAATGGAAGAAAATCACCTGGCCCACCAGGGACTGGGTGACCTCCAAAAAGAACACCAGAACTTGTTAGAGCACACCAGGAAGGTGGAGGATGCTCTGGCAAGAAAGGAGCAGGCCAATAGGGACACAGCTCAGGAGGTAACCCTCCTGCAGCAAAGACTGGCCCAGTGCTCCAGGACCAATCAGGAAACACAGAGAGAGAATGAGGCTCTCTGCCAGCACAATGATAGGCTCCAACAACAGGTAGCGATGCAGGAGAGACTGATAGAGTCTAGTAAGGCCTTAACTGAGGAACTGAAGGCGCAGGCTCTTGCATTGCAACAGGGAGCAGGGGCGGATAGAGACCAAGTTCGCTGGGAAAGGGAAACTCCTGAGCATAACCTCAGGAGCCCTAGTACCAGAGGCCTTTATCTCTCTCAGTCCCTGGACTCTGCCACCCCCATGTCCCCTGGCGCACATGAGCACAGGGCCACAGGGATGGCAGATTACTATCCAGCCAGAAGCATGGGGCTCATAGGCCAGTACCACCCAGGAATGGAGGAGCGGGCATCCGGGTATGGGCACCCAAGCACAGTGCAATTTAGTGGGGAACCCCAGGAGAGTAGGCCCATTAAGGGCATCCTGAAAACCTCTGCCCAGTTAGGTCAGTGGGGGGGGGGTACCCATCAAATCCTGGCAGCAAGGAGGGATCTGAAGACTCCTCTGAGCGGTACAGGACACAGGAGACCAGGTCCCCACATTCTGCCAGCCATTCCCAGGCTCGCAGAATCCGGGAAAACCTGGAAGAACAGACGGGAACCTCTGGGAGCAGTGCCTCTGAGTCAGAAGATGAATGGACCAGGGTTACCCGAACCAAAAAGGCCAATAAGGCAAAAAGGGCCTTGCTTAAGGACCCATTGAAGCAAATAAAGGCAATAAGGAGTGTCATCACGCCTTATCACAAGAACGCCAAGTACTCTGTTTGGGAACACTTGGAGCTCTATGAGCAAATGATGGAGACTTTCCATTTGAAGGACAGCCAAACCTGTATCCAATATGTAAAGTGGACATTCTCCCCAGAGTACTCCAGTTTCTTTGCAGGGCTGGAGGACCAAATTCATTCCAGGTGGTCCACCTATAGGGCGGCCATATTAAAACATTTTTCTGTTCACAGAAATCCCCAAGAGGCTCGCAAGGCAGCCTACAATTTGCAGTGTGGGGAGGATCAGGCCCCACAAGAGTTTGTGCAAGAACTGAAAGGTGCCTTTGCGCAGACCACCAGAAGGGTGCGCACAGACAGCAGAGAATTCGTCAATACGTTTTTCCATGCCTTGCCCAAATACATAATGACCCAGCTCGTGAGGGATTTTCACGAGAAAAGATCTTTAGACTGGGTCATTGAACAGGCTACCCGGATCTATGAGGTGCAGAAACCGGTAGATAGCAAAAGTAATGCCCAGAAAAACCCCAAAGCCAACAGCACCCCTGCTGCTGCCAAGGTGGCAGAGGTAAAGGTCACCCCCGTTTTGGATTTGGAGATGGGGGGGCCTAAAAACCTACCTGCACCTAATAATGCTAGGCCCAGAAGGTCCTTGGGCCAGTCACAGACAGGGAGCCAGGGAGGCAGCCCCACAAATGGGGTCCCTCGCTCTCCTGATTATGTAAGCCCCCGTTACAAGGGAAACAGACCCATCCTGGGTTATGTGTGGACTCCTCCAGCCCAAGGGGGGGGATCCAGCCAAGCACCTAGCCCAGGGAACTTCCCTCCTAACTTCCCACCGGAGGGCAGAAATTCTCCAAATCCTGGGCAGAACTTTTTCCCCAGGTATCCACCCAATTTCCAACCCCAAAATCATCCACCCTTCTTTCCCCAATTCCCTGAGCCCAGACAACCGAATCCGGGAGAGGGGAGGCCAAGGGTGGAGGGGTATCCAAATCTTCCCAACCCGGGGTACTACCAGAGAAGGGATAGCTACCCTTCCCGGGATCAGCCCAGGGGAGAAAACAGGGCCCCGTATCAGCCTGAGCGGGTTTCCCAATTAGAGCGCCAGGTCCAAAATATGGCACGGGATCTGGGTCAAATACTGAGGGCGCAGCAGAACCCTCAGATGGGCATGCCGGCACAGAATGCCCCAAACTCTGGACCTGGTACTCCAGAACAATGACGGGGGCAGCACCCCGATAACTCACCGGTTCCCAGGGAGGAGGCACAAAGGGAAGGGGGGTGTAAAGCCTTGGAGGAAGCTTCCTTCCTCACTTGTAAACAGCCCCTGGAAACCCAGGAACCGGAAACAAAATCTCCGACCCCTGAAAGTCTGCCTCCTAAGGAGCAGAGGGGGGGTAGGAGAAACAAAAGACCCAAACAGACTCAGTTTGAGGAGGAGGTACAGATCTTCCAATTTGAGGGAGAGGGATCCTCAGAGGATCCTGGGAAAAGGATCTTCTCCTTCAGAGAGGGGGGAACTCCTCCCAAAGAAAAATGGGTCCCTAGGGATGCAAGTCCAGACTGGGGAGATGTGGAGACTGAGCTACCGCCGCCCACCATCTCATCCCAGAACCAACAGCAAGAAAATCCCCTGGTTCAAACCCATCCTGGTGACTGCCTCCAAAAAGGGGGGGGCGGCCCAGAACCGGAGCCAGGGGAACCCACAATGGCTCTGATCTCCAGTTGCCAACTTTTTCTTTCAGATTCCCAAGGCTCTCCACAGAATTCTGCCCAAATCTCTTCGCTAGCGAGGTCCAAAACCAGAAAGTTAGCCCACCAGTTGTCCAAAAATGTGCATTATCTGTGCCCCTTTGAGGAGAAGGAGGGAAGATATTATGCCCCGGTACAAGTACAGGGGCAGGGTACGATTTCAGCGCTGGTGGACACGGGATCTCAAGCTACCCTTCTGTCCAGAAGGGCCTTTGACGAACTGAATGCAGGAAGGGGAGAGAATTACCAAATTCCTCTCACCTCACTTCCTGGACAACTCCAGAACTTTGACCGGAAGGAAATTCCCGTCGAGGGGACGGCAGATTTGGACATTAAAATTGGGCGACACAAGTTGAAACACCCGGTCATAGTTGTGACTCCAGAGGGCACCCCTTGTTTACTAGGGAATGACCTCCTGAGAAGGTTGTCACCCCTAATAGATTGTGTAAACAAGGTCCTCTGGACCCAGACTAGCCGACCCATAAAATTAAAACAGAGTGTCAGCCATGTTAGTTTAAACGGCACATGCCACATGGTTGAACAAAAATCTGACCAAGTAGAATTTCACTTCCAGAATAGCCAAATTCCAGACGTGACAGTAATAGCAGCAGGACAACAGACTGGTGATGGAGGGTCCTCTCTATTTCTGAAAATCAACCTTCCTTCCAGTCTAAAGTGGTACTCCACGCTGGAAGGAAACACTCTGAAATTCTATACTAATCCACAATCAGAAACTCCCACTCCTATAGTCCAGAAAGATGTGAAATCAGCTCAGAGCCTGGCTGATATTCAGCAAATTGGAGAGCAGTTGTTCATCCCTGTCCAATTAAATGATGGGAAGGACTCTGTTGCGCCAACTCCCAAAAGATCCAGCCATTCCCACATTCAAACTGTTAGACAAATGGGAAATGAACCTGGAAGCACCCAATTCCAAACATCTCCTGCCAAGCAGGTGTATGCTCAAAATCTCCATTGGCAACAAGAGCATAGTCCATAATTGTTGGGTCGTGCGAGACGTCACTGCCGCCTTTTACTTAGGCAGTGACATTCTCAATCGCTTTGCCATTAGTTTGGACCTAATAAACTTCAAAGCTTGGTCCCGATTAGCGGATAATCCCATGGGCTTTGATGATCCAGAAAAAGCATTTAGGTCAGCTCAATTGCTACCTTGTGCAGTTGAAATTCAGATCAAAGAGGAAGTCACCATCCCAGAAAGGACCCGACAATTCTCCCTGGAAGTGAAAGTTAAAAGAGGACAATATTTGCAAAACCTTGATGCTTACATACATCTAAATGCTTCTCTCCAACTGCAAGGGTTGGGGGTAAACCCAACTCCATTAATCAACATTGAACATGACACCATTCTAATAGAGGTGGATAACAGCGACTTAAAGAGTATTACTCTAGCCGCAGGCACCATTATTGGAATGGCGGTTGATGACCGACATTTTTCCATAGATTTAGGTAATGAACTGTTAGGGCCAATCCCCAAGGACTGCTTTGACAGTGATGACAATACAACACCAGACAGGATTTTTACCCGGCACGGGGGGAACTTCCTAGTGTACACTTCTTGCCCCTATGGTAAGGAAGATGTGACTTGTGACTTCAGGAGGGATGAGGTGATTTTCCAGGTCCATGAGGGCTGCCTTTCCCACCTGAAGCCTCCAGTCCAAATCAGCACTCTGACCAGGGACTTCTCCACCCAGCTGGAGGAGGCCGCTGAAATAGCCAAACCAGAAGTCTTTCCAGGCTTCAGGCAGATGGTGGAAGAGAGAGTCAACCTAGCTGACGCCTGTGTGACTCTGGAACAAAAGCAAAAGTTGAAACAAGTTTTCTTGGATTTCCAAGATCTCTTTGCGGTAGACTCATATGACTGTGGTCGCACTGACATCCACACAACAACAATCCCCACGGACCCTGGCATGACTCCTGTGTTTGTGAAGCAATATCGCTTGCCTCTCGCATCAATGGAGTCCCTTACTGAAATAATTAAGAACCTTGAGTCCCGGGGAATAATCCGTCCAGTCCACAGCACCTTCAATAATCCGGTGCTGGGAATATTAAAGCCAAACGGCCAGTGGAGACTCTGCGCCGACCTCAGGGAGCTCAACAAACGGGTCCATACTTCCCGATGGCCTCTGCCCTACATTGACCAAGGGCTGGCCCAGATCCAGGGGTCACAGGTATTCACTGCAATAGACCTGACCAATGGATACTGGACCGTGCCGGTCAGTAGGGAGGACCAATACAAACTGGCTTTTACCTTTGGGGGCCAGCAGTACACATGGACCCGGACTCCCTTCGGATACCTTAACTCCGGTAATAAGTTCAATATTTTCCTACATAAGGCCATGCCCGACCTGGGTGCGAGGGGTAACCTGGCTTATGTAGATGACGTCCTCATCAAAAGCTCAACTGTTGAGGAACACATAGCGGAGATCCGTTATGTTCTGACACAGTTGAGGGCCGCCGGAGCAAAACTTTCCTTTCAAAAAGCACAGTGGTGTAGAACCCGTGTTAATTTCTTGGGGCATGAGATTACTCCTCAGGGTCTCGGTCCCCAGGAAAAGAAAGTGGAAGCACTTCAGAAACTGAAAGACCCCACAACTCTGCGGGAACTAAGGAGCCTCCTTGGACTGACTAATTACAGCAGAAAGTTCATTGAGGGCTACGCAGAGATCACCAGACCCCTGATTCATCTCCTGAAGGGGGGGACCAAGTGGGAATGGGGTCTAGAACAAGCCGAGGCGGTAAAACAACTCAAAAGAAGCCTCTCACAAGCGCCTTGCCTAGCTTACCCTGTCAGAAACAAGGAATTCTTCCTGGAGACGGGGTTCTCTAATACGTGCTTGACAGCAGTATTATACCAAAAGCATGACAAGGTCAATAAAGTAATCTCCTATGCGAGCAAAACGTTATCCCCTGTGGAGGAAAAATTCAACGATTGTGAGAAGGCACTCCTGGCAACGGTGTGGGCATTGAAGAATTACCGCCCGTTTATCCAGGGGGAACACATCATAGTGGAGACTCCACACCAGCCTCTGCAATATCTCCAAAGTGATAGAATCCGGGCCGGAAATGTGAGTAATTCCCGAATTACTTCCTGGATTCTATCAATGCAAGGCTTTCCTGTGGAGGTCAGATATGGCCAAAACAAGAAGAGTCCCCTCGCGCAAGGTCTGGCTGACTTGCATGATTGTGCCAGAGAAAACTGTCTCGAGGACGAAAGTCTAAAAATCAAGGACAACACAGAGGCATACCTTAATTCCCCACACAAAGTCTTTGAAGAAGACAAGTGTGAGGGAATGCCCACTGTCTATGTGGATGGATGCTCGTACTATGTTGACAACAACGGGGAGAAAGAACTGGTGGCCGGCGTAGGGAATGCATGGGTGAATGAGTCCCCAGAACCCTCCGCTGGGTACAAAATTGGTCCCCGAAGTAGTCAGGTGGCAGAATTGATGGCTGTGCATCAGGCCATCCTCACTGCTGTCCAGCATCAACTCCAACAACTGGTCATAATCACAGATTCGGATTATGTACGGAACGGGTTCGTGGAGCACCTGGTTAATTGGAAAACCAGAGGCATGTTATGTGCTAACAACAAACCCTTGAAACATGGGAAGTTGATCCAAAACATTGATGATCTGGTCACCTCGAATGAGATGACCATCTATTGGAAAAAGATCAAGGGTCATTCCAAAGTAGAGGGACCAGACAAAACTGGAAATGACTTAGCTGATCAGCTGGCCAAAACCGGGGCCATCCAAGGGGATCTAATTGAGATTGAGTCCCTGTTGGGGGAAATCCAGGTCACTGCTATCACTAGGTCCCAGACAAATGCTCACAACGACCTTTCAATTGCACAATGGAGTAAGGAGACCCCTGATGCTGATTTGATTACCGGTCAGAAGGGGGATCCAATAATTGGTAAATTTTACCAGCACATTGAGGACCCTGAGAACTTTCCCCTGACGGATACCGATTACATTGGGAAAGAGGACCTGAGAGTGTTGATGAAATGTCCAAAAATGTTCCGAATCCAAGACGGTTTGCTGGTAAGGAAATCCAAAGCTGGCCACGATCAGTGGGTGGTTCCTACCTCATTCCGAAGCCTGATGTTAAGTCACGCCCATGATGCGGCCACCGCCGGTCATAGGGGGTTTCACACAACACTGGAAATCTTAAGAGAGGTTGCATACTGGCCACACATGGGGCAGGACCTTGACCAATACTTGAAGGGGTGTCTTGTGTGTGCACAATTTCAGCCATCATCCCTCACGCACTGTGCGCCTCTCCAAAAGAGGGGGATGACACTGCCATGGTCAGATTTACAAATCGACTTTGTAGGCCCCGTGATTCGCTCTGCTAGGGGGAATAAGTACATGTTGACTGTGACATGCTTGTTTACCAAGTGGGTGGAATGTCTCCCAGCCCCAAACTGCAAGGCAGAAACCGCAGCTGCCTTGATGATTAACCACATCTTTTCCCGTTTTGGTCTACCTCAAAGGATTGAGTCAGACAGGGGTAGCCACTTCACCAGTGAAGTAATGACAAAGATGTGGGAGATACTGGGGGTCAAAAGGAAGTTGCATATTGCTTACAGGCCAGCTTCTTCTGGGGCAGTAGAGAGATATAACCGAACCATTGTGAGCATATTAAAGAAGTTTGTGGCAGATTCTGGGCCAAGTTGGGATATCCGATTACCTCTGGTCCTAATGGCCATCAGATCTACCCCTTCATCTGCAACCAAAATGTCACCATTTGAGTTGATGACTGGACGCAAGATGGTGCTTCCTCAGCATTTGCTCTACAGGACCCAAGAGCAGACACTGATAAATGCCTCCACAACTCATGAGTATGTGGAGAATTTAAGGAAACACCTTCAACATGCTTTTGCTTACGCTCAGCGGAATCTAGAAAGATCGGCTGATAGCATGAAGACCCACTATGACCTGAAGACTTCCAGGGGGGAATATCGGGTGGGGGACTGGGTCCATCTATACAACTTCCAAAGAAACCAGGCAAAACAGCGGAAATTCTTGCCTACATGGAAGGGACCCTTTGAGATCATCGACAAGATCTCCCCTGTGGCCTACAAGATCCGCATCCCCAAAGGCGGTTTGGCAGAGGGGGAAGACAAGTGGGTCCACATAAACCAGTTGAAATGTTGCCATCCCAGGCACACTCTGCAACAACTGGAGGAATCCTCTGGAATCCTAGCGGGTACTGTCTCAGACTAATTCAGTTCCAACTATAAAACATACCACATCTAGTCTCTAAAATATTGTGATTTGCATGAAACTGTCTCTTAGTTATACTGTTTTTGTTCAAAATAAGAATGTAATGTTTCGTTATGATGAAATGCATATGCTGCCCCACTATCTCAACAGTGGTGGAAAGACGTCTATGAGCAGGTATTGCCGCTCATCCTTTGTCGTCCTAGGAGAAAGAAAACCTGGAGAATGACCAAGGAGGATGATCCGGAGACTGGGAGGATGACGCAAGGGGGCCCAGGGTACCGCCCAATATTCCCATCAGGACCGGCGAGGAGAACCGATCGATCCGACCGGATGGAGAAAAAGATGCTGAACTGTGCCATCTATTGGAAGAAGATGAGGAAACATCCCAGGTCTTGCGAGTCCCATTAGTGAAATAGAATGGCCATCGCAAGAGGGGGGCTTGTGGGATGTTTTTATCCACGCATCCAAGCCCTACCTCAAAACTGTGCAGTACTGACATGGAAAACATCATGATGGCCAGAGCTTCCCAGAAAATGCACAGGGAAATGCATGAAGAATAGGCTGCCACTCATTTTTGCCGATGTTATGGGCACAGAAGGACACGGCCTAAAACCACCATTGGACTACCCACACAGTAGTCTGAAACCATTGGGAATGGCAATGCTGATTGCCAAAAGCAAACCCATAACTGTTGGGAATTCATTTTCTTAAATCCCAAAAAGGGGTGCAGTACCAGTACTCACCACTATCAAAAAGCCGGCGTTTTAAAACAACACCAGATTTTACTTTTTTTGTGTAAAACTGAATAAATAAACCCAAAGCAGGCCAAAGAAAGACTTACTGAGAGGTGGATACAATGTAAAGTTATATTCTAAAGTGACTTGAAGGTTTATAACAAGACTGGCTGAGCTGTGGATTTCAGCAGTTTAAGTAAATTTGGACTGAAAGACACTAAAAATCTAAATGTTTAAAAGAAATGAGTGACCTATTTCTGAGTGTCACATAGGTTGCAATTGTTTGAATGTCATAGTTTTGAACTTAGAATCAGCATTCTAGCTGCATATGTAAAAAATTGTCTTGACTTAAACTGGGTAACAAAAAGTGACATTTTATCTGAAACCTGGCTTAAGGAACTGAATTCTGCCCACCAGCTACCCCCCATCAGGAGTGAAACTTGAGTCACAGCTGTGTTCCCAGGCCTATCTGCCTTTTGCTGGCCACACTAAGGATATGCTATCTCTCTGATAATTGAATTAAGGGGAGCCCCCACAGAATACAGGAGCTCTGAACAAAGCCCTGTCCTGACTCAGGCAAATGTTTTATTGGCGGGAGTCGTAAATGGAGCTTCCTCCTGGAAGGACAGGGGAGGGGCACTGCCTGTGAGAGCAAGCTGGCTTGGCAGAACTGGAAAAAACAGAAATTCAACCTTGTGCTGGGGGGAAACCACACCCCTTTGGGGCCAGAACATAACTCTAACAAGATGAATAACTCATAGTACGGACTTGTGAAAATTATTTAAATGATACCATAATTCTTGTGATTTTTCTGCCCACATTTTAAGACGTGTTAGGACCCGGTGGTATGTTCAGGGGGGTTTTAGCGGAAAAGAGGATATTACTCAAAATATGTGCATGTGAAAAATCTGACACTTCATCAACTAATGTCCATACTCCTTGCGCACATGTGTGTAAATTTGGGTTAATGTCCGAAATTGCAAACCAGTTAAAAAGTGCAAAATATTGCCATTTCTGAATGCAAGCTCTCAGGAAGAGCAGATTTGGACAGGGTATACCTCCTGTGATATGTGAAGGGTGCATGTAATTTTAAACAAATGTGTACCTGTGCAAATATGTTTTTTGAGCAAATATAGATTGTGTGTAAAGTTGACAGGGGTGGGTTCTCTGTATCATAAACAGACCTCATCATGATGACACTTCATTTCATTCCCCAAATCAGGGGAGAAATGAAAGCTTGGCCAATGACAAGTGGAGAGGGGTAGAGCCTAGTGATGCTGCACACACACCCATTTTAAAAACAGATAAAAGCAGACAGACAGGACAGATAGGGACCTTCAAATCCATTTGCAGCGGGACGCTCTGCCGGGAAAATCCATACTTTACCTCCATCAATCTCTAGAGAAAGCTGTGCAGAAAGATCCAGACTTTAAATCCATCAATCTCCAGAATCCAGAGAGAGAGCAGAGCCCAGACCAGAGTCCAGTCTAAAAACCTGACCAGATCCGTGGCGAGGCCCATTCTAATTCAAGAATATAGTGTGAGTACCTAGTAGAACTGTGCAGAACCAAACTCTTAGTTAAAATAATATAATTCAATCTATTTTAATCTAAGTAGAACTGCCTCCTAACTGTCACCTGTCATTTGTAAAACTGTCACTTGTCATTTTCTATTTGCAAGCTGCACTTGTCTTTTTGAACTTTAAAATTTCAAATCTGAAAAACGACCTTTATTTAATCGCTCATATCTCCGTGACCGTTTGTCCTAGAGACTTGCAGTAACTTTCCTCTGAAAGCTGGGAATCGTGGCTTTTCTAAGAACCTGGAACCGCATTCCTACCCCCTATAGTTTTGCCGCAATCGCGAAAAACGCACTCGCGAATTTTGCCGCGATTTGCAAATTTCTCCACGTGTGAAAACAGAAGCTTCTTGCTTTCAGTTGCCAAACATTCGTTTAACCTGCTAGTTACACCCTAGATCCTTGCTAAAGTGACCCTGAACCTCTAGAGGGAATTAAAAGCATTTTAGCGTATTTTTCACTTCATTGCCAGCACATATAAAAGCATTTTGGGCCTGTGTTTCCAACTTCTGTGGTCTAAGCTTGCTGGGGTGAACTGAATTACATTTGATTGCATTTCTGAGAACTGTGTGCTTTCCTTCCACTTCCTTGCATTGCATAAAGGGGGGAGGGGATTGCCAGAGAAAAGTGATTACATTGTTTTGTTGAACGCATATTGAGTATTTTCTGTACTGCATTTTCATTCCACCTTGCATCCATTTGAAACCATAAAGTATTGTTGCTATCTTATCCATCCTATAACCACTCATCATTGATTATAAAGAAGTGTGCTAGTGCCAGACTATCCATTATTGATTACTGCTCAGATTCAGTGTGATATTCAATTATTAAATTATTATAAAGTGTGATATATATATCTATTGTTTAAATTATCAAATAAACCTTTTAACGTGCAAAACAGAACTACTTCTTGGCTCAGTGGGGTCAGGGGGAGTCCAAGAGAGGGGTGTTATATAGGGGTAGTCATCCAGAACGCATGAACTGGACATAAAGATATATTAATAAGGGTTTCCATTCAGTATCCCAGACTAGGCATTGACTTAGCTGTAGTGTTGAATTGAATCCTCTTACAAATTGGGGGCTCGTGCCGGACGTTTGGATTAGATCTATCCCTTGTGCAGATTAATACAGCGTGCCAGCTGACCAGATACACATATCCGGTCGGATCACACGCTGTGTTACGCTGTAAAGCACTCCTCAAAGGAACGCTCTAAGAAAAAGGTCTGTTTTGCAAAAATAAAATACTAATTTAGTCAGGACAGAGACCAATCTCTAGAATGACGACCTTAGTAGACATGAAAATAGCCAGAGAGCACTTCTTACATAAGTTATTGGTGAGAGGTGAGTGGACTCACCAGGACCGCATGGTCTGGTTGCAGGCCATCACGCAACAGGTCACTGAAACAGGGTCAGATATATGGGGAGATCAGGGTCCCCTACATGTGGCCCTGAGTGAACTATACATGGCTCCTAAAGCTAAGGATGAACAAGACAAGATGGTTAGGATAGCGGCATACCTGTACCTATATATGGGAGACATGCAGGATAAATGTACTGAAAGCCAAAATCTGGCGAATAAGCGACAGATGGCGTTAGAGAAGGTCTAATCTGACCTGGTCTCTTCTGAGCAGAGGCTGCAGGGGAGCCAGGAGTCAGAAAATGAGAGTAGACAGCACATCATTAAAATAAAGAAGGATATGGACATCCTGCAACAGGAAAAGGCTGACCAGGATACCAGATTTCTGGCCTTGCAGAAGGAGTACCAAGAAGGTTTGGACTCCCTACTGCAGAGCCAGAAAAAGCTGGAGCAACAGTTAGACTTCAATAGGGCATGTGCTGAGCAGGTAGTCACCCTGCAAAGCCACCTAGATAGGGAGAAGGCAGAGAGCAATAAACTGATTTTGAAAGACCTGGATACCCAGGCAGAATTTGACCAGGAGCGCCAGAAAGCTGGTGCCTTTCAAAGGCAGAGGGACGACCTGGCGGCACAGATGCAGGCTCTTAGTCAGGAAAGGGATACCTTAGGCCAGGAAGTCTGCCACTTAAAAAGGAAAATGGAAGAAAATCACCTGGCCCACCAGGGACTGGGTGACCTCCAAAAAGAACACCAGAACTTGTTAGAGCACACCAGGAAGGTGGAGGATGCTCTGGCAAGAAAGGAGCAGGCCAATAGGGACACAGCTCAGGAGGTAACCCTCCTGCAGCAAAGACTGGCCCAGTGCTCCAGGACCAATCAGGAAACACAGAGAGAGAATGAGGCTCTCTGCCAGCACAATGATAGGCTCCAACAACAGGTAGCGATGCAGGAGAGACTGATAGAGTCTAGTAAGGCCTTAACTGAGGAACTGAAGGCGCAGGCTCTTGCATTGCAACAGGGAGCAGGGGCGGATAGAGACCAAGTTCGCTGGGAAAGGGAAACTCCTGAGCATAACCTCAGGAGCCCTAGTACCAGAGGCCTTTATCTCTCTCAGTCCCTGGACTCTGCCACCCCCATGTCCCCTGGCGTACATGAGCACAGGGCCACAGGCATGGCAGATTACTATCCAGCCAGAAGCATGGGGCTCATAGGCCAGTACCACCCAGGAATGGAGGAGCGGGCATCCGGGTATGGGCACCCAAGCACAGTGCAATTTAGTGGGGAACCCCAGGAGAGTAGGCCCATTAAGGGCATCCTGAAAACCTCTGCCCAGTTAGGTCAGTGGGGGGGGGGTACCCATCAAATCCTGGCAGCAAGGAGGGATCTGAAGACTCCTCTGAGCGGTACAGGACACAGGAGACCAGGTCCCCACATTCTGCCAGCCATTCCCAGGCTCGCAGAATCCGGGAAAACCTGGAAGAACAGACGGGAACCTCTGGGAGCAGTGCCTCTGAGTCAGAAGATGAATGGACCAGGGTTACCCGAACCAAAAAGGCCAATAAGGCAAAAAGGGCCTTGCTTAAGGACCCATTGAAGCAAATAAAGGCAATAAGGAGTGTCATCACGCCTTATCACAAGAACGCCAAGTACTCTGTTTGGGAACACTTGGAGCTCTATGAGCAAATGATGGAGACTTTCCATTTGAAGGACAGCCAAACCTGTATCCAATATGTAAAGTGGACATTCTCCCCAGAGTACTCCAGTTTCTTTGCAGGGCTGGAGGACCAAATTCATTCCAGGTGGTCCACCTATAGGGCGGCCATATTAAAACATTTTTCTGTTCACAGAAATCCCCAAGAGGCTCGCAAGGCAGCCTACAATTTGCAGTGTGGGGAGGATCAGGCCCCACAAGAGTTTGTGCAAGAACTGAAAGGTGCCTTTGCGCAGACCACCAGAAGGGTGCGCACAGACAGCAGAGAATTCGTCAATACGTTTTTTCCATGCCTTGCCCAAATACATAATGACCCAGCTCGTGAGGGATTTTCACGAGAAAAGATCTTTAGACTGGGTCATTGAACAGGCTACCCGGATCTATGAGGTGCAGAAACCGGTAGATAGCAAAAGTAATGCCCAGAAAACCCCCAAAGCCAACAGCACCCCTGCTGCTGCCAAGGTGGCAGAGGTAAAGGTCACCCCCGTTTTGGATTTGGAGATGGGGGGGCCTAAAAACCTACCTGCACCTAATAATGCTAGGCCCAGAAGGTCCTTGGGCCAGTCACAGACATGGAGCCAGGGAGGCAGCCCCACAAATGGGGTCCCTCGCTCTCCTGATTATGTAAGCCCCCGTTACAAGGGAAACAGACCCATCCTGGGTTATGTGTGGACTCCTCCAGCCCAAGGGGGGGGATCCAGCCAAGCACCTAGCCCAGGGAACTTCCCTCCTAACTTCCCACCGGAGGGCAGAAATTCTCCAAATCCTGGGCAGAACTTTTTCCCCAGGTATCCACCCAATTTCCAACCCCAAAATCATCCACCCTTCTTTCCCCAATTCCCTGAGCCCAGACAACCGAATCCGGGAGAGGGGAGGCCAAGGGTGGAGGGGTATCCAAATCTTCCCAACCCGGGGTACTACCAGAGAAGGGATAGCTACCCTTCCCGGGATCAGCCCAGGGGAGAAAACAGGGCCCCGTATCAGCCTGAGCGGGTTTCCCAATTAGAGCGCCAGGTCCAAAATATGGCACGGGATCTGGGTCAAATACTGAGGGCGCAGCAGAACCCTCAGATGGGCATGCCGGCACAGAATGCCCCAAACTCTGGACCTGGTACTCCAGAACAATGACGGGGGCAGCACCCCGATAACTCACCGGTTCCCAGGGAGGAGGCACAAAGGGAAGGGGGGTGTAAAGCCTTGGAGGAAGCTTCCTTCCTCACTTGTAAACAGCCCCTGGAAACCCAGGAACCGGAAACAAAATCTCCGACCCCTGAAAGTCTGCCTCCTAAGGAGCAGAGGGGGGGTAGGAGAAACAAAAGACCCAAACAGACTCAGTTTGAGGAGGAGGTACAGATCTTCCAATTTGAGGGAGAGGGATCCTCAGAGGATCCTGGGAAAAGGATCTTCTCCTTCAGAGAGGGGGGAACTCCTCCCAAAGAAAAATGGGTCCCTAGGGATGCAAGTCCAGACTGGGGAGATGTGGAGACTGAGCTACCGCCGCCCACCATCTCATCCCAGAACCAACAGCAAGAAAATCCCCTGGTTCAAACCCATCCTGGTGACTGCCTCCAAAAAGGGGGGGGCGGCCCAGAACCGGAGCCAGGGGAACCCACAATGGCTCTGATCTCCAGTTGCCAACTTTTTCTTTCAGATTCCCAAGGCTCTCCACAGAATTCTGCCCAAATCTCTTCGCTAGCGAGGTCCAAAACCAGAAAGTTAGCCCACCAGTTGTCCAAAAATGTGCATTATCTGTGCCCCTTTGAGGAGAAGGAGGGAAGATATTATGCCCCGGTACAAGTACAGGGGCAGGGTACGATTTCAGCGCTGGTGGACACGGGATCTCAAGCTACCCTTCTGTCCAGAAGGGCCTTTGACGAACTGAATGCAGGAAGGGGAGAGAATTACCAAATTCCTCTCACCTCACTTCCTGGACAACTCCAGAACTTTGACCGGAAGGAAATTCCCGTCGAGGGGACGGCAGATTTGGACATTAAAATTGGGCGACACAAGTTGAAACACCCGGTCATAGTTGTGACTCCAGAGGGCACCCCTTGTTTACTAGGGAATGACCTCCTGAGAAGGTTGTCACCCCTAATAGATTGTGTAAACAAGGTCCTCTGGACCCAGACTAGCCGACCCATAAAATTAAAACAGAGTGTCAACCATGTTAGTTTAAACGGCACATGCCACATGGTTGAACAAAAATCTGACCAAGTAGAATTTCACTTCCAGAATAGCCAAATTCCAGACGTGACAGTAATAGCAGCAGGACAACAGACTGGTGATGGAGGGTCCTCTCTATTTCTGAAAATCAACCTTCCTTCCAGTCTAAAGTGGTACTCCACGCTGGAAGGAAACACTCTGAAATTCTATACTAATCCACAATCAGAAACTCCCACTCCTATAGTCCAGAAAGATGTGAAATCAGCTCAGAGCCTGGCTGATATTCAGCAAATTGGAGAGCAGTTGTTCATCCCTGTCCAATTAAATGATGGGAAGGACTCTGTTGCGCCAACTCCCAAAAGATCCAGCCATTCCCACATTCAAACTGTTAGACAAATGGGAAATGGACCTGGAAGCACCCAATTCCAAACATCTCCTGCCAAGCAGGTGTATGCTCAAAATCTCCATTGGCAACAAGAGCATAGTCCATAATTGTTGGGTCGTGCGAGACGTCACTGCCGCCTTTTACTTAGGCAGTGACATTCTCAATCGCTTTGCCATTAGTTTGGACCTAATAAACTTCAAAGCTTGGTCCCGATTAGCGGATAATCCCATGGGCTTTGATGATCCAGAAAAAGCATTTAGGTCAGCTCAATTGCTACCTTGTGCAGTTGAAATTCAGATCAAAGAGGAAGTCACCATCCCAGAAAGGACCCGACAATTCTCCCTGGAAGTGAAAGTTAAAAGAGGACAATATTTGCAAAACCCTGATGCTTACATACATCTAAATGCTTCTCTCCAACTGCAAGGGTTGGGGGTAAACCCAACTCCATTAGTCAACATTGAACATGACACCATTCTAATAGAGGTGGATAACAGCGACTTAAAGAGTATTACTCTAGCCGCAGGCACCATTATTGGAATGGCGGTTGATGACCGACATTTTTCCATAGATTTAGGTAATGAACTGTTAGGGCCAATCCCCAAGGACTGCTTTGACAGTGACAGTGATGACAATACAACACCAGACAGGATTTTTACCCGGCACGGGGGGAACTTCCTAGTGTACACTTCTTGCCCCTATGGTAAGGAAGATGTGACTTGTGACTTCAGGAGGGATGAGGTGATTTTCCAGGTCCATGAGGGCTGCCTTTCCCACCTGAAGCCTCCAGTCCAAATCAGCACTCTGACCAGGGACTTCTCCACCCAGCTGGAGGAGGCCGCTGAAATAGCCAAACCAGAAGTCTTTCCAGGCTTCAGGCAGATGGTGGAAGAGAGAGTCAACCTAGCTGACGCCTGTGTGACTCTGGAACAAAAGCAAAAGTTGAAACAAGTTTTCTTGGATTTCCAAGATCTCTTTGCGGTAGACTCATATGACTGTGGTCGCACTGACATCCACACAACAACAATCCCCACGGACCCTGGCATGACTCCTGTGTTTGTGAAGCAATATCGCTTGCCTCTCGCATCAATGGAGTCCCTTACTGAAATAATTAAGAACCTTGAGTCCCGGGGAATAATCCGTCCAGTCCACAGCACCTTCAATAATCCGGTGCTGGGAATATTAAAGCCAAACGGCCAGTGGAGACTCTGCGCCGACCTCAGGGAGCTCAACAAACGGGTCCATACTTCCCGATGGCCTCTGCCCTACATTGACCAAGGGCTGGCCCAGATCCAGGGGTCACAGGTATTCACTGCAATAGACCTGACCAATGGATACTGGACCGTGCCGGTCAGTAGGGAGGACCAATACAAACTGGCTTTTACCTTTGGGGGCCAGCAGTACACATGGACCCGGACTCCCTTCGGATACCTTAACTCCGGTAATAAGTTCAATATTTTCCTACATAAGGCCATGCCCGACCTGGGTGCGAGGGGTAACCTGGCTTATGTAGATGACGTCCTCATCAAAAGCTCAACTGTTGAGGAACACATAGCGGAGATCCGTTATGTTCTGACACAGTTGAGGGCCGCCGGAGCAAAACTTTCCTTTCAAAAAGCACAGTGGTGTAGAACCCGTGTTAATTTCTTGGGGCATGAGATTACTCCTCAGGGTCTCGGTCCCCAGGAAAAGAAAGTGGAAGCACTTCAGAAACTGAAAGACCCCACAACTCTGCGGGAACTAAGGAGCCTCCTTGGACTGACTAATTACAGCAGAAAGTTCATTGAGGGCTACGCAGAGATCACCAGACCCCTGATTCATCTCCTGAAGGGGGGGACCAAGTGGGAATGGGGTCTAGAACAAGCCGAGGCGGTAAAACAACTCAAAAGAAGCCTCTCACAAGCGCCTTGCCTAGCTTACCCTGTCAGAAACAAGGAATTCTTCCTGGAGACGGGGTTCTCTAATACGTGCTTGACAGCAGTATTATACCAAAAGCATGACAAGGTCAATAAAGTAATCTCCTATGCGAGCAAAACGTTATCCCCTGTGGAGGAAAAATTCAACGATTGTGAGAAGGCACTCCTGGCAACGGTGTGGGCATTGAAGAATTACCGCCCGTTTATCCAGGGGGAACACATCATAGTGGAGACTCCACACCAGCCTCTGCAATATCTCCAAAGTGATAGAATCCGGGCCGGAAATGTGAGTAATTCCCGAATTACTTCCTGGATTCTATCAATGCAAGGCTTTCCTGTGGAGGTCAGATATGGCCAAAACAAGAAGAGTCCCCTCGCGCAAGGTCTGGCTGACTTGCATGATTGTGCCAGAGAAAACTGTCTCGAGGACGAAAGTCTAAAAATCAAGGACAACACGGAGGCATACCTTAATTCCCCACACAAAGTCTTTGAAGAAGACAAGTGTGAGGGAATGCCCACTGTCTATGTGGATGGATGCTCGTACCATGTTGACAACAACGGGGAGAAAGAACTGGTGGCCGGCGTAGGGAATGCATGGGTGAATGAGTCCCCAGAACCCTCCGCTGGGTACAAAATTGGTCCCCGAAGTAGTCAGGTGGCAGAATTGATGGCTGTGCATCAGGCCATCCTCACTGCTGTCCAGCATCAACTCCACGAACTGGTCATAATCACAGATTCGGATTATGTACGGAACGGGTTCGTGGAGCACCTGGTTAATTGGAAAACCAGAGGCATGTTATGTGCTAACAACAAACCCTTGAAACATGGGAAGTTGATCCAAAACATTGATGATCTGGTCACCTCGAATGAGATGACCATCTATTGGAAAAAGATCAAGGGTCATTCCAAAGTAGAGGGACCAGACAAAACTGGAAATGACTTAGCTGATCAGCTGGCCAAAACCGGGGCCATCCAAGGGGATCTAATTGAGATTGAGTCCCTGTTGGGGGAAATCCAGGTCACTGCTATCACTAGGTCCCAGACAAATGCTCACAACGACCTTTCAATTGCACAATGGAGTAAGGAGACCCCTGATGCTGATTTGATTACCGGTCAGAAGGGGGATCCAATAATTGGTAAATTTTACCAGCACATTGAGGACCCTGAGAACTTTCCCCTGACGGATACCGATTACATTGGGAAAGAGGACCTGAGAGTGTTGATGAAATGTCCAAAAATGTTCCGAATCCAAGACGGTTTGCTGGTAAGGAAATCCAAAGCTGGCCACGATCAGTGGGTGGTTCCTACCTCATTCCGAAGCCTGATGTTAAGTCACGCCCATGATGCGGCCACCGCCGGTCATAGGGGGTTTCACACAACACTGGAAATCTTAAGAGAGTTTGCATACTGGCCACACATGGGGCAGGACCTTGACCAATACTTGAAGGGGTGTCTTGTGTGTGCACAATTTCAGCCATCATCCCTCACGCACTGTGCGCCTCTCCAAAAGAGGGGGATGACACTGCCATGGTCAGATTTACAAATCGACTTTGTAGGCCCCGTGATTCGCTCTGCTAGGGGGAATAAGTACATGTTGACTGTGACATGCTTGTTTACCAAGTGGGTGGAATGTCTCCCAGCCCCAAACTGCAAGGCAGAAACCGCAGCTGCCTTGATGATTAACCACATCTTTTCCCGTTTTGGTCTACCTCAAAGGATTGAGTCAGACAGGGGTAGCCACTTCACCAGTGAAGTAATGACAAAGATGTGGGAGATACTGGGGGTCAAAAGGAAGTTGCATATTGCTTACAGGCCAGCTTCTTCTGGGGCAGTAGAGAGATATAACCGAACCATTGTGAGCATATTAAAGAAGTTTGTGGCAGATTCTGGGCCAAGTTGGGATATCCGATTACCTCTGGTCCTAATGGCCATCAGATCTACCCCTTCATCTGCAACCAAAATGTCACCATTTGAGTTGATGACTGGACGCAAGATGGTGCTTCCTCAGCATTTGCTCTACAGGACCCAAGAGCAGACACTGATAAATGCCTCCACAACTCATGAGTATGTGGAGAATTTAAGGAAACACCTTCAACATGCTTTTGCTTACGCTCAGCGGAATCTAGAAAGATCGGCTGATAGCATGAAGACCCACTATGACCTGAAGACTTCCAGGGGGGAATATCGGGTGGGGGACTGGGTCCATCTATACAACTTCCAAAGAAACCAGGCAAAACAGCGGAAATTCTTGCCTACATGGAAGGGACCCTTTGAGATCATCGACAAGATCTCCCCTGTGGCCTACAAGATCCGCATCCCCAAAGGCGGTTTGGCAGAGGGGGAAGACAAGTGGGTCCACATAAACCAGTTGAAATGTTGCCATCCCAGGCACACTCTGCAACAACTGGAGGAATCCTCTGGAATCCTAGCGGGTACTGTCTCAGACTAATTCAGTTCCAACTATAAAACATACCACATCTAGTCTCTAAAATATTGTGATTTGCATGAAACTGTCTCTTAGTTATACTGTTTTTGTTCAAAATAAGAATGTAATGTTTCGTTATGATGAAATGCATATGCTGCCCCACTATCTCAACAGTGGTGGAAAGACGTCTATGAGCAGGTATTGCCGCTCATCCTTTGTCGTCCTAGGAGAAAGAAAACCTGGAGAATGACCAAGGAGGATGATCCGGAGACTGGGAGGATGACGCAAGGGGGCCCAGGGTACCGCCCAATATTCCCATCAGGACCGGCGAGGAGAACCGATCGATCCGACCGGATGGAGAAAAAGATGCTGAACTGTGCCATCTATTGGAAGAAGATGAGGAAACATCCCAGGTCTTGCGAGTCCCATTAGTGAAATAGAATGGCCATCGCAAGAGGGGGGCTTGTGGGATGTTTTTATCCACGCATCCAAGCCCTACCTCAAAACTGTGCAGTACTGACATGGAAAACATCATGATGGCCAGAGCTTCCCAGAAAATGCACAGGGAAATGCATGAAGAATAGGCTGCCACTCATTTTTGCCGATGTTATGGGCACAGAAGGACACGGCCTAAAACCACCATTGGACTACCCACACAGTAGTCTGAAACCATTGGGAATGGCAATGCTGATTGCCAAAAGCAAACCCATAACTGTTGGGAATTCATTTTCTTAAATCCCAAAAAGGGGTGCAGTACCAGTACTCACCACTATCAAAAAGCCGGCGTTTTAAAACAACACCAGATTTTACTTTTTTTGTGTAAAACTGAATAAATAAACCCAAAGCAGGCCAAAGAAAGACTTACTGAGAGGTGGATACAATGTAAAGTTATATTCTAAAGTGACTTGAAGGTTTATAACAAGACTGGCTGAGCTGTGGATTTCAGCAGTTTAAGTAAATTTGGACTGAAAGACACTAAAAATCTAAATGTTTAAAAGAAATGAGTGACCTATTTCTGAGTGTCACATAGGTTGCAATTGTTTGAATGTCATAGTTTTGAACTTAGAATCAGCATTCTAGCTGCATATGTAAAAAATTGTCTTGACTTAAACTGGGTAACAAAAAGTGACATTTTATCTGAAACCTGGCTTAAGGAACTGAATTCTGCCCACCAGCTACCCCCCATCAGGAGTGAAACTTGAGTCACAGCTGTGTTCCCAGGCCTATCTGCCTTTTGCTGGCCACACTAAGGATATGCTATCTCTCTGATAATTGAATTAAGGGGAGCCCCCACAGAATACAGGAGCTCTGAACAAAGCCCTGTCCTGACTCAGGCAAATGTTTTATTGGCGGGAGTCGTAAATGGAGCTTCCTCCTGGAAGGACAGGGGAGGGGCACTGCCTGTGAGAGCAAGCTGGCTTGGCAGAACTGGAAAAAACAGAAATTCAACCTTGTGCTGGGGGGAAACCACACCCCTTTGGGGCCAGAACATAACTCTAACAAGATGAATAACTCATAGTACGGACTTGTGAAAATTATTTAAATGATACCATAATTCTTGTGATTTTTCTGCCCACATTTTAAGACGTGTTAGGACCCGGTGGTATGTTCAGGGGGGTTTTAGCGGAAAAGAGGATATTACTCAAAATATGTGCATGTGAAAAATCTGACACTTCATCAACTAATGTCCATACTCCTTGCGCACATGTGTGTAAATTTGGGTTAATGTCCGAAATTGCAAACCAGTTAAAAAGTGCAAAATATTGCCATTTCTGAATGCAAGCTCTCAGGAAGAGCAGATTTGGACAGGGTATACCTCCTGTGATATGTGAAGGGTGCATGTAATTTTAAACAAATGTGTACCTGTGCAAATATGTTTTTTGAGCAAATATAGATTGTGTGTAAAGTTGACAGGGGTGGGTTCTCTGTATCATAAACAGACCTCATCATGATGACACTTCATTTCATTCCCCAAATCAGGGGAGAAATGAAAGCTTGGCCAATGACAAGTGGAGAGGGGTAGAGCCTAGTGATGCTGCACACACACCCATTTTAAAAACAGATAAAAGCAGACAGACAGGACAGATAGGGACCTTCAAATCCATTTGCAGCGGGACGCTCTGCCGGGAAAATCCATACTTTACCTCCATCAATCTCTAGAGAAAGCTGTGCAGAAAGATCCAGACTTTAAATCCATCAATCTCCAGAATCCAGAGAGAGAGCAGAGCCCAGACCAGAGTCCAGTCTAAAAACCTGACCAGATCCGTGGCGAGGCCCATTCTAATTCAAGAATATAGTGTGAGTACCTAGTAGAACTGTGCAGAACCAATCTCTTAGTTAAAATAATATAATTCAATCTATTTTAATCTAAGTAGAACTGCCTCCTAACTGTCACCTGTCATTTGTAAAACTGTCACTTGTCATTTTCTATTTGCAAGCTGCACTTGTCTTTTTGAACTTTAAAATTTCAAATCTGAAAAACGACCTTTATTTAATCGCTCATATCTCCGTGACCGTTTGTCCTAGAGACTTGCAGTAACTTTCCTCTGAAAGCTGGGAATCGTGGCTTTTCTAAGAACCTGGAACCGCATTCCTACCCCCTATAGTTTTGCCGCAATCGCGAAAAACGCACTCGCGAATTTTGCCGCGATTTGCAAATTTCTCCACGTGTGAAAACAGAAGCTTCTTGCTTTCAGTTGCCAAACATTCGTTTAACCTGCTAGTTACACCCTAGATCCTTGCTAAAGTGACCCTGAACCTCTAGAGGGAATTAAAAGCATTTTAGCGTATTTTTCACTTCATTGCCAGCACATATAAAAGCATTTTGGGCCTGTGTTTCCAACTTCTGTGGTCTAAGCTTGCTGGGGTGAACTGAATTACATTTGATTGCATTTCTGAGAACTGTGTGCTTTCCTTCCACTTCCTTGCATTGCATAAAGGGGGGAGGGGATTGCCAGAGAAAAGTGATTACATTGTTTTGTTGAACGCATATTGAGTATTTTCTGTACTGCATTTTCATTCCACCTTGCATCCATTTGAAACCATAAAGTATTGTTGCTATCTTATCCATCCTATAACCACTCATCATTGATTATAAAGAAGTGTGCTAGTGCCAGACTATCCATTATTGATTACTGCTCAGATTCAGTGTGATATTCAATTATTAAATTATTATAAAGTGTGATATATATATCTATTGTTTAAATTATCAAATAAACCTTTTAACGTGCAAAACAGAACTACTTCTTGGCTCAGTGGGGTCAGGGGGAGTCCAAGAGAGGGGTGTTATATAGGGGTAGTCATCCAGAACGCATGAACTGGACATAAAGATATATTAATAAGGGTTTCCATTCAGTATCCCAGACTAGGCATTGACTTAGCTGTAGTGTTGAATTGAATCCTCTTACAAATTGGGGGCTCGTGCCGGACGTTTGGATTAGATCTATCCCTTGTGCAGATTAATACAGCGTGCCAGCTGACCAGATACACATATCCGGTCGGATCACACGCTGTGTTACGCTGTAAAGCACTCCTCAAAGGAACGCTCTAAGAAAAAGGTCTGTTTTGCAAAAATAAAATACTAATTTAGTCAGGACAGAGACCAATCTCTAGAATGACGACCTTAGTAGACATGAAAATAGCCAGAGAGCACTTCTTACATAAGTTATTGGTGAGAGGTGAGTGGACTCACCAGGACCGCATGGTCTGGTTGCAGGCCATCACGCAACAGGTCACTGAAACAGGGTCAGATATATGGGGAGATCAGGGTCCCCTACATGTGGCCCTGAGTGAACTATACATGGCTCCTAAAGCTAAGGATGAACAAGACAAGATGGTTAGGATAGCGGCATACCTGTACCTATATATGGGAGACATGCAGGATAAATGTACTGAAAGCCAAAATCTGGCGAATAAGCGACAGATGGCGTTAGAGAAGGTCTAATCTGACCTGGTCTCTTCTGAGCAGAGGCTGCAGGGGAGCCAGGAGTCAGAAAATGAGAGTAGACAGCACATCATTAAAATAAAGAAGGATATGGACATCCTGCAACAGGAAAAGGCTGACCAGGATACCAGATTTCTGGCCTTGCAGAAGGAGTACCAAGAAGGTTTGGACTCCCTACTGCAGAGCCAGAAAAAGCTGGAGCAACAGTTAGACTTCAATAGGGCATGTGCTGAGCAGGTAGTCACCCTGCAAAGCCACCTAGATAGGGAGAAGGCAGAGAGCAATAAACTGATTTTGAAAGACCTGGATACCCAGGCAGAATTTGACCAGGAGCGCCAGAAAGCTGGTGCCTTTCAAAGGCAGAGGGACGACCTGGCGGCACAGATGCAGGCTCTTAGTCAGGAAAGGGATACCTTAGGCCAGGAAGTCTGCCACTTAAAAAGGAAAATGGAAGAAAATCACCTGGCCCACCAGGGACTGGGTGACCTCCAAAAAGAACACCAGAACTTGTTAGAGCACACCAGGAAGGTGGAGGATGCTCTGGCAAGAAAGGAGCAGGCCAATAGGGACACAGCTCAGGAGGTAACCCTCCTGCAGCAAAGACTGGCCCAGTGCTCCAGGACCAATCAGGAAACACAGAGAGAGAATGAGGCTCTCTGCCAGCACAATGATAGGCTCCAACAACAGGTAGCGATGCAGGAGAGACTGATAGAGTCTAGTAAGGCCTTAACTGAGGAACTGAAGGCGCAGGCTCTTGCATTGCAACAGGGAGCAGGGGCGGATAGAGACCAAGTTCGCTGGGAAAGGGAAACTCCTGAGCATAACCTCAGGAGCCCTAGTACCAGAGGCCTTTATCTCTCTCAGTCCCTGGACTCTGCCACCCCCATGTCCCCTGGCGCACATGAGCACAGGGCCACAGGCATGGCAGATTACTATCCAGCCAGAAGCATGGGGCTCATAGGCCAGTACCACCCAGGAATGGAGGAGCGGGCATCCGGGTATGGGCACCCAAGCACAGTGCAATTTAGTGGGGAACCCCAGGAGAGTAGGCCCATTAAGGGCATCCTGAAAACCTCTGCCCAGTTAGGTCAGTGGGGGGGGGGTACCCATCAAATCCTGGCAGCAAGGAGGGATCTGAAGACTCCTCTGAGCGGTACAGGACACAGGAGACCAGGTCCCCACATTCTGCCAGCCATTCCCAGGCTCGCAGAATCCGGGAAAACCTGGAAGAACAGACGGGAACCTCTGGGAGCAGTGCCTCTGAGTCAGAAGATGAATGGACCAGGGTTACCCGAACCAAAAAGGCCAATAAGGCAAAAAGGGCCTTGCTTAAGGACCCATTGAAGCAAATAAAGGCAATAAGGAGTGTCATCACGCCTTATCACAAGAACGCCAAGTACTCTGTTTGGGAACACTTGGAGCTCTATGAGCAAATGATGGAGACTTTCCATTTGAAGGACAGCCAAAGCTGTATCCAATATGTAAAGTGGACATTCTCCCCAGAGTACTCCAGTTTCTTTGCAGGGCTGGAGGACCAAATTCATTCCAGGTGGTCCACCTATAGGGCGGCCATATTAAAACATTTTTCTGTTCACAGAAATCCCCAAGAGGCTCGCAAGGCAGCCTACAATTTGCAGTGTGGGGAGGATCAGGCCCCACAAGAGTTTGTGCAAGAACTGAAAGGTGCCTTTGCGCAGACCACCAGAAGGGTGCGCACAGACAGCAGAGAATTCGTCAATACGTTTTTTCCATGCCTTGCCCAAATACATAATGACCCAGCTCGTGAGGGATTTTCACGAGAAAAGATCTTTAGACTGGGTCATTGAACAGGCTACCCGGATCTATGAGGTGCAGAAACCGGTAGATAGCAAAAGTAATGCCCAGAAAACCCCCAAAGCCAACAGCACCCCTGCTGCTGCCAAGGTGGCAGAGGTAAAGGTCACCCCCGTTTTGGATTTGGAGATGGGGGGGCCTAAAAACCTACCTGCACCTAATAATGCTAGGCCCAGAAGGTCCTTGGGCCAGTCACAGACATGGAGCCAGGGAGGCAGCCCCACAAATGGGGTCCCTCGCTCTCCTGATTATGTAAGCCCCCGTTACAAGGGAAACAGACCCATCCTGGGTTATGTGTGGACTCCTCCAGCCCAAGGGGGGGGATCCAGCCAAGCACCTAGCCCAGGGAACTTCCCTCCTAACTTCCCACCGGAGGGCAGAAATTCTCCAAATCCTGGGCAGAACTTTTTCCCCAGGTATCCACCCAATTTCCAACCCCAAAATCATCCACCCTTCTTTCCCCAATTCCCTGAGCCCAGACAACCGAATCCGGGAGAGGGGAGGCCAAGGGTGGAGGGGTATCCAAATCTTCCCAACCCGGGGTACTACCAGAGAAGGGATAGCTACCCTTCCCGGGATCAGCCCAGGGGAGAAAACAGGGCCCCGTATCAGCCTGAGCGGGTTTCCCAATTAGAGCGCCAGGTCCAAAATATGGCACGGGATCTGGGTCAAATACTGAGGGCGCAGCAGAACCCTCAGATGGGCATGCCGGCACAGAATGCCCCAAACTCTGGACCTGGTACTCCAGAACAATGACGGGGGCAGCACCCCGATAACTCACCGGTTCCCAGGGAGGAGGCACAAAGGGAAGGGGGGTGTAAAGCCTTGGAGGAAGCTTCCTTCCTCACTTGTAAACAGCCCCTGGAAACCCAGGAACCGGAAACAAAATCTCCGACCCCTGAAAGTCTGCCTCCTAAGGAGCAGAGGGGGGGTAGGAGAAACAAAAGACCCAAACAGACTCAGTTTGAGGAGGAGGTACAGATCTTCCAATTTGAGGGAGAGGGATCCTCAGAGGATCCTGGGAAAAGGATCTTCTCCTTCAGAGAGGGGGGAACTCCTCCCAAAGAAAAATGGGTCCCTAGGGATGCAAGTCCAGACTGGGGAGATGTGGAGACTGAGCTACCGCCGCCCACCATCTCATCCCAGAACCAACAGCAAGAAAATCCCCTGGTTCAAACCCATCCTGGTGACTGCCTCCAAAAAGGGGGGGGCGGCCCAGAACCGGAGCCAGGGGAACCCACAATGGCTCTGATCTCCAGTTGCCAACTTTTTCTTTCAGATTCCCAAGGCTCTCCACAGAATTCTGCCCAAATCTCTTCGCTAGCGAGGTCCAAAACCAGAAAGTTAGCCCACCAGTTGTCCAAAAATGTGCATTATCTGTGCCCCTTTGAGGAGAAGGAGGGAAGATATTATGCCCCGGTACAAGTACAGGGGCAGGGTACGATTTCAGCGCTGGTGGACACGGGATCTCAAGCTACCCTTCTGTCCAGAAGGGCCTTTGACGAACTGAATGCAGGAAGGGGAGAGAATTACCAAATTCCTCTCACCTCACTTCCTGGACAACTCCAGAACTTTGACCGGAAGGAAATTCCCGTCGAGGGGACGGCAGATTTGGACATTAAAATTGGGCGACACAAGTTGAAACACCCGGTCATAGTTGTGACTCCAGAGGGCACCCCTTGTTTACTAGGGAATGACCTCCTGAGAAGGTTGTCACCCCTAATAGATTGTGTAAACAAGGTCCTCTGGACCCAGACTAGCCGACCCATAAAATTAAAACAGAGTGTCAACCATGTTAGTTTAAACGGCACATGCCACATGGTTGAACAAAAATCTGACCAAGTAGAATTTCACTTCCAGAATAGCCAAATTCCAGACGTGACAGTAATAGCAGCAGGACAACAGACTGGTGATGGAGGGTCCTCTCTATTTCTGAAAATCAACCTTCCTTCCAGTCTAAAGTGGTACTCCACGCTGGAAGGAAACACTCTGAAATTCTATACTAATCCACAATCAGAAACTCCCACTCCTATAGTCCAGAAAGATGTGAAATCAGCTCAGAGCCTGGCTGATATTCAGCAAATTGGAGAGCAGTTGTTCATCCCTGTCCAATTAAATGATGGGAAGGACTCTGTTGCGCCAACTCCCAAAAGATCCAGCCATTCCCACATTCAAACTGTTAGACAAATGGGAAATGGACCTGGAAGCACCCAATTCCAAACATCTCCTGCCAAGCAGGTGTATGCTCAAAATCTCCATTGGCAACAAGAGCATAGTCCATAATTGTTGGGTCGTGCGAGACGTCACTGCCGCCTTTTACTTAGGCAGTGACATTCTCAATCGCTTTGCCATTAGTTTGGACCTAATAAACTTCAAAGCTTGGTCCCGATTAGCGGATAATCCCATGGGCTTTGATGATCCAGAAAAAGCATTTAGGTCAGCTCAATTGCTACCTTGTGCAGTTGAAATTCAGATCAAAGAGGAAGTCACCATCCCAGAAAGGACCCGACAATTCTCCCTGGAAGTGAAAGTTAAAAGAGGACAATATTTGCAAAACCCTGATGCTTACATACATCTAAATGCTTCTCTCCAACTGCAAGGGTTGGGGGTAAACCCAACTCCATTAGTCAACATTGAACATGACACCATTCTAATAGAGGTGGATAACAGCGACTTAAAGAGTATTACTCTAGCCGCAGGCACCATTATTGGAATGGCGGTTGATGACCGACATTTTTCCATAGATTTAGGTAATGAACTGTTAGGGCCAATCCCCAAGGACTGCTTTGACAGTGACAGTGATGACAATACAACACCAGACAGGATTTTTACCCGGCACGGGGGGAACTTCCTAGTGTACACTTCTTGCCCCTATGGTAAGGAAGATGTGACTTGTGACTTCAGGAGGGATGAGGTGATTTTCCAGGTCCATGAGGGCTGCCTTTCCCACCTGAAGCCTCCAGTCCAAATCAGCACTCTGACCAGGGACTTCTCCACCCAGCTGGAGGAGGCCGCTGAAATAGCCAAACCAGAAGTCTTTCCAGGCTTCAGGCAGATGGTGGAAGAGAGAGTCAACCTAGCTGACGCCTGTGTGACTCTGGAACAAAAGCAAAAGTTGAAACAAGTTTTCTTGGATTTCCAAGATCTCTTTGCGGTAGACTCATATGACTGTGGTCGCACTGACATCCACACAACAACAATCCCCACGGACCCTGGCATGACTCCTGTGTTTGTGAAGCAATATCGCTTGCCTCTCGCATCAATGGAGTCCCTTACTGAAATAATTAAGAACCTTGAGTCCCGGGGAATAATCCGTCCAGTCCACAGCACCTTCAATAATCCGGTGCTGGGAATATTAAAGCCAAACGGCCAGTGGAGACTCTGCGCCGACCTCAGGGAGCTCAACAAACGGGTCCATACTTCCCGATGGCCTCTGCCCTACATTGACCAAGGGCTGGCCCAGATCCAGGGGTCACAGGTATTCACTGCAATAGACCTGACCAATGGATACTGGACCGTGCCGGTCAGTAGGGAGGACCAATACAAACTGGCTTTTACCTTTGGGGGCCAGCAGTACACATGGACCCGGACTCCCTTCGGATACCTTAACTCCGGTAATAAGTTCAATATTTTCCTACATAAGGCCATGCCCGACCTGGGTGCGAGGGGTAACCTGGCTTATGTAGATGACGTCCTCATCAAAAGCTCAACTGTTGAGGAACACATAGCGGAGATCCGTTATGTTCTGACACAGTTGAGGGCCGCCGGAGCAAAACTTTCCTTTCAAAAAGCACAGTGGTGTAGAACCCGTGTTAATTTCTTGGGGCATGAGATTACTCCTCAGGGTCTCGGTCCCCAGGAAAAGAAAGTGGAAGCACTTCAGAAACTGAAAGACCCCACAACTCTGCGGGAACTAAGGAGCCTCCTTGGACTGACTAATTACAGCAGAAAGTTCATTGAGGGCTACGCAGAGATCACCAGACCCCTGATTCATCTCCTGAAGGGGGGGACCAAGTGGGAATGGGGTCTAGAACAAGCCGAGGCGGTAAAACAACTCAAAAGAAGCCTCTCACAAGCGCCTTGCCTAGCTTACCCTGTCAGAAACAAGGAATTCTTCCTGGAGACGGGGTTCTCTAATACGTGCTTGACAGCAGTATTATACCAAAAGCATGACAAGGTCAATAAAGTAATCTCCTATGCGAGCAAAACGTTATCCCCTGTGGAGGAAAAATTCAACGATTGTGAGAAGGCACTCCTGGCAACGGTGTGGGCATTGAAGAATTACCGCCCGTTTATCCAGGGGGAACACATCATAGTGGAGACTCCACACCAGCCTCTGCAATATCTCCAAAGTGATAGAATCCGGGCCGGAAATGTGAGTAATTCCCGAATTACTTCCTGGATTCTATCAATGCAAGGCTTTCCTGTGGAGGTCAGATATGGCCAAAACAAGAAGAGTCCCCTCGCGCAAGGTCTGGCTGACTTGCATGATTGTGCCAGAGAAAACTGTCTCGAGGACGAAAGTCTAAAAATCAAGGACAACACGGAGGCATACCTTAATTCCCCACACAAAGTCTTTGAAGAAGACAAGTGTGAGGGAATGCCCACTGTCTATGTGGATGGATGCTCGTACCATGTTGACAACAACGGGGAGAAAGAACTGGTGGCCGGCGTAGGGAATGCATGGGTGAATGAGTCCCCAGAACCCTCCGCTGGGTACAAAATTGGTCCCCGAAGTAGTCAGGTGGCAGAATTGATGGCTGTGCATCAGGCCATCCTCACTGCTGTCCAGCATCAACTCCACGAACTGGTCATAATCACAGATTCGGATTATGTACGGAACGGGTTCGTGGAGCACCTGGTTAATTGGAAAACCAGAGGCATGTTATGTGCTAACAACAAACCCTTGAAACATGGGAAGTTGATCCAAAACATTGATGATCTGGTCACCTCGAATGAGATGACCATCTATTGGAAAAAGATCAAGGGTCATTCCAAAGTAGAGGGACCAGACAAAACTGGAAATGACTTAGCTGATCAGCTGGCCAAAACCGGGGCCATCCAAGGGGATCTAATTGAGATTGAGTCCCTGTTGGGGGAAATCCAGGTCACTGCTATCACTAGGTCCCAGACAAATGCTCACAACGACCTTTCAATTGCACAATGGAGTAAGGAGACCCCTGATGCTGATTTGATTACCGGTCAGAAGGGGGATCCAATAATTGGTAAATTTTACCAGCACATTGAGGATCCTGAGAACTTTCCCCTGACGGATACCGATTACATTGGGAAAGAGGACCTGAGAGTGTTGATGAAATGTCCAAAAATGTTCCGAATCCAAGACGGTTTGCTGGTAAGGAAATCCAAAGCTGGCCACGATCTGTGGGTGGTTCCTACCTCATTCCGAAGCCTGATGTTAAGTCACGCCCATGATGCGGCCACCGCCGGTCATAGGGGGTTTCACACAACACTGGAAATCTTAAGAGAGGTTGCATACTGGCCACACATGGGGCAGGACCTTGACCAATACTTGAAGGGGTGTCTTGTGTGTGCACAATTTCAGCCATCATCCCTCACGCACTGTGCGCCTCTCCAAAAGAGGGGGATGACACTGCCATGGTCAGATTTACAAATCGACTTTGTAGGCCCCGTGATTCGCTCTGCTAGGGGGAATAAGTACATGTTGACTGTGACATGCTTGTTTACCAAGTGGGTGGAATGTCTCCCAGCCCCAAACTGCAAGGCAGAAACCGCAGCTGCCTTGATGATTAACCACATCTTTTCCCGTTTTGGTCTACCTCAAAGGATTGAGTCAGACAGGGGTAGCCACTTCACCAGTGAAGTAATGACAAAGATGTGGGAGATACTGGGGGTCAAAAGGAAGTTGCATATTGCTTACAGGCCAGCTTCTTCTGGGGCAGTAGAGAGATATAACCGAACCATTGTGAGCATATTAAAGAAGTTTGTGGCAGATTCTGGGCCAAGTTGGGATATCCGATTACCTCTGGTCCTAATGGCCATCAGATCTACCCCTTCATCTGCAACCAAAATGTCACCATTTGAGTTGATGACTGGACGCAAGATGGTGCTTCCTCAGCATTTGCTCTACAGGACCCAAGAGCAGACACTGATAAATGCCTCCACAACTCATGAGTATGTGGAGAATTTAAGGAAACACCTTCAACATGCTTTTGCTTACGCTCAGCGGAATCTAGAAAGATCGGCTGATAGCATGAAGACCCACTATGACCTGAAGACTTCCAGGGGGGAATATCGGGTGGGGGACTGGGTCCATCTATACAACTTCCAAAGAAACCAGGCAAAACAGCGGAAATTCTTGCCTACATGGAAGGGACCCTTTGAGATCATCGACAAGATCTTCCCTGTGGCCTACAAGATCCGCATCCCCAAAGGCGGTTTGGCAGAGGGGGAAGACAAGTGGGTCCACATAAACCAGTTGAAATGTTGCCATCCCAGGCACACTCTGCAACAACTGGAGGAATCCTCTGGAATCCTAGCGGGTACTGTCTCAGACTAATTCAGTTCCAACTATAAAACATACCACATCTAGTCTCTAAAATATTGTGATTTGCATGAAACTGTCTCTTAGTTATACTGTTTTTGTTCAAAATAAGAATGTAATGTTTCGTTATGATGAAATGCATATGCTGCCCCACTATCTCAACAGTGGTGGAAAGACGTCTATGAGCAGGTATTGCCGCTCAACCTTTGTCGTCCTAGGAGAAAGAAAACCTGGAGAATGACCAAGGAGGATGATCCGGAGACTGGGAGGATGACGCAAGGGGGCCCAGGGTACCGCCCAATATTCCCATCAGGACCGGCGAGGAGAACCGATCGATCCGACCGGATGGAGAAAAAGATGCTGAACTGTGCCATCTATTGGAAGAAGATGAGGAAACATCCCAGGTCTTGCGAGTCCCATTAGTGAAATAGAATGGCCATCGCAAGAGGGGGGCTTGTGGGATGTTTTTATCCACGCATCCAAGCCCTACCTCAAAACTGTGCAGTACTGACATGGAAAACATCATGATGGCCAGAGCTTCCCAGAAAATGCACAGGGAAATGCATGAAGAATAGGCTGCCACTCATTTTTGCCGATGTTATGGGCACAGAAGGACACGGCCTAAAACCACCATTGGACTACCCACACAGTAGTCTGAAACCATTGGGAATGGCAATGCTGATTGCCAAAAGCAAACCCATAACTGTTGGGAATTCATTTTCTTAAATCCCAAAAAGGGGTGCAGTACCAGTACTCACCACTATCAAAAAGCCGGCGTTTTAAAACAACACCAGATTTTACTTTTTTTGTGTAAAACTGAATAAATAAACCCAAAGCAGGCCAAAGAAAGACTTACTGAGAGGTGGATACAATGTAAAGTTATATTCTAAAGTGACTTGAAGGTTTATAACAAGACTGGCTGAGCTGTGGATTTCAGCAGTTTAAGTAAATTTGGACTGAAAGACACTAAAAATCTAAATGTTTAAAAGAAATGAGTGACCTATTTCTGAGTGTCACATAGGTTGCAATTGTTTGAATGTCATAGTTTTGAACTTAGAATCAGCATTCTAGCTGCATATGTAAAAAATTGTCTTGACTTAAACTGGGTAACAAAAAGTGACATTTTATCTGAAACCTGGCTTAAGGAACTGAATTCTGCCCACCAGCTACCCCCCATCAGGAGTGAAACTTGAGTCACAGCTGTGTTCCCAGGCCTATCTGCCTTTTGCTGGCCACACTAAGGATATGCTATCTCTCTGATAATTGAATTAAGGGGAGCCCCCACAGAATACAGGAGCTCTGAACAAAGCCCTGTCCTGACTCAGGCAAATGTTTTATTGGCGGGAGTCGTAAATGGAGCTTCCTCCTGGAAGGACAGGGGAGGGGCACTGCCTGTGAGAGCAAGCTGGCTTGGCAGAACTGGAAAAAACAGAAATTCAACCTTGTGCTGGGGGGAAACCACACCCCTTTGGGGCCAGAACATAACTCTAACAAGATGAATAACTCATAGTACGGACTTGTGAACATTATTTAAATGATACCATAATTCTTGTGATTTTTCTGCCCACATTTTAAGACGTGTTAGGACCCGGTGGTATGTTCAGGGGGGTTTTAGCGGAAAAGAGGATATTACTCAAAATATGTGCATGTGAAAAATCTGACACTTCATCAACTAATGTCCATACTCCTTGCGCACATGTGTGTAAATTTGGGTTAATGTCCGAAATTGCAAACCAGTTAAAAAGTGCAAAATATTGCCATTTCTGAATGCAAGCTCTCAGGAAGAGCAGATTTGGACAGGGTATACCTCCTGTGATATGTGAAGGGTGCATGTAATTTTAAACAAATGTGTACCTGTGCAAATATGTTTTTTGAGCAAATATAGATTGTGTGTAAAGTTGACAGGGGTGGGTTCTCTGTATCATAAACAGACCTCATCATGATGACACTTCATTTCATTCCCCAAATCAGGGGAGAAATGAAAGCTTGGCCAATGACAAGTGGAGAGGGGTAGAGCCTAGTGATGCTGCACACACACCCATTTTAAAAACAGATAAAAGCAGACAGACAGGACAGATAGGGACCTTCAAATCCATTTGCAGCGGGACGCTCTGCCGGGAAAATCCATACTTTACCTCCATCAATCTCTAGAGAAAGCTGTGCAGAAAGATCCAGACTTTAAATCCATCAATCTCCAGAATCCAGAGAGAGAGCAGAGCCCAGACCAGAGTCCAGTCTAAAAACCTGACCAGATCCGTGGCGAGGCCCATTCTAATTCAAGAATATAGTGTGAGTACCTAGTAGAACTGTGCAGAACCAATCTCTTAGTTAAAATAATATAATTCAATCTATTTTAATCTAAGTAGAACTGCCTCCTAACTGTCACCTGTCATTTGTAAAACTGTCACTTGTCATTTTCTATTTGCAAGCTGCACTTGTCTTTTTGAACTTTAAAATTTCAAATCTGAAAAACGACCTTTATTTAATCGCTCATATCTCCGTGACCGTTTGTCCTAGAGACTTGCAGTAACTTTCCTCTGAAAGCTGGGAATCGTGGCTTTTCTAAGAACCTGGAACCGCATTCCTACCCCCTATAATTCTGCCGCAATCGCGAAAAACGCACTCGCGAATTTTGCCGCGATTTGAAAATTTCTCCATGTGTGAAAACAGAAGCTTCTTGCTTTCAGTTGCCAAACATTCGTTTAACCTGCTAGTTACACCCTAGATCCTTGCTAAAGTGACCCTGAACCTCTAGAGGGAATTAAAAGCATTTTAGCGTATTTTTCACTTCATTGCCAGCACATATAAAAGCATTTTGGGCCTGTGTTTCCAACTTCTGTGGTCTAAGCTTGCTGGGGTGAACTGAATTACATTTGATTGCATTTCTGAGAACTGTGTGCTTTCCTTCCACTTCCTTGCATTGCATAAAGGGGGGAGGGGATTGCCAGAGAAAAGTGATTACATTGTTTTGTTGAACGCATATTGAGTATTTTCTGTACTGCATTTTCATTCCACCTTGCATCCATTTGAAACCATAAAGTATTGTTGCTATCTTATCCATCCTATAACCACTCATCATTGATTATAAAGAAGTGTGCTAGTGCCAGACTATCCATTATTGATTACTGCTCAGATTCAGTGTGATATTCAATTATTAAATTATTATAAAGTGTGATATATATATCTATTGTTTAAATTATCAAATAAACCTTTTAACGTGCAAAACAGAACTACTTCTTGGCTCAGTGGGGTCAGGGGGAGTCCAAGAGAGGGGTGTTATATAGGGGTAGTCATCCAGAACGCATGAACTGGACATAAAGATATATTAATAAGGGTTTCCATTCAGTATCCCAGACTAGGCATTGACTTAGCTGTAGTGTTGAATTGAATCCTCTTACAAATTGGGGGCTCGTGCCGGACCTTTGGATTAGATCTATCACTTGTGCAGATTAATACAGCGTGCCAGCTGACCAGATACACATATCCGGTCGGATCACACGCTGTGTTACGCTGTAAAGCACTCCTCAAAGGAACGCTCTAAGAAAAAGGTCTGTTTTGCAAAAATAAAATACTAATTTAGTCAGGACAGAGACCAATCTCTAGAATGACGACCTTAGTAGACATGAAAATAGCCAGAGAGCACTTCTTACATAAGTTATTGGTGAGAGGTGAGTGGACTCACCAGGACCGCATGGTCTGGTTGCAGGCCATCACGCAACAGGTCACTGAAACAGGGTCAGATATATGGGGAGATCAGGGTCCCCTACATGTGGCCCTGAGTGAACTATACATGGCTCCTAAAGCTAAGGATGAACAAGACAAGATGGTTAGGATAGCGGCATACCTGTACCTATATATGGGAGACATGCAGGATAAATGTACTGAAAGCCAAAATCTGGCGAATAAGCGACAGATGGCGTTAGAGAAGGTCTAATCTGACCTGGTCTCTTCTGAGCAGAGGCTGCAGGGGAGCCAGGAGTCAGAAAATGAGAGTAGACAGCACATCATTAAAATAAAGAAGGATATGGACATCCTGCAACAGGAAAAGGCTGACCAGGATACCAGATTTCTGGCCTTGCAGAAGGAGTACCAAGAAGGTTTGGACTCCCTACTGCAGAGCCAGAAAAAGCTGGAGCAACAGTTAGACTTCAATAGGGCATGTGCTGAGCAGGTAGTCACCCTGCAAAGCCACCTAGATAGGGAGAAGGCAGAGAGCAATAAACTGATTTTGAAAGACCTGGATACCCAGGCAGAATTTGACCAGGAGCGCCAGAAAGCTGGTGCCTTTCAAAGGCAGAGGGACGACCTGGCGGCACAGATGCAGGCTCTTAGTCAGGAAAGGGATACCTTAGGCCAGGAAGTCTGCCACTTAAAAAGGAAAATGGAAGAAAATCACCTGGCCCACCAGGGACTGGGTGACCTCCAAAAAGAACACCAGAACTTGTTAGAGCACACCAGGAAGGTGGAGGATGCTCTGGCAAGAAAGGAGCAGGCCAATAGGGACACAGCTCAGGAGGTAACCCTCCTGCAGCAAAGACTGACCCAGTGCTCCAGGACCAATCAGGAAACACAGAGAGAGAATGAGGCTCTCTGCCAGCACAATGATAGGCTCCAACAACAGGTAGCGATGCAGGAGAGACTGATAGAGTCTAGTAAGGCCTTAACTGAGGAACTGAAGGCGCAGGCTCTTGCATTGCAACAGGGAGCAGGGGCGGATAGAGACCAAGTTCGCTGGGAAAGGGAAACTCCTGAGCATAACCTCAGGAGCCCTAGTACCAGAGGCCTTTATCTCTCTCAGTCCCTGGACTCTGCCACCCCCATGTCCCCTGGCGCACATGAGCACAGGGCCACAGGGATGGCAGATTACTATCCAGCCAGAAGCATGGGGCTCATAGGCCAGTACCACCCAGGAATGGAGGAGCGGGCATCCGGGTATGGGCACCCAAGCACAGTGCAATTTAGTGGGGAACCCCAGGAGAGTAGGCCCATTAAGGGCATCCTGAAAACCTCTGCCCAGTTAGGTCAGTGGGGGGGGGGTACCCATCAAATCCTGGCAGCAAGGAGGGATCTGAAGACTCCTCTGAGCGGTACAGGACACAGGAGACCAGGTCCCCACATTCTGCCAGCCATTCCCAGGCTCGCAGAATCCGGGAAAACCTGGAAGAACAGACGGGAACCTCTGGGAGCAGTGCCTCTGAGTCAGAAGATGAATGGACCAGGGTTACCCGAACCAAAAAGGCCAATAAGGCAAAAAGGGCCTTGCTTAAGGACCCATTGAAGCAAATAAAGGCAATAAGGAGTGTCATCACGCCTTATCACAAGAACGCCAAGTACTCTGTTTGGGAACACTTGGAGCTCTATGAGCAAATGATGGAGACTTTCCATTTGAAGGACAGCCAAAGCTGTATCCAATATGTAAAGTGGACATTCTCCCCAGAGTACTCCAGTTTCTTTGCAGGGCTGGAGGACCAAATTCATTCCAGGTGGTCCACCTATAGGGCGGCCATATTAAAACATTTTTCTGTTCACAGAAATCCCCAAGAGGCTCGCAAGGCAGCCTACAATTTGCAGTGTGGGGAGGATCAGGCCCCACAAGAGTTTGTGCAAGAACTGAAAGGTGCCTTTGCGCAGACCACCAGAAGGGTGCGCACAGACAGCAGAGAATTCGTCAATACGTTTTTCCATGCCTTGCCCAAATACATAATGACCCAGCTCGTGAGGGATTTTCACGAGAAAAGATCTTTAGACTGGGTCATTGAACAGGCTACCCGGATCTATGAGGTGCAGAAACCGGTAGATAGCAAAAGTAATGCCCAGAAAAACCCCAAAGCCAACAGCACCCCTGATGCTGCCAAGGTGGCAGAGGTAAAGGTCACCCCCGTTTTGGATTTGGAGATGGGGGGGCCTAAAAACCTACCTGCACCTAATAATGCTAGGCCCAGAAGGTCCTTGGGCCAGTCACAGACAGGGAGCCAGGGAGGCAGCCCCACAAATGGGGTCCCTCGCTCTCCTGATTATGTAAGCCCCCTTTAGAAGGGAAACAGACCCATCCTGGGTTATGTGTGGACTCCTCCAGCCCAAGGGGGGGGGATCCAGCCAAGCACCTAGCCCAGGGAACTTCCCTCCTAACTTCCCACCGGAGGGCAGAAATTCTCCAAATCCTGGGCAGAACTTTTTCCCCAGGTATCCACCCAATTTCCAACCCCAAAATCATCCACCCTTCTTTCCCCAATTCCCTGAGCCCAGACAACCGAATCCGGGAGAGGGGAGGCCAAGGGTGGAGGGGTATCCAAATCTTCCCAACCCGGGGTACTACCAGAGAAGGGATAGCTACCCTTCCCGGGATCAGCCCAGGGGAGAAAACAGGGCCCCGTATCAGCCTGAGCGGGTTTCCCAATTAGAGCGCCAGGTCCAAAATATGGCACGGGATCTGGGTCAAATACTGAGGGCGCAGCAGAACCCTCAGATGGGCATGCCGGCACAGAATGCCCCAAACTCTGGACCTGGTACTCCAGAACAATGACGGGGGCAGCACCCCGATAACTCACCGGTTCCCAGGGAGGAGGCACAAAGGGAAGGGGGGTGTAAAGCCTTGGAGGAAGCTTCCTTCCTCACTTGTAAACAGCCCCTGGAAACCCAGGAACCGGAAACAAAATCTCCGACCCCTGAAAGTCTGCCTCCTAAGGAGCAGAGGGGGGGTAGGAGAAACAAAAGACCCAAACAGACTCAGTTTGAGGAGGAGGTACAGATCTTCCAATTTGAGGGAGAGGGATCCTCAGAGGATCCTGGGAAAAGGATCTTCTCCTTCAGAGAGGGGGGAACTCCTCCCAAAGAAAAATGGGTCCCTAGGGATGCAAGTCCAGACTGGGGAGATGTGGAGACTGAGCTACCGCCGCCCACCATCTCATCCCAGAACCAACAGCAAGAAAATCCCCTGGTTCAAACCCATCCTGGTGACTGCCTCCAAAAAGGGGGGGGCGGCCCAGAACGGGAGCCAGGGGAACCCACAATGGCTCTGATCTCCAGTTGCCAACTTTTTCTTTCAGATTCCCAAGGCTCTCCACAGAATTCTGCCCAAATCTCTTCGCTAGCGAGGTCCAAAACCAGAAAGTTAGCCCACCAGTTGTCCAAAAATGTGCATTATCTGTGCCCCCTTGAGGAGAAGGAGGGAAGATATTATGCCCTGGTACAAGTACAGGGGCAGGGTACGATTTCAGCGCTAGTGGACACGGGATCTCAAGCTACCCTTCTGTCCAGAAGGGCCTTTGACGAACTGAATGCAGGAAGGGGAGAGAATTACCAAATTCCTCTCACCTCACTTCCTGGACAACTCCAGAACTTTGACCGGAAGGAAATTCCCGTCGAGGGGACGGCAGATTTGGACATTAAAATTGGGCGACACAAGTTGAAACACCCGGTCATAGTTGTGACTCCAGAGGGCACCCCTTGTTTACTAGGGAATGACCTCCTGAGAAGGTTGTCACCCCTAATAGATTGTGTAAACAAGGTCCTCTGGACCCAGACTAGCCGACCCATAAAATTAAAACAGAGTGTCAACCATGTTAGTTTAAACGGCACATGCCACATGGTTGAACAAAAATCTGACCAAGTAGAATTTCACTTCCAGAATAGCCAAATTCCAGACGTGACAGTAATAGCAGCAGGACAACAGACTGGTGATGGAGGGTCCTCTCTATTTCTGAAAATCAACCTTCCTTCCAGTCTAAAGTGGTACTCCACGCTGGAAGGAAACACTCTGAAATTCTATACTAATCCACAATCAGAAACTCCCACTCCTATAGTCCAGAAAGATGTGAAATCAGCTCAGAGCCTGGCTGATATTCAGCAAATTGGAGAGCAGTTGTTCATCCCTGTCCAATTAAATGATGGGAAGGACTCTGTTCTCGCTCGAGTGTGTGTGAACAACGGTAAGAGCTTCATCAGCGAAGCCATGTTCCGCCAACTCCCAAAAGATCCAGCCATTCCCACATTCAAACTGATAGACAAATGGGAAATGGACCTGGAAGCACCCAATTCCAAACATCTCCTGCCAAGCAGGTGTATGCTCAAAATCTCCATTGGCAACAAGAGCATAGTCCATAATTGTTGGGTCGTGCGAGACGTCACTGCCGCCTTTTACTTAGGCAGTGACATTCTCAATCGCTTTGCCATTAGTTTGGACCTAATAAACTTCAAAGCTTGGTCCCGATTAGCGGATAATCCCATGGGCTTTGATGATCCAGAAAAAGCATTTAGGTCAGCTCAATTGCTACCTTATGCAGTTGAAATTCAGATCAAAGAGGAAGTCACCATCCCAGAAAGGACCCGACAATTCTCCCTGGAAGTGAAAGTTAAAAGAGGACAATATTTGCAAAACCCTGATGCTTACATACATCTAAATGCTTCTCTCCAACTGCAAGGGTTGGGGGTAAACCCAACTCCATTAGTCAACATTGAACATGACACCATTCTAATAGAGGTGGATAACAGCGACTTAAAGAGTATTACTCTAGCCGCAGGCACCATTATTGGAATGGCGGTTGATGACCAATATTTTTCCATAGATTTAGGTAATGAACTGTTAGGGCCAATCCCCAAGGACTGCTTGGACAGTGACAGTGATGACAATACAACACCAGACAGGATTTTTACCCGGCACGGGGGGAACTTCCTGGTGTACACTTCCTGCCCCTATGGTAAGGAAGATGTGACTTGTGACTTCAGGAGGGATGAGGTGATTTTCCAGGTCCATGAGGGCTGCGTTTCCCACCTGAAGCCTCCAGTCCAAATCAGCACTCTGACCAGGGACTTCTCCACCCAGCTGGAGGAGGCCGCTGAAATAGCCAAACCAGAAGTCTTTCCAGGCTTCAGGCAGATGGTGGAAGAGAGAGTCAACCTAGCTGACGCCTGTGTGACTCTGGAACAAAAGCAAAAGTTGAAACAAGTTTTCTTGGATTTCCAAGATCTCTTTGCGGTAGACTCATATGACTGTGGTCGCACTGACATCCACACAACAACAATCCCCACGGACCCTGGCATGACTTCTGTGTTTGTGAAGCAATATCGCTTGCCTCTCGCATCAATGGAGTCCCTTACTGAAATAATTAAGAACCTTGAGTCCCGGGGAATAATCCGTCCAGTCCACAGCACCTTCAATAATCCGGTGCTGGGAATATTAAAGCCAAACGGCCAGTGGAGACTCTGCGCCGACCTCAGGGAGCTCAACAAACGGGTCCATACTTCCCGATGGCCTCTGCCCTACATTGACCAAGGGCTGGCCCAGATCCAGGGGTCACAGGTATTCACTGCAATAGACCTGACCAATGGATACTGGACCGTGCTGGTCAGTAGGGAGGACCAATACAAACTGGCTTTTACCTTTGGGGGCCAGCAGTACACATGGACCCGGACTCCCTTCGGATACCTTAACTCCGGTAATAAGTTCAATATTTTCCTACATAAGGCCATGCCCGACCTGGGTGCGAGGGGTAACCTGGCTTATGTAGATGACGTCCTCATCAAAAGCTCAACTGTTGAGGAACACATAGCGGAGATCCGTTATGTTCTGACACAGTTGAGGGCCGCCGGAGCAAAACTTTCCTTTCAAAAAGCACAGTGGTGTAGAACCCGTGTTAATTTCTTGGGGCATGAGATTACTCCTCAGGGTCTCGGTCCCCAGGAAAAGAAAGTGGAAGCACTTCAGAAACTGAAAGACCCCACAACTCTGCGGGAACTAAGGAGCCTCCTTGGACTGACTAATTACAGCAGAAAGTTCATTGAGGGCTACGCAGAGATCACCAGACCCCTGATTCATCTCCTGAAGGGGGGGACCAAGTGGGAATGGGGTCTAGAACAAGCCGAGGCGGTAAAACAACTCAAAAGAAGCCTCTCACAAGCGCCTTGCCTAGCTTACCCTGTCAGAAACAAGGAATTCTTCCTGGAGACGGGGTTCTCTAATACGTGCTTGACAGCAGTATTATACCAAAAGCATGACAAGGTCAATAAAGTAATCTCCTATGCGAGCAAAACGTTATCCCCTGTGGAGGAAAAATTCAACGATTGTGAGAAGGCACTCCTGGCAACGGTGTGGGCATTGAAGAATTACCGCCCGTTTATCCAGGGGGAACACATCATAGTGGAGACTCCACACCAGCCTCTGCAATATCTCCAAAGTCATAGAATCCGGGCCGGAAATGTGAGTAATTCCCGAATTACTTCCTGGATTCTATCAATGCAAGGCTTTCCTGTGGAGGTCAGATATGGCCAAAACAAGAAGAGTCCCCTCGCGCAAGGTCTGGCTGACTTGCATGATTGTGCCAGAGAAAACTGTCTCGAGGACGAAAGTCTAAAAATCAAGGACAACACGGAGGCATACCTTAATTCCCCACACAAAGTCTTTGAAGAAGACAAGTGTGAGGGAATGCCCACTGTCTATGTGGATGGATGCTCGTACCATGTTGACAACAACGGGGAGAAAGAACTGGTGGTCGGCGTAGGGAATGCATGGGTGAATGAGTCCCCAGAACCCTCCGCTGGGTACAAAATTGGTCCCCGAAGTAGTCAGGTGGCAGAATTGATGGCTGTGCATCAGGCCATCCTCACTGCTGTCCAGCATCAACTCCACGAACTGGTCATAATCACAGATTCGGATTATGTACGGAACGGGTTCGTGGAGCACCTGGTTAATTGGAAAACCAGAGGCATGTTATGTGCTAACAACAAACCCTTGAAACATGGGAAGTTGATCCAAAACATTGATGATCTGGTCACCTCGAATGAGATGACCATCTATTGGAAAAAGATCAAGGGTCATTCCAAAGTAGAGGGACCAGACAAAACTGGAAATGACTTAGCTGATCAGCTGGCCAAAACCGGGGCCATCCAAGGGGATCTAATTGAGATTGAGTCCCTGTTGGGGGAAATCCAGGTCACTGCTATCACTAGGTCCCAGACAAATGCTCACAACGACCTTTCAATTGCACAATGGAGTAAGGAGACCCCTGATGCTGATTTGATTACCGCTCAGAAGGGGGATCCAATAATTGGTAAATTTTACCAGCACATTGAGGACCCTGAGAACTTTCCCCTGACGGATACCGATTACATTAGGAAAGAGGACCTGAGAGTGTTGATGAAATGTCCAAAAATGTTCCGAATCCAAGACGGTTTGCTGGTAAGGAAATCCAAAGCTGGCCACGATCAGTGGGTGGTTCCTACCTCATTCCGAAGCCTGATGTTAAGTCACGCCCATGATGCGGCCACCGCCGGTCATAGGGGGTTTCACACAACACTGGAAATCTTAAGAGAGGTTGCATACTGGCCACACATGGGGCAGGACATTGACCAATACTTGAAGGGGTGTCTTGTGTGTGCACAATTTCAGCCATCATCCCTCACGCACCGTGCGCCTCTCCAAAAGAGGGGGATGACACTGCCATGGTCAGATTTACAAATCGACTTTGTAGGCCCCGTGATTCGCTCTGCTAGGGGGAATAAGTACATGTTGACTGTGACATGCTTGTTTACCAAGTGGGTGGAATGTCTCCCAGCCCCAAACTGCAAGGCAGAAACCGCAGCTGCCTTGATGATTAACCACATCTTTTCCCGTTTTGGTCTACCTCAAAGGATTGAGTCAGACAGGGGTAGCCACTTCACCAGTGAAGTAATGACAAAGATGTGGGAGATACTGGGGGTCAAAAGGAAGTTGCATATTGCTTACAGGCCAGCTTCTTCTGGGGCAGTAGAGAGATATAACCGAACCATTGTGAGCATATTAAGTTTGTGGCAGATTCTGGGCCAAGTTGGGATATCCGATTACCTCTGGTCCTAATGGCCATCAGATCTACCCCTTCATCTGCAACCAAAATGTCACCATTTGAGTTGATGACTGGATGCAAGATGGTGCTTCCTCAGCATTTGCTCTACAGGACCCAAGAGCAGACACTGATAAATGCCTCCACAACTCATGAGTATGTGGAGAATTTAAGGAAACACCTTCAACATGCTTTTGCTTACGCTCAGCGGAATCTAGAAAGATCGGCTGATAGCATGAAGACCCACTATGACCTGAAGACTTCCAGGAAGGAATATCAGGTGGGGGACCGGGTCCATCTATACAACTTCCAAAGAAACCAGGCAAAACAGCGGAAATTCTTGCCTACATGGAAGGGACCCTTTGAGATCATCGACAAGATCTCCCCTGTGGCCTACAAGATCCGCATCCCCAAAGGCGGTTTGGCAGAGGGGGAAGACAAGTGGGTCCACATAAACCAGTAGAAATGTTGCCATCCCAGGCACACTCTGCAACAACTGGAGGAATCCTCTGGAATCCTAGCGGGTACTGTCTCAGACTAATTCAGTTCCAACTATAAAACATACCACATCTAGTCTCTAAAATATTGTGATTTGCATGAAACTGTCTCTTAGTTATACTGTTTTTGTTCAAAATAAGAATGTAATGTTTCGTTATGATGAAATGCATATGCTGCCCCACTATCTCAACAGTGGTGGAAAGACGTCTATGAGTAGGTATTGCCGCTCTTCCTTTGTCGTCCTAGGAGAAAGAAAACCTGGAGAATGACCAAGGAGGATGATCCGGAGACTGGGAGGATGACGCAAGGGGGCCCAGGGTACCGCCCAATATTCCCATCAGGACCGGCGAGGAGAACCGATCGATCCGACCGGATGGAGAAAAAGATGCTGAACTGTGCCATCTATTGGAAGAAGATGAGGAAACATCCCAGGTCTTGCGAGTCCCATTAGTGAAATAGAATGGCCATCGCAAGAGGGGGGCTTGTGGGATGTTTTTATCCACGCATCCAAGCCCTACCTCAAAACTGTGCAGTACTGACATGGAAAACATCATGATGGCCAGAGCTTCCCAGAAAATGCACAGGGAAATGCATGAAGAATAGGCTGCCACTCATTTTTGCCGATGTTATGGGCACAGAAGGACACGGCCTAAAACCACCATTGGACTACCCACACAGTAGTCTGAAACTTTGGGAATGGCAATGCTGATTGCCAAAAGCAAACCCATAACTGTTGGGAATTCATTTTCTTAAATCCCAAAAAGGGGTGCAGTACCAGTACTCACCACTATCAAAAAGCCGGCGTTTTAAAACAACACCAGATTTTACTTTTTTTGTGTGAAACTGAATAAATAAACCCAAAGCAGGCCAAAGAAAGACTTACTGAGAGGTGGATACAATGTAAAGTTATATTCTAAAGTGACTTGAAGGTTTATAACAAGACTGGCTGAGCTGTGGATTTCAGCAGTTTAAGTAAATTTGGACTGAAAGACACTAAAAATCTAAATGTTTAAAAGAAATGAGTGACCTATTTCTGAGTGTCACATAGGTTGCAATTGTTTAAATGTCATAGTTTTGAACTTAGAATCAGCATTCTAGCTGCATATGTAAAAAATTGTCTTGACTTAAACTGGGTAACAAAAAGTGACATTTTATCTGAAACCTGGCTTAAGGAACTGAATTCTGCCCACCAGCTACCCCCCATCAGGAGTGAAACTTGAGTCACAGCTGTGTTCCCAGGCCTATCTGCCTTTTGCTGGCCACACTAAGGATATGCCATCTCTCTGATAATTGAATTAAGGGGAGCCCCCACAGAATACAGGAGCTCTGAACAAAGCCCTGTCCTGACTCAGGCAAATGTTTTATTGGCGGGAGTCGTAAATGGAGCTTCCTCCTGGAAGGACAGGGGAGGGGCACTGCCTGTGAGAGCAAGCTGGCTTGGCAGAACTGGAAAAACCAGAAATTCAACCTTGTGCTGGGGGGAAACCACACCCCTTTGGGTCCAGAACATAACTCTAACAAGATGAATAACTCATAGTACGGACTTGTGAACATTATTTAAATGATACCATAATTCTTGTGATTTTTCTGCCCACATTTTAAGACGTGTTAGGACCCGGTGGTATGTTCAGGGGGGTTTTAGCGGAAAAGAGGATATTACTCAAAATATGTGCATGTGAAAAATCTGACACTTCATCAACTAATGTCCATACTCCTTGCGCACATGTGTGTAAATTTGGGTTAATGTCCGAAATTGCAAACCAGTTAAAAAGTGCAAAATATTGCCATTTCTGAATGCAAGCTCTCAGGAAGAGCAGATTTGGACAGGGTATACCTCCTGTGATATGTGAAGGGTGCATGTAATTTTAAACAAATGTGTACCTGTGCAAATATGTTTTTTGAGCAAATATAGATTGTGTGTAAAGTTGACAGGGGTGGGTTCTCTGTATCATAAACAGACCTCATCATGATGACACTTCATTTCATTCCCCAAATCAGGGGAGAAATGAAAGCTTGGCCAATGACAAGTGGAGAGGGGTAGAGCCTAGTGATGCTGCACACACACCCATTTTAAAAACAGATAAAAGCAGACAGACAGGACAGATAGGGACCTTCAAATCCATTTGCAGCGGGACGCTCTGCCGGGAAAATCCATACTTTACCTCCATCAATCTCTAGAGAAAGCTGTGCAGAAAGATCCAGACTTTAAATCCATCAATCTCCAGAATCCAGAGAGAGAGCAGAGCCCAGACCAGAGTCTAGTCTAAAAACCTGACCAGATCCGTGGCGAGGCCCATTCTAATTCAAGAATATAGTGTGAGTACCTAGTAGAACTGTGCAGAACCAATCTCTTAGTTAAAATAATATAATTCAATCTATTTTAATCTAAGTAGAACTGCCTCCTAACTGTCACCTGTCATTTGTAAAACTGTCACTTGTCATTTTCTATTTGCAAGCTGCACTTGTCTTTTTGAACTTTAAAATTTCAAATCTGAAAAACGACCTTTATTTAATCGCTCATATCTCCGTGACCGTTTGTCCTAGAGACTTGCAGTAACTTTCCTCTGAAAGCTGGGAATCGTGGCTTTTCTAAGAACTTGGAACCGCATTCCTACCCCCTAGAGTTTTGCCGCAATCGCGAAAAACGCACTCGCGAATTTTGCCGCGATTTGCAAATTTCTCCACGTGTGAAAACAGAAGCTTCTTGCTTTCAGTTGCCAAAAATTCGTTTAACCTGCTAGTTACACCCTAGATCCTTGCTAAAGTGACCCTGAACCTCTAGAGGGAATTAAAAGCATTTTAGCGTATTTTTCACTTCATTGCCAGCACATATAAAAGCATTTTGGGCCTGTGTTTCCAACTTCTGTGGTCTAAGCTTGCTGGGGTGAACTGAATTACATTTGATTGCATTTCTGAGAACTGTGTGCTTTCCTTCCACTTCCTTGCATTGCATAAAGGGGGGAGGGGATTGCCAGAGAAAAGTGATTACATTGTTTTGTTGAACGCATATTGAGTATTTTCTGTACTGCATTTTCATTCCACCTTGCATCCATTTGAAACCATAAAGTATTGTTGCTATCTTATCCATCCTATAACCACTCATCATTGATTATAAAGAAGTGTGCTAGTGCCAGACTATCCATTATTGATTACTGCTCAGATTCAGTGTGATATTCAATTATTAAATTATTATAAAGTGTGATATATATATCTATTGTTTAAATGATCAAATAAACCTTTTAACGTGCAAAACAGAACTACTTCTAGGCTCAGTGGGGTCAGGGGGAGTCCAAGAGAGGGGTGTTATATAGGGGTAGTCATCCAGAACGCATGAACTGGACATAAAGATATATTAATAAGGGTTTCCATTCAGTATCCCAGACTAGGCATTGACTTAGCTGTAGTGTTGAATTGAATCCTCTTACAAAGCACTATGAGAATCCAATATGGAAGATGGCACAATCCCGATCCTTGCCCCACGTTACTTGCCACTTGCTTATGAGCCATCTCTAGGTGAACCTGCGTTGCCGCACCACTGTTAGAGCAACGGTATTGCCACTATATACAGTATGTTACAACTGCCTAAGATGATGATCTGGTCTGGCTTTGAATCTGCTTTTTTTTGCTTTTGATTTTGATTTGCAACGTGACCAATGCTAACAGCTGATTCTGCCCAATGCAAATATCTGATTTTCCATTTGATTTTGTTTTGTGCTGTGCCCAATGCTTATAGCTGATTCTGCCCAATGCTATTATCTGAATCTACATTTGAATTTGATTCGTGCCCAATGCTAATATTTGATTTGGCATTTGATTTTGTTTTGTGCCGTGCCCAACACTTCTAGCTGATTCTGCCCAATGCGAATATCTGAATCTACATTTAGATTAGCTTCGTGCCCAATGCTAATATCTGATTCTACGTTTGATTTTGATTTGTGCTGTGCCCAATGCTATTATCTGACTTGGCATTTGACTTTGCTTTGTGCCATGCCCAATGCTAGCAGCTGATTCTGCCCAATGCCAATGAATTTGATTTGTGCAGTTCCCAAATGCGTTGCCCTGAGCCCCGTGCACCACTGAATATCTGCATTGCCTAATTACTGTATAGCAGCCAACCACAGTGGTATCATATGTGCACTATGTACGCCACCACCTACCTGCTACCAAACTTACTGTGCGCCCTACTGGCAATAGGCCAACTGGCCATAGTTGCAGGTTACAACCATACAAACGCACACTATCCAATTATGGCGAACATAACTGCACCCATAGTGGGTATCAAACCTACGCCATTCCTGCCCCCACTGATGTCTAACCATCAGCCCAACAAACCCACTAGATTTTTACCATTGCTGATTGTAGATACTAAACTCTTCCAACCTGAACATTCTAGCAGCTTGGGCCAAGACCATTTGCCACCTATCAACCCTAACTTAAATCATGGTCTCATCAAAACCAACCTACCCTGCCCCACTACAGCGAGAAATGTCAGACTCCATGCTAGATTAACTAGACTCTATGAGCCACCGACCAGAACCCTAGACAAAACATGTCCCCCCTCCACAGGGAAATACCCAATTGCCACAACTAATTACAGAAATAAAAATAATGCCACACCCACTACTCCTACATCCAAGTCTAGCGATCACACCAACAAAAAACTACGCCAGGACAAACCCACAACCTCTCTATCTATCAAAAAAGTAAGCCAGGGCAAACTCTCTACCTCTTTGCTTAACAATAATACCCCCAACATCAAGGGTGCTCTAATCAATGCCATATCACTGGTGGCACATGTTATTGAGATAGCTGACCTGATCCGGGCTGAAGATTATGACTTCCTAGCAATTGCAGATTCATGGCTACACACAGCTGCGGGCCCCACCCTCCTACTTGCAGTACCTGACAACAACACAATCTTTAGAGCAGATAGGGTTGACTCCAGAGGGGGAGGCATAGCAGTCATTGCCAAGTCCAACCTAGCTATGAGACTAGCCCCATCACCAGCGGTAAAATCCTGTAAACTACTCACTGTTAAATTACCTATCTCTGACTCCTGAACTCTAACAGCCCACCTGTTCTGTTCTTGATTGTCGTGCAGAGTATGGAACCTCCGTCCCCAAGCACCACAGAGGAAGAGTAAAAGCACTCCCTCTGCGGTTATTGGGGCCACAGGTGGGTTTCCCTCGTCGGTCTGATACCACGAAACTACTGACCCCAGACAGCTATGTGGAGAGTTGGTATGCCGTATACCTATGCTGGGGTACTTCGTGGAGAGGGGGGGTGATCAAGTGAGCTGGCCTCCCAGTAGTATCAAGACCAATGTCGTGCGAGGGTCCACCCAACCAACCTGCAGAGATATATGCGCAAGCTGGAATGGCGAGAAGCCAGATCCGAGGCACAAAATCCGTAAGGGGCAATCCAAAGGTAATTCCGAATAACGTTCCAAAGCAAACAAGTAGTCAGGAGGGGCAGAAGAGCAGAGCAAGGTCCAGAGTCGAAATCCGTGTCAAAAGCCGTGAATCCAAGAAGCAGAACAGCTGAACAGAGTCCTCCGGTGCGAACAGCTGTGAAGCGCTGTTTCGCGGGAGTCCAGCGTTTAAATCCTGTGTGTCCCTGTGTCAGCTGATCCGCGAGCGGGACCGGTGAGCGTGTCACGTGACCCGGGACCAGGAAGTGCACGCTGGAACTGTGTTGACGAATGCCGAGGCGTTTGTCTGTAGTTGCTGTCCCGTAAGCGCCATGGAAGCCGCCAGTGGAGGTATGGAAAGCTCCTATTGTACCTGGTTGTTTGGTGCTTCCGACCCCAGAGATGAGCATGCTCACGTGACACCCCCCGGACATGAGAGCGTGTGTGAGAGCTGTGTGAGGATGAGGGGTGTATGACTGGCGTACTTGAACGGAGCCGTGAGTGCGTGACAGAGCCCCCCCCCAAAGGCCCACGACCCCGTGGGCACAACGGATTATCCCTATGGAAACGGGAGACTAAACGAGGGGCAGAGACATCCCCAGCATGGATCCAAGACCGCTCCTCGGGACCATAACCAACCCAGTCCACTAAGTACTGAAGACCCCCCCGAAAAAGACGGGAACCTAGAATGGCAGACACCTCAAAAACGTCCGGAGAGGACGGAGAAACCGGGGCAGCGGGGAAGTGAAGACGAGTAGGGCTAGGACATGGCCTGAGGAGAGAAACGTGAAAGACAGGATGCAGCCGCCAAGAGGAAGGGACCCGAAGGCGATAAGCCACCGGATTGATGACCCGAGAGACCAGATAAGGGCCCACAAAACGGGGTAACAACTTGCGACAACCCCGCAAATGCAAGTGACGGGACGAGAGCCACACTCGATCCCCAACAGAAAAGGAAGGAGCGTCAGAGCGCTTCAGATCCGCAGAGGCTTTCATCGAGGCCTGAGCCTCTCTGAGATGCACCAGGGTCTGCGAGTGGACAGCAGAGAGATCACGGATGCACGAAGAGGCGGCCGGATTGCCAGATAGTGAATAGTCGGGAATGGGCAGGATCTTAGGGTGCTGTCCATACAAGGTGTAGAATGGGGTGAACCCTGTGGATGAATGAGTTGCATTGTTATAGGCAAATTCGGCTAAATGCAGGATGCGCAACCAGGACCGTTGGTGTTGGAGGGTCAGACAGCGTAAGTATTGTTCCATAGTCTGGTTGACCCTTTCGGTCTGGCCGTCCGTCTCGGGATGATATGCCGAAGAGTAGCGGGAGTCGATCCCAACTAACGTGGTCAAGGCTCGCCAAAAGCGGGAGGTGAACTGGGAACCCCTGTCGGATACCAAGACAGACGGCAAACCGAAGAGACAGACGACGGAACGAAAAAACAACCCTGCCAACGCCGGGGCCGAGGGGATACCAGTGCACGGGATGAACCGTGCCATCTTGGTGAAGGAGTCAACCACTACCCAGATAGTATCGTAACCCTGGATCCTGGGGAGGTCTGTTACAAAATCCATCGACAAAGTGTGCCAAGGCCGAGGAGGGACGGGCAGGGGTTGAAGCAAGCCTAACGGAAGGCCTCTCCGGTGCTTGCATTGGGCACAGACAGAGCAGGTGCTGACGTAACACTCCACGTCTCTCCTCATAGAGGGCCACCAGCACCACCGCTGTAACAAGGAGAGAGTCCGACGCTGACCAGGATGTGCGTGAACAGGAAGGTCATGCGACCATTCGAGGGCCAGGTTCCGGGCATCAGAAGTGGGCAGAAACAGCTTGTCATGGAAAAAGGGCAGGCCGTCCCGCACCGTCAAGTCCCAGTCAGGAAGCAGGGAAGGATGGGCGGTAGTCCAGGAACGGATGCCGTCTAATAGAGGCAAAGAAGGGGTACAGAGGCATATGACGTTTTTTTTGTTAAGCAAGGTTTCGGGATAGGTAGGCAACGAGACACCACCAGGAGAACGGGACAATGCATCTGCCTTGCCATTGGATGAACCAGGACGGTGTGTGATAGTGAAATCATAGGCGGCGAAGAATAAGTGCCACCTGACTTGCCTGCCGTTCAGACACTTCATGGACGCCAAGTCACGTAGGTTTTGATGGTCCGAGAATACCGTGACCCGGTGCTTTGCACCCAACAAGTGATGACGCCAGACCTGGAAAGCCTCCTTGACCGCCAGAAGCTCTTTTTCTGTCACGGTGTAGTGACATTCCGACGGCGTAAACTTGCGTGAGTGAAACGCGACTGGGTGCAGTCGTTTAGTAGTGGGACACTCCTGGGACAATATTGCCCCTAGGGCGAAAGAGGATGCATCTGCCTCCACTACGAAAGGCAATTCAGGATCGGGGTGCTGAAGGACAGGGGCCGTGGTAAAAGCGGATTTGAGAGTGTCGAACGAAAACTGTTGCTCAGAGGACCATTTGAATGGGACGAGGGGACTGGTGAGAAGTGTAAGTGGAGCTGTTATGGAAGAAAACCCAGAGATGAATCTCCTATAGTAGTTTGCGAAACCAAGGAACGATTGCAGAGCTTTCCGTGAAGTAGGGACCGGCCAATCCAGAACCGCCTTGACTTTTGCATGGTTCATAGTGAGGCCTTGAGGGGAGATGTGGAAACCCAGGAACTCGATGTTGTCAGTGTGGAAGTGGCATTTCTCGGCTTTGGCAAACAGGGAGAAGGTGCGCAGGCGCTTCAATACCTCCCGCACATGTACCACATGTTCCTCCAGTGACCGTGAAAATACCAGTATGTCGTCCAAATAGACGACCATGAAAACGTCCAAAATGTCACTGAACACCTCATTCATGAAGCGCTGGAAAGTGGCGGGTGCATTACAGAGGCCAAAGGGCATAACCAGATATTCATAAAGCCCATAACGAGTGCAGAAAGCCGTTTTCCACTCGTCCCCCATCCTCACACGTACGAGATTGTACGCGCCCCTAAGATCGAGCTTGGTGTATATGGATGCGTGTGTGAGGCGGTCCAATAGGGGTGTGATCAGTGGTATAGGGTACCGATCCTTCCTGGTAATGGCGTTCAAGCGCAGATAGTCAACACACGGACGGAGGTCACCCTCCTTTTTGGGCACAAAGAAAATGGGGCTGGCAGCAGGAGACGAGGAGGGACGTATGTGACCCTTACGTAAGGACTCCTGAATGTATGTCTTGAGAGTCCGCTCCTCCCCCGGGGACAGGGAATAGATACGACCCGTAGGGACTACAGAACCAGGTAGCAAATCGATGGGACAATCGTACTCCCGATGAGGAGGGAGTAGTTCCGAGGACCCTTTATCAAAAACATCGCCATAGTCACGGTAAGCCTCGGGAATTACATCAGAAACCAGACCCACTGTGTGTGCATCGAGCCCAGAGGTGGAAGGTACCTCCATGGAGAGATGCGCGATGGAGCTAAGGACCTGGGCAGGGGAATCCTCACCAGGGGGAGTCGATAGGCAAAACTCCTGACAAATATCCGACTCAAAGTGTACCGTACCCGCTTTCCAATCAATCAGTGGATTGTGTAGCCGTAGCCATGGAATACCCAAGATGACCCCGTATTGTGGCATGGTAATCAAATCAAAACTAATGGTTTCCTTGTGTATGCTTTGTACGATCAACATAAGGGGGGCTGTCTGGTGTTTAACAGGCCCAGAGACCAACGTGCTGCCATCAATGGAGTGTACCTGCTCTGGTCGGGTTTTGTTGATAAGCGGCAAGTTGTAAGAGAGGGCCAAAGAAATGTCCATATAGTTGCCAGTGGCACCTGAGTCTATGATGATGGTGACTGGGTGTTGGTTGTTTGTACTAGGTTGTAACAAAGCCTGCACCGCAAGGGGTCGGATGGTACCAAAGGCAGGCGAGGGGTTCGGGGAAGGACATACAGTGCTCGATCCTGCCGCCGATTCTAGGGTCGAGCCTCCCGAAAACCCTGCGTCCTGGGCTTGGGACGACGAGGACAGTTTTTTACGAAATGTCCCAGTAACCCACAGTAATAACAGGCGTTGTCCTGTCTCCTGCGCTCCCTTTCGGAGGAAGTTAACGGACTACGGAGCCCTCCGATTTGCATGGGCTCCGCAGTTGTCTCGGAGAAGGAGAGACAGTGGTGGAGGCGTGACCAGAGAACCGGGCTTCGGATCGGCGTTCAAGATGTCTGGCATCGATCTGAAGAGCCAGGTCCACTAGATCAGGGAACAAAGTGGGCAGGGAAGGCACTGCGGTAAGCGCGTCTTTCATGGAATTGTTCAAGCCCTTATAAAAGACGACGGCTTTCTTACCCTCTGGCCAGGAAGTCTCTGCGGACAACTGGTTAAACCGCGTAAGATACTCAATGAGTGTTCCCTTGCCCTGGTGGAGATCCAAGAGTTCCAAATCCCGGGATTGTACCTTGTGGCGAGTATCAAAGATGCGTGACATTTCGACTACAAGAAGATCAAAGTCGTATAACATAGGGCTATTGCTTTCGAGTAGGGGGTTACCCCAGGCTGCCGCAGTACCAGTCAGATGTGATAACAAAAAGGCAGCTTTTGAGGTGGCATCGGGGAAGGAAGTGGGACGACAAAGGAAGTGTAGCTTGCACTGATTAATAAACGTGCGGTACTTGTCAGGGTCCCCTTGAAACCTTTCGGGTGCAGCCAGGGGGAAAGGAGTAGGGAGAACCAGGGGAGAGGGCGAAGTCGAGGTCGAGCCTCGGGGCGTGGATAATGGTGGTACCGTCTCTCCGAACTCCGTATCAACGGGCAGAGGGTGGCGTGTGCTTTGGAGGGTGTCTAGCCGCTGATGAAGGGCTGTGGTTGCTGCGGCCATGTCAGCTCTGAGTATTGTGATCGCTTGCACTAAGGCCGCCATGGGGTCATTCGCGGAACCCTCCATACTCCGCACGACAAGAGGCTTCACAGTCTGTTCTGTTCTTGATTGTCGTGCAGAGTATGGAACCTCCGTCCCCAAGCACCACAGAGGAAGAGTAAAAGCACTCCCTCTGCGGTTATTGGGGCCACAGGTGGGTTTCCCTCGTCGGTCTGATACCACGAAACTGCTGACCCCAGACAGCTATGTGGAGAGTTGGTATGCCGTATACCTATGCTGGGGTACTTCGTGGAGAGGGGGGGTGATCAAGTGAGCTGGCCTCCCAGTAGTATCAAGACCAATGTCGTGCGAGGGTCCACCCAACCAACCTGCAGAGATATATGCGCAAGCTGGAATGGCGAGAAGCCAGATCCGAGACACAAAATCCGTAAGGGGCAATCCAAAGGTAATTCCGAATAACGTTCCAAAGCAAACAAGTAGTCAGGAGGGGCAGAAGAGCAGAGCAAGGTCCAGAGTCGAAATCCGTGTCAAAAGCCGTGAATCCAAGAAGCAGAATAGCTGAACAGAGTCCTCCGGTGCGAACAGCTGTGAAGCGCTGTTTCGCGGGAGTCCAGCGTTTAAATCCTGTGTGTCCCTGTGTCAGCTGATCCGCGAGCGGGACCGGTGAGCGTGTCACGTGACCCGGGACCAGGAAGTGCACGCTGGAACTGTGTTAACGAATGCTGAGGCGTTTGTCTGTAGTTGCTGTCCCGTAAGCGCCATGGAAGCCGCCAGTGGAGGTATGGAAAGCTCCTATTGTACCTGGTTGTTTGGTGCTTCCGACCCCAGAGATGAGCCTGCTCACGTGACACCCCCCGGACATGAGAGCGTGTGTGAGAGCTGTGTGAGGATGAGGGGTGTATGACTGGCGTACTTGAACGGAGCCGTGAGTGCGTGACACCACCTAATCTACAGACATCCAGGACCTATTGGCTCATTCGAGGAGGACATCTCCCTAATATTATATGACAACACTAAAGCTTCCTCGCAAATACTATTGCTTGGGGATCTCAACCTTGGTTGCAACGATCCCAGTGACTAACAAGCCTTAGAAATATCCAATGTGCTCACCGATATCCGTTTCATCAAAGAGTATCTCAGCCCACCCATGATAAAGGCAGAACCTTAGATTGAGTGGCAGACCTCAACTGCAATGCATCAATCATCTTTATTACTCCTCAACTGTGGACAGACGATTTCCTTCTTGCCTTCACCCTTTCAGTTAATGTCCCCACCACTAAGGTCAACTTAATAGCACTTCCTCTCCTCACTAGGAACAAAAGGAACATTACGGTGGATAAGATCATACCACACATAATCCCTTCCCTCAACTCCCTGCCAGATTCATCCGACCCAGACACACTAGTAGATGAGTACAAGGCTACTATGACCAAAGCCTTAGACTTTATTGCCCCACTAAAAATGTGGAAAAGTAACCGGGAACTCATCTGAATTCTTGGTTTACTCCCCAACTTAAAACGTTGAGAGCCAAAAAAAGAAAACTAGAAGTCCTTTGGAGTCACTTACCTACCGAGGATAATAAAACTAACCTGATCAATATCTCTGCCCTATACAAAAAAGAAATAATATGCACCAAACAGGAAACGTATAATGGTAGGATTGATCAAGCTAGTTCAAGCACCAAGGAACTCTTTGTTACTCTAAGTGAAATGTAAGACCCCACGCCGCTGACAGACAACTGCTTGAAGGACAAACTCTGGTGTACCAATATCCAGAATGCTCTAACAAACAAAATTGCCCTTCTCCAGAGTTAGATTGAGGACAAAAGAGCAAACCTACCTAACCTAGACATACATGCTAGTACCGCAACGCACACTACTAAACCGCCTCAATGTTTTAGATTCTCACGAGTCTCTATCCTTGAGGTAGAAAAATGATCTCATCCTTCAAACCTTCAAAGTGTCAGGGAGATAGCTGCCCAGGCCAGATTATCAAAACTGCCGCTACAGACTTGGCACCATTCATCTCTAAATTAATTAATGCCTCATTTTCATCTGGCACCGTCTTATGCCTCATTTTCATCTGGCACCGTCTCTAGCAATCTAAAGGAGTCATGGGTCCTACCCCTCCTAAATAAACAATCTCTAGACCCTGCAATTCCCACCAATTATAAGCCAATCACTACAGTACCATTCCTACTTAAGATTTTAGACAAAGTAGCCTACCTTCAGATACAGGAGTATTTAGAGACCAATCGCCTCCTGGGAGTCCGCCAATCTGGCTTTAAGCCACAACACGGCACCAAAATGGCTCTGATTGATCTTAAAACCCAGATTGATGAACTTAAAGACAAGGGGATAACAGCCTTGCTACCTCTCCTTGATATATCTGCCGCCTTCAATCTGATGGACCACAAAGTACTATGTGAGCACCTTGACTCAGCCACCCACTTTTCCCAGGATGCTATAGCATGGATCCAATCCTTTCTGAACAACAGGACCATGAGAGTCTTCTCACTTTCAGCGGCTGCAGAACCGATTCCAATTGCATGTGGCGTGCCGCAGGGTTCCTACGTCTCACCAACAATGTACAACATATTTACAAAGCCATTGTTCGACGACCTGGACCATCTGGATGTTACCTACAATAATTATGCAGAGGGCACCCAGATCCTCATACCGCTTACCGAGGACTACGACGAGGGCATGGCCCTAGTAAATAAAATGTATCTAATCATCCAGGCATGGAAGGCCGCCCACAGCCTCTGCCTGAATGACGATAAAACTGAGCTCCTTATACTCGGAACTGCAGTCAACCTGAACAAACTCAGCTCCAAATATACCTCATTCAACATCGATGGAAATCACATCAAAGTGGTAAAAGAGGTAAAAACCTTAGGTTTCTACCTAGACTCAAATCTCACACTAAACAAACAGGTCAATGCCATGGCCTCGGCAACAGAATATACTTGCAAGTGGATAAGAGCCTGCGAACCTTTTCTTCCAGCTTCCATGTTATGGCGGCCCAGTACTGGAACGCCCGCCCTGCGTCCTTGAGAGCGGACCAAACCTTCCCAAATTTTAGGTGTAACACCCTAAACTGGATCATAGCCAAGGACCCTTGACACAACCAAAATGCTTGACCCTACATGTACCATATTGTATGATTCTCTGCATATTGATGTATATAACTACCGTAATATTTTGCATATTTGCTGTAACCTTTGTATGCATATAACCATTGTAATTGTTGTATATCTTGCTGTAACCATTGTAATTCACGCCGAAAGTATACCCTGTAAAATCCTGCAAACTGCGCCCAGATACCTTCGGGTTTGGTGCGCCATATAAATCAATAAACAAACAAACAAACAAACAAACAATATAATTGTTAAGATGACGGGCTTCCAATGGATCCCTTATGAATAGGGGCCCACTGGACAACCTAGTGTGACTATGGATACAGTCTGTTCCCTTGTCTATGTAGCTTGAAACCACAGTTGGGCTCACCTGGAATCCATCACCACCACTCTTTGGTGGGAGTAATAGTTTTTACATATTTCTGGTTTCATCTAGATGTTTTTCTAAATCAGACACTCATTTTGAGTACAATATTGTGGTAAAGAATTCAATATTGTGGTATGCAGTGATAAAATCACAGCAAAAATGTTGCCTTTACAAAAAATTGCGGCAAAAATGCTGTGGTTTGATCCATTAAAGGTGTACCCCATTACATCATTTAAGGAGAGCAGGGGTTGTGGGGGTGTCCCCCGCCACCATTAAATGGTATAATGGGTCCGAGGTTGAGGGGGTGTCCCCCGCATCCTTTACATTGATTGCGGCGGCAAAACCACAGCCTTTTTGCCACAATATTTTGTATCCACAGTCATTTTTGCTGCGATTTTAACACATGGAACCAATATTGTAAATACTGCTCTTTCTTACTACCCACCAAATGAGCATGTGGGGTATTCACAGCATGCATTATTTCTAGGATTACCTCATCTGGTAAATGCCGCCTAATTATCAGTTAAAATTCCTCATAGAAATTACTCACTTGTTTACCTCCATCCAAGAGATAAAGGCAAACAGTGTAACATTCCTCTGAGAAATTGTAAAATGAAGGTTTGCGATAACACATTCCTTCAACTTCATTCAAAAACTCTGCAGCAGGAGGAACCCCAAAGGGTGTAAAGCAGAACACGGTCAATAATGACCCTTCTTTACATTTTTACAAATTTTACAATAGAAGATTAATCCCCTCGTCTTCAGAATTCATTCCATCAAAATGAAGGTGCGGGGGGTAATGTCTATAAAAATAATTTAAGAAATAATGCAGTTAGTTCTGAAAATCTGTCTCTGTTGTGCCCCAGCATTCATTGTGGATAAAGGACATTTCATGTAGTCCAGGTAATGGGCTGGATTTCCGGGTTGGGGATGGGAGGGGTGGAGGTGTCCCAGAGAAGCATAAGAGAGATGGGGAGGTGGGTGTCAAGGATATGATGTGGGAACGGTTTCACAACTCACAATGTGCAAGAGTCCCTTGCATAATGGGAGATGCGAAAAATGTATTAATTTGAGAAAGCCCTTGTAGGGCCATGTCTATTATCGCAATACTGGTGGTATTCCAAAGATTTGTAGAATTCCCACATTCAATGCAGTTGGTAACAGTAATTACAGCAAGCAAGTGTTTCAAAGAAAAATCTGCAAAACTTACAATCCAAGCTATAAGCTGGGGGAAAATACTGCATGAATACCACGTGGTGCATGAAATGCTATATGCATGTTGTTTTACATTCTGTATTTTTATTTATTTATTTATTTATTGCATTTATTACTCGCCCAAACCCTTGGGTACCACGGCGATGTTACAGACAGCTTGGTTAAAACATTTCTTGGACTTTGCCAATCGGGCGCAGTGCATGTGAATACAAAATAATCATACACGTAGACATTAAATGCAGGGTTTCAGTACAATGATATTTCCTGAAGCATGGAGGGGGATTTTTTAGTCTTGGTTAAATAGCCACGTTTTCAGGGATTTCTTGAAACCTGAGAATGTTTGCTCATTTTTGATGGGGAGGGGAAGAGTGTTCCAATATGTGGGTGCGAGGTATTGGAAACTACTGCCTCCTGCCTTGGTTGTCTTGTAGCGGGGGATAGCTAGGAGTAATTGACTGTTAGATCTGAGGGGCCTCTTAGATACTTTTCTGGTGATGGCTTGGTTGAGGTAGATGGGGACACATGAGTGGATGCATTTGAATGTGACGCACAGAGCTTTGAATGTGACCCTGGATTTGATGGGGAGCCAGTGATGGTTTCTTCTAATATTTGAGATATGATCTGACTTCCTTATTCCAAGGGCCGCCCGAAGGGCTTTATTTTGGATAAGCTGTAGTTTGTTTAGATTGGCTTTTGAGGTACCCAGGTAGAGTACGTTGCAGTAGTCGAGCCTGGATAATATTAAAGCTCTTGCCAGCGTGATACAATTGGTGGGTGTCAAGAATTGGCGACTGAGAGCAATAAGTTTTGCGGTGTAGGATGTAGAGGAAGAGAGGGCGTTGATGTGCTTGGTCATGGTGAGGTTGGCATCAAGGTAGACACCTAGTGTTTTCACTTGTTTGAGTACTGATATGTTTGTGCCATCAATGTTGATGGATGAGTAATCAGGATGTAATGCTTCTATTTTGGATTGGGAGCCCACAATGAGAACCTCAGTCTTCTCATCATTGAGACAGAGGCTATTTAGTGCCATCCAATTTTGGATTATGGCATATATTTTGTTGATAGTGTCGGTGTCTTGAGTGTAGTCTCCCGATAAAGGGATGAGGATCTGGGTGTCATCTGCAAAGTTGGTGTAGATGACACCCATGTCGTCTAGCGCTGAGAAGAGGAGTTTAGTGTATGCATTGTATAATGTTGGTGAGAGACAGGAACCTTGGGGGACACCAATGGGTACTATGATGGGGTTGGCGGCTTGTTTACCTATGGCGACCCTGGAGGTGCGGTCAGCAAGAAAGGATTTGATCCAGGTAGTAGCTTCGGTGGAGAAGTTGAAGTCTTTCGCTAGTGTGGCGCACAGTTTATTATGGTCTACTAAATCAAACGCTGCGGAGAGATCGAGTAGGAGGAGGATGCAGAGTTTCCCTGAGTCTCTGATGGTAGCCATCTGGATTTTTAAGTCAAGGAGCGCCGTTTCTGTGCTATGGTTGGGGCGGAAGCCTGATTGCCTCGTGCCAAGGAGGTGGTTTTGTTCGAGGTGAGTTTGGACTTGGTTGTATGCTAATTTATCCAATATTTTGAGGAGAAATGGGACAGTTGTTATTGGCCTGTAATTAGTGGGCACAGTGGGGTCTAGGGTAGGTTTTTTCAGGAGAGGGGTGACCCAGGCTTCTTTAATGCTAGCTGGTACTAGGTTAGTATTGAAGGAAGCGTTGACAAAGTTGGTGATAATGGGGGTGAGGGTGTGAGCGCAGGATTTGACTACTGATGCGGGGACAGAATCGCCTTTGCAGTTGCAGTAAATACTATATGAACAAGGCCAACTTTTGATTAGATGGTCAGCAAAAACAGGTTTTAATTTGAAAATTCCCCGTTTTTACTGTTAATACCAAATTCCCAATGCTGGGGGTTTCTTGAGTTTGTCCATGGATGCAGCTCTTGTAGGCCTGTGTGGCACATAATATGTTCCTGATGCAACATGTATGCTACAGGTTCTGCATGTCTATGCCCTAGTACCCCTTCACCCAATTATGACCCGTGCACAGCACAATTATTAATCCAATGCTTTTCATACAGGCCACTACTGTTTTACACATGTATCATTTAGTAGAGATTGAATTACGCTCTGATGCTGCTCAATTATGCCTCTGATTTGACAATTATTTCCCTGGTTCTCTTTATTAATGCAACCAATTTTAGCTCAGCTGCAATACTGGTACCGCTAGTTAACAAATTATAATGAATATTCCTAGTGTGACATCTAGATGTTGTCTAAAAGCTTAACATAGAACTTGAAATGTAGCCTCCAGAGATTGATACGGTACTCTGTGGTACTATCGATGTGACACAATACGCCTTATGTTGCCCGAGAAATAGTCGATTCTGCAGGAATGGCTTTCAGAACTGCTCAGAACACTGCAGATTGCCCTTAGAATTGGGCCTGCTACTATGGGTTTGCTCTTGAAAAGTAAAAACACATGCAATATGGTGCTGGTACCACAATGCAGTCACCACATTCCCAACGGTTTTCTGATCATTTATGATAATTTATTACAGCCCTAACAGGCCTGAGTCAGAGTGCTGTCATGGAGAGGTCAATGATTCCGTATTTGGTCTTCCTTAATTGGTATATAACAGCCAGAGAGGATGGTCCTGCTTCTTCCTGTAGCATCACAAGCCATCATGTTCATCGTGTTGGTGAATTACATTTTTCCAACTCACATTTTTCCCTTTTTAGGTAAATCTCCAATGGCGTCCTCGCCATGGGCGTCCTCATGGAAGGGCTTTGAATTCAAGGGCTATTCCTCACCCTGTTTGCTCTTGTTTGCGCCATGAGCGCTCACTCATCATTCATCTACATTATTTATTCGCTGCTCTCTTACACCTAAAATCATGTTTATTCCACATCACATCTCTTCTCTGCCTTTTCTCTTGATTTCCCACTTTATGTCCTTCCCTATCCCCTTGCTTACTCCCACATGCTCTTCTCACTCCTTCCGCCCTCGACTCCAGCTCCCCTGAAATCTCTTCTGCCCCCTCTATCTTCCTCTACTACTCCAATAGTTACAGTTCGACTACGGCCTGCTTGTTCCCTTTGCAATAGGTCACACTCCATTCTTGATATGTTCTTTCATATTAACTTACAATTTCTATGCCTGACTGAAACAATTCTCACCCCTCAAAATAACTTCTCTTGTCTTGCACCTTTCTTATTACTTCTTCTACTAAATTCTTGCACTCACCTCGACCTACTCGTAGGTGTGGGCGCAGTGGAATTCTTTTCCATTCTTCTTGGACAGCTTCCTCACCTACTTTGAACTCTCTGCTTAGCCCTGTTTTTAATACCACCTTTCCTCATTTCCAAAGCCGTATACTATCACTTTTGTCACTATCTACCGTCATCCTCAGCCAGCTAAAACGTTGCTATCCCTTCTCCCCTTTCCTAACCACTTTGTTCTCCTAGGTGACTTTAACCTCTACCTTTCTTCAACCCATCTTTCATCCCTCTCATCCCACTTCTTGAATCTTACTCTCTGTTCCAGCTCTCTATTCAACCATCCCATGTCTCTGGCTCATCATTTGACTTGATTTCATCTTCTCTTTCACTTGACCTCTTGGTCTCTTCCAATACAATGTACTCTTCTGATCACTCCCTGTTCTCTATCTGCTCCCAAGCCCCGTACTTCTGCTCTCCCATCGCCCTATACTTCTTTGTCTCGTTCCAACCTTCAGTCCTTTTCCCCTGCCTCCTTCCTCTCTTCCCTTTCTGCAACACTTCCTCTCTCTATTTTTTCCACACTCCCATTTGACACTACTTCTGCTACTCTCCAAAACTCTCTTTCAACTGCTCTTGAATTGCTCCATCCCTCAGTAGTTTTCCCCTTCGCACAAGTCTTCGCAATCATGTCTGACTCCTGATCATAGTTCTCTCCACTCTGCTTGGAATGGCGTTGGAAAACAACTTGCTCTCCCTCTCTTGTCTGTACTTCACTCTTCGTATGATGCCTCTCTCCTTACTGCTGAAAAGCAACATTTTTCTTCTTGCACTTCTTCTCTCTCACATCACAGCTGGTGCCTTTTCCAGGTCATTAACAAAATGCTCTGTCCACCACTTCTGATCCTTATGTCTTTTCTTCCCTATCTTCCTCTGACTTTGCTGACTTTTTCATCTCCAAAATCACTACTTTATGCTCAACCTATGTCACTCTCTGGTATATTCTGTGACTCCACCTTTGCCCACCCGCTTCTTCTCTTATATTCTCTCATTTACTCCTCTCATAGATTCAGACATTGGCTCTTTTCTTACGTGTGCTCACCCCATGGCCTCTCAACTGACCCCTTGCCTTCTCCTCTCTTTCTACCCCAATCTCGTTCAATTTCTGACTTCTGTTTTCAATCTCTTGCTGTCTTCTTCTACCTTCCCATCCTCCTTTAAGAATGCTCTAATTATCCCTACCTTGAAAAAGCCTTCTCTCAACCTTTCATATCTAACCACCACCCTAGCTCTCTTTCCCCATGTCTTTCTAAACTTCTTGAATGGGTTGCTTAACTTAATCTTCACTCTCTTCTCTCTTCTGCATGGTACCAACTCTCTTCTTTTTGCATGCCGTAACAAATCTTCTTCTATTCTTATCCTTCTTGACATGTCCCTCTGCTCTTACTTCACTCAGGCTTTCTAGTTCTATTACCAATTTGTTCCAGTCCAGTCTTTGTAATCGTTCTTTCTCTGTATCACTGCTTGCAAAAGGTGCCCACTGCTCTGCATTTTTTGTCCACCGGCTCATTCCAGCGGTCCACTGCCATAATAGGTGGCATCTCCCAGGCCTACAGGAGTCGTTGGCAATCATAACTGCATGTCCTTCTGTCTGGCAGCATATCTACATGCCCAGAACATCGGCAGAAAGGCAAGCAGTGGTCCAAGACTTTTATGGGGTGGCGCACTTCCAAAAGTGCTATGTGCATTGATTGCACCCATGTTGTTCTACGTCCACCTAGAGCAGCAGAGCACATGTACCACAACCGGAAACGTTGGCACTCCATCAATGTTCAGGTTGTGTGTGATGCCAAAGACATTATTACTGAAGTGTATGCCAACTATCCTGGTAGCACACGTGATAGTTACATCTTCAGGATGTCCCCGCTACATTGGGCCCTGGAAGCTAGGAAGCATTGTTCAAGAGGACAAAAATTCGCTGACGGGCCCATTGGTCAGCACTCACCCTCTAGAACTTGTAAGACAAGATAGCTGCACCATGTGAGGACAGGTGGTGCAGAATTCACATACTCCAGCACGACTCAATAAGTAAGACTCAGTAAGTTGGCAAAGGGAAGTCCATTTAATGGCAAGTACATCAAACAAGGAAACAAATAGGAATCATCAGCATTGCGATCATTCCGACTTCCTCGAACTTCAGTTGAACAGTCATTCTTATAGGCAATATTCGTCATCATTGACGTCCAACTCTACAAAACTCGACATGCAATATAATTGGTGAGGAAAGGTAACTTAAGTATAGGTGCTATATCTGTATATGATAATAGGGCATGCGGATTGGATAACTCTTATCTGGTGGGCATCTACGCCCATCCCACTACATCACACATGATTGACGTCATCACAAGTACGACGTCTCATTGGTTCTACTATCTATAGGAATCCAGTTAACTTGGTCCATTGTGACTGGTCAGGTTACACCCCTAGACATAAATCCACATTTTAATTAGCAGCATGCAGAATGGACACCAAAGGGCCTGGTGTACCAAGTTTCACCCTGCCTCCCTTCCATCAATCAGTATCTTAGGGCTTTGTGTCAATTAGTTGGCTGGGTTTGGCCTCGAGACTGTAGTCTCTTATCGGGAAAAGTTATGGCATCCTGGGTTCTGGATGACATCAGGCGATGGTACCTCTTCGCGCCTGGCTGGTCATGTGTCTGTTCACCATGAATTTGCTTCAGTTTCCAGCTTTTATTGTATTTAATTCTGCTTCGGCCCTGCCACCTGCCTGGGCCTCTCTTATCTTGACCTGCATGGGCGAGCTGGTATGCTCAGAAGTTTGGTTCTTGCGAGTTGACGCTCTCCTACCTTCTCTGGGTGACCTCGATTTCCCCGGCACGAGCCATTCTCTGTTGAGTTTCGATTCCGCTCTTTCTCTCTGTTCAGGCTGAGTTGTGAAACCTGGCCTGCCAGGCTCTGGCAGCCTGGGCCCATTTCTGCTTTACAAAATGGAGTCACACTCGTATAACGTGCCTCTTGAGGAAGCTATATAGTTGGCGCATGCCGCTTCTAATATTCTACTAAGCATTGCAAGCAATATTGATTTCTTAGCATCTTGCGTTCCAAGCCTATTTACACACGGTTAACAGGTCGGTTGCTTCTATCTTGTCTCGTGGCTCTGATTCCTCACGTTTTAACATTGTCTCTTCTTTGTGTCCATTACATTCGTTTTTTTATTTACTTACGCTGGCGTGTTCTAGTTGATAGTGACTTTTGTTCATTCATGAGTCTGTTCAGGCCCTTGTGTCATTTCCACTGGCCTTCCATTAGGGCTCTTGGGGTCTCTTTGTGGACCGTATGTAGGCACTCCTCATTTCCTATTGGCGGTAGGTATGGCTGTCTGATAGGGTACCGTGCTGCCCAGGGTTGTCTGGTTATGGGCGCTTCAACAGGTACGGATCTTCTAATGTATACTGGGCAGAGTTCTAATGCAACACTCTGTTGGTTAATTTGCTCCTCATACGTCACGTGCCTGGGCGAGTACCATCCTGGTTGCTCGAAATGAGGGAAAGGGGTGCAGGTCATGTCTGGGACCTCCTTTACACTCCCCCCTCTGGTCGGTTCATCAACCACTTCTGCTTCATTTTTTATCTCTATTTCCTTTGATTCTTCAGTGTTTTGTTCATCGTCTTCAGGGTTGGCACATGATGGTGTGAACATATGCGTCTTTGGAGTCCATATTTTTATCACGCCTTTCAAACTCCCTGCTGTTTTCACATTTTCATCTTTGTTCCAGGTCATCAGCTGGCGTTGTCCATTTGGACTGCAATAGATCCATTTCCCTTCATACCTCTATGCTTTTTAGGACATGTGAATTTTGTTCCTTCTGATGCAAATTTACTGGCGATCACAAAGTCTCTTATTTCTTCATCAGTCAAGTCCCTAGGCTTCCATCTTGGCTCGACATCAACCATTATTTTCATCCCTGTGGCTTTCTTTGCAGTTTTCTGGCACTGTGTAATGATTATCTTGATAACGCAGAATCCTAGCAATACCATTGCTAGGAGAGCTCCCAGAAACTTGAATATGTCTGCCATCCATTGTGGGACCCACGAGAATAGGTCTCGAAACCAGCTGCCATCGTCCACTTCATCACTTTCATTGATCATCTGGTTTTTCAGGCTTCTCAACATGCTTATGGCCTCTGTTAGGGTTCCATTTTCTTCATTGTGTGATGGTGCAAATGTGCAACATGATTCTCCAATTTTTGCGCAAACACTTCCATCCATCGCTGTGATCATGTCAAGCACATATCTGTTTTGGAGGGTCATCAGTCTTATTGCTCTCAGCTCTTCTTTGATCGCGTTGAATCCTTTTTTAGTGGTATTGATGGTCTGTAATAACTCCCATCTGGTTATCTGCATCCATTTAGCATTCACTCCGATTTGGATGTGGGGCAGGAGTAATGTTGTGAATACTGTTGAGGTGAGGCTGAACAGCCTGTGTTCGTACGGGATTGCATGAAATGCCTCTTCCCTCTTTTCATCCTGGATACCGGTTCCACAGATCTCCTTCTCCTTAGATGAGCATCTGCTTTCAGGAAACTGTCCAAATTCAGGTCATTCTTGGGGATTACTAGTGCAGGAACATGGACATTCACTATTGTGCATATGCCTCCCCAGTCTCTCAGTAGTCTTATGTATGCCTTGGATCCACACGACCAGTAATGGTCCATGATAACTGCGGTACCTTGTGTCATTCCTGGAGCTTCAAAGATTTTTCTGCAGTTTTGATTCTCTCCCATCTTTCTTGTGCCATTGTTTCTGAAGCATAGTTTCGGGCTCTCCAGTGGCACTATCTGCAGGGGTCCCCCTCTATCTTCGACCCATGTTATTAACTTTACTAGCTTTGGCCACAGGGGTTTGCATAATCTCTGCAAACTCTCTATTGCTTCCTTGCAGGCTCCAAGGACCATCCATGCTCGGCAGATTACTACTCTGTCCTCCCATCCATCTGGGGAGACCACCGACCCCCAGATCTGCATTTGGCCTCTGTTCTTCCAGGTTTGAGCCTCTTCTGCAGTCTTCCGTGGAACGTTCAGGCTCGGTTTAAATTCCCATCTTATTCCTGATCCTTTGATGCAAGGGTTCTCGTACCAGATCACATGATTTCTGGTGTGCGCTCGGTTTCTTGTTTTAATGTCCTGGACATAGCCATCTTCATCCGGGTAATCCTTTTCATTGGCCCATATCAACAAGGTGTCTTTTCCCATAAATTGTCCTCTGGTGTTACACATTGCTACATGTGACATACGGTGTGCCATAGGGACATCAATTTCTACGGCCACAAAGATCTTGGATTTTCCCATGCTGTATGGTAGTTGAACACAGACAAAGCATTCTCCTTCCGACTGTCTTTGTCCTACTTCCTTCATGTGCTGGTACCATATGTTGTTTCCGAGATGGGCTGTGCTGCCCAGGTACTGATTACGTTCATTGTTTTCTTTGTGTGGGCTTCTCTTGATTCTCAGCGTTCTTCTGTAGTTTGCCATGACTATGTCTCTAAATGCCTCTGTGCTGCTCTTCCTCTCTGTGTATCTCGGTGGAGCTGGCTGTCCCGACAGCATGGCTGTGGTAGGAGCAGGGTTTGTTTCTTCTTTCCTTCCTCTTTGTATGTTGTCATAGACTTCCCCTACCCGCCATTGGCTCCCCAGCTCTTCAATGCGTTGCTGTGTCGTAGATCTGGTGCTTATTCCTTGTGTTTGAGCTGGTGTGCTTGCTGTTGTAATCTCTATAGTCCTGCTTTCCAGCTCTTTGTGCAGTTTCTTTGCTCTGAATATAAATGGGAACAAGTAGTCTATTAGCATTTGTGTCTTCTCTGTGAATTCTTCTGTGGCCACTTCTGTTCTTTTGAGGAATTTTGCAATTCCCTCCTTCTTTGGTATTTCCCTCTGCTTTTCTTGGTCACTACCACTATTCTCGAGAATTGAATGTTCGGCAGGCAGTCTCTCCTTCTCTGCTGCCTTCGTTGGAGGCCTTGTAGCCACTGACACTTGCCCTTGTTTATGTGCGTTCTGTGTGTGGGTGCGTGCCGTGGTCAATGCTACATTATCATTCATTCCGTACCCTGTCTCCAGCCTTTTTTCTCAATCATTACCTCATGTATATACGTATCGCTGCTAATTACATTCAACTTTAAGTCATTTGCTTCATCATTAGCTTTTCTTGGAACTGGAATCACTATATAGGGTATGGGTGCTTTCGTAGGCCCCTGACGTTAGTTATCCAGTGGGTGTACTGATATGGGGACACTTCGTGCACCAATAAAGAAAGCAGTTCTGATTGTTAATTATAGAAAAACAATAATGATCACTGTACATATGCACATAATCGTTCTGAGTGAAAGTTTGCAGCATTTTCTTCCAGGAAAGCGGGGGCGCCTTCTGCTGGGGGTAAAACTATGTTACTGCTCTGGGCTCCCATGTTGATAGAGTCCATAATCAATTATTTATTCTTTTCTTGCTCCGATCTCACAGTTCAAAAGTTTGTTATAACTAAAGTGTCGTGTGCTTTACAAGTTTACCCCCTCTTGTGGGTGATGACGATAGTCTCTTGGTGTGCAGCACGGTTTCGTTTGCTTGGCTATGTGAAAAAGGGTTAGGCTAGCAACTTTGGTACATCACATTCATTTAAACACATTGATAATAGGCGAGGTCCCAATGCACACCTCAAATTTGCTTCAGCCCTGAGGGCAAACTGGAACTTGCTTAATGTGAAAAAATTAAAAAATGCAACTGCTAAAAATCACACAAAAATAAAATGCTGTGAAAATAAAACAAAAATAAAAATAAAAGCAAACATATGAAAAAATAGGTAAAAACGAGAAAAATGAAGAACAAGGAAAATAAGACGAAGTTCTTGTGTCCGGTCCTTTTGCTCGGTCTCTCGACGACAAGTTGAAGAACAGTGTCTTTCTCCTTAATCTGCTCCATGGTGGACAGAGACAAAAAGGATAATAAAAATAGAAGAAAATTAAAAATAACCTAGGGACAAGATGTCGTAATCCTTGTTTCTGCTCTTCTAGATTTGTCCTCAGCGGAAGAATGAAGAACTGTGTCTTTGTCTCCTTGATCTGGCCCTGGCAGAAAGTGTCACTGGAATCTCCTTAGAAGTGTGCCCATGTGTGGGGCGTTGGCCGGATCTCTAAGGAAGGTGATGACGTCAACATCTGCAGGTCTTACTACCATTTATGGATAATCCATGACTAATCTAAGCAGGACGTTCTGTGCCAGCCGGGTGTCATCGGGTGATAGGGACATTTGCCCTGTTTGGTTGTGTCCTGATCACAAGCTTTTCTTTCGATTCGGACAGTCTTTGCAACTTCCTGATGAGTGGATCCCTACCAAATAACTTAATTTAGTCCACAGCTGGTTTAGTTGAGCTAGGTTTCTTGGATCTCTGATATATGTGCGTGTATCAGTAGTTCTCCCGACAAGTACTGGGCACTTCTCGATTATTTGGAAGAACAAATTAAATGTAAGTTCATCAATGTCTATTGGCGGTGGAAGCATTTGTGTCCCTCTCACGATACTCGGGTAACTCTGCAAAGACCTCTGCGATGACGGTTAGCAGTTGCCTGATTATCTTTTTGTTGGCTGGATCTTGAATAAAGTCTGTGACACTGGCTCCTCTCCCCATGAGTGACGGTATTATAACACCAGGAGTTGAAAATAGGTTAGCACATCCCACTTGAGACTTCTGTTGGAATGTACCATGACTTCTGTGATCAAAGTCTCAATACTGACTGCTTCTGGGTACTGAGTTAAACTCTCAGGCAATGTCTTATTTCCTGCTTATCAGAGTCTTTGGGCTTTTTCAATGCTTTGTGTGGTTTTGAACGTTCATATATGTAGCGTTACTGCTGCTTTGGATGTGCTTCTCTTTACCCTGCAACTCGGATGTACATAGTGTTCGTTATGTCCTTATCCCCCTGCGCTTGGGGAACCTGTCCAGTTTTATGTCACAACTTGGATCCTCGTCCTTTGCCTTGGTTTTCCTGCTCATGTGCTCTTCTTTCTCACCATGGATCTTGTTTACACGTGCTGAGGTTCTTCCCCGTTGTCTGTAGAATCTTCACAGTTAGATGTAGCTGGAGGGCTCTCTCCTATGTAGGGTTTAATGTCATTTAGGAAGATCCATGCCCTTCTGCCTTGGAGCTTGATGGCGGATGGGGTGCAGTCTTCTACGATGAACGGGCCATTAAATCTTGGCTTGTCCCACCTTTTCCTGGTAAAGTTCTTCACCAACACGCTGTCACCAGGGAAGATGAGGGGTGCATGGACACTTTGCTCGGTGTCTGCTTCAGCACTTCTTGTGTTTCGTGCTGCGCCGTCCCCCTTTCGCCGTCGCTGCAACTGGCCTGTAATGACAGAGGCACTGGATGTCATACAGTCAATGTACTTTTGCATCTGTGTTCCCAGAACCTCTCTAGTTGGCTGGGCATCACAACTAGCTCTATCTCGGGGGGTAAGAGGGGTCCTCATCCTTCTGCCTGTAACTATCTTCTGCGGCGTGATGAGATGGTCGGAGCCTGGTTGGTTCTGAAGTGCATACAATGCCAATGGTAGACAGTGCAGCCATCCCTTCTTTAATGTGAGCTTCAACTTGGCTATCCTTCCCTTAAGCAAGCCGTTGATCCGTTCACATATCCCATTCCCCTCAGGATGATACGCTGACGAGAACTTGTGCTTTATACCAAGCAACAAACTAATCTGTTCGAAAACTGAATTTATAAAGTGGACCCCATTATCTGATCTCATTACCTCGCACACCCCCCATCTAGGGAACACTTCCCTTACCAGGAACTTAGCCGCACAGGTAGTGTTGGGTTGTGTGCAGGGACCTGCTTCTATCCATCTAGAGAATGGACACACCACCACAATTAAATACCTGTACCCATTGCACACTTGAATCATGCGATGTAGTTGATATGTAAGTGCTGGAACGGTCCATTTGGTCTGGGAATGATCCCTCTCTTTACTTTTAATGTGTGCCCAACAGTGAACTGCTGGCAGATAATGCAGTTCACTGTAAAAAATGCTACTTTGTCTGTTAATTTCGGTGTGAACCAGTCTTCCGCGAGCGTTGCAGCTAAGTTTTCTTTTGACATGTGGATGGGGTAATGAAGTTGTTCTAGTGCTACCTTTAGGAGGGCGACAGGCAATACTGTTTTACCAGTGCTGTCTTGCCTCCACAGCCCGTCAAAGGGGTTTAAAGAACACCCTTGACGCTTCCATAAATTCTTCTCCTCCTGTGGTGCCCCCCCCGGAGCTCCATTAGCTGAGTCTGTCCCATCTCACTATAGGCTTCTGGTGTGGCTTGCACTATCATCATTCGCTCATGGGTACGTGCCACCTCCACGTCCATGATTGTTTCAGTTTTGGATGCCATGCGCTTGGCTTCTGTGTCTGCTTCATGATTTCTGCGTGACACAAAATATGTCCCCTTGGTATGAGCGGGGCATTTTACAACCGCTATGCAAACTGGGAGCTGTAGTGCTTTTATCAGCCTGTCCAATAAGGCTGCGTGTTGCACTGGCGTGCCGTCTGCTCAGAGGTAGCCCCTCCTTTTCCAGCGTGCTAGACCTGCATGTACTGTGGACGTCACATAGACAGAGTCACTGTACACCGTTACTTCCTGGTCTGCATGATTCTCAATGGCGAGTATCAGTGCTAATAGTTCTGCAGAATAATGAGATTGTATTCGTGCACTAACGAGTACTTGAAACTCTCCATTCGCTAGGTATTTTATCACTGCAACGCCTGTATACCTTTGTCCGTCTTCTTGGTCAAAAAAGACTATCTCTCCACCTGCAAGGGTGTTAGGCAGAAACCTGTGCAGTTCCCTCTGGGACTACTGCAAAAGATTTAAGACTACAGGTGTTTGGCAGTAAACACACTTGGTAGCAGTCTGTACCACACAGATTCACTTGGTAGCTGTGGCTGAGCAGTCAGACTTCCCTCAAGAAAAGTTAGGCAGTATACAGAGTATTCACAATAGGTCAAGAGAACACAGTAGAACAAGTAAACACTGACTAGGGCTTGGTGTAAAAGAGATATAATTATTTATTTAAAACCACATCTAGAAAAACACACAGGCACTAATAGTAAGCAATTCAAAAACACGGTCACTAAAAGATATACACTCCCTTAAAAGAATATTAGACAAGTCTTAAGTAAAGCCCCACTTATTTTCAGACAGCGGTGAGCTCTTAACGTAGATGGCACTCTAATAGTTTGTTTTTAAAAGGGAGAGAAAAGCAGAGAATAAATTGAAACAGATCCCAACACTTTTTCACGAACACACAAGAGAGGAAGGCAAAGTAACACCGTGAATTCAGAGTCAGTAGGCCGGATCCACTTTAAGAGGATCAAAAATGAAATCTTTCCAAGGTCACACGGTTGCAGTGCACAAAAGTCTTGTAACGGTTCAAAAAGGAGTTGGACCAAAGAAAGGGACCAGTTAGAGGGTCAAGGTGGCCAGCCCAGTCCAGAAGGTTAAGGTCTTATTATTACCTTGTAGCAATCTTTAGAAAGGGAGGCCTGGCGGACACGGTACCTTAAAGTGGTGAGAACACTGCAGCGGGGGCAATTGTTCCTGGCAGCGGATGCAAGTCGGTGCTTCGTCCGGGGGAAGAGAGGATCTCGTCGTAGAGGAAGACAGGAGTCCGTTGCACTGCCAGGGAAGAAACCAGCCGCGGAGTTTCTCAGGTACAAGGAGCGATCCGTTGATTCGCGGTTCAGTGGTGAGTAGCTATCCGGCCGCCGGGGTGCTTGACACGGGCAGTTCGACCACAAACCGGTCTGGGGTGCGAAGAAAGAAGGTAAACTGGTTGTGCCCACCAGTCAGGGGAAGAAGCCTCTCCAGCCGGGAGATCTTCTCTGTCGTCGAGAAGTGGTGAGTTGGTTCCGCAGGGCTCCACCGGTGGTGTTGTCGTGGTAGGTCGGCTCAGCTTCTCTCTTGTTGGATTCTCAGGTCCTGTGGCGACTTCTGAAGTTCCAGTCCCCAAAGCCCTGCTTTTATGCACCATACCCCCATTCACTCAGCCTAGCTGTCAATCAAACATGCTAAGTGGTGAGCCGACCGGCTCACCACTTGGGCCAATCACACAAGAGTGCGACTTGAGTTACCAAGGTAACTCAGTCCAGGGTACCTAAACTCCCTCCCACACCCCCTGTGGTACCCAGACAGAGTGGCACCACTTTTGGAGGCTTCTGTGGAGAAGCCCGCCAAAAAGTGGAACAAAGGGCTTGACTTGGGTTGGAGTCACAAAAGAGAACACAAACGCCATTTTAGAATCGAGTCCTGGCAAAAAATACCAACCGGCGAATTAATATTAATTAAATAAACCGGCGGTATGTTCGAGGCTATGAGAATTAATTAAGTAAAGTTGGTAGCCTCGAACAATGGGAAAATCCCACAGGGAAATATTCGCGGTCGAATATAAAAAGTAGTTTCCACTGCCACCAGCCAAAACTCGATCAGGGGGGACGGAGCCGTGCCCCCTCGACAAACAGACCCCGGGGCAATCGAATTGCCCTGACCAGTACTTCCACAATATGATGGTTTGTACTGGTTTCTGTTAATAATTGGGGACTAGTAAAAGCCAATGGTGACTTTACATGCCCTGGGAGACAGTAGTCAGTCCCAGGGTATGGAGTCTATTGTGGGGGGTCACTATGACGGAGGGTGCTGTGTAACACACACACACATAGTAAAAACACATAAGACCCTATGGAGTAAAGGACCCCATAGCCCATATAACACATTAACAGTCAAAGGAACACCATAAACATGTCCAAGAGTGGGAGAAAAAGAGTCTCACTCTTGGCAGAAGAAAAAACAAACCCAGGAATCCAGCAAAGCTGCTGGGGGACTCACTAGGTTAGGAAATTCAGCGTAAAGAGAGAATTCTCCCTAACACTTCTCCCCCCCCCCCAGACTAAGGGACAGGAGGATTTAATCCACTCCTGGATGAATTTCATAACTCTAGTCGATGACATACATCCTAGAGAGACCATCAGCATTTTGGTGGTGACACCCTAACTTATGTTCAGTGGTAGAGTCAAAGGTTTTCCTTTGTAAGCTATATGACCTACAAACCCTTTGAGGAACATCAGTCTTTTTAAAGTTATAGGGGATCTGGTTGACCAGTCCCTCAGAAGTTGTTACAACTTCTGAACCTCTGTTAGGCTTTTTCAAGGGGTCCTTATAAACGATTCCCTTAGATCTAGAGGGGCCTCCAGAGGTCCTCACCACCTCTCTGTTGGGAGAAGGTTGGGTTTTAGGCCTCTTGGTTGGAGGGTATGGAGATGAGCAAGGCACATGCTTCTCCTTCCTCTTAGATCTACCTTTACCTACTTTAGGAGTTTCCCCCTTAAGTCTAGGAATGGGGTTGGAGTCTTCTGTGGAAGGTCCAACAGTCTGAATGTTTTTGGCCTTAGACTTTTCTTTTCTGGTTTTCCACCAGCATGGAGAATTACCAGTTCTCTTAGGCCTAGTTAGGGTTCCAGTAGCTCTATCCACCTCTTCCTCAGAAGCAGGGGGAGTCACAGACTCTATAACTGAGGGAACAATGATGGAGCTTGGTTGGGGCTCCCATTTCCCTAACATGTTAGCCTGAAATTTGCCTGGGTCAGAGGTCAACTTACCAAAACCAGGGCTTGTAGTGGGGTTCTCAGTAGAGGTTCGCACAGGCTTAGAGTGGTTCGTTAAGGTGGCCTCTCTAGCCAATTTGGTTTGGTTCTGGGTCTCCATACTGGGATGCCTGGGGGTACTGGATACTACTCCTAGAGTTCTTAGATCATCCCCCAACAGGACTCTCCCATGCACCTCAGTCTGAACACTGACAGGAATCAACACTGTCATGTCATTACACTGAATGAGGGCTGGTAGAATTGGAACCATTTCGACAGGGCCTCCAGACATCTTAGTGGGATCTTTGGGTGCCTTAGCAACATCCTCAGGACTCAAAATGCTTTCATCCACTACTGTTCTGCTGGCCCCAGAGTCTCGCTTGGCAGGGGTATCCTGGCCATTGACAAGAACACTGTCCATATAATAAACTTTAGAGTTTTCTGGTATGGAGTTGTACACACTCCTATTCTGATCACTAACTAGACCCCTGGACTCTACTGTTACACTTGCTTGAAGAACCAAAGGTTCTTCAGCAAAGACTTCAAAGTGAGCACTAGCCATTTGGACTTCCTCCTCAGGAGTGAAGGCTAAGGAGACTGTGCTGATCCCTGTAGGTTTACCCTTACATCTGGGATCTCCTTTGATGTGGTCAGTTGCCCCACAGAGATAGCATTTTCCAAATTCTCTCTGGAAGGGTGGCTTGGCCTGACCGCCTTCTGGTTTGTGACCAGAAGGTACACTAGCCTGTTGTGGTTTACCCTGGGGCTTACCCTGGTTATTTTGTTGTTTGGGGCCCTCTTTGGGTTGGGAGGTATTAGAAATCTCTTGGTTCCCTTTTGGTGGCTGCTTTCCCTCATCCTTTTTCTGAGTGACCCCTGAATCCTTGTGAGTGGCCCTGTTGGCAACCCACAAGTCAGCAGCCTTAGCTAGCTTCCTGGAATCTAATTCCCTTGAATCAGCCAAGTGCTGTCTGAGCTCAGGAGAGCAGGCATCATAAAGTGACTCCAACATTACAAGATTCTTCATTCCTTCATAAGTGTTAACTCTGTAACCCTTAATCCATCCCTCTAAGTTGTTCAAACTTTCACTCACCCAGGTAGCCCAAGGGGTACCATCATGCGTTTTGAGTGTCCTAAACCTCTTAAGGTCCTGGGAAGGGGTCTTCCCAAATCTAGCTATCAAAGTTAGTTTCACACATTCATAATCCTTCTTATCCACCTCCCCCAACTCCATTACCACATCAGTTGCAACAGGGGGAAGCCTAGAAAACACCCAGGGAAGTAACTCATTCCCTGTGATGTCCTGGAGCCCATGATTATACTCAAACATTTTCAACCAATTCAACACATCCAATCTAGGTTCATACATACCCACTAATTCCTTAGGCATCTGGGGTCTTTTGGGACTGAAACTCCTAAAGGAACCAGAGGAGAGAGAAGCATTTTCCACAGACAACTTTTTCATTTCTAGTTCATGATTAAGCCCTATTTCTCTGAGTCTTAACTCAACTTGCTTCTGCTCAGCCTGGGCATTCATTCTTCTGAACTCTAGCTCTTGGTTTCTTTCAGATTGAGCAATAAAACGTTTGTTCTCTAATTCAAGCTTCATTTTTTCAAGCTCAAAATAAGCAGGGTTACATGTAGGACTTGGAATAGGACCAGTAGGTACAGTAGGTAAGGCAGACAGAGGCTCAGAGTTGCTAACTTCATTAGGTTCACTTTCCTCTTCTGACTCATTATCAGGACTTTGATTCAGATCAATACCATCATTGTTTTCTACATTTGCTGGGGGTGGGGGAGATTCCTCTGTACCACCCAGACTTTGGTTTTCTAACAATCTTTCTATAAGTTCAATTTTCTTGCCCTTCTCAGAGAGATTCTTATGTCAACACAATACTTTTAAGCAATCAGCAGTTTTGGCAGAGAATGATTCTAGGGTATAACTCTCCATAGCAGACATAGTTAGAAAATCAGCTTTTTAGTGCTAAGCTCTGTGGTTAGTTGTCCTAAAGTGTTTCAACAAGCACTCTAAAGTGTATACTCAATACAAATCCCACCGCTGTACACCAGTGTTAGGCAGAAACCTGTGCAGTTCCCTCTGGGACCACTGCAAAAGATTTAAGACTACAGGTGTTTGGCAGTAAACCCACTTGGTAGCAGTCTGTACCACACAGATTCACTTGGTAGCTGTGGCTGAGCAGTCAGATTTCCCTCAAGAAGAGTTAGGCAGTATACAGAGTATTCACAATAGGTCAAGAGAACACAGTAAAACAAGTAAACACTGACCAGGGCTTGGTGTAAAAGAGATATAATTATTTATTTAAAACCACATCTAGAAAAACACACAGGCACTAATAGTAAGCAATTCAAAAACACGGTCACTAAAAGATATACACTCCCTTAAAAGAATATTAGACAAGTCTTAAGTAAAGCCCCACTTATTTTCAGACAGTGGTGAGCGCTTAACGTAGATGGCACTCTAATAGTTCGTTTTTAAAAGGGAGTGAAAAGCAGAGAATAAATTGAAACAGATCCCAACACTTTTCACAAACACAAAAGAGAGGAAGGCAAAGTAACACCGTGAATTCAGAGTCAGTAGGCCGGATCCGCTTTAAGAGGATCAAAAACAAAATGTGTCCAAGGTCACACGGTTGCAGTGCACAAAAGTCTTGTAACGGTTCAAAAAGGAGTTGTACCAAAGAAAGGGACCAGTTAGAGGGATAAGGCGGCCAGCCCAGTCCAGAAGGTTAAGGGGTTATTATTACCTTGTAGCAATCTTTAGAAAGGGAGGCCTGGCGGACACGGTACCTTAAAGTGGTGAGAACACTCCAGCGGGGGCAGTTGTTCCTGGCAGCGGATGCAAGTCGGTGCTTTGTCCAGGTGAAGAGAGGATCTCGTAGCGGAGGAAGACAGGAGTCCGTTGCACTGCCAGGGAAGAAACCAGCCGCAGAGTTTCTCAGGTACACGGAGCGGTCTGTTGATTTGCGGTTCAGTGGTGAGTGGCTATCCGGCCGCCGGGGTTCTTGGCACGGGCAGTTCGACCACAAACCGGTCTGGGGTGTGAAGAAAGAAGGTAAACTGGTTGTGCCCACCAGTCAGGGGAAGAAGCCTCTCCAGCCGGGAGATCTTCTCTGTCGTCGGGAAGTGGTGAGTTGGTTCCGCAGGGCTGCACCGGTGGTGTCGCCGTGGTAGGTCGGCTCAGCTTCTCCCTCGTCGGATTCTCAGGTCCTGTGGCGACTTCTGAAGTTCCAGTCCCCAAAGCCCTGCTTTTATGCAGCATACCCCCATTCACTCAGCCTAGCTGTCAATCAAACATGCTAAGTGGTGAGCCGGCCGGCTCACCACTTTGGCCAATCACACAAGAGTGCGACTTGAGTTACCAAGGTAACTCAGTCCAGGGTGCCTAAACCCCCTCCCACACCCCCTGTGGTACCCAGACAGAGGGGCACCACTTTTGGAGGCTTCTGTGGAGAAGCTCGCCAAAAAGTGGAACAAAGGGCTCGACTTGGGTTGGAGTCACAGGAGAGAACACAAACGCCATTTTAGAATTGAGTCCTGGCAAAAAATACCAACCGGCGAATTAATATTAAATAAATAAACCGGCGGTATGTTCGAGGCTATGAGAATTAAATAATTAAAGTTGGTAGCCTCGAACAATGGGAAAATCCCATAGGGAAATATTCGCGATCGGATATAAAAAGTAGTTTCCACTGCCACCAGCCAAAACTCGATCAGGGGGGACAGAGACGTGCCCCCTCGACTAACAGACCCCGTGGCAATCGAATTGCCCCGACCAGTAAGTCCACAATATGATGGTTTGTACTGGTTTCTGTTAATAATTTGGGACTAGTAAAAGCCAATGGTGACTTTACATGCCCTGGGAGACAGTAGTCAGTCCCAGGGTATGGAGTCTATGGTGGGGGGCCACTATGACACCCCTGTGTTACTGCACGGAGGGTGCTTTATAACACACATAGTAAAAACACATGAGACCCTATGGAGTAAAGGACCCCATAGCCCATAAAACACATTAACAGTCAAAGGAACACCATAAACATGTCCAAGAGTGGGAGAAAAAGAGTCTCACTCTTGACAGGAGAAAACACAAACTCCAGAAATCCAGCAAAGCTGCTGGGGGACTCACTAGGTTAGGAAATTCAGCCTAAAGAGAGAATTCTCCTTAACACAGGGCATTTTCTTTTACCCTGCGGATCTCATCATAGAATTCCTCATAATTTGTACAGTCGTGTACAGGTTCTCCCTCTGCGACTGGCTCTGCTATGAACGTAGCTAGATTCACAGTTTTACATCGCACTATTTTGATCGATGGGTTGGAGATAATCACCTCATAGGCGGATGGTCTTTGAGATGTCAGTGTGCCCTTTGGTTTCTATAGTATGGCAAACAGTGAGTGCTCAACATACAATGTCATGGAGCATCCCATCACAATGGACGCGCCTTTTCGATAGCGAATGCGGCAGAAGCTAGGTTTTGTTCGCATGGGCAGTGGCCCTTCATGACTGGGTCCGGATTCCCGCTGCAATATGCTAGGGGCTTGTACCTAGGTTCGCTGCGTGAGCATTGCCCTCATAAAAATACCATCGGAATGTGAGAACAGGTAGAATTCCTCTGCATAATTAGGTATCCCAAAGACTTACAAATTGCCCCCTTGAGCTCTGTGAACCCCTTTTCCATCGCCTCAGTCCATTTGATATCTTCCCTTGTCGCCTGGGCCTTCTTTAGGGCCTGAAGCAAGGGCTTGGTGTATGAGCTGTAGTCAAAGACCCATGCTCTGACGTAACTGCACAGGCCTAAAAAGCTTTACATCTGTTTTATTGTGCGTGGCTTGGCCGTGTTCATGATTGCTTCAGCCCTTTCTGGGGTTACCTTTTTCCCTTCATGAGAGATCATTTGGCCTATGTATAACACTTCTGGCTGACAGTACTGCAACTTCTCCCTATCAACCTTGTATCCCTTCTCAGCCAGTATAGACAATAGAGTCGTGCCTGCATTGCTCTTCAGTGGTGCTGCAGATCAGAATGTCATCTACATACTGCAAGACAACACTGTCTACCGCAATGTTGCTTAGGTTCATTTGCAGGACTCTGTTAAAGATTGATGGGGACTCGCAGTACCCCTGTGGCAACCTCGTGCTTTTCAGATGCATTTGTCTGAAAGTAAATGACGTCAGATCTTGCGAGTCACGGTGCAATGGAATCGAGAAAAAATGCATTTTTCAAATCGATCCATATTTTGCTTCAGTTGGTATATTGCGTAATATTGAGGATGGATTAGGGACTAGAGGGAACTCGGCTTCAACTATGTCGTTTAATGCTTTTAAATCTTGGATTAAACGTCAAGACCCTCCCTTTGACTTCTTGACAGGATAAATCACTGTGTTGCAAGGTGATTCTGATGTCACTAAGATGCCCTGTTCCATCGTGGCGGAAATTGTCTTTGCGATCCCTTCATCCGCTTCTCTGGACATGGGATATTGTCATGCTTGTGGCAAAATTGCTCCTGATTTTAGCTTAATCTTCACTTCACCTGCCCCCTTTAGAAGACCTACGTCATAAAACCCTGTAGTCCATACTGTGGCAGGCACTTGGGCGATGTCGTCATCAAAGTACTCTGGGCGTATCAGTGCCACCATCATTCTCTTTGGCACCTCCCGCTTGATCATTTTGACCCACAATACGAGACTCACTTCCACCCTTGTCTCTTCTAGGTCAGGGTGTTCTTCGAACAGATCGTCATCGGTGACGTTAGTCACTCAATACTCTTCTTCAATAGCAATAATCGCACACCATTGTCTGCCTTCATCATCATTTCCTTCAACCAATACCACTTTCCCTCGCACTGCGGCAGATTGTATCATTAAGGGAAACACTTGTCCCTTTTCTTCGTGCATGGGTATTCTTGGTCGGAATAGAAACTCATCAGGGGTTCTCATAGTTTTGTCTGCGAGGCCTGGCAATCCCGCCATGAGCACCCGCACGCTGTATGCAAAGACTTCTGGCTCTAAAGGTACATCTCTCATAGCTATACGTCCTGAATATGCTCTGACCATTTCGCACACGTTTGAATAATGCATTCCTGGGGTGCAGCACACTATACCATTCTCGGTAAACAAGATGGTCATGTTTAATTTAGTCATCAGGTCCCGACCCAGAATATTTACTGGGGTCTGGAGTGAATATAATAGGGGTACATTCATTTTGCGCTCCCCCACTGAGTCTGGGAGTGCGTCTGTAAAGGGAACTCGACTATGAGCTCCAGTGAATCTCTGGGTATCTATGGCCTCGCCAGACAAGGAAAATTTCCCCTGATGTATGCACAAGTGCGTTGCACCCATGTCAACTAAGAAGGAATATTCTTTCCCCCCTATGGTGACATTCACCCTTGGTTCCCTGTTAGGTTCTGGAGTCACTGATAGGATAAAACACATCAGAGTCTCTCGTGAGCTGTCCTATTTTATATATAAGTTCGGTCCACTGTACACTTGTGGGTTTCCCCCATTTCCAGGGCTAATTCCCCCTCTGGGATTATTGCCCTGTGCCATTGGCGGCAGTGCCTGCTGGAGTTGTCCCTGTGGCAAATTCCCCATGTTCGGTGGTAGAACCATTTGCTGTGCACCTTGCTGCATGCCTGACACCTGCGGCTAGACTGTGTAATTTTGTGCACTGCCCTGCTGTGGTGCGGCTGGTTGATTCACCATGCCTGTCCCCATCCCTTGGCTGTTTCGCCACATGCCTTGGCTTCTGCACATGCGAGCCACGTGTCCTGTCACTCCACAAAGCCCACACACTGGCGGTGGTCGGGCTATTTGTCCATCCGGCATAGCTGGACCGCCCATTCGTGCATTCTGAAAGCCACCTTGAACATTCTGAAAACCTTCTTTGTTACCTCGAAACCCTCCTTGATTACTCTGCCATCCTCTATTTCCAAAACCTCTTCCCCTCGGGTAAAAACCTGTGTTACCCTGATTATTCTGCGATGGGTTAGTCGCTTGCTGCGCGCTTGTTCGGCTGGGTTTGTGAGCATGGCTCCCTCGAGAGCATACTTCCAGAGCTTCTTTTGCACCAGCTTTGCCTCCTCTCCCTTACGAGTTGCCTCCTTTTTCCGATTTATTTCTTGTATCAATCAACAATAGTGCGCGATGGTTAATTGTATTTCGGCCCATGGTTTAGCTTCTATTCCTACCAATCTCTTAAGCTGTTTTTGCACCAGCTCTGGTAACCCTTGGCACAATATATGGTAGAATACAGGGATAGATTTCGTCCAAGACTCATGCGTTTCGAGTATCCACGCGTCTTGAAAATTCTGGATATAAATCAACAGCTCCTCAGATTCCTTCATTTTTCGTGTCATTATAGCTCCCATATCTGAAGTGTCTGGATATAGCGTACACAACGCTTTCCACACTGCTGCCCTACAGTTATTAAATGGCGCTCCATCACGGGAGGTGTTAGTAGGGGTTACCCTAGGGTAGCCTGCCCGTTTCCATACATCGTCGGCTCTTTCACCAAGTATGGCGATTAGGAGGCCCTTTATGTCCCCTATAGCTAAGGTGACACCCCCCGTCATTTTCTCTAACTCATTTATCCACTTTCCTGCTCCCGATGTCAACATTGGAAGTTTATTTTTAAGGTTCTCTTGGTCCATGTGTGGCCATGGAATATATTGTGGTCTTGCTCCCCCCTTTTCTAGCAACGGGAATTGGAAAGCACAGTCCTCCTTCTCTTTTCCCATAGTTCTCTGGCCTACCGTCGGGGTGGCATTCCCGCCTTGCCGTCTACCTGGCAATGCCCTTAATCTGTCTGCATAGGCAGGTGCTGACGCCCCCCTCTGACCATGGGGTGTTTCTTTATATTGGCTGGACTGTTCGGCGGACTTCGGTGCCCCACTTGTGGGCCTGCTAGTATCTGACCATTGTTCCCCTCGGTCCCCTGGGAGACATTTTTCGCACCGTCTCCCTTCTTCATGTGCCACTTCCTCCATTTCCCCACGAGAGTCAGATCCTGAATACTCCCAGTTTACATAACTTCTTGCATCTTCTTCGTTCTGCCCAATCTATAGCATGTCTAGGGACAGTCCCCTGCTCCCACTGCTTCGGGTGACATCCTCAGTGTCATATAGCTGAGTGCTCTCTAAGCGCTCATCCTCCCTTCCCCCTTGGGAAATTAGTTCCAGCCCCATCTCGTCATAAATTTTATCAATCCTTTCCTCGATGTTTCTGGTGTCGAAGTCATCTTCAATATTTGTCCCGCTTATACCTGGTACCGCATCGCTTGCAGGAAAGAATTCTTCTATGTCTTCCCATTCTACAACAGGATTGGGTTTTTTAACTTCCCGTTGCAAATATTCTAAATCACGTGCCCTCTGTCTGCACTTATGTTCTGCTTCCTCATCGATTTCCTTTCGCTTCTTCGCTTCTTCTCTAGCCTGGTCTACTTCCCTCATCTGTTCATTTCTACGTTCATTTGCCCTTCTACTTTCCTCGTCTTATCGCTTCTTTACTTTTCTTTCGTGCACTCTCCTTTCTTCTTCCGGTTTTAGCATGTTCTGCCTGTACTTCTCGTAGGCTACGTATTGTGTGCGACTGAGCGGTATTCCTTGCTCTTCATGATATAGTTGTTCTCGCCTTAACCTATCCTTCTTTCTTACCCTCTCATCTCAAATTTCCTTGTCCTTCTCTTTTTCCCTTCTCTGCACCTCATCAGACCATTCCGTCTGTCTTATGTCATCACTCCCTTTACCATCAAGTTTTAGCAATATCTGACCTCCCATCCACTCGTTCTTTGCGAATACTAACTCACTACTTCCTTTCTGCTTCTTTCCCTTTCTCTCGAGAGATGCACTACTCTGTGCCTGATCCTCTCCTTGTCCCCTCGTCTCTCCTTGTCCCTCGGGACTGCGGAGGCAAGATAACTTTCCCGCTCTTTTTCTTTGATGTCGTCACTACTGTATCCAGGCGACTCATATGCCGGGTTGCTGTACCCCGTGGCTGCCTTAAATTCTCTTAGCGGGTAAATACTCTCTGACTTAGTCCCTTCGATCACTGGCTCAGGCGGGGCAGGTGGCGCGGTAGGCGTCTCACCCCCCTCTGTACATACATTTAATATCCAATCTGCGGGTGGTTCTTCCTCCTTCGTCTGCTCGAACATTTTCCAAAGTTCGAGGACGGCAAGTCATTTCTCTAGCTTCTTGCCAGTATATGTGGCATGTAGGAAGGTGGTCATATTCTGTAAAACAGCCTTAGAGAGTGACCCGTTCTGGGGCACGGCATAAACATCTTATTTGCGGTGCCCTTAACCCACTCCTGGCTATATTTCTTCAGCTTTGTTGCATGCTTGGGCAGTTGCTTGCATAAATGCGCAAGCGGGGTAACTTTCTCCATTCTTATTTTCGTCACCAACAATAATTATACAGCTCTTTTACTCTTTCAATAGTATGAGCGAGTACCAAATCCAAGCTCTAATCCAATCTTTTCCTGTCAAATTGTATACCAACAATTTACTCAAAACTCATAAACAATTCAGTGGTGATTCCCTCTCAGTTACAGAATTGCGTAAATACAAAATGCATTTTAAACAATCACCAATACACTTACTTTACATTTGACATACAACATAACACATATGACAGACTTTTGACAGACTAGACAGACACCAGCTGGTCATACGTATACCTGCCTTCTAATTAATTCCCTGTCATGGGATGTGAACAAACCCCCTTAATGACGTCTTTAACGTCATCGTAGCCTAATAGTCCCCCTACTGTGGGCTCTGGGTTCACATTCCTTCTGACCACTCTTTAAAGCGCAGGAACAAGGCGAATCCTCTTAATTCTTCTCTCGGGTGTCCACCCGGTATCCTTACGTTTTCTTTCGGGTGCCACCCGGTATTCTTTACGTTTTTTCTCGGGTGCCCCCCCGGTATTCTTTACGTTGTATCTCTTATGTTCGAGTCATTAACCATATATATATATATATATATATATATATATATATATATATATATATATATATATATATATATATATATATATATATACAGTCTTCTACTTCTAGCTACTTTATTATTTTTCTTTTTTCCCGCCGCCCTCCGTTACCTTTCCCTTGCTGGCTCTAATGCCTACATGACATTTGCCAAAGTAACACGTTTTATTGCTTCACTCACCAATCACATTGTTTCCTCTCTGTAACTTCGGGATCACCGCCCCTTCCTCTTACTGCTGTTAAGGTTTTCGTCCAATCTGCTGCCTGTGGGAATGAGAAGGGTTATCCTTGGAAAGGCGGGTTCCTTCAGACCCACTGCAGATTTTTGAAATTTTACTCTATCATTGTCCACGGGGAGCTTCTCAGTCTACTCAGCTGGAATGACGAAAGGACTTGTGATCTTACCGAAGGCCCATAGTTAATTTGTGCATTGGGTCTATAGGTGTCTTATAACTATATCAATTGATAATCTATAATCGATGGCCAGAACCATCCTCATGTTACCAAGTGTTCAAGAGGACAAGAGTTCGCTGACGGGCCCATTGGTCAGCCCTCACCCTCCAGAACTTGTAAGACAAGATAGCTGCACCATGTGAGAACAGGGGGTGCAGGATTCACATACTCCAGCACGACTCAATAAGGAAGACGCAGTAAGTTGGCAAAGGGAAGTCCGTTTAATGGCAAGTACATAAAACAGGGAAAAAAATAGGAATAATCAGCATTGCGTTCACCTATCTCGTTCCGACTTCCTTGAACTTCAGTTGAACAGTAATTCTTATAGGCAATATTCATCATCATTGACGTCTAACTCTACAAAACTCGACATGCAATATAATTGGTTAGGAAAGGTAACGTAAGTATAGGTGCTATATCTGTATATAATAATAGGGCATGCGGATTGGATAACTCTTATCTGGTGGGCGTCTATGCCTATCCCACTACATCACACGTGATTGACGTCACCACAAGTACGACGTATCATTGGTTCTACTATCTATAGGAATCCAGTTAACTTGGTCCATTGTGATTGGTCAGGTTAAACCCCTAGACATAAAACCACATTTTAATTAGCAGCATGCAGAATGGACACCTAAGGGCCTGGTGTACCAAGTTTCACCCTGCCTCCCTTCCATCAATCAGTATTTTAGGGCTATGTGTCAATTAGTTGGCTGGGTTTGGCCTCAAGACTGTAGTCTCTTATCGGGAAAAGTTATGGCATCCTGGGCTCTGGATTACATCAGGCAATGGTACCTCTTTGCGCCTGGCTGGTCACGTGTCTGTTCACCATGAATTCGCTTCAGTTTCCAGCTTTTATTGTATTTAATTCTGCTTCGGCCCTGCCACCTGCTGGGCCTCTCTTATCTTGACTTTCACAGGCGAGCTGGTATGCTGTGAAGTTTGGTTCTTGCGAGTTGACGCTCTCCTCCCTTCTCTGGGTGACCTCGATTTCCCCGGCAGGAGCCATTCTCTGTTGAGATTCGATGCCGCTCTTTCTCTCTGTTCAGGCTGAGTTGTGAAACCTGGCCTGCCAGGCCTCCGGCAGCCTGGGACTATTTCTGCTTTACAAAATGGAGTCGCACTCGTATAACTTGCCTCTTGAGGTATCTATATAGTTGCCGCATGCCGCTTCTAATATTTTACTAAGCATTTCAAGCAGTATCGATTTCTTAGCATCTTGCGTTCCAAGCCTATTTACACACGGTTAAGAGGTCGGTTGCTTCCATCTTGTCTTGTGGCTCTGTTTCCTCACGTTTTAACATTGTCTCTTCTCTGTGTCCATTACATTCATTTTTGTATTTACTTACGCTGGCGTGTTCTAGTTGATAGTGACTTTTGTTCATTCATGAGTCTGTTCAGGCCCTTGTGTCATTTCCAATGGCCTTCCATTAGGGCTCTTGGGGTCTCTTCATGGACCGTATGTAGGTACTCCTCATTTCGTATTGGCGGCAGGTATGGCTGTCTGATCAGGTACCGTGCTGCCCAGGGTTGTCTGGTTATGGGCGCTTCAACAGGTACGGATCTTCTAATATATACTGGGCAGAGTCCTAGTGCAACTCTCTGTTGGTTCATTTGCTCCTCATATGTAACGTGCCTTGGCAAGTACCATCCTGGTTTGATCGAAATTAGGGGCAGGGGTGCAGGTCATGTCTGGGACCTCCTTTACAGCATGGCAACACATGGCTCATTGGTGAGTATGAATGGCTAAGCACATGCATGCATGTTGCACACAGACCAGTAGACACATGACAAAGACAACCATTCTCACCTCTATAGGGGACAGTGCCTACCCTCTGATCACATACATGATGATGCCCATACGGAACCCCAACACACCTGCCGAGGTAGGGTACACCACTGACCATATTGCAACATGGGGCCTAGTGGAGCGAACATTCAGAATGCTCAAGTCACGTTTACGCTCTCTTGTCCACTCTGGTGGTGTGTTGCTATATGCACCACCAGTACTATGCAGGATCATTGTGGCAGCATGTGTCCTGTACAATGTTTCAACATGGCATGGAGTTTCAGTGGACATGGTGGTGGCACACCATCCACACCCACAGGCACACTGCTTGCATATGGCTGGGCAAAGAGCATGTGGAGAGGCTGCACATACCCAGCTTGTGCAATCTTTTTTCACCTAAAATCCTTCCCCTGTGGAGTGCACACAATCCTGACAAATCCCAGGTGCCATTCAATGATGACAATGGGCAAATTCACTGAGCCCACAAAACCACCCTGAGAAAGAGCCCTTGGAAGTGCAAATTTGTGTATCCCTTAGAACTAAAAAGACATTTCATGTTTTGTTTCCCAAAGAAACACATTTAATAGGGAGGACCCCCACTACCACCATGCCAACCATTTAATTAAATCACCCCTTTGGCATCAAAGACATCCCATATGACTAACTAACATACCTGTCAATTGTGTAAGCAGTGATAAATTGTGAAACATGTCTCAAAAATTAATATGGACACAAAATACAACAGGCACAATGGCATATTGATGCACATATGTCCTAGAATGTGCATAATATCAACACATATGTCCCTATTGTGTGGTGTACAAAAGCAGTGCAGTATTGATCCACAGGTGACACAATCTGGCAACATGACCACAATAAACCCCATTACAAAAACACTAATTTACAAGAGGTCAATGACAACTGTGACAAAGAGGGTGACACACCAGAATGGCCACATCCAGACATGCATGCAGCAACTAATGTAGCCATTCCATAACCATCAAGATGAATGCACATCTTATCTGTCTCCTTGACATGCAGTCGATTTGATCCCATGAAATAGCCATCATTCCCTGACAGAAACAGAGTGCAGCTAACACCTCCATACACCCAAAACCTCAAGCCCACGGCCCCCCTCAGTGACATGCAACACATGCAAACAACTCACAAGACAACCATCAACATGTGCCCGAGCACGCATGCAGAAACACGTGCACACTGCATGCAAATCAAACACACAACATGCACGCACACATTGACAATCAACAACAACCCCCACACTGCCTGTCCCCCTGAATGACATGCAGCAAATGTGCATGTCATATATGCCCATTCACAAGACAATGGCACATACACAATGCACGCATCAATCAACATGCTGCATGAAAATGAGAAAACATCACATATGCAGATAATTTGGCACCCAAAAAAGCTGGGAGCCCCTAGAAGACTATCAATGACATGGCAAGGCATGTCATCACCTGCATAGTATTGGGACAGTGCACTGAACACAGTCATGGGTGCCCATGAAGCAAAGCACAAGAAGGCAAGTACACAAATACTCACTTCTTGCACTCCAGGCAGGATCATGCTTGATGCAACAATTCACATAGACCAATGTCAGACTGGAAGGTAGGCCACCGAGGCAACTGCCATGGAAGACATAAGCAGACAAGACTAAGCTATGTGATACTGCAGGCAAGGATAAATTCATGCTAAAAGTAGGATGAAAAGTAAAAGTGCAAGGTCAATGCAGACTACATTTTGACAGCATGCACTTAGTCCAATTGTGCATTCAATTGAATGCAGCATTACCATGCACCCAGCTGTGTTCAACTTGAAGCTGTAAAACCATGGTGCAGCATGCAATTGAAAACAACAACACAGCACAAAGTAATGTGCTTGTTCACAACATAGCATCCCAAAAATGTGCATCAATGGTTCCATGGTTGTGGCTTGTAACTGGGGCTGCCTGCCATAATTGGGGAACCCTAAGCCGAAGAGGCCAAATGTGCTGTAGAACAATTACCCCACAAACATTGCAAGGGATGTGAAGTGGCACTCAGTTCACAGGGTCAAAGTACAATGAGACACACACCAGCAAAGCCATCAACGCCTGTAACAGGCCACAAACAGCCGGCCCTGCCACCCACTCCCAACCACTCAATAAAGGCCCACACACTTGCAACTCCCACAATTTAGAATATGGATCCAGTGCCATGAAGTAGTAGTGGGGTCCCACAAGACATGTCAAACCAAAGTGATCACACACAGAGCAAGACTTGCAGACAAACAGCATGCAAGCACATGCACATTCCCTTAACTTACCTGCACATAGTACCCACCTGCCTTGCATACAATGCAACCCATCAGGAGACACATCCCCTAAATGTAATGACATGCATAGTAACAAAAGAAAGAACATGCACAGAAAGAACATGCATATCCATGACAACGCACAAATGGATCCTGAAAATATGCAGAGAGCACCCACTGCAGGAGCACCACAGGGTGCAAGAGGGTGACAGGACATAGAGTGTGATCTGCCCATGAGTGCAGTGTACCACAACAGAGAGAGGGAGAGAAAGTTACAGTGAGAGGGAAGGCCAAGTTAAACACACATCAAGGAGCACACTGCCTGGATTGGAGATGGCCAATGACATGCAGTACACCACAGTAGTTGCAGGCATAGATTAGTTGACCAAAGGAGGTAACACAGTGACATGAGTACCACTTAAAAAACATCCTGGCATGGTAGCATGCAAATCACATATAAGTAAAGTTACACATGTAGCAACCATGGGGAATAATGATGCATGCTCAACATGCAAGACAGTGCTTATGCTTACCCGCTGACAGCGCCGGCATGGTGTGAATCCTGCATCACCTTCACCAGGAACTGTGTCTCCGAAAAAGTGACAGGAGGGCCAGTGCCTGGTGGAAGGCATGGGGAGCATGGGCGTCAAAGGGTGCAAGGTGACTCTCCCAGAAAAGAAGTCACTGGAACATCACAGATTACTGAAATACCTGTTTACAACAGGCATAGTGAAGCAACATTCACACAGCACACATGTCTGAGGATACCCTGAACCCATAGTTACCTGCACATGCCATCCTGCACACCACCATGCAAACATGCAAGTTGACCTCAAATAAAATAAAATAAAAATAAAACCTGGAGAGGGCATCTCAAAAATAACATGCAAACATCCGACCCTGGGGTCTCTAAAAGTATCTCAAAAAAATAAAAGATGTCCATCATGGACCAGGGGCAGGGGCACCCAGGAGGGGGGCAGGGCAGTGTGCATGTCAATATCCACAAAAAATAAAAATTGAAATAACATTTCCCTCCATGTGCTCACAGACCGCATGGCTTGACCGGGAGGCATGTCTGTGCTGCCACCCCTATCCTGCGATGAATCTAAAGATGGAAGTGGTGCTGGAGGCTCACCACGCAGTGCCCTGTCCTGGTCCTCAGTGGCAGCTGCCCATCTCCTGGTGGAACAGTCTTCTGCTGGCTTCCTCTTCCTCAAAAGATTGTAGCTCTATGGGCCAACAACTCATGCCTCAGGGCTTCCCTGTGTGCTTGACCCTCCTCAAGAAGGGATGCCTGGCGACAATGCAGATCTGCCTATCGGCCCCTGTTGTTGGCTTCCATGCGCAGCCTGTGGGAGTGGCATGTGGACCGCATGACCTGCAGCTGTTGCTCTTCCTGTGATGCTGGGGGTGATCATGGAAGTGGCCACCATATCCATGCCTTCAGCCGAACTATCATAGGCGGCACCCTGTCAGTGTGCGGAACACAACATCTACTCCTCCCACTCTGTCTGCCCAGTCTGCACACGTCCCACACATGTGCAGGGCCCACGCCTGCCTGACCCAAGGGAGCATGGCCCTTGCTGTGATGACCCTGTCCCTGGCTGCAGAACCTCAACACCCACCTTGAACATCTGTCCGAGGACCAGAAACCAATACATAGGAGCATGACCTTGCAGCCGTAACCACAGCAGACGGATGTTCCACCACTGACTGGCCTTGTGAAGGCACCTGACCCCTTGCAGACTCACGGGCCCTACTGCTCCACCCATTGGTGCACTCACCACAGCCAGCATTGAGGACTGCTCATCTGGTTCAGCATCAGAGCCAGTTGAGTCCAAAGAGTCAGAAGTGTCTGCAGCATGGCGCAGAATGGTCTCTAACACCAGTGGGTTTTCACGGCCTGCCACGGTCTGAAGCACCACAGACTCTTGTTCATCATCTTCCTCCACCTCTGCATCTGATGCCTCCTCACCTGCACATGGACAGAAAAAGACACTTGGAGTCATTTGCAACGTCTCTACAGTAAACATGTGTATCACATTGCTGTCATGCAACTAAATGTAGGGCATGTCGTCATATGAAATGCAGCATCCACACACTTTGGACAACAGGCTATCTGAGCATGTTATATGCAGAATGGCAACAAAACTCCCTGCTCAGTGCCATGCTGCCAGTGAACACATTGCCAACCAACACAGTAGTTAAGAAGCACATTATTGTCCATGGCACCACAAAATGTTGACTAATACCAATAAAATGGGCATGGACATGTGGCTCTGTGACATGCAATTACATCACATGGCAGCCAGACACACATATCCACATCCAATTCTGCATCCATTACATGCCATACCGGTGTTGTCTTGGTACGGGGGCTGTACACAATGGGAACATGCCATAAGTCTGGGAAAAAGGAAACAGTCCCAGTTGATGTAAGGTTTTAAGAGTACCAACTAGGCAAGGTCAGTGAAGTGGAGAGAGTAAGTCAATGGAGTTGTAGATTGGAACAAGGTACAGTGACCCACAAGAGGGAGAGGGGCATAGACCCATGGAGTGTGGAAGGGTAATAGGGAGCGGGCCTCACAACTATTTGCCTCAGGAGTCATCGCCACTGGGGCAGCAGGGATGTGCACAGCCTAGACATATGCACACTCCCTCAGGACACACCATAAGACATGTTGGTTGTCATCTTGGATGTTCTATGTAGCATGGAAGCACATATGTACATATGTGAAATGAGAATCTATGCCCTGCAGGGCATAAAGTGTAACTCCTATTTCGGACACATGCACATGTCTAGCAGAGCAGAGTCACTGACATCAAGGATGCAGCAAACAACTGTGCACGTTGTGGTATTATGTTGCAGATGCTGGAGGGTATGCTATTGGGGAATGAGTACTATCACACGGACATGTTCAACTGATGTACAACACATGGTTTGTATCCACTCTTCTGTACACTGGACAGGAGTCACTACACCACATAACATGGTTCACCCGGGGCAGTCATTCCAATGCAGCCAGATGTGCATCACAATTATACATCTTGCTAATGCTTTACTTAACGTACTCAGGATGCACAATGTTGGGCACTCACCAGGCGTGTCTTCATAATTTTCCAGGCCTCCAACGCCTTGCACCTGCTCCAGTAGAATGAATGGGCTCATAGCCTCTTCATGCTTAGTCAGCTCCTCCTCTTCTGGTGACCCCCCCCTTCCAGTTGCCAAAGTAGAGACAAGGGTGGCACACAGCTTGGTCTTGGTGCGATGGGTGAGCTCATTTTAGCACATCACTACCTCTGCAGCAGTGAGCTTCTCAAATCCTATGGTGTTGATCTCATCTGTGACATGCTGCCAATGCACCATATGCTGAGCTGGTATATGGGTGCTTCCCTGAAGCTGGGACATGTCACTGTGGGGAATGGCCACGTAGTCCATGAGGATCTTGAGTTTATCATGATGGAAGTTCTTCTTCCTCAACGTGCCAGTGTCCTGTGCCATGTGATGGGGTTGAGCCTGTTCCTGCTGTGCAGGCTTTGCCTTCTTGCCTTGAGGTGTTGGTGCCACCCCATTGTGGCTGGCATCGCTCTGGGGTTCAGATGCTGGACCTCAAGAGGGATGGGGCACGGCACTACCCCCTGGAGCTGGGACAGCTGCTTCTACAGCATGTCCCATGCCCTTTCGGGGTGGGACTGCTGCTTCCACAACACATCCCTTCCCTTTGGGGCTAGCACACTTCTTCCACAGCACGTCTCAGAACCCCTGGGGCAGGGACAGCTGCTTTCACAGCACGTACCAGAAACCCTGGAGCTGGGACAGCTGCTTTCACTGCACGTCCCAGAACCACTTGGGTGGGACAGCTGATTCCTCAGCACATCCCTCACCCCAGCCCCATCTGCCCCTTTCCCCTTTGGGGCACTTCCACTCATGTTCCAGGTGTAATGGAAATATGGAAGGCACAGCAAGTAATTGTCCTGGGCAATTAGAGTGAGGAGGCAGTCTACGTGATGGAAGACGTAGTTCTATGGTCCAGCAAGCCTCAATTGTACCCCAGGTGTGAAAAATATGGTATGCGTAATGCACAGGTACCCCAAAATAAAAATAAATTCATACACAATACTAGGATAGCTTCTGAAAAAAGAAAAAAGCAAAATGCAATACGCAGTTAAACCCAACTACACATAAAATGTGAATGCAAACATCGGAAAGCTACCAGGAAGGTAAGAATAGTGGTACGCGATACACTGGAGCGCCCAGAGCTGAAAATAAATCTGTATGTGACTCACCATTAGCCTCGCAAAAATCAAAAGTAGATGCGTGTATGCACACAGGCAATTCACCCACGAAAATAAGACATTTGTACAGTACCTGCAGTGAACAGATTGTGTGGCACCCCAAAATGTGCAGTTCTCCACTCGTCCATCTCCTCCCCTTCGCACAGGAGGAGTTTCTTCTACATGTACTAATGTATCCCTAAATATGGCGTGCTGAACGACTGCATGCAGCGCGTGACACATAAGTTACACGCTGAGGACCTTTCCTCAGATTTCACGTGTCCACGCTGTCCTCATTTTTAACGCGCAAGTCCTTTGCATTGCGTGTTGTAGTGCTGGCTTGCAGACCGTGCACATGCAATGTTACTTGTGTCTGAGATGTGCCAGGGTGACAAGTGTCCCAGTTGAGGTAGTGTTGCCCATGTCTTGTGCATGCATGATGATCATCTGTATGTGCCAAAAATAGGAATGTGTGACTGGGCATCACTCACGCCTGGATGCAACATGTGCATTTGGATGTCAGGCTTAGTCTCGTAGAGGCATTGCAGTTCACGGGACTGTTCATCACACTGCTTGGGGCCTCTCAGTTGATGTGTGTGCATGACATGTGTATGTGCATGTTTCTATGGCATGCGCACATGTGCATGTGCAAATGATGCATGTGTGTACAGCATACGCAATTGATTGGTTGTGACAGTGGCAAATAGCTTTATTTGATTGTGCGGAGTGATGGCCAGGCATGTGTATGCATGAAAGTGGATTGCATGTCCATGTATGTGGGTTTAGAGGTTGATGGCTGTTCTCTTGACAAGTCATGTTCATGCTAATGTTGGTGATGCCATGCAGGATTTGGTGCAGTACACTGATGTTTCTGTTCTGTGTCTCCTTTTCCACAGTTGCATCTGCTGAAGAGGGTGGAAGCAGTGCTGTGGAGCATGGCTGCAGGAATGCCTCCACCGGGAAGTAGCGCAGGCCCCAGCAATGCCCCCGAGACAGCACAACCTCGGGGAGCAATGTGACTGTGGCAGTGCCGGTAAGAACGAGCATGGCTGCGGGTGGTATGTCCAAGAGGGTGAAGGTGGGAGTGGACTCCTCAGCAGAGGTGGGGACAGGTGATGCAACACAGGAGCCACCCATGGTGTAAGGCGCCCCACAGTCATTCAGGTTGACGGAGGGGGAGGAGGTGGCCATTGCAGCCCAGCCCATGGGGTCAGGTGGGGGTGTTGAGGTGGGCTACTGCAGTCTTATTCCAGGGGCATGAGGCTGTGCAGGCCACTGTGGAGGTATCTGTGCAAAATCTAATCCCTGGGCATCGGAAGCAGCAGAGTGCACCTGCCAGGATGCCTCCACCCAGACCCACCATCCGGTGTCAGCTGATTTGTCGACCCATAACGACAAACCCTTACCATCTGGTGTGGCCTTCATTGATTATGTGCTACTCCTGCTGGCAGGGTTGACGAGACGGATCAGTGTCCTTCGTGATGATGGGCAGGCTAATTGCAGTCTGCTTGCCATCACAATGAGCTGTCACGATAGTTTGGAGACGCGCAAATGCTTTCACTGAATGGGGATATAGGGTCACCACTGTACAACCCTTATGGTACAACAGTAATCTTCCCAAACTGGGCAAACATAGAGTATGGCCTAAATGGACCGATGCAGGGATATCTAAAGTAGACGATATTCTGGTCGAGGGGAGCATCGCCCCGTTTGAAACCCTGCAACAGAAATTCCTACTCCCTACTACTGAGAGCTACCACTACACACAACTCACTCGCGCGAAACATATTCAAACAAGTGGTACTGTACCAGAGTGTACTCCTCTAGAGCGCGATATGCTAGTGGCTTCCATCCCCAAAGAGAAATGGGAGACCAATGTGGGAACCAAAGAACTGGAGGACTGGATACGAATACTAATGCACCCGCGCGAAATAGCAATCTCCTCCAGACTCCGCCTGGTCCAACTTTAAATACTACATCGTATCTACTATCCCCGGACCTCACTATAAGGCTGGAGATGCCCCACAAACCCCAACTGCTTGAGGTGTCAGAAGGGGGAAGGCCCCTTTATTCATGTACGGTGGGAATGTCCCCAAATTAAAATCTTTTGGTGCAAATGCTGCAATAAGATTTCTGAAGTCCTTACCTGCACCATACCAATGGACCTCAAAATGCTTCTACTGAGCATGCCTGATGAAAACACTGCTAACAAGTGGGAGGGATTGTTAGGGAGAATTCTCCAGAATGGCTAATTTCCCTTACCTACTGAGTCCCTCAGCAGCTTTGCTGGATTTCTAGGATTTCTTTTTTCACCTGGTAAGAGTGTGAGCCTTTTTTCGACTCTTACATGTGTTTTGCTGTGTGTGTTTAACATTTTCTTGTGTTCATAGACTGTGGAGCCTGACCTACTCGATAGGCAGCATCTTTTTACTGTGTGTTACACAGCACCTTCAGTGCAGTAACACAGAGTTGTCTTTTTGACTTCCCAAATCCGACTCCATTTTCTGGGACTGACTACTGTCTCCCAGAACATGTAAAGTTGCCATTGACTTTATTAGTCTCTTTTAAAACTCACAGACCCAGTACAAACTATCTCAAATAGAGTGCTGGAAAGGGTTAATACTTATCCCTTGTCTGTTTCTCTTGGAGCATTGTTTCGCTCCCGTTTCATTAAGACTTGGCTGGTGGCAGTGGTAACTATCCTATTTTTCCTACCGCGGTTATCTTAAATACCCTTGGTATTGTTTTAGGCTATCTTGGTAGCCCCGAACTAAACCTGCTAGACCATATACATTTTTATACGGTTCCGGCTGGGTTTATTCACCATTTCTTTTTGTAAAAGTCTTGTTTTTTACTCTGCGCGCCAAACCAGGTTTGGTTCCTTTGTTCGCCGTCCTTTTATGGGCTTCTGAACAGAAGCCCTCCTTAGGCGCCTGTATGTCTGGGGGGACAGGATGTGAGGGAGGGGTTTAGGACTCCCTGCGCAGCATCTCCTTGGAGACCCATGTCGCACTCTGATCTGATTGGCTGTGGTGACTGTCCCGGCGGGAGAGCCACCCTGCTGTGTGATTGACAGCCAGGCTGTGTGAATGGGGGAAAACTGCATAAAAAGCAGGTCTCTGAGGCTGGAAAGGCAGAGTCGTCACTGGAATGAGAGAACCAAAGAGGAGCTGACAGAGGAGGACCCCCACCACGACTGAACCTCCTGGTGAAGCCCTACTGCAGGTCAGAATCTTCTACTCCAACGACAGGGAAGATCGGCAACAAATCTTCTCCCCTTGAGCTGGTGGGTACAACCAGTTTACCAAACTGCTCACCAGGCCTCCCTTCTCTGGTCGAATTTACTGTACAGAGCTACAGTGAACTGGATAGCCAGGAGGAACAGACCCTGCTTGCGTTTTAAGGAATGCACCTTTTATTTGTTGCTTTGCTCTGCTACTGGTTTCTTCCCTGGGTAGTGCAGGACCCTCAGTCTTCCTACTTTGTGTCAGTCCGACAGTCGCTTCAGGAACGGTGAACCTGCAGGACCTACCAGGAATGTCCGCCTCAGCTACAGCCTTCTTCTCCATTTAAGGTACTGTTCAAATCTGGTTGTTTGTTTCGTCCAGCCACGGTGAAGGTGTGTGAAACCTTTCGCAAATCCGAGGGCTTGTCCTTCTCCATTCTTTAAGCTAACTTTCCTGCCGACCATCTTCGTCCTGAACTCTTGGCAAAGACTTAACTGCGAACTACCCTGAACTGTGTGATCTTGAGGAAAGACTTTGGTCCATTTACTTTGGGCCAGGCCCCTTTTACTTTATTTCCTCACTGAAGTTCCTTTTTCTAGATTGCCCTGCTTACTTACTTGTTGGTGCTGCTCAATTCTTGTCTAACTTTGTCTTTCCCTCCCTTTTAAATTGCTGGAGTGCCATTTTGCTCACACTTCATTTTGAGACTAACTTGTCCTGAATCTATTGGGGGTGTTGCAATGTATTAAGAGTGTGATTTTTAAACTGCTTTACTTTAGTGAAATGTTTTACAACTGATGTGTAAATTCATGTATTTTCTTTTACTCAGAAACCTTGAGTCAGTGTTTGTTTGAATCATAGTAATTACTGTCCTTTATGTAACTATTGATACTGCTCACTTGCTCTTGAGATAAGTCTGGCTGCTCAGCCATCGCTACAACTTTACTGTGTAGTACAGGCTTGTACCAAAGGTGAATGTGTACTGTCACTTGAAGTCCGAACTGTGTGTGGTGTTCCCAAAGGGTACTGCATATAATTCTGCCTAACAGGGATTACTTCTGTCACAGCTGCCAGCCTGATAAAGCGCAATTTTGAAAGTTTCTGAATGCCTGACCTTTGACCAATGGACTACGATATGGACATGTGTGCTGCTATGGAACATAGAGTATATGCGGCAAGAGGCTGCCCGACAAAAGCCGAGAAAATATGGGGCAAATGGGAGGGGTTGAACGAATAATGGGTTGAACGAGGTGATGATGTGCAGTACCCACGCAATGTGTATATTGTTGCTTGAACGCAGGAGGATATCCTATGAGACCAATATGTGCTGTGTAAGGATTGTAACCAATTGTGTGTTGTGTCTTTGTCCTTTTGTTTCTTTTTATTATTAAATCAATAAAACATTTTTATTTTTTTTTAAAAAGCCTTGTGCAGGCTACAAGATGCCAGGATGATATTGCATACTACTAGTGGGGCATATACCAATACGCCGCCAGATTGGTCAAGACCGTGAAAGCGTGACTTGAGCACCCTACAAGTGCACACCACTGTGCCCCTAGTAGCTAGGTGTCTCCTTATCTCAGCTGTGGTGGCACTGAATGGCGTGAGCAGGAATGGTGAGAACGGGTAGGCACTGTCCCCTGAAAATATGGAAATAGTTGTTGTTAGCATTGATTGTCATGTTCTGTTATTCTGTGTGTCATGTGACTGCTTGCATGATAGTTGATACTCACAGATGAGCCAGGTGTTGCCAAAGGATCCCGATACCAGGGCCTGATGTAGTGGTGAAATGTGGTAAATGAAGCTATTGTGTGGTTCCGAGGAAAATTGGCATTCACATGCATGATGACTCCCTTTGCATCCAGATGACCTATGCATTGATTGAATGCCAATACTTCCAGTTGCAGAAAATGTGATTGGTCACTTGGGGGAGGAGGCTGTAGTGAAACGTTTGCAATCAATGGTTCTCAGCACCTATGGAAAGTGTGATATGGCATAAAACTCCGGACACACTCTCTGCCTTGCCTGCAGTGTCCATGTGTATGTATATGTGCCTATGCAAACGTGATACAATGCTGCACAATATATATAGGGTAGGCATGTATTGCATGGCCTGCGATATGCCCCCAACAAAGGCAGAGGTGTGATGAAATGAGCCCGTAGCCAAGAAATGTAGGGCTGTCAGCACCTTCTCCAGGGGTGTGAGTGCATGGGGGTAGATGATGGGTGATGCAAGGTCTTCCTCCCACTCTCTGACAAGGTCTAGGAGGACATGGGGAGAGAATCTGGCCCTTGCATACACATCATCTGGCATCCCAAAAAGTGTTCTGCAAGGATGAAAAATCTTGTCCCTCACCATCCTCCTCCTCCTCCTGTGAACATGTACGATCGCTGCCACTACAGCTGGATTTATCCTGAAAGTGCAACTTTGAAATGGTGTGCATAGCGTGATGATATTCGTATACTTTGTGCTTTGTACATTGCGCCGCATATCATGTTGCAGGGAGATCACAAGGTTTGCATGTGCCTTTTCGCTCTAGGAAGTTGTGGTTATGTCTGTGCTTGCCTGTGCCTGTTATTTTTTTTACGTGGTGCATCCCTCAACACACCAACGTTATTCCTCGTTCTTCCTCATTTTGCACAATTCGCTCGGCACCACGCAATATAGGAAAGGAAGAGAGCAAAGTGAGTGCAGACTCACGCAGACCCTGATCCATGAATTAGCAACATGAGTTTTGCACGGTGCAAAGTGTACTTTTTCACTTTGTGCCACACAAAACTTTCTATGAATCGGGCCCTTAGTATAACTAGGGCACTTGGAGACTCCCATTCAATAGAACCTTTGCAATTAAGTGAAAAACACATATAACCGAGTGACTAAATCACTTTATTAGCACTTTCGACCTTCACTGGTCCTTTTATGAGACCATTTCAGCATTGTTTCATATTAGTTTGTTAGCCAACCCTCATTTAATATGAAGGCTCTTTTTGTATTTAATAAATAGCCAACACGGTTTCCCGATTTAACATGTGTGTTTCACGATTTAAAGACAACCACTTCTCCAGGGATTGAATCACAATGTAGTATAACAATACATAATAATGTTATTATTAACATTATTATTATTATTATTATTATTATTATTGTTGTATTTATTAGGCGCTGAGCGAGCTTCGGGAAGCAACTGAGTGCTTTGCGATCATGCGGGGAAGTATAACATATATAGAAATTCACAATTGACAGTGTCTACGTGTGCAATAAAACCAAAACACGCGGGTTTACATCAGTATTATGCACAGGAGTAAAAATGTGGCGAGATTACCATGTGTTAACCTTTCAGACTTTGATTCTTATGGGTATTCCTTGAAAAACCTTAATAAATAAGGTTGAAGCTATTTCTCTAGCTAAACAAACAGTTTCTTTGTTTTAAATAGCAAACACTATTTAACAAAGACCTCCACAGGCATCTGTATCTCTTCAAGTATGACTGCTCTAGTATGCCGGGTACACAATACAACATTTGGAACTGTGTCCCTTTCTCATAGCCATTTATTTCAGAATTGAATGGAATGTTGCCAAGATGTCGTCAAATCAGCCATCTGCGAAACACACAACATCACTGTCAGTACATTTCCCGGATTACAGGTTTCTCCAGGAAGACTTTTGTTCTATGGAGCACGTTTTAAAAAAATCAGGAGGACATACTTGTCTTTTCTACATTTTAGAGTGTAGACGCATGGATTCTGGACTTTAAAATGAGTACATGATTGACTTTTTGTTTTGTACAATAGGTATGTTTTATACTGCTATATACCAATGAACTTGCACTCAAAGGCGTAGGCAAGTTGTGTGTCTCCACAGTTTTGGTTATAGTAGATTGTGTTTCCAGCCTTGATGACGGCCTTATCTTTAAAGTTAGAAACCTGTTTACTATCAAATTCAGTATGGAGTTGGAATAATAAAAAAAAGGATTATGAACCAATATGAACTAATACTTCAATGTTTTGGATATAAATTGCAAACACTGCACAATTACTTCCCAGGGAAGTCATTTTTTCAGAATACTGCAAGAAGATACACGAATGAAGAGCAACCGGCAACATTTTGTGCATGCTAGTAGTTTTTTTTCTTTACAATTCTTCTTGAATTGAAGATGGTGAGGGATATTATGATGAAAGCACAGTAAGTATAAGAATTAACATTAAAAACAATATGAGCATACCAATAGCCGAAAAGTCCCAGTAGCACTAGCAGCAAAAATGTTCCAAGGATTCCACATCCTATATATAAAAAAAAAGTTATTACATTTATATTTCATAATTTGATATTCAGATGTGTACATTACAAAAGAAACACTGTAGTGTAGGTACAGCTCATGTGAGGCACATCTGTTATTTTTGCTCACTTTAACATAGCCTTATAAGTATTGATTATATATTGATGGAAGTTTAAAGGCAAAAAGTGCCCTTACTGTGGCACAGCGCTGTACCATTGTCACATTCAAATAGTGGATATATGCAGTGACCGATAACTCTGTGATTTATGTTGGAACAAGTGCAGGGACGACATTATTGCTTCAGATAGTGTCCCAGGAAATCTCATATTTCTTCATATCTATGCACCCGAGCGTATACAAACACACACAGTGGGCCTGATTTACAAAGCGCTTTTCAGTGGGATTGTGCCATTGAAAAACGCTTTTGTTAATCAGGCACAATATTGGCAAATTCCCTTTTATGAACAGAACAACGTTTTTCACCTTTTACCTCTTGCAACATTGTTTGCACAACATTTCTATTTTGAAAACACATTCAGTATTTTTTTTAAATTTTTTTATTTGTTTATAGTTACATAGTAACTTTTACAAAAGATTTCTTTGTGGTTTAAAAACAGCATAATTAATACAAGTTTTACGAAATTCATTCCATACGAAATTCATATTTACCACCTACAATTCAGTTTTTACAACACTGTACAGTTAAAAAAAGATAAAATTCATTTACCCAAATTCTGGATGTCCCTTATAACATATCTTGATACTTTCCATTCTTAAAAGTTGCACTAACTGCTTGATCGCTTGCCCTGTAAAATAGGCCATTTACCCTTTATTTAAAGACAACAATAGTTCTTTAAGAACCTGACTACGGCAATCTGTAGTTTGATTCTTTTACCGTGTAACATATCAAGCCACAAAAGATCTAAATCAACACATTCTGTATTTGGTACATACATGCTAAAGTGACTAATACGTTCCTAAGTCTGTTACACCTGGTCAGTAGATGCTCCAAGGTCTCCAGATTTTCCTTTTGTTTACAAAATCTACAAAAGGAATATCCCTTACTCTGACCACTTCTGATATCTACTATTTGTCCCGTACCTAGCACTTTGAAACAAAATCTCATATACTCATGTCTCCAGGTTTTATCGGGAAATTTTAATAGATATGGTGCAAGCTCCCCCATTTTTTTGTATTCCGAGACCATATGGTTATATAAATGAGTCATCTTAACCGCTGGGACAGTTGAATTCCAATCGGAATGAAGCAAGAGTTTTTTTTATTTTCATTGGGTTCGTAATAAGTGTATCTCTATGGATCCCTAGTTTGCCCAGAATTTCATTTGCTTCTTCCAACATGTCCCTGAGGTACTTTGATGTAGGAGCGCCACCCCTAATGCCTCTGCCCATTATATCATATAGAGTAATATCTTTGCTAATTAACAGCTTCCTGAATAGGGTCATTCTGCGCCATTCTATTGTGCTTCTAATAGAATGCAAGCCAAGCTCATATCTTAATGCCACCAAAGGCACGCATTTTGGCAAGCAACGTACCATTGTTTTTACGATTTTGGATTCATATGCAGTTACTTCCATCCGGCACCATAACGGTGCAAGTTCTAGTCCATGGCACAGTTGAGGCACTATTCTGTTTTTATACAGGCGAATACATGGCAATAAAGAGAATTTACCGTATTTTCCATCAACGTTACATAGTTGAGAAACCATAGGAGTGGTTTTCGATTCCAATAAAGCCCTAAAGTTTGCCTTGTTCTTGTTTCCAAAAACTGGGTAGCCTAGATATCGTATTACGTTCCTTGTCTGTAATTTTTCATGATTTAGAAATAGAGTGTTCATTTTTTGTTTTTGCTTATTTGACAAACAAACAATCGTTGTTTTTGAGTAATTAATTTTTAGTGCATTTTTGATAATGTATTCTTTAAAAGCAGTTAAGAGTCGTTGGAGGCCTATGGGAGTGTGATCGTAGAGAGTCACGTCATCTGCATAGGCAGTCCACTGGATCTTAGTTCCCTCCACTTTAGGTGAATTTACAACCAATTTTTAAAACTCTCTCCTATATCGGAGAAGTATACATTGAATAAAGTTGGAGCATATATGCAGCCGTGCCTAAATCCATTTTAACCCTTATTTCATGGGACAAATTTCCTTCCATACTAAGTTGGATCTTAATTTTAGAGTCCTGGTGCATGTTGTATACAATTGACTATAGAGAATCAGGTATTCCAAGGTGTGTTAATTTAGTCCACAATATTGATTTATCGACTAAATCGAAAGCAGATGTTAAATCAATTGATGCCAAATAGATAGGAAGATTTGTGGGGGTCCATGCCGCTCTTTGCATAATATTTATTAAAAGACCTCCTGCATCAGTGCCTACATTCCTTCTAAAGCCAAACTGAAAGGGCGACAGAATATTACACAGATCCATCCAGTTTTGAATATGCTCTAAAACTAGGCTGCAAATATTTTGGAGTCAACATCCAAAAGGGCTATTGGCCTATAGCTAGTTGGTAAAGCCCTGTCCCCTGTCTTATAAATTGGGACTACGTAAGACATTCTCCAACTATTAGGAATTAGATGTTTCTTTATGATGTCTTTAAAAAAGAAAAATAGCATTTTGGCCCATAAGTTTGCTTTCTCTTTCATAACCCTGTTGCAGAGCAAATTTTGGCCCAGGGGCCCTGGATGGAGAGCTTTTCACAATGATATATTCAATATATTTAACACAAAAGGGAATATTCCATGTGGCACCTTAACTTCGATTTCCATTTATTTTTTATTTCGTGAAGTTCCTGGACTTACTCCATGGTAGGAGAGCTTGCGCAATGCCTACGAAAACCAGAGACTTCACGATTTCTTCCCTGCTTAAGTGTTCTCATTTCTACAGAGTATGCATGCTTGTGCCCTCCCGTACTTTTTACCTTATATTTGATTCCCGCTTTATCTCTGATTACAGATTCGATGTAATATCCAAAGGAGTCATGACAGTACATTTCTTTTTTTGGGCATACACATTATTTTCAAAATCTGCCTGGAATAGTACGTTTACTTTCACGATGTTTGTTTTATGCCAGGAGATTCTGTTCAAATTGGTATTCATTTCCACTCTTATGTTATAGTATTTATCACCCCCCTCATACGTGTCTACCCACAATGTCATTATTAACATTTTATGATCACTCTCCTTTGTACCAATCAAAGCAAAATCCTGGGCAAGATTAAAAATGTTGGTACTAACAAAGATATAATCTATAGTGGATGCCCATTTACCATTAGACCATGTTGTTTTGTCCTTTGAATCTTCCATTAAATCATTTATTCCTTGCAGGCCCCAACCTCCCAAGAAGACGGTCCATATGTCCCCCTGTTGACATTTCCGCGAGTCAACTCTTTCACCAATTTTACGACCAGATGTGTACTCATTTCTACCTCTTCCAAGCATATTTCAGAATTATAATCCCCACACATGATTATGTGTAATTCCTCATTCATATCCTGACATTCTTGTATTACAGTGTCTATGGCATCGATAAAAGCCTTTAGATCACCTTCAGGTTGCCAGTATATATTTAAAATTAAGAAGATGAGGGTTGCTTCCTGCAGCTTATTTTAATGAGGGTGGCTATACATCCTTTACTTATATTAAAAAATGTTAAGGTTTTAAAATCAATATTGTTCTTCAAAGCAATTAAGAGACCCCCCGAAGGTCTCCCCTTTAGCTTTTTCTGTGCTAGTTCCTGAAATACAGTGAAACCATCTAATACTATCGGGGTAACCGCCCACGTTTCTTGTATGCATAGGACAGAATAGGTAGAGAGCACCGAACATGTATCGTAAGAGTATAGCAAGGCTTGCGATCCCCTATAATTCCATGATAGGAAGCTGAGTTTTGCCGTACTCTAGGTCGAATCTTTCATGCCTTGAATTTTGGAGATTGATTCTTGCAGAGTCAATGCAAGCCGCCTTAACTCAGCCATCTCATTTAAATGAGTCTCTACTGTCGAGCTTCTTTCTCCTTCTCGATTTTTTGTCCCTTGCGTCTCACTGGGATATCCTCCCATCTCTCTTCCCTGTTTTTTCCCGGAGCCCTGACTGAAGTCTACTATGTCATACCCAAATCGTTGAAGTGCCACTCCTTCCGTAAGTGCCAGTTCAAATGTGGCTCTTGAGTAGAACACAATCCTAACACAATCGTATCGTGTAGGGTGTATGTAATCAATGAGCTTAATATCACTTGATGTAATTAGGGAGAGCCGGGGTATCTCATTGAACAGGGAGAGTATCCGCCCTCTGTGTAATGAGGAGGGACCTCCTATTGTGAGCATGAAATTTAATATGACACTAGGGTCATCCACACATTTTGGCTCTCTCCATTCTCTTTGATCTCCTGGCCAAGCACTATATAGAGTTTGCTCTTGCTCCCCTATCCTTGAGTTACTACTAGTTTCCCCCTCCCTATTCTTCCCTCTCTCATTGTTCCTTTTCCCTTCCTTATCACAATTGTACTCCCTGCCTTGTTCATGGCCCTGCTTTATGTTCCACATTTCGGCTATCTCCCTAATCCGGTCTTCAAAATCCTTAGGCTCATTTCTAGATTTATTTACTATTGGCCCCCCGTCCTTACATTCCACTGCCCGGTCCCTCCCACCTTCCTGTGTGTTTATCGGAACCGTCCCTTGTTTCTGTATGATCTCTCATGTATCAGGACCAGCTTCATTCATTTGGGCCCTGTATCCCTGCTCCTCCTGATTTTTCTTTTCTTCCACAACTCCTTGTGAGACAAATCTCAGCTGTTTCTCTCAAAACCTTTTGAGCAAATGACGATGGTCCAGATGGTGGAATAGATCCCAACGTAGAGGGGTTTTGCAGAATTATGATAAGAGCCTCTTGTACCAATTTTCTAATATCTTCACTAGGTGTCATTTGCAGCTCACTGCTATTTGTATCCTCACTACCCTGCTCTCCCACTGATTTTGTCTCCTCAGACTGTTTAGAGCTAATAAGATCTTTTTGGCTATCTACTGCCTTACAAGGTATTTTGACTTCTTCTACTTTTTCCACCTTATCGGAGACTCTGTCTGCTATAGGCTTTTGCTTATTTTTTACACCAAGAAATTGCTGAATACTCCTTTCCTCCTTAATAATTTCGACTTTACTTCCGTTCTGTTTCTTTTGTATTTTTTTATTATCATTTTTTTTATTTGCCTTGGACCCTTTATTTTTAGAATTAGCTTTGCTCATTTTCCCTTTATGATTCATAGCTTCTGATAGGGTATTCGTGGCTTCTCCATATTCCTTGCTGTTATTCTCCGATTGGGTACCCACAATAGTGTTCATTTCATTCTTCCTGAATGAATCTTGTTTATCCTGTATTTCCTTCACCTCCAAAGCAATTTTGCTTTCTTCATTTAACTGGGTGAAGTCTAGTTGGCCTCCCTCTACTAAAAGGCTACATATATCTTTAATGTTAGAGGAGGTATTTTTCATTTTAGGAGACGGTTGATTTTTCAATTTTTTAGACTCCATTGCAGTACTCCCCTTCTCACTCTTGGCTCTTCTCTTCAGGGCCCTTGCTCTCATTTTCTTTTCTCGGCGTGAAACGACATACACATACGGTATCTCTTCTTCCTGATTCTGATCACCTCCGTTTTCCTGATTTTGTACTTGCATTTGGGCATCCTCATCCTCCATCACCTTCAGTAATGCTGATGGACTATCCAGCATTTTTCCTACTTTCTGCTCTGTGGTCATTGCTGTATTAGTTTCTGTTTTCCTCCGCAGCCTCTCGCCTTGTTGCTCCACAGTTTTAATTTTATCTTGGTCAATTAGTATCATTCTTTTCAATTCATTAGCATCTTCCCAAATTATTTGCCCATTACATTCATTCTCGCAAGGTTCTTTTTCTGTTTGGGAGCCTTTATTAAGCATTATCCTATTACTCTTAGGGGGGTATATAGACGTTTCTTTTTTGCTCATATTTAAGGCATGTACAAATCCCTCCAGCCTACTCATTTTTTCTGTACACTCTACCATCATGTATCTTAACTCCTGTATCTTGCCATGAGTCCCTTTCGTGCCCCTTATCCAGGAGGTTGAGTATCCTGGTTAGGACCGGAAAAGACTCAATTTCTGACATGATTTAACCCCCTTCTAGTTCCTTGCTGGGCTGGGTATACATCAGTTCCTCAGTCTCTTGACTCCTAGGGGGAACAGAGTTGGTCAGGCTAGAACATTTGTTTGGAGTTGACTTTGCCGTCGCCCATTTCCCCACCTCCAAAAATGGCCATCGTTTCACCCATTTTGTTCTCATAGTGGTCATGTTTTTTTGGAATCTCGTACTCCTCCATTATCCAATAGTGGATTTGTGTAGGTGTACATTTTCAAGTCCACTTCCCCTAGCCCTCGCAGGGGTGGTAGGGCCAGTAAAAAGCCTGACCCTTCTGTCTAACTCCGCACTTACTGCTTGGGCCAGGAGGGACGTGTCTGGCTGAGGTGTGGAGGGCAGGGAATCATCGATATTTAGTACCGAAGGTCTTACCGGTATTTCTTGCATGCGTAAGAAATTTTTCTGCGCTGTCTGTTCAAGAATATCTGTCTTCTTGAATGATTCCATTTGTGCCATTATCCTATCACTAACTACATTTGTTAGCGGCGGAAAGTCTATACCACTTAGTTCCCATTTGTCCATCTCAACCACCCCCAGAGCATCCCTAGTATCTTCATCATTCATTTTAGTAGGGAGGGGATTTATCACTAAGGGATTTATTGTCTGTGTAAATACAAAAGACCCACTTGCAATGATTGTATTTTGCCTCGTCAATTTGCCTCTTGTGTTTTGCTTCTCCACTTTTTTATGGGCCCCATACTGCGTTGGTATTGTGCCACTCCTTAGGGTTCCCACCATACTCCCCATACAGAAACACCCTCTCCCTGGGGCAGTTTTATTTTTGTTTTAATTTTTTTTACCTTCCCGCCGTTTTCTTTTAGCCCAATTGAGTCATTTATAAGGTATCCGCTTAATTTTGCGTGCATAGATTTGAGAATCCACACTGACAATATCTCCCTTACCTATGTCACCCAAACAGAATTTAACAATCAGAAATGAAAACCTTTCTGCCACCACAGATTACAAATGATGTTTAGTTAGTGCCATTGTAGAATGCAACACGTTTAAAGTCTTTCACATCAAAATAGCACACTGCCCTTATTTCTCCCGGACTCAAACCTTTCCGGGGAACAAATACAAGGTGCAATGCACCAAGAGCACCATGGTTTGCAAAATCCTCAGAGTCAATAAAATTCCCGGCTGAACCCTTTCTTGCTGGCTTTCTTTTCCAGTCCCGCCGCAACCCACAGGGAGTTTGCTTACTTCTTTGTACAGAAGCTGGATTTAATGGACGTATGATGGACATGTAACACAGCCCTTACTATCGTAAATCACTATCAAAGTGCACGTCGTTGTGCTACTGTAGCAACATATTCACCAGAGAGGACAGGGGACTTTTTTGCCGCCTGCTACTATGCGGCGAAGTGAACAAGCCCTTCAACAGAGCCTGAGATACAAAATGGTATTTCCATCGCGATACCTCTCATTCTACCTCTATGACAAAGACCAATTACAACCTCTCTCACCTCTCTCACTCGATGCTCGTAATTACACAAACATCATTTCATGGCATTTTGTGGCCCCGAGCCCAGTACCCCCGGGACAAACAGGCGAAACAGGCCCTTCCGGACACTTCTCGGTGCGCGCACGCTGCTGCGCGCCGCAGTGCCTATTTGTCAACGTTTCCGGGTTGGTGGGCGGGCCTTGTCTCTAAAAGAGATATATATGACTATTTAGGGGACTTAATGTATACTTGAGAAGTATATATGCATATCCAGGTATTCAGGTACTAAATGCCTCACCCTTAGCAACAGAAAAAGCTTAAATCAGTCCATGAAAGTCCACATGAAAGTCCACAGAAACACAGTGATCACAAGCACGGCAGGCACAGAAGGCTCTCCCCAGGCGAAACAGGCACTTCAGGGCAATTCATATTCAGTTTACCTCCCTCCTTTTTTACCTCCCAATCCTAAAAATACTGAACAATATCTGAGGTCTTTAATCAACTGTGGGCACGCAATTAAATGATCCTCCTGTTTGGCTTCTTGCTTCCAGTTTGCCCTCAAACATTTAGTACTGCATAGGGAATTGGCTTGGGAAACTTATTTTTGGCTTTGAGGACACTCCTTCAGCTAAGTCGAGGCAAATATAACTAACACAGATAGCATTTGGAATAATACATATATTTTCATTTCACAACATTACGCATTAATTAATTTAGTATGAATGATCCCATTGGTTATATTCTAGCAAATACCTATGGTAATTTGCACATTTCTTACCTGCAAAATGAGTGAAAAACTCAAGTAAAGCTTTTTCCTAGCTAATACAATAATTGTCAAATCTAATGTGATGATTTATTACTGAACACTTCTTGATTGCAATAATGTAAGTTTGGTACATTTTAATCAACGAATAGACTGTTTAGGAGAAAACATCCTTACATGTAGAAGTGCTTATTCAACTAAAACATGTATTTACAAATCTTACAATTAAAATTAAATGTAATTAAACACTATACAATACAGAACATGTAATGATCTATTGAGCAACTTTGAAACTGTCACAGATCATAACATAACACTCATTGCTGTATTCCATAGGGTGGGATAATGCTCGCCTCCGTGTCTTTAATAGAATCAAGACTTCCTGCGCTAGTCGCATGGGCAATCTTTATTCCCTATACCTTGACATATTTATGCATATATTCGAAAACAGGTCAAAGCCAAGTAGGCCGGTATGCCCAATCTTCCAGTGTGTCTAAAAAAACAGGAAATCAATCCTGCTGGTAGCCGTGCACCCTTTGAAATCACTGCTGTTGTAATTTCACAAGGAAATTGTGTTCATCAGGGAAGCAGTGTCAATGGATGGAACATACCCTGTTGCATGCTGATTAGGATCAACTGTAGACATGTTAGGGAATTGTTGGGACAAACTCCCAGGTATGCCAGAGGGCTACTAGGAGTTTGCAGACTCTCGGAAGGCCCAACACCTTCCACTGGAGAAACTGAGGACTCAGTCAAACGGCAAGTTCAAACTGTGGTTTCTTACAGCAAAAACCAACAGGATCGGTACAGGGAAAGAAGAAACCCATGGACATCTTAGCATCTCCTGGCTCGCAGGCCAGTTTTGTACCCAAATGACATCAGAGTGATGCTTCAACCTGGGCCCTACTCCAGAAAACATATCAAACTACTGGATTGGGTACTGAGTAATAGTCCACCTATCATGGACTCTATACATGTTAATCTACTGGCTCTCGCATGTCAGGTGGCTGGCCTGGCCCATCCCCAAATCACTATCTCTAACTATGTTTTAGTGTAAGGGTCTTACCATTGGTTCTTACCCATTGCTACCCACCCCTTGGATACTAACCTGTGATTGGCTAGAGATGACATCCCCAGACCTGTGATCCGCAAAGGTTCTCAGCTCTTGATGTACCCTCTCAAGGTAATAAGAATGACTATGCGTCTGCATTGTAATTTGAGTGTACCACCTTAGTCTATGAAAGTGCTCTTTCGGTCAGTGCAACACTTGTCTCACATTGTAACATCTTTGTTGCGAGCTTCTGTCTGGTAGAGTGAGATCGGCTCTCTTTCTCAGCACTGGTTGCTGTCCATTGTCTGCGTCGGCCTGGTAACGTGTTCGGAGACCGGATTTGGAGCTGTGCAGTTCTGAATTATAAAGAATGATTCACATTTATTGCAGCTGGTCTTACTGTCCTTCAGGGAATGGAATGTCATCCATATCTAGTGGCCTTGGCAACGGGTCCCGTCTCACACGTTCCGCTCTTGTCCAGCCTGAATTCAGCTCAGCTTGCTCCTCGCTGAGAGGCCTGTGGCCTGCTGTCATTTTCCTAAACCATAACACGGTTCCTAAAGGGTTTGTGCTATTCTATACTCTCCATAGGTTAGTCACACTTGGCTCTGTCAGGTCCAATAGGTGCTCCTGCAGTTCCATAAGGTTATTCATGCATAAGCATCTGCAAGCTTTACTCAGGATCTCTTGCTTCTTGTGGATTCTGCGTTGCTGCATCTAGCTAATGGCAAAATAATAAAAGCAATGACAGGATGTATATGTATGTAACTATAGAACTGTACGCTCGTGTTCTTCATATATTCAAGTGTGTGTTAATGTCCAGAAGTGCAGATGGCACGTTTGCTTTATGTCTAACGCTGCTGAGTCGTGGTGTCTCTATCAACGTCAGCGACATGGATTCTTGGCGCTTTAATCGATACTGTCAATTGAGGTCTCTTTATTTGCAGCCTGGGGTCCTTGTCCACTCTGGGGTAGATTTGTACTGCACCTGGCCTATAGGGCTGGATGAGGGGGTACCTCTCGACATACTTATCAATCATTGGAGTACTAGGAATTGGTCCGAAATAGTATGGGTGATCACGGTATCTCCTGGCCTTCTTCCGTGTCATATATCTTATGGGAGGGAGAAGAGGGGGCAAACTTCCCCATCCCTCTTTAGGATGGTAATATTTATGGCATAGGCTTTAGACTACAAGTGCAGGTAATGTGGTAATACTATACTGTTAAATGTACTTAAGAAGTGGAGTCACAACAAAAATGTACATTTTATTGTCACTATGGAATAATAGAAATTGTAAAATGTATACTGTCCTAACTGGGTATGTCTTCCTTTATTATTAGTGAAACATGATATACATAGAAACATTATCGAGAAGGAGTTTTTCATTCAAAATATCAGAATATCATTCTTTTATCAAATGTAAAAAGGCAAATTATTGTAAACTAAGACCATTTAACGGCTACATATAAAAGTGAGTTTTTGTATAGCTATGGTTCCTCTTTGGTGAAAGCAGAATGGAAGAACTGCATTAATCCTTTCAAGGGAATGACCAGAATGTCATCAACTACATCATGATGACCAAGAACAACTCTGAAGAAGAGGATGAAGAATGAGTCGAGACCTGTGCATGGGTACTTGAAATTGAAGTGAACAATGATCAATACTTTGATGCATGCGTCCAACCTGCGTTAATGGCTAATAAATAAAAACATTATTTAATCTTGATGAAGTCTACATGCTCTAGTGCTAGATTGTTGGATATAGTTAGTTTATTTTTGCTTCAGGATCAAGAAGTGATTACTTCCTCCTAGTACTACCGTACTGTGATCAATACCCATGGGTTGGATTGTTCCTGGTTTTGTCCAGGGGACAGTTTTTGCTAATGTATGGACAATGGTTAATGAGAATCAGAGTCTTATATGGTCTGGAATGGTGTGTTGAATTCATAACCCTGTTGATCCGCTGCTACTTCCCACATTAAATTTTTCACAAAAGCAGTCTATTACAATAACTCTGTAAGTTGACTAACAGGATGGTAAGAACCTTTGTTAAATTTGGATTTGGACTGACCGGTTTTAAGAGAATATAGTTGTGATTAGCCACATAAACACATACTGTCAAAAGAGTGTATTGTTTAATATTCTTACATTTTATTTATGTTTTCTGTGGCTGACAACGACTGAACATTTACACTTTTAAGTACGAATAAAATCCAATATGTTAATGCAGACATATCAGAACCGAGCAAAATAATTTCAGTGCTATATCAGTGTGCTACTGTTTCAGTTGTACCACATTTTCAACATAGCATTTAAGGAGGCATTACCAGAATGCAACAAGGGTTCTGTTTCTAGAGTTTTGTGGCACTGCTGGATCGGGGCACGGTCATCTGTCAGGAATTTGGGGAGTTGATCTGAGGACATCAACTTTACAAACTGTAAACATTACAGAATGGATCATTTCTAAATGATGGTCATCTGTATAGAACACTAGTGGCAAAACATAAGCATGTTTCAAAGTGTTTATGCATTTCAGTGAGGACCTCTGTAATACATCCTCTATGGGGAGTTTTGGGAAAAGGCTCTGTCTAGCTGGAAGGCAGTCCAGAGTGATTAGACGTGTGGGAGAGTTCTGAAACATTAGAATTTTCTTATTAGATGTGTTAATATACTTGCCCCTCGATGACAGTTCTAGAATAAATGGATACATAAGGGTAGATTCACAAAATGTGTGACCTGGGTTAGGGCACTTAATAAAAAATGCTATACTCTTCCACCCTACAGTGATGGACTATCTCTTTATAAACAAAATAGAGGATGTTTTTGTCTGCTCTTAATGATTCACTTATCAGTGTCACATGCTATGCTATGCCTCAAGTCCAGTTTGGATGCCCGATACTCCACTAAGCAGAAGAAATGCTGATTCATGATGTTGTGATATTCTTGTTCCTCTTAGAATGCCAGCCACTTAAATTGATTAAGGAACTATAAATGTACACTGGAATGCAGCGGATAATCAGTTTTTTCAATTGTATTTTTACTATTGTTTCTATACAATTCACAAAAATGAAAGCAGTGCAAACGCAACATGGGGAATAAACAAGGAATCATCAGGTCAACCATGGTATGGGTTACACGTTTTTGTTCTTAGCCTGTTCCAGGTTCTCTCAATACTTGTCTATTCTTGCACTTCCTCTTGAAATAAAGCACTTAACAAGATATACATTCCCAATTAAATGAACATTTATTAACAGTTGAGAAAAGAACATGGGTGTAATTTCAGGGGGGGCAAGGGTCTTTGTCCCGCCCCAACTTTCGTGGCACATGTTTTTGACCCCTTTATTTGGCAGGGGCCACTTTACTTTAGATGTCATGCCCTCCCCCCCAACATTTTCAGCAAAGTTACTCCACTGGAAGAGAACATCTGTCTTTTGTACTAGTTTACAAATAGTTCATGAACTGCAAACAAATCACACAAACCAAAACAACGTACATATCTTTGACCCATTACCCACAAAGCTAGAAACTAATTTTGTGCCTATGCATTTGTTTGCTTTAAATATATCCTTACCTCTTGTGGTGTCCAGACAACATCACCCTTTCCTCTTGTTGTAACAAGAACCTTAACATTTCTTTAAAGATTTTAACATTCAATATGTTTATGCCGGTTCATAATATATCAGATCAAAGTCCTGCTTGCACTTCTCCATATTGAAGTCTGTTTCGTCATTACCTTCTTCCCACATCAATAAAAGTGACCCCTCTCTGGACTGACATGGAAGCCATCCTTGTTCAACATCATCTGGAGGTTCTTGAAGCTACTTGTTCAATATTTCCATTTGCTATATCACTTGGACTTTATGGAACCATTCTCTCTTCAACAGCGTTTAACCTCTTTATCCTGTGGTCAATGAATGCCCTTTCACCTATGATGCGGCATGTGTGGGCACTTTGGTACCTTCTCTTTTTCAGGTGGCAATACGAAAAGCACTAGATGTAAGTCCATCCCCCTTTGGTTCTCCATCAACCTCGTTTATACATAAAAGAATGTGTGCCCAGTAATCCTGAATGAATTGGAAGCTCCATCACATGCCATAAAGTAAGCCAATTTTCCCTCCCATCCTTTCAAACACAGATTATCAATAGTACTATACATTGCTGCCAATCTACTAGAAGGTAGCTGCCAATACTTTCACACCATGTAGTTTACATTTTACAAAATATTGTGGAGTTATAGGCTCTGTCACACATTTGAAACTGATGTTTATTTGATAGGGGTCTTCCTAATCATGCTCCCACTTCTGTTTGCAGGTAGAATAACCAGGAATTATAACAACTGCAGCATTTGAATATTATATAACTGAAATTCACCCTTTATTCCTCATATGTAGGCCTACACTTTTTTTCAAAAGGTGCCAATGATTTTGCAACCAAGGTTTCTATTTGGCTTGGGAGAATACATCCTCCAATTACAAACATACACAATTGGCAGCGTACCCACATTAAGTTTCTTTTCTAATGTCAAAATGATAATATATTTACCCTGTTTCCAGGGTTCACCTGATTTTTCGAAACCATAGGATTTGAAGAATTTTTTTTGGAATCTAACCCTGCTGGCAATATCAGATATAAAAGGGGAGCTTAAAGACAACTTAGTGGAGATGGACAAGAGGATATCATACTCAATAATCCTTTATTTTTTCAAATGTCTGAAAGGGAATCTAATTCAGGTTGCTCTATTGCCAATTTAGATAAAGATGTTCTGCAAACTCATAGCCATTCAGTCACTGTAACTTGCCTAAGAAATCTAACTTATATATGGACCCACTGGTTTATATTAGATGGTTGCATGTGATCGTATAACACCTGCAACTGTGCTGCAAGACAATATCCCTCCACTTCAGGAAATCCTGAACTGGCTTCTTTATTTGGTTTAATTGGATTAGTATATTAAAATATTGGTTTCAGATCCTGCCAAATAAATCTTAGAAGTGCAATTTTTATTTCACCAAGTTATTGTTGAGGCACTATTACTGGCAACATTTTGAAAATAAAAAAGTATTCTAATTAAAGCATTGATTTTTAAAGCATAATGGTGACCCATCAACGATAATCACAGAGGTTGCCATTTAAACAAATGTTATTAATATCATTCACGGGGAGGAAAGATGCTTTAATGACATTCACATGGGAGGAAAGATGATTTTTTACAAAGAATTGTTATCATCACTAATCCATACTCGTATATATGTAATTCTGTCCATACACAGTTTAAATGGGAGCACACCTAACTTGTGTGCAGCCTTAGTTTTCTGACCTATGGACACAGCAATGAGTTTTCTCAAAATAACTTATTTAAATAGCCTTAAGTGTAGTTGTGGGGTCAACTGCTTAAAGCAATACATTGTCTACAAAGATAAAATGTTTATCAACAATGTTGATCCCTTGATCTTTTCCTTATGTCAGATAACCTGGGCCAATGGTTCAATAACAACCCTTTCAGGCTCCCTCATCCAATATACTGTGGAAATCAAACTCAGGACTCAAATCTTGGCTGAGAATAGTTCAGTAAAGATGTAATAGCAGCACTGCCGGGTAAACACAGAAGGGGACCATAAATGATCTTGATACAATCCCGAAGATGTGTTATCCCCTGCTCGTAGCAAAACGTATATAGGTTTCTAACATTCATTATAATGCAACCAGTGGAACTTTTTAGGACTCCGGTAGGACGTATTTCAATCCTTCCAATTCGCACGATGGACCTCTTCAAGCAGACAGCCAGGTCCTGGCTCAAAAAGGTTACTACTGCTGTCTTCAGGAGACAGCAACATTCTTGATTGTTCATTCTTCAATTATAAACACTCTCTTACCACAGTTTCATTCGAAACATAAACGTCCATTGGCAAGGCATGCACAGCTACAAAACATTAGTTGAGGCTGCAGTTAGCTAGTGTTCAAGTAAAACATTTCTTTTGTGAGCCACGTTTTAATTTCCCATTCTGACAGCGAGAATATATGGTTCATAATGGAATCAAACTATGCCACGTTGGTGAACTGATTATGAGCCATAGTTCCTTTAAGGAATCAGCCTGGGCCACCTTACACCCCACAAACTAGTGACAGGGAGGTGGATGAGAATGCCTTTGACTCCTCCATCGGGGAGTAGAAGTGATGCCCAGAAGACTGCAGAAATGTTAGGAGGTCCGTATTTGACAAGTATGACTGCTAGTATATCTGTCATTTCAGATAAACTCAAGCGCTACGGGGGTCGGTCTCAGAATACAGATGAAAACCATTCAGCAACCAGACCTACAGAACTATTACCAGCACCAAATTTATTTGCTGGTGACTCTGTCCTTATCAAGAATTTCACTAGCAAATGGCACAAGCCAAGATTTAATGGTCCATTTTTAATTGAGAATGTTACTCCCTCAGCCGTAAAAGTGCAAGGAAGATGAGCTTGGATTCATCTGAACGATGTCAAACTCTATACTGGTGAGACCGTCGCACCCCCAACGATCGATCCTGAAGCAGGACCAGAAGAAGAAATTTAGCGTGTGCAGACTTGATGGATGACGAGGAAGAAGGACGATACAATTGCTGACTAAATAAATGCAAGTTTGCATTTGGACTCTGGCTCCCCCCGGATCACTCTTCATAGATATTATAAGTGCAAACTTAGTTCTTGAGCCGCAGGAAAACTTTGAATGTGAACTTTACAAAGTTGTTGGTATGTCATGAATTTGCTTAAACAGCAACACTTGATTAGAAATTGGAAATGTGAGCAGTACCCTGATTAATTTTTTGCAACGCAACTGTTTGGCTGAGTCTAATGGTTTTGACAAACGATGATTCCCATAGACTCTTGCTTGCTGTTTTCATATTTATCCTTACAGCTTATTCTGCTCTTGTTGGGCGTAATGTTGAAATACATACTTTTTGCAAGATCCTAAGAAATGGCTCTATGATTAGGAGACTGCTTGTGGCAATAGTTGAAGAAATCTTGCAACTACCAGATTTACCAAATTGTCTGAGTAAAGAGTGTGTTTCCTTCCTTAAAAAGTTAACATACAAAATGAAAAACATTGAGAATGGTGCCATTTTGGAAAAAGAGCGAGTTCTACAACGTCCAGAAAATCTTAAGTGGTGTAGGTTAATATTCTGGTGTATAATATATGCATGTTCAGCATCTATCTTTGTTTTACTGTTTCTTCTGTTTCATACATTTTACTTTATTGGTCCAAGCAAAGCAGACGTCCCTTTGATTTTCCCCACTCCATTAACTTGTGTAGAGTTGCCTACTTCTGAGAAGCCAAGACCTTTTGTGTTATCCCCGACAGCAGGGATGCGTTGAAGTTATTTCCATCGGTTGCTGAAAAATTAAAAGGGAGATACAGGAGAAGTACAGAGGAAGACGATAATGTGATAAACACATATTTAGACAATACAGTACACTATGGTAATAACATGTGGTATCAGCACATGAAAAAGTGGGAGATATAACCTACAGGGAGAGTTGCTATGTTTGTGCTCTCATACCTTATGCCATGGAAACCTCTAAGGTATTCATAGCTACACAAGTAACATTGCAGAAAGCTCATTGCCTGACATATCTTGCACTCTGCCAGATAAGAGGGCAATTCCAGGGTCAAACAGCATCCCTGATATGGGTGACTGAAAAGCCTTCTCCAAAAGAAGATAATTATGTGCAAGACTTGAAGACAAGAGAGAAGTCAGAAACACTGAATTTAGTGATAACATATGAACAACCTGGAATAAACGAAGCAGGAATTAGAAGAGAAGAAAACAAGATGCTAAATTGTCAAGGTAAATATCAAGAAGAGATACAGAGATGTAAGGCAAGAGGTCAGCTGCAAATTAAAGGAACAGTGCTGACTCCAGAAGGATGGGCTGAAGGTCTGATTGTGTTTAAGGCAACAGCATTAATGGGATATTATTATCACGTTATAGATACTGCAGAGAATGAATGAAAGCATCTTTGGCCAAAAATTGCAAAGTTGCTGACACGGGTTGATGATAAAGGAGGACAGTTGCAGATAGTACCTCCTAGCAAGTGCATTGTTGTGTTTCAGAAACAATGGCACAAGGAAAGTTGGAGTACATCATCAGTGTGGCCGAATTTTCGATGTACCAGGCATGAAGGATGGAACAGTAGTTCTAATGGATCACTACTGGGCCTGTAGATCGAGAGCCTACATGAGGCTGCCCAAAGACTCGGTAGGGATGCCTCTAAAGTGCTTATTCATGTTCCAGCATTAGTTATTTTGAAGAATGACCTGAACATTGGAGAGTTTCCAAAAGCAGATGCTCATTTGAGAAGGAGAAAATAATTCGGATCTCTCAACCGAAAAGAGGGAGAATTACTTTTCAGCTAAATCAATAGAAGCCTTTGATGCCATTCCGCATGAGCACAGGTTGTTCAGTCAGACTTCAGCAATACTCACGACTATCTTCATGCCAGGGATCCAGACAATGGCGAATAACAAATGGTTACAAATAACCAGATGGGATCTCCTGCAGACAATCAACACTACTATAAATGATTCAAGGCTATCAAGGAAGAATTGAGAGACATGAGGTTGATGACTCTCGAGAATAGGTGTGTCCTGGACATGATCACAGCAATGGATGGAGGTGTTTGTGCCAAAATTGGGGAATCATGTTGTACATTGATACCTTCTCACAATGACGTGAATGGGACCTTGACAGAGGCCATAATGTTGCGGATGAACTTGCACAACAAGATGGAATTTGAAGTAGAGGACATTGCAGATGACAGCTGGTTTGCGTCGATCTTCTCATCGGTTCCACAATGGATGGCGAACACTTCAAGTTCCTAGGTGCAGTACTGGTGATGGTGATGTTTGGATCAAGATAATAATCACACAGTGTAAGAAGACAGCGAAAAAAGCAGTAGGAATGAAGATCATGATCGATGTCGAATCAGGGTTTGGACCCAAGGGGTTGACAGGGGAAGAAATCAGAAAATACATAGAAGCCAACATTCTAGCACCTGAGGGAATTAAGTTCTTAAATCCAAGAAACCACAAGAAATATGTGGGACAATGGATCTACTGTTACCCAAAAGGACGTGTAGCCACATGACCTGGAGCATTGATGACCATGAAAAATCAGCAGCATCCCTGAAGGGAGTAGTGAAGATTTGGACCCCAGAGAGACACTTCTTAAAAAAAAAAAAATCAAGATGTGAAGATTGGTGAAGGAGTGGTCGATTAATCAACCAGAGGGGGGAGTATAGAGGAGCGGCTGAATGCCTCCACAGGAGGTCCCACCCAAAATTACCTATATGTTGGAAGCCAGACATTGTGACATGCGCCACACCAGTAATGATGCCTATACCATGAAGAATCTTTGAAACAAGGTATCCATTGAGAAACCCCTATATGATCTACCCCTGAAAAGATGACAGTCTCTTGAGGGAGATCCCCAAAGAAGTGTGAAGATGTGCTAAAGAGAAGATTGGTGGTGTCACACGAAGAAAAGTTGATGCACTGAGAAGAATAACCGAAGGAAAGGATATAGGGTCCTTATAGAATCTGATAAGGAAGTAAAGAATTGAGAAGACTTCAGTACGTGGAATGAAGATTGCACGTGCGGAAAGTATTGCAGAAAATGAAAGCCATTTTACAACTGTACAGATGTTGTAACACAAGTAGACTAAGTAATCGTAAAGTGTGGCTTTACGCAGTGAATTGACCACAAGCGTTGCCTTCTATATGTATATATAGAATTTGGACATTCAATGTCGTAACTTTAGTAAGCTCAGATATATGGAAAAAGAAGGATTGAAGACTGAAAGTGTGGTGCAGCAAAGAAAACAGCTAAAGATCGAGGAAGGATTGAGAATGCTGCCTGGCTTGGTGTCAAGGTTTGCGGCAGCCAATAACTGGTTATCTATTCTTGAAGATACAGAGAACGTGAGAAGCGGGTCCAGCCCCTGTTAACCTGTGGAAGAAAAGACACTGTGAGTGCCAAGTTTTATTCATTTAAAAATATTAAATATGAAAAAGGAGCCAAGTACTCCCCCTCCAACTGCCCCACCCATATTACCTATAGAATAGGAACCAAAGTATGTGACGTATGCAGAACAGTTAAAGCAACAAAAAGCAGAGCATGGACTCTGTGCAGTACCAATAAGAATACAAGTACCTAAGAGAATCTTGGAGTCAAGGTTCCCATTAGGGAAACGGTATCTGTAAGCAAGACAATATGATGGCCATCTGAATGAGATTCCTGAAGAAGCGAAGCAGTTGAAAGGCAAGGATGAATGGTGACGTCAAGTAGAAAGAGATGTCACACACAGGAGAGATGCAGAAATCAGAGAATGTATATATTCTATAAGGCATCAAGAAAGCTACAAGGATAAGTGAAATCTTGGGCTCAAGGTGAAGAGGCTTATGCCATTAAAACAGATGACGATATCAAGTTAGCTCACACGTGTACAGATGCAATTGAAATGCAATCAGCAAAGTGATTGTGAAGCTAGCTCTAAGCTTATAATAGGTAGACTGTGGCAAGCGCCAATTTACATATATACCTCTATAGATGCATATGGACACATAAAATATGGATGTTTTCATTACACATTATAAAGCAGTGCTGAACACAAATAAGAAAGCTTGGGTCAGTGTGTTACAGTTAAAAGCAATCTTAATTACAAGGCGAATCTCAGCAGAGCAGAAGGAGGCAGACAGAGTTGGATAAGCCAGGAAGCTACAGGTCTTATTAAATAGGACTTGGCTGACATTTGATACAAAAGTGTGCAAAAGAACAAGATGCTCCTGTTAAGGAAGCTGGAAAAAAACAAAATAAATTAGAGGAATATTAAAAAAGAATATTAAATTACACGAAAAGCTCGATTTCATGGTGTCCAGCCACTGGGAGGAAGAAATTGGACTATCAAAGTGGTCACACTTATGCACGAATACCGGCTGTGCCTTCCATCCGTAACATTCTTAGAACAAAGTACAAACTGAAGGCCAAACTTCAAAGCACTAATTGACACTGGATCATTGAGGTGTTGATAGATTGTGATAATATTTGGTAGGAAGATAGCCTCTACAGGAGCCCACTCACACCTGGATATTCACCCTGCATGCTGCTAGACGTAGGATGAAAAATACTGACGGGGGTTAGAAGCCAACCAATGATACAGGACTATGTAATCAAGGGTCCTATAGTTTGTTTAGCCAATGGGACGTTGTGTATTTAGTGATGATCATAGTGGCCATTTTGAGGGGAGGGCTTAGTTGCCTCACCTGAGGTTAAGCACCCTATCACTTTCCTTCATGGTTCTATACTGATATGTAACTTATGCTTAGATTTGCACTTAGGACCAATCGTCCCTCCGATAGGTTTCTGTAGTTTGCCATGTAGGTAGTGGCACAGATGAACGTCAATGATGATGATTTTTTGCAATATAACCTCAGTTTCTACTAAGATGATCAGAGTAAGAGTATCAAACAAATGCTGATGTTTGTTGTACTCCCCGTTTTATATACTTGTTATTAAAACAGACTCCCCTTTTGCCAAACTACCTGAGTCGTCTGGATTATTGATGTATGAATACAATCTGCATCCACATCCAGGGTATTGCTACTCATCTTAAAGGGCTGGGTCACCCAGCTCACATGGGTTAGAAGGAAACAGAAACTGGGCAAGCAACACCAGACAAGAAGATAAGAATGTGCTTTCACTTCCTTCTATTCTCAGGAGCAGTGATACTACACAAGGCCAAGTTCAAAGACAATTCAAATGGCAGGAGGCATGTGTGATGATAGATGTTGGGTTAATTGGTTGGGGTGGCATGGTCAAGTCCACCCACTGACACCTGGGGTACCAGATAACGGGCTGCTAGCGAGTCGAACATTCCGGAAGGGTAGAAGTGTGCCAACCAATTATAGATTGCCATATAACGAAGAGCTCTATAGTTTGAGAGCCAATGATGCTCTGTTCTTACTAACTGTTTTAGATGGCTTGCACTAGGGGTGGGCATAAATTGTCCACCTGACAATAGAGATCCAATCACAATCCAATCCCTTATAGAAAGTATACTTAGATGTTCCCCTTAGTCCAATCATGATCCCAAGTAGATTGTCTTAGTTTGCCACGTAATATGACGTCACGTATGATGAATTTCATTATAAAAGTGTGTTTTCTTATGAAATATGTTGATTTGAGCAGAAGGAGACTATGCTGTATGACATCCGGTGATGTCCGATGTAACTCTTTGTTTTAGACAATTGAGATTAAAACAGAGTCGTTTTGCCAACTTCCTGAGTTGGTCTTATTATTTGTTGTAAGAGTTATTCTGCAGCCCCCTACATCGTCTGATCTGCTGCATCAATTAAAAGGACCAAGAAGATTCACCTGCAACCCCAGCTCTGCTTGGACGCAGTAATGGGAGTCTGTATTTTGTGCGCCCCCCCAAAGTCGGGGGCGTAGTAGTAGAGCCGACATTTAGGTACGATTCCACAAACACCTGACGGACCCAGGTTGAACTACTGTTCCATTGGGGTCAGCCATTCAAAAGGTGCTTGGATGGAAGTGGAAACATATGCAAGGACTAGCCATAGAAATATCAATAAGCTCCAAGTAACACAGAACAATGTCATCAGGGCCACCCTCAACATTCCCAAGAAACTCCACATATCAGAAGTATAACATAACTGGCTGCCTGTTGAGCACAGAATCTCCCTTAAAAGCCTTGCACTGACGCACAAAGCACGGGCGAATCTCGCACCAGTATATCTCACTAACCGGCTCTCTGCCCACACATCCACAAGACCCCTAAGAGCTGCTCAAGCTCACACCTTATTTTTTTTTTTTTTTTTTTTTTTTTTTTATTATTTGTTTTAGCTGGTAAACCAACTTTTCAAATATTTACACTTATTATCATTTTTGTAGTTACATTTCCATACAAGCTCACACCTTATCCATCCCAAGATTTAAGCTCCAAAAAGCTGGAGGATCCATTTTCCCTGTACTGGCGGCCAAACTATGGAACATGCCTCTTCCGTCAGATCCAAACCCTCCTTCCAACAATTTAAGAGTTATACTAAATGTTGGCTCCAGGAGTTGGATCTTGCTGGGCAGCACTCATAATCTTAGCTATTCCTGGCAGGGTGATCTTGAGGGCTCTTCAGTCCACCGGGCCCCTTACTATTACCTTCCCTGTTATACATAAGTCACTGTGTTCTTCCTTGATAACCGGCACTGCCACACTCTCTTGTTTTTACCTGTGTATTGTACCTGTCTGAACTATTCCTTTGTACCTGCTGTATAATCCATTGCATCCTTGCTAACCTTGCATCAGCTCAATACTGTGTATTGTCCCAACCTCATGTGAACAAGATTGTTTACTTATGTAATGCTATTTATCCCTTTACGACATGCGCCCAGCTCCCCCAGGGCCAGTAGCGCAATACAAATAAAATAAATACAAATACAAATACAAGGCCCTATTTTGTGCTTGTCCAGGATCCCTAATCTAATAAACACAGCCACCAGGATATAATGACCAGCACATGGCTTGTTGAAACAGTCTCAGGCAAATAGCATCCAACATGATCCTTCACACAATCACAGTCACAATGTATTAGCACACAACATACTTCTTGGCTCATTGTTTTGTTTCTTCTTGCTTCAGACATTTTTCCGCTCTTGATGTAGATTGCTTTCCAGGCTACTTGATGTGGCAAATGCCTACATGAGAGCACCTGTTAATGGTGCCTGTTTTAGTGATTGCCTTTCATCTGCTTGTCTGGTTGATAAGGTTACATTTCCAGCATGTCTTTTTTCCCTCTTCCCAGAGTTGTCGTCAGGCTGAAATTTTTATCAAACACCAGCAATGTGTCTCACACCTGGCATTGTGCACCTACAGGTTATGAATTTCTCCTTCTGGTCTCTGAATCCTATCAGGGTTTGAGATACAGCCCTTAGTAGGCTTGTATCAAATTGTTCTACTTGCTATTTGCCCCTTGTCAGACTCTGGAATACACCCTTCTGCCATGAGTGTACACCAATTCAAGCTCTCGCCTCCTTATCATAATACCTGGGATTGGTATACTCTTTTCCTTTTCATCTCACATTTTTGGGCTTAGTCATGCCCCAATTCACCTTCTTCCCTCGCCCCATGGGCTTTGGCAGCTTATAAATAAAATAACATATGCTACACCAGCAGTCTTGTAGAAAACTGGTCAAGGGATTTGCTTTCTTCGAGATATTTTTCTTAGAAGTCAGTAGAGCCCCTGGTTCCAACTGGGATACAGCGCCACATTCCCACAATACACACTGTGAACAGTCTTCATTCGTAAGATGTCGGGCCGAAAATGAAAGATGGTATTCACTTAAGTTGGGTAAATTCATCCCACCTTTTTTCAATGGCAGCTGCAACTTCCATATAGCTAATCTTGGTGGCTTCCAATTCCAAATAAACTTCTGTATAAGTTTGTCTAGTGTTCTAAAAATATGATCAGGAACCTTCATAGGCATCATAGAAAGAAGATAGTTCACTCGAGGAGCCAGGTTCATTTTTATGCAATTAGTGCTGGTGTAGCATATCAAGGCGCATAAGGGCAGACCCTTACCTGCATTTGGACGCATCCATTTGGCTGAATCCGGCCCTGAAATGTCAAGGGAAGGTTCTTTTCTGGCCAGAGTGGTTCCTGGTGGGTATAAAGTACCAACGTGATCTAATTGATGATGAGAATTGGATCCCGTACGCTCAGCTATTTCAATCTCACGATATGGCTGGTTGTCCTTTTTCGGAGTACAGAAAATTGAAAGGCATTGTCAATGCTTGTCTTGGCGGTACTGATTTAATGGAACCAAATGTTGCCTGGTCTATATTGCAGTTGTGTGGAGGTGCTGCTCACCCTGCTTCTACGATGTATGGATTTCTGAAATCATACACGGAGGAAGATTCGAGGCTGCCAGTGCTCTGGGCTGAGGAGTTAGACGAGGAAATTGATGATGTCTGTTGGCAGCGCGGCTGTGGCAATACCCGATTGGTGAGCCTGGATTGGTCTCTTAGAGCATCGCAAATGAAACTGCTCTTAACGTCCTATTGGACGCCAACCAGGTAACTTAAGAGAGGACTCGTGAACAATGAACTCTGTTGGAAATGCAAGGGTGCTAGAGGCTCCCTCAGTCATCTGATATGTTTTTGTCCCAAAACAAAGACCTTCTTTGAGCGCATCTGTGAGAGGTTGGGTTTGGTTTTGAGCTGTACGGTCCCCCTCTCTGCCACCTTGCTGATTCTAGCAGACGTGTCAATGATTGATGATATCTCTTTTGGGCAGGTGACTTGGATACTCCACACCTGTATGTTAGCCAAGCGGATGATATTAAGATCATGGAAGTCAAACTGCTCTTTTAACATTGATGAATGGGTGGATGAACTTTTGACTGTTTCACCTTATGAGAAGGCAATTTACAAGAATGCGTTGTTGGGTGTCCTGACCCACGTTTGAGCTATCATGCTGCAACATTTGGTGCTGTGGGCTTAGAAAATCCAAGATGGCCAAAAAGCCCACAAGTGCGCCAGATTCCAGGAGAACCACGCAGTTTGTGCGCACACCAAAATGGTTACCTAACTTGCCACCCACCAGTGTAAAGAAAGATCTTTGTTAACAAAATCCACTGTTACTGATGTCAAAAAGTTGCTGAAATCGTGACTCATTGGACCACTTTAAAGATTCAACCCTTTTGTGGGGTTCCACATAACCATCTTACTGTAAGGAGCCCCATCAAAACAATGTTAAGCAAGGATTATTTACTACCATGTAAGAACCATTCCTGTTTAGAATGCATTAATCCAAGAAAGATCCCAAAATTGCATGCAGTACCAACAAAATCCTCAAGGCGGCGCTAGCGGTCTAAACTCTGACAGGAGAACTGAGTGCAGTTGCTGACAAAGGGATTTGACTCAGCTGACTTCAAAGGCTGCATTTTAATTAAAAATTAGCCACATGCTGTTCCCAGAGGCCTGAAGCCTGGGAAACCCTCTCACCTCCAGAGATTCACACCAGGAGTTAGAATCTCACATGACCTCTTGATTGATAGAAGGCAGACTGGCTGGGCGCCTCCTGGAGACCACACAATAGGCTCTTGCAATTGAATAGGATATGTTGATTTTGACTGTTTCCTGTCAACAAAGGCCTGCCTGCCAGAAGACACATGTGACTGACCCACCCAAGTCTTGGAGGCGGACTCCAACACTCTGAGAACTGAATTGAAAGCAATATATACATTTTATAGAAACACTGATAACTCTTTCTAATCAAATGACAGAAATGTATAACTTTGAGAGCCTTAATTTAAAAAATGTACCTTCAATTCAAGCCCAAACTCCAATTTGTGTGATGTTCTGGGGCAAAACCCTGCTATTTATGTATACTACAGACTCTGTGTTTAAGCTAGAGACATGTTAATTTACTGGAGTATGTATGGACAGGCCGTGTACATGTGTACAAATCTGGAGAAAAATCTGATGTTGCAAAACCACTCAAAAGCACAAAATATTGCCATTTCTGAATGCAAGCCCCAGGAAGAGCAGAGTTTGAACAGGGGCTACCATCAGTAAATGCATGATGGATGCATGTAATTTCAAACCACTGTGTAGCTATGAAATATGTCTTTTTGATCAAATATAGATTGTGTGTAAAGTTGACAGGGGTGGGTTCTCTGTATCATAAACAGACCTCATCATGATGACACTTCATTTCATTCCCCCAATCAAGGGGAAGAGGAGGAAGTGGCCAATGACAAGTGGAGAGGGGGAGGGCCTAGGAAGCTAGCCTCTCCACCCACTTTCAAAACACATAAAAGCAGACAGTCAGAACAGATAGGGACATTCTATTCCATCTGCTGCGGGACGCTCTGCCGGGAAAATCCATACTTTAACTCCATCAACCTCCAGAGAGCCAACATAGAGACTTCAATCTATCCACCTTCAGAGACCAAGACTTTACTTCAGAATTTGTAGCAGAGAGGTCAACTACAAGCTAAATCCCTCTTTAGCAGGTCTCAAATCATTGCCATTATCACAGCCAGGCGAGCTGTTTGAATTCTTTGCAAGAACTCTTGCCATTTGCCAGAGAGCAGTGTTGTATCCAGAGAGAGACCAGCTGAACCGGAGACCGCTGTATCCGGACCCACAGACCTGATCAGAACCAGAGACCCAGACCAGACCAGCAGAGTAGAGCTGACCCCGACGCTGTGCGCAGAGGCTGCTCAGGAGCCAGGAGTCAGAAAATGACAGCAGACGGTACATCACTAAAATAAAGGAGGATATGGATGTGCTGCAACAGGAAAAGGCGGACCAGGATACCAGATTTCTGGCCTTGCAGAAGGAGTACCAAGAAGGTTTGGACTCCCTACTGCAGAGCCAGAAAAAGCTGGAGCAACAATTAGACTTTAACAGGGCATGCACGGAGCAGGTAGCCACCATGCAAAGTCATCTAGATAGGGTGAAGGCAGAAAGCAACAAGCTGATTTTGAAAGACCTGGATACCCAGGCAGAGTTTGATGAAGAACGCCAGAAAGCTGGTGCCTGTCAAAGGCAGAGGGACGACCTGGCGGCACAAATGCAGGCTCTTAGTCAGGAAAGAGACGCCTTAGGCCAGGAAGTCTGCCATTTAAAAAGAAAAACAGAAGAAAATCACTTGGCCCTCCAGGGGCTGGGCGACCTCCAAAAAGAACACCAGAACTTGTTAGAACACACCAGGAGGGTGGAGGATGCTCTGGCAAGAAAGGAGCAGGCCAATAGGGACACAGCTCAGGAGGTAACACTCCTGCAGCAAAAACTGGCCCAGTGCTCCAGGACCAATCAGGAGGCACAGAGAGAGAATGAGGCTCTCTGCCAGCACAATGATAGACTCCAACAACAGGTAGCGATGCAGGAGAGACTGATAGAGTCTAGTAAGGCCTTAACTGAGGAACTGAAGGCGCAGGCTCTTGCATTGCAACAGGGAGCAGGGGCGGATAGAGATGAGGTCCGCTGGGAAAGAGAAACTCCTGAGCATAACCCCAGGAGCCCTAGTACCAGAGGCCTTTATTTCTCTCAGTCCCTGGACTCTGCCACCCCCATGTCCCCTGGCGCACATGAGCACAGGGCCACAGGGATGGCAGATTACTATCCAGCCAGAAGCATGGGGCTCATAGGCCAGTTCCACCCAGGAATGGAGGGGCGGGCATCCGGGTATGGGCACCCAAGCACAGTGCAATTTGATGGGGAACCCCAGGTGAGTAGGCCCATTAAGGGCATCCTGAAAACCTCTGCCCAGTTAGGTCAGTGGGGGGGGGGGTACCCATCAAATCCTGGCAGCAAGGAGGGATCTGAAGACTCCTCTGAGCGGTACAGGATACAGGAGACCTCGTCCCCACATTCTGCCAGCCATTCCCAGGCTCGCAGAATCCGGGAAAACCTGGAAGAACAGACGGGAACCTCTGGGACCAGTGCCTCTGAGTCAGAAGATGAATGGACCAGGGTTACCCGGACCAAAAGGACCAATAAGACAAAAAGGGCCTTGCTTAAGGACCCCTTAAAGCAGATTAAGGCAATCAGGAGCGTCACCACGCCTTATCATAAGAACACCAAGTATTCTGTTTGGGAGCACTTAGAGTTGTTTGAGCAAATGATGGAGACTTTTCATTTGAAAGACAGCCAAAGCTGTATTCAATATGTAAAGTGGACCTTCTCCCCGGAATACTCCAGTTTCTTTGCGGGGCTGGAGGACCAAAATCATTTAAGATGGTCCACCTATAAGGCGGCCATCTTGAAACATTTTTCTACTCATAGAAATCCTCAAGAGGCTCGCAAGGCAGCCTACAATTTACAATGTGGGGAGGATCAGGCCCCACAAGAATTTGTGCAGGAGTTAAAGCGTGCTTTTGCACAGACCACAAGAAGGGTGCGCACGGATAGCAGAGAATTTATTAATACGTTTTTCCATGCCTTGCCCAAATACATAATGACCCAGCTTGTGAGGGATTTTCACGAGAAAAGATCTTTAGACTGGGTCATTGAACAGGCGACCCGGATCTATGAGGTGCAGAAACCGGTGGAAAACAAAAACCAGCCTAAAAACCCCAAAACCAACAGCACCCCTGCTGCTGCCAAGGTGGCAGAGGTAAAGGTTGCCCCCGTTTTGTATTTGGAGATGGGGGGGCCTAAAAACCTACCTGCACCTAATAATGCTAGGCCCAGAAGGTCCTCGGGCCAGTCACAGACAGGGAGCCAAGGAGGCAGCCCCACAAATGGGGTCCCTCGCTCTCCTGATTATGTAAGTCCCCGTTACAAGGGAAATCGACCCATCCTGGGTTATGTGTGGACTCCTCCAGCCCAAGGGGGGGATCCAACCAAGCACCTAACCCAGGGAACTTCCCTCCCAACTTCTCACAGGAGGGCAGAAATTCTCCAAATCCTGGGCAGAACTTTTTCCCCAGGTATCCACCCAATTTCCAGCCCCAAAATCATCCATCCTTCTTTCTCCAATTCCCTGAGCCCAGACAACCTAATCCGGGAGAGGGGAGGCCAAGGGTGGAGGGGTACCAAAATATTCCCAACCAGGGGTACTACCAGAGAAGGGATAGCTACCCTTCCCGGGATCAGCCCAGGGGAGAAAACAGGGCCCCGTTTCAGCCTGAGCGGGTTTCCCAGTTAGAGCGCCAGGTCCAAAATATGGCACGGGATCTGGGTCACATACTGAGGGCTCAACAGAACCCTCAGATGAGCGTGCCACCGCAGAATGCCCCAAACTCTGGACCTCGTGCTCCAGAACAATGACGGGGGCAGCACCCCGATAACACACCGGTTCCCAGGGAGGAGGCACAAAGGGAAGGGGGGTGTAAAGCCTTGGAGGAAGCTTCCTTCCTCACTTGTAAACAGCCCCTGGAAACCCAGGAACCGGAAACAAAATCTCTTGCCCCTGAAAGTCTGCCTCCTAAGGAGCAGAGGGGGGGTAGGAGAAACAAAAGACCCAAACAGACCCACTTTGTGGAGGAGGTACAGGTCTTCCAATTTGAGGGAGAGGGATCCTCAGAGGATCCTGGGGAAAGGACCTTCTCCTTCAGAGATGGGGGAACTCCTCCCAAGGAAAAATGGGTCCCAAGGGATTCCAACCCAGACTGGGGAGATATGGAGACTGAGCTACCGCCGCCCATCATCTCATCCCAGAACCCACAATACCAAAATCCCCTGGTTCAAACCCATCCTGATGACTGCCTCCAAAAAGGGGGCGGCGGCCCAGAACCGGAGCCAGGGGAACCCACAATGGCTCTGATCTCCAGTTGCCAACTTTTTCTTTCAGATTCCCAAGGCTCTCCACAGAATTCTGCCCAAATCTCTTCGCTAGCGATGTCCAAAACTAGAAAGTTAGCCCACCAGTTGTCCAAAAATGTGCATTATCTGTGCCCCCTTGAGGAGAAGGAGGGAAGATACTATGCCCCGGTACAAGTACAGGGGCACGGTACAATTTTGGCACTGGTGGACACTGGATCTCAAGCTACCCTTCTGTCCAGAAGGGCCTTTGACGAACTGAATGCAGGAAGGGGAGAGAATTACCAAATTCCTCTCACCTCTCTTCCTGGACAACTGCAGAACTTTGACGGGAAGGAAATTCCCGTTGAGGGGACTGCAGACTTGGACATTAAGATCGGGCGACACAAGGTGAAACACCCGGTCATAGTAGTGACTCCAGAGGGCACCCCTTGTTTACTGGGGAATGACCTCCTGAGGAGGTTGTCACCCTTAATAGATTGCGTAAACAAGGTCCTCTGGACCCAGACTAGCCGACCAATAAAATTAAAACAGAGTGTCAACCATGTTAGTTTAAACGGCACCTGCCACATGGTTGAACAAAAATCTGACAAAGTAGAATTTCACTTCCAGAATAGCCAAATTCCAGACGTGACAGTAATAGCAGTAGGACAACAGACTGGTGATGGAGGGTCCTCCCTATTTCTGAAAATCAACCTTCCTTCCAGTCTAAAGTGGTACTCCACGCTGGAAGGAAACACTCTGAGATTCTATACTAATCCACAATCAGAAACTCCCACTCCTATAGTCCAGAAAGATGTGAAATCAGCTCAGAGCCTGGCTGATATTCAGCAAATTGGAGAGCCGTTGTTCATCCCTGTCCAATTAAATGATGGGAAGGACTCTGTTCTCGCTCGAGTGTGTGTGAACAACGGTAAGAGCTTCATCAGCGAAGCCATGTTCCGCCAACTCCCAAAAGATCCAGCCATTCCCACATTCAAACTGATAGACAAATGGGAAATGGACCTGGAAGCACCCAATTCCAAACATCTCCTGCCAAGCAGGTGTATGCTCAAAATCTCCATTGGCAACAAGAGCATAGTCCATAATTGTTGGGTCGTGCGAGACGTCACTGCCGCCTTTTACTAAGGCAGTGACATTCTCAATCGCTTTGCCATTAGTTTGGACCTAATAAACTTCAAAGCTTGGTCCTGATTAGCGGACAATCCCATTGGCTTTGATGATCCAGAAAAAGCATTTAGGTCAGCTCAATTGCTACCTTATGCAGTTGAAATTCAGATCAAAGAGGAAGTCACCATCCCAGAAAGGACACGACAATTCTCCCTGGAAGTGAAAGTTAAAAGAGGACAACATTTGAAAAGCCCTGATGCTTACATACATCTAAATGCTTCTCTCCAACAGCAAGGGTTAGGGGTAAACCCAACAACATTAGTCAACATAGAACATGACACCATTCTAATAGAGGTGGATAACAGCGACTTAAAGAGTATTACTCTAGCCGCAGGCACCATTACTGGAATGGCGGTTGATGACCGACATTTTTCCATCGATTTAGGTAATGAACTGTTAGGGCCAATCCCCAAGGACTGCTTTGACAGTGACAGTGATGACAATACAACACCAGACAGGATTTTTACCCGGCATGGTGGGAACTTCCTGGTGTACACTTCCTGCCCCTATGGTAAGGAAGATGTGACTTGTGACTTCAGGAGGGATGAGGTGATTTTCCAGGTCCATGAGGGCTGCCTGTCCCACCTGAAGCCTCCAGTCCAAATCAGCACTCTGACCAGGGACTTCTCCACCCAGCTGGAGGAGGCCGCGGAGATAGCCAAACCAGAAGTCTTTCCAGGCTTCAGGCAGATGGTGGAAGAGAGAGTCAACCTAGCTGATGCCTGTGTGACTCTGGAACAAAAGCAAAAGTTGAAACAAGTTTTCTTGGATTTCCAAGATCTCTTTGCGGTAGACTCATATGACTGTGGTCGCACCGACATCCACACAACAACAATCCCCACGGACCCTGGCATGACTCCTGTGTTTGTGAAGCAATATCGCTTGCCTCTCGCATCAATGGAGTCCCTTACTGAAATAATTAAGAACCTTGAGTCCCGGGGAATAATCCGTCCAGTCCACAGCACCTTCAATAATCCGGTGCTGGGAATATTGAAGCCAAACGGCCAGTGGAGACTCTGCGCCGACCTCAGGGAGCTCAACAAACGGGTCCATACTTCCCGATGGCCTCTGCCCTACATTGACCAAGGGCTGGCCCAGATCCAGGGGTCACAGGTATTCACTGCAATAGACCTGACCAATGGATACTGGACCGTGCCGGTCAGTAGGGAGGACCAATACAAACTGGCTTTTACCTTTGGGGGCCAGCAGTACACATGGACCCGGACTCCCTTCGGATACCTTAACTCCAGTAATGAGTTCAATATTTTCCTACATAAGGCCATGCCTGACCTGGGTGCGAGGGGTAACCTGGCTTATGTAGATGATGTCCTCATCAAAAGTTCATCTGTGGAGGAACACATTGCGGAGATCCGTTATGTTCTGACGCAGTTGAGGGCCGCCGGAGCAAAACTTTCCTTTCAGAAAGCACAGTGGTGTAGAACCCGTGTTAATTTCTTGGGGCATGAGATTACTCCTCAGGGTCTCTGTCCCCAGGAAAAGAAAGTGGAAGCACTTCAGAAACTGAAAGACCCCACAACTCTGCGGGAACTAAGGAGCCTCCTTGGACTGACTAATTACAGCAGAAAGTTCATCGAGGGCTACGCAGAGATCACCAGACCCCTGATTCATCTCCTGAAGGGGGGGTCAAGTGGGAATGGGGTCCAGAACAAGCCGAGGCAGTAAAACAACTCAAGAGAAGCCTCTCACAAGCGCCTTGCCTAGCTTACCCTGTCAGAAACAAGGAGTTCTTCCTGGAGACGGGGTTCTCTAATACGTGCTTGACGGCAGTATTATACCAAAAGCATGACAAGGTCAATAAAGTAATCTCCTATGCGAGCAAAACTTTATCCTCTGTGGAGGAAAAATTCAACGATTGTGAGAAGGCACTCCTGGCAACGGTGTGGGCATTGAAGAATTACCGCCCGTTTATCCAGGGGGAACACATCATAGTGGAGACTCCACACCAGCCTCTGCAATATCTCCAAAGTGACAGAATCCGGGCCGGAAATGTGAGTAATTCCCGAATTACTTCCTGGATTCTGTCAATGCAAGGCTTTCCTGTGGAGGTCAGATATGGCCAAAACAAGAAGAGTCCCCTCGCGCAAGGTCTGGCTGACTTGCATGATTGTGCCAGAGAAAACTGTCTCGAGGACGAAAGTCTAAAGATCAAGGACAACACGGAGGCATACCTTAATTCCCCACACAAAGTCTTTGAAGAAGACAAGTGTGAGGGAATGCCCACTGTCTATGTGGATGGATGCTCTTACCATGTTGACCACGACGGGGAGAAAGAACCGGTGGCTGGCGTAGGGAATGCATGGCTGAAGGAGTTTCCAGAACCCTCCGCTGGATACAAAATTGGTCCCCGAAGTAGTCAGGTGGCAGAATTGATGGCTGTGCATCAAGCCATCCTCACTGCTGTCCAACATCAACTCCGCGAACTGGTCATAATCACAGATTCGGATTATGTACGGAACGGGTTCGTGGAGCACCTGGTTAATTGGAAAACCAGAGGCATGTTATGTGCTAACAACAAACCCTTGAAACATGGGAAGTTTATCCAAAACATTGATGATCTGGTCACTTCGAATGAGATGACCATCTATTGGAAAAAGATCAAGGGTCATTCCAAAGTAGAGGGACCAGACAAAACTGGAAATGACTTAGCTGATCAAATGGCCAAAACCGGGGCCATCCAAGGGGATCTAATTGAGATTGAGTCCCTGTTGGGGGAAATCCAGGTCACTGCTATCACTAGGTCCCAGACAAATGCTCACAACGACCTTTCAATTGCACAATGGAGTAAGGAGACCCCTGATGCTGATTTGATTACCGCTCAGAAGGGGGATCCAATTATTGGTAAGTTTTACCAACACCTTGAGGACCCTGAGAACTTTCCCCTGACGGATACCGATTATCTTGGGAAAGAGGACCTAAGAGTGTTGATGAAATGTCCAAAAATGTTCCGAATCCAAGACAGTTTGTTGGTAAGGAAATCCAAAGCTGGCCACGATCAGTGGATGGTTCCTACCTCATTCCGAAGCCTGATGTTAAGTCACGCCCATGATGCGGCCACCGCCGGTCATAGGGGGTTTCACACAACACTGGAAATCTTAAGAGAGGTTGCATACTGGCCACACATGGGGCAGGACCTTGACCAATACTTGAAGGGGTGTCTTGTGTGTGTGCAATTTCAGCCGACGTCCCTCACACACCGCGCTCCTCTCCAAAAGCGGGGGATGACACTGCCATGGTCAGATTTACAAATCGACTTTGTAGGCCCCGTGATTCGCTCTGCTAGGGGGAATAAGTACATGTTGACTGTGACATGCTTGTTTACCAAGTGGGTGGAATGTCTCCCAGCCCCAAATTGCAAGGCAGAAACTGCAGCTGCCCTGATGATTAACCACATCTTTTCCCGTTTCGGTCTACCTCAAAGGATTGAGTCAGACAGGGGTAGCCACTTCACCAGTGAAGTAATGACAAAGATGTGGGAGATACTGGGGGTCGAAAGGAAGTTGCATATTGCTTACCGGCCAGCTTCTTCTGGGGCAGTAGAGAGATATAACCGAACCATTGTGAGCATCTTAAAAAAGTTTGTGGCAGATTCTGGGCCAAGTTGGGATATCCGATTATCTCTGGTCCTAATGGCCATCAGATCTACCCCTTCATCTGCAACCAGAATGTCACCATTTGAGTTGATGACTGGGCGCAAGATGGTGCTTCCTCAGCATTTGCTCTACAGGACCCAAGAGCAGACACTGATAAATGCCTCCACAACTCATGAGTATGTGGAGAATTTAAGGAAACACCTTCAACATGCTTTTGCTTATGCTCAGCGGAATCTAGAAAGATCAGCTGATAGCATGAAGACCCACTATGACCTGAAGACTTCCAGGAAGGAATATCAGGTGGAGGACCGGGTCTATCTATACAATTTCCAAAGGAACCAGGCAAAACAGCGAAAATGTTTGCCTACATGGAAGGGACCCTTTGAGATTATAGACAAGATCTCCCCTGTGGCCTACAAGATCCGCATCCTCAAAGGCAGTTTGGCAGAGGGGGAAGACAAGTGGGTCCACATAAACCAGTTGAAGTGTTGCCATCCCAGGCACACTCTGCAACAACTGGAGGAATCCTCTGGAATCCTAGAGGGTACTGTCTCAGATCAATTCAGTTCTAACTTAAAATATCCTACATATGCCTAATAAATTCTGAGTTTCTCAATGTGGGTGTTTTCGTTTTTGAATGCAAAAAGAAATGTGTATGTCCATATGTTTTGACTATAAATTTATATGCCACCCCACTATGTCAATGGTGGGGGAAAAATGTCTATGAGTAGGTATTGCCGCTCTTCCTTTGTCGTCCTAGGAGAAAGAAAACCTCAAGACTGGCCAAGGAGGACGATCCGGAGACCGGGAGCAGAGACGCGGGGGAACCAGGGTACCGCCCAATATTCCCATCAGGACCGGCGAGGAGAACCGATCGATCAGTACTGGATAGAGGAAAAGATGCTGAACTGTGCCATTTGCAGAATTAGAAGAAGATTATGCGGACAGACCAGTGCGTGGGTCAAAGCCCTTATGCACCCGAATCCCCATCGACTCAAATTCAAAGGGCAGTCACGTGGGGGGATCTGTTGGGTGTCCTGACCCACGTTTGAGCTATCATGCTGCAACATTTGGTGCTGTGGGCTTAGAAAATCCAAGATGGCCAAAAAGCCCACAAGTGCGCCAGAATCCAGGAGAACCACGCAGTTTGTGCGCACACCAAAATGGTTACCTAACTTGCCACCCACCAGTGTAAAGAAAGATCTTTGTTAACAAAATCCACTGTTACTGATGTCAAAAAGTTGCTGAAATCGTGACTCATTGGACCACTTTAAAGATTCAACCCTTTTGTGGGGTTCCACATAACCATCTTACTGTAAGGAGCCCCATCAAAACAATGTTAAGCAAGGATTATTTACTACCATGTAAGAACCATTCCTGTTTAGAATGCATTAATCCAAGAAAGATCCCAAAATTGCATGCAGTACCAACAAAATCCTCAAGGCGGCGCTAGCCGTCTAAACTCTGACAGGAGAACTGAGTGCAGTTGCTGACAAAGGGATTTGACTCAGCTGACTTCAAAGGCTGCATTTTAATTAAAAATTAGCCACATGCTGTTCCTAGAGGCCTGAAGCCTGGGAAACCCTCTAACCTCCAGAGATTCAGACCAGGAGTTAGAATCTCACATGACCTCTTGATTGATAGAAGACAGACTGGCTGGGAGCCTCCTGGAGACCACACAATAGGCTCTTGCAATTGAATAGGATATGTTGATTTTGACTGTTTCCTGTCAACAAAGGCCTGCCTGCCAGAAGACACATGTGACTGACCCACCCAAGTCTTGGAGGCGGACTCCAACACCCTGAGAACTGAAGTGAAAGCAAAATATATATTTTACAGAAACACTGATAACTCTTTGTAATCAAATGACAGAAATGTATAACTTTGAGAGCCTTAATTTAAAAAATGTACCTTCAATTCAAGCCCAAACTCCAATTTGTGTGATGTTCTGGGGCAAAACCCTGCTATTTATGTATACTACAGACTCTGTGTTTAAGCTAGAGACATGTTAATTTACTGGAGTATGTATGGACAGGCCGTGTACATGTGTACAAATCTGGAGAAAAATCTGATGTTGCAAAACCACTCAAAAGCACAAAATATTGCCATTTCTGAATGCAAGCCCCAGGAAGAGCAGAGTTTGAACAGGGGCTACCATCAGTAAATGCATGATAGATGCATGTAATTTCAAACCACTGTGTAGCTATGAAATATGTCTTTTTGATCAAATATAGATTGTGTGTAAAGTTGACAGGGGTGGGTTCTCTGTATCATAAACAGACCTCATCATGATGACACTTCATTTCATTCCCCCAATCAAGGGGAAGAGGAGGAAGTGGCCAATGACAAGTGGAGAGGGGGAGGGCCTAGGAAGCTAGCCTCTCCACCCACTTTCAAAACACATAAAAGCAGACAGTCAGGACAGATAGGGACATTCTATTCCATCTGCTGCGGGATGCTCTGCCGGGAAAATCCATACTTTAACTCCATCAACCTCCAGAGAGCCAACATAGAGACTTCAATCTATCCACCTTCAGAGACCAAGACTTTACTTCAGAATTTGTAGCAGAGAGGTCAACTACAAGCTAAATCCCTCTTTAGCAGGTCTCAAATCATTGCCATTATCACAGCCAGGCGAGCTGTTTGAATTCTTTGCAAGAACTCTTGCCATTTGCCAGAGAGCAGTGTTGTATCCAGAGAGAGACCAGCTGAACCGGAGACCTCTGTATCCGGACCCACAGACCTGATCAGAACCAGAGACCCAGACCAGACCAGCAGAGTAGAGCTGACCCCGACGCTGTGCGCGGAGACCGTCCGTGGCGAGTGAAGAAAACCTGACCAGATCAGTGGCGAGGCCCATTTATTTCAAAATATATTGTGAGTACCTAGCAGAACGGTGCAGAACCAATCTCTTAGTTAAAATAATATAATCCAAGCTATTTTAATCTAAGTAGAACTGCCTCCTAACTGTCACCTGTCATTTGCAAAGCTGTAACCTGTCGCTTTGAACTTTAACATTTCCAATCTGAAAAACAACCTTCACAAAATCGTTCATAACTCCGCAACCGTTTGTGCTAGGAACTTGCAGTAACTAGTAACTTTCCTCTGAAAGCTGGGAATGTTGGCTTTTCAACGAACCTAGAACCGCATTCCTATTCCATACACTTTTGCCGCAATCGCGAAAAACGCACTCGCGAATTTTACCGCGATTTGCAAATTTCTCCACGTGTGAAAACAGCAGCTTCATTGCTTTCCTTGCTAAAAATTCGTTTGCCTCTTAAGAACCATCCCTGAATCATTGCTAGAGTGAGCCTGGACTAATATTAACTAGATACCACTGACCCTGAACCTCTAGAGGGAATTAAAAGCATTTTAGCATATTTTTCACTTCATTGCCAGCACATATAAAAGCGTTTTGGGCCTGTGTTTCAAACTTCTGTGGTCTAAGCTTGCTGGGGTGAACTGAATTACATTTGATTGCATTTCTGAGAACTGTGTGCTTTCCTTCCATTTCCTTGCATTGCATAAAGGGGGGAGGGGATTGCCAGAGAAAAGTGATTACATTGTTTTGTTGAAATCATATTGAGTATTTTCTGTATTGCATTTTCATTCAACATTACATCCATCTGAACTTATATAAAGTATTCTCTACCACCTTATTCTTCTGTTCCTATTCACAAGTGTGCAGGTGCCAGACTATCCATTATTGATTACTGCTCAGATTAAGTGTGATATTCAATTATTAATTATTATAAAGTGTGATATATATATTGATTGTTTAAATTATCAAATAAACCTTTTAACTTGCAAAACAGAACTACTTCTTGGCTCAGTGGGGTCAGGGGGATTCCAAGAGAGGGGTGTTATATAGGGGTAGTCATCCAGAACGCATGAACTGGACATAAAGATATATCAATAAGGGTTTTCATTCAGTATTCTAGACTAGGCGTTGACTTAGCTGTAGTGTTGAATTTAATCCTCTTACAAATTGGGGGCTCGAGCGGGACGTTTGGGTTAGATCTATCACTTGTGCAGATTAATACAGTGTGCCAGCTGACCAGATACACATATCCGGTCGGATCACCACGCTGTGTTACGCTGTAAAGCACTCCTCAAAGGAACGCTCTAAGGAAAAGGTCTGTTTTGTAAAAATAAAATACAAACTTCTGTAAGTCAGGAAGGAACTCAAATTCCAGAATGACGACCTTGGTAGATATGAAAATAGCCAGAGAGCACTTCTTACATAAGCTATTTGTGAGAGGTGAGTGGACTCATCAGGACCAGACGGTCTGGTTGCAAGCAATCGCACCCCACATCACGGAAACAGGGTCAGATATATGGAGTGATCAGGGTCCCCTACATGTGGCCCTGAGTGAACTATATTTGGCCCCGAAGGCCAAGGATGAGCACCACAAGATTGCCAGGGTAGCGGCATATTTATATTTACATATGGGAGCCATGCAGGACAAATGTGCTGAAGGCCAAGATCTGGCGAGTAGGCAACTGCTGGCATTACAGAAGGCCCAATCTGATCTGGACTCTTCTGAGCAGAGGCTGATCAGGAGCCAGGAGTCAGAAAATGACAGCAGACGGTACATCACTAAAATAAAGGAGGATATGGATGTGCTGCAACAGGAAAAGGCGGACCAGGATACCAGATTTCTGGCCTTGCAGAAGGGGTACCAAGAAGGTTTGGACTCCCTACTGCAGAGCCAGAAAAAGCTGGAGCAACAATTAGACTTTAACAGGGCATGCACGGAGCAGGTAGCCACCCTGCAAAGTCATCTAGATAGGGTGAAGGCAGAAAGCAACAAGCTGATTTTGAAAGACCTGGATACCCAGGCAGAGTTTGATGAAGAACGCCAGAAAGCTGGTGCCTTTCAAAGGCAGAGGGACGACCTGGCGGCACAAATGCAGGCTCTTAGTCAGGAAAGAGACGCCTTATGCCAGGAAGTCTGCCATTTAAAAAGAAAAACAGAAGAAAATCACTTGGCCCTCCAGGGGCTGGGCGACCTCCAAAAAGAACACCAGAACTTGTTAGAACACACCAGGAGGGTGGAGGATGCTCTGGCAAGAAAGGAGCAGGCCAATAGGGACACAGCTCAGGAGGTAACACTCCTGCAGCAAAAACTGGCCCAGTGCTCCAGGACCAATCAGGAGGCACAGAGGGAGAATGAGGCTCTCTGCCAGCACAATGATAGACACCAACAACAGGTAGCGATGCAGGAGAGACTGATAGAGTCTAGTAAGGCCTTAACTGAGGAACTGAAGGCGCAGGCTCTTGCATTGCAACAGGGAGCAGGGGCGGATAGAGATGAGGTCCGCTGGGAAAGAGAAACTCCTGAGCATAACCCAAGGAGCCCTAGTACCAGAGGCCTTTATTTCTCTCAGTCCCTGGACTCTGCCACCCCCATTTCCCCTGGCGCACATGAGCACAGGGCCACAGGGATGGCAGATTACTATCCAGCCAGAAGCATGGGGCTCATAGGCCAGTTCCACCCAGGAATGGAGGGGCGGGCATCCGGGTATGGGCACCCAAGCACAGTGCAATTTGATGGGGAACCCCAGGTGAGTAGGCCCATTAAGGGCATCCTGAAAACCTCTGCCCAGTTAGGTCAGTGGGGGGGGGGGGTACCCATCAAATCCTGGCAGCAAGGAGGGATCTGAAGACTCCTCTGAGCGGTACAGGATACAGGAGACCAGGTCCCCACATTCTGCCAGCCATTCACAGGCTCGCAGAATCCGGGAAAACCTGGAAGAACAGACGGGAACCTCTGGGAGCAGTGCCTCTGAGTCAGAAGATGAATGGACCAGGGTTACCCGGACCAAAAGGGCCAATAAGACAAAAAGGGCCTTGCTTAAGGACCCCTTAAAGCAGATTAAGGCAATCAGGAGCGTCACCACGCCTTATCATAAGAACACCAAGTATTCTGTTTGGGAGCACTTAGAGTTGTTTGAGCAAATGATGGAGACTTTCCATTTGAAAGACAGCCAAAGCTGTATTCAATATGTAAAGTGGACCTTCTCCCCGGAATACTCCAGTTTCTTTGCGGGGCTGGAGGACCAAAATCATTTAAGATGGTCCACCTATAAGGCGGCCATCTTGAAACATTTTTCTACTCATAGAAATCCTCAAGAGGCTTGCAAGGCAGCCTACAATTTACAATGTGGGGAGGATCAGGCCCCACAAGAATTTGTGCAGGAGTTAAAGCGTGCTTTTGCACAGACCACAAGAAGGGTGCGCACGGATAGCAGAGAATTTATTAATACGTTTTTCCATGCTTTGCCCAAATACATAATGACCCAGCTCGTGAGGGATTTTCACGAGAAAAGATCTTTAGACTGGGTCATTGAACAGGCGACCCGGATCTATGAGGTGCAGAAACCGGTGGAAAACAAAAACCAGCCTAAAAACCCCAAAACCAACAGCACCCCTGCTGCTGCCAAGGTGGCAGAGGTAAAGGTTGCCCCCGTTTTGGATTTGGAGATGGGGGGGCCTAAAAACCTACCTGCACCTAATAATGCTAGGCCCAGAAGGTCCTCGGGCCAGTCACAGACAGGGAGCCAAGGAGGCAGCCCCACAAATGGGGTCCCTCGCTCTCCTGATTATGTAAGTCCCTGTTACAAGGGAAATCGACCCATCCTGGGTTATGTGTGGACTCCTCCAGCCCAAGGGGGGGATCCAACCAAGCACCTAACCCAGGGAACTTCCCTCCCAACTTCTCAGAGGAGGGCAGAAATTCTCCAAATCCGGGGCAGAACTTTTTCCCCAGGTATCCACCTAATGTCCAGCCCCAAAATCATCCATCCTTCTTTCCCCAATTCCCTGAGCCCAGACAACCTAATCCGGGAGAGGGGAGGCCAAGGGTGGAGGGGTACCAAAATATTCCCAACCAGGGGTACTACCAGAGAAGGGATAGCTACCCTTCCCGGGATCAGCCCAGGGGAGAAAACAGGGCCCCGTATCAGCCTGAGCGGGTTTCCCAGTTAGAGCGCCAGGTCCAAAATATGGCACGGGATCTGGGTCACATACTGAGGGCTCAACAGAATCCTCAGATGAGCGTGCCACCGCAGAATGCCCCAAACTCTGGACCTCGTGCTCCAGAACAATGACGGGGGCAGCACCCCGATAACACACCGGTTCCCAGGGAGGAGGCACAAAGAGAAGGGGGGTGTAAAGCCTTGGAGGAAGCTTCCTTCCTCACTTGTAAACAGCCCCTGGAAACCCAGGAACCGGAAACAAAATCTCTTGCCCCTGAAAATCTGCCTCCTAAGGAGCAGAGGGGGGGTAGGAGAAACAAAAGACCCAAACAGACCCACTTTGTGGAGGAGGTACAGGTCTTCCAATTTGAGGGAGAGGGATCCTCAGAGGATCCTGGGGAAAGGACCTTCTCCTTCAGAGATGGGGGAACTCCTCCCAAGGAAAAATGGGTCCCAAGGGATTCCAACCCAGACTGGGGAGATATGGAGACTGAGCTACCGCCGCCCATCATCTCATCCCAGAACCCACAATACCAAAATCCCCTGGTTAAAACCCATCCTGATGACTGCCTCCAAAAAGGGGGGGCGGCCCAGAACCGGAGCCAGGGGAACCCACAATGGCTCTGATCTCCAGTTGCCAACTTTTTCTTTCAGATTCCCAAGGCTCTCCACAGAATTCTGCCCAAATCTCTTCGCTAGCGATGTCCAAAACTAGAAAGTTAGCCCACCAGTTGTCCAAAAATGTGCATTATCTGTGCCCCCTTGAGGAGAAGGAGGGAAGATACTATGCCCCGGTACAAGTACAGGGGCACGGTACAATTTTGGCACTGGTGGACACTGGATCTCAAGCTACCCTTCTGTCCAGAAGGGCCTTTGACGAACTGAATGCAGGAAGGGGAGAGAATTACCAAATTCCTCTCACCTCTCTTCCTGGACAACTGCAGAACTTTGACGGGAAGGAAATTCCCGTTGAGGGGACTGCAGACTTGGACATTAAGATCGGGCGACACAAGGTGAAACACCCGGTCATAGTAGTGACTCCAGAGGGCACCCCTTGTTTACTGGGGAATGACCTCCTGAGGAGGTTGTCACCCTTAATAGATTGCGTAAACAAGGTCCTCTGGACCCAGACTAGCCGACCAATAAAATTAAAACAGAGTGTCAACCATGTTAGTTTAAACGGCACCTGCCACATGGTTGAACAAAAATCTGACCAAGTAGAATTTCACTTCCAGAATAGCCAAATTCCAGACGTGACAGTAAAAGCAGTAGGACAAAAGACTGGTGATGGAGGGTCCTCTCTATTTCTGAAAATCAACCTTCCTTCCAGTCTAAAGTGGTACTCCACGCTGGAAGGAAACACTCTGAGATTCTATACTAATCCACAATCAGAAACTCCCACTCCTATAGTCCAGAAAGATGTGAAATCAGCTCAGAGCCTGGCTGATATTCAGCAAATTGGAGAGCCGTTGTTCATCCCTGTCCAATTAAATGATGGGAAGGACTCTGTTCTCGCTCGAGTGTGTGTGAACAACGGTAAGAGCTTCATCAGCGAAGCCATGTTCCGCCAACTCCCAAAAGATCCAGCCATTCCCACATTCAAACTGATAGACAAATGGGAAATGGACCTGGAAGCACCCAATTCCAAACATCTCCTGCCAAGCAGGTGTATGCTCAAAATCTCCATTGGCAACAAGAGTATAGTCCATAATTGTTGGGTCGTGCGAGACGTCACTGCCGCCTTTTACTTAGGCAGTGACATTCTCAATCGCTTTGCCATTAGTTTGGACCTAATAAACTTCAAAGCTTGGTCCCGATTAGCGGACAATCCCATTGGCTTTGATGATCCAGAAAAAGCATTTAGGTCAGCTCAATTGCTACCTTATGCAGTTGAAATTCAGATCAAAGAGGAAGTCACCATCCCAGAAAGGACCCGACAATTCTCCCTGGAAGTGAAAGTTAAAAGAGGACAACATTTGAAAAACCCTGATGCTTAAATACATCTAAATGCTTCTCTCCAACAGCAAGGGTTAGGGGTAAACCCAACACCATTAGTCAACATAGAACATGACACCATTCTAATAGAGGTGGATAACAGCGACTTAAAGAGTATTACTCTAGCCGCAGGCACCATTATTGGAATGGCGGTTGGTGACCGACATTTTTCCATCGATTTAGGTAATGAACTGTTAGGGCCAATCCCCAAGGACTGCTTTGACAGTGACAGTGATGACAATACAACACCAGACAGGATTTTTACCCGGCATGGGGGGAACTTCCTGGTGTACACTTCCTGCCCCTATGGTAAGGAAGATGTGACTTGTGACTTCAGGAGGGATGAGGTGATTTTCCAGGTCCATGAGGGCTGCCTGTCCCACCTGAAGCCTCCGGTCCAAATCAGCACTCTGACCAGAGACTTCTCCACCCAGCTGGAGGAGGCCGCGGAGATAGCCAAACCAGAAGTCTTTCCAGGCTTCAGGCAGATGGTGGAAGAGAGAGTCAACCTAGCTGATGCCTGTGTGACTCTGGAACAAAAGCAAAAGTTGAAACAAGTTTTCTTGGATTTCCAAGATCTCTTTGCGGTAGACTCATATGACTGTGGTCGCACCGACATCCACACAACAACAATCCCCACGGACCCTGGCATGACTCCTGTGTTTGTGAAGCAATATCGCTTGCCTCTCGCATCAATGGAGTCCCTTACTGAAATAATTAAGAACCTTGAGTCCCGGGGAATAATCCGTCCAGTCCACAGCACCTTCAATAATCCGGTGCTGGGAATATTGAAGCCAAACGGCCAGTGGAGACTCTGCGCCGACCTCAGGGAGCTCAACAAACGGGTCCATACTTCCCGATGGCCTCTGCCCTACATTGACCAAGGGCTGGCCCAGATCCAGGGGTCACAGGTATTCACTGCAATAGACCTGACCAATGGATACTGGACCGTGCCGGTCAGTAGGGAGGACCAATACAAACTGGCTTTTACCTTTGGGGGCCAGCAGTACACATGGACCCGGACTCCCTTCGGATACCTTAACTCCGGTAATGAGTTCAATATTTTCCTACATAAGGCCATGCCCGACCTGGGTGCGAGGGGTAACCTGGCTTATGTAGATGATGTCCTTATCAAAAGTTCATCTGTGGAGGAACACATTGCGGAGATCCGTTATGTTCTGACGCAGTTGAGGGCCGCCGGAGCAAAACTTTCCTTTCAGAAAGCACAGTGGTGTAGAACCCGTGTTAATTTCTTGGGGCATGAGATTACTCCTCAGGGTCTCTGTCCCCAGGAAAAGAAAGTGGAAGCACTTCAGAAACTGAAAGACCCCACAACTCTGCGGGAACTAAGGAGCCTCCTTGGACTGACTAATTACAGCAGAAAGTTCATTGAGGGCTACGCAGAGATCACCAGACCCCTGATTCATCTCCTGAAGGGGGGGTCAAGTGGGAATGGGGTCCAGAACAAGCCGAGGCAGTAAAACAACTCAAGAGAAGCCTCTCACAAGCGCCTTGCCTAGCTTACCCTGTCAGAAACAAGGAGTTCTTCCTGGAGACGGGGTTCTCTAATACGTGCTTGACGGCAGTATTATACCAAAAGCATGACAAGGTCAATAAAGTAATCTCCTATGCGAGCAAAACTTTATCCTCTGTGGAGGAAAAATTCAACGATTGTGAGAAGGCACTCCTGGCAACGGTGTGGGCATTGAAGAATTACCGCCCGTTTATCCAGGGGGAACACATCATAGTGGAGACTCCACACCAGCCTCTGCAATATCGCCAAAGTGACAGAATCCGGGCCGGAAATGTGAGTAATTCCCGAATTACTTCCTGGATTCTGTCAATGCAAGGCTTTCCTGTGGAGGTCAGATATGGCCAAAACAAGAAGAGTCCCCTCGCGCAAGGTCTGGCTGACTTGCATGATTGTGCCAGAGAAAACTGTCTCGAGGACGAAAGTCTAAAGATCAAGGACAACACGGAGGCATACCTTAATTCCCCACACAAAGTCTTTGAAGAAGACAAGTGTGAGGGAATGCCCACTGTCTATGTGGATGGATGCTCTTACCATGTTGACCACGACGGGGAGAAAGAACTGGTGGCTGGCGTAGGGAATGCATGGCTGAAGGAGTTTCCAGAACCCTCCGCTGGATACAAAATTGGTCCCCGAAGTAGTCAGGTGGCAGAATTGATGGCTGTGCATCAAGCCATCCTCACTGCTGTCCAACATCAACTCCGCGAACTGGTCATAATCACAGATTCGGATTATGTACGGAACGGGTTCGTGGAGCACCTGGTTAATTGGAAAACCAGAGGCATGTTATGTGCTAACAACAAACCCTTGAAACATGGGAAGTTTATCCAAAACATTGATGATCTGGTCACTTCGAATGAGATGACCATCTATTGGAAAAAGATCAAGGGTCATTCCAAAGTAGAGGGACCAGACAAAACTGGAAATGACTTAGCTGATCAGCTGGCCAAAACCGGGGCCATCCAAGGGGATCTAATTGAGATTGAGTCCCTGTTGGGGGAAATCCAGGTCACTGCTATCACTAGGTCCCAGACAAATGCTCACAACGACCTTTCAATTGCACAATGGAGTAAGGAGACCCCTGATGCTGATTTGATTACCGCTCAGAAGGGGGATCCAATTATTGGTAAGTTTTACCAACACCTTGAGGACCCTGAGAACTTTCCCCTGACGGATACCGATTATCTTGGGAAAGAGGACCTAAGAGTGTTGATGAAATGTCCAAAAATGTTCCGAATCCAAGACAGTTTGTTGGTAAGGAAATCCAAAGCTGGCCACGATCAGTGGGTGGTTCCTACCTCATTCCGAAGCCTGATGTTAAGTCACGCCCATGATGCGGCCACCGCCGGTCATAGGGGGTTTCACACAACACTGGAAATCTTAAGAGAGGTTGCATACTGGCCACACATGGGGCAGGACCTTGACCAATACTTGAAGGGATGTCTTGTGTGTGCGCAATTTCAGCCGACGTCCCTCACACACCGCGCTGTGACATGCTTGTTTACCAAGTGGGTGGAATGTCTCCCAGCCTCAAATTGCAAGGCAGAAACTGCAGCTGCCCTGATGATTAACCACATCTTTTCCCGTTTCGGTCTACCTCAAAGGATTGTGTCAGACAGGGGTAGCCACTTCACCAGTGAAGTAATGACAAAGATGTGGGAGATACTGGGGGTCAAAAGGAAGTTGCATATTGCTTACCGGCCAGCTTCTTCTGGGGCAGTAGAGAGATATAACCGAACCATTGTGAGCATCTTAAAAAAGTTTGTGGCAGATTCTGGGCCAAGTTGGGATATCCGATTACCTCTGGTCCTAATGGCCATCAGATCTACCCCTTCATCTGCAACCAGAATGTCACCATTTGAGTTGATGACTGTGCGCAAGATGGTGCTTCCTCAGCATTTGCTCTACAGGACCCAAGAGCAGACACTGATAAATGCCTCCACAACTCATGAGTATGTGGAGAATTTAAGGAAACACCTTCAACATGCTTTTGCTTATGCTCAGCGGAATCTAGAAAGATCAGCTGATAGCATGAAGACCCACTATGACCTGAAGACTTCCAGGAAGGAATATCAGGTGGGGGACCGGGTCTATCTATACAATTTCCAAAGGAACCAGGCAAAACAGCGAAAATTTTTGCCTACATGGAAGGGAACCTTTGAGATTATAGACAAGATCTCCCCTGTGGCCTACAAGATCCACATCCCCAAAGGCGGTTTGGCAGAGGGGGAAGACAAGTGGGTCCACATAAACCAGTTGAAGTGTTGCCATCCCAGGCACACTCTGCAACAACTGGAGGAATCCTCTGGAATCCTAGAGGGTACTGTCTCAGATCAATTCAGTTCTAACTTAAAATATCCTACATATGCCTATTAAATTCTGAGTTTCTCAATGTGGGTGTTTTCGTTTTTGAATGCAAAAAGAAATGTGTATGTCCATATGTTTTGACTATAAATTTATATGCCACCCCACTATATCAATAGTGGGGGAAAAATGTCTATGAGTAGGTATTGCCGCTCTTCCTTTGTCGTCCTAGGAGAAAGAAAACCTCAAGACTGGCCAAGGAGGACGATCCGGAGACCGGGAGCAGAGACGCGGGGGACCCAGGGTACCGCCCAATATTCCCATCAGGACCGGCGAGGAGAACCGATCGATCAGTACTGGATGGAGGAAAAGATGCTGAACTGTGCCATTTGCAGAATTAGAAGAAGATTATGCGGACAGACCAGTGCGTGGGTCAAAACCCTTGTGCACCCGACTCCCCATCGACTCAAATTCAAAGGGCAGTCACGTGGGGGGATCTGTTGGGTGTCCTGACCCAAGTTTGAGCTATCATGCTGCAACATTTGGTGCTGTGGGCTTAGAAAATCCAAGATGGCCAAAAAGCCCACAAGTGCGCCAGAATCCAGGAGAACCACGCAGTTTGTGCGCACACCAAAATGGTTACCTAACTTGCCACCCACCAGTGTAAAGAAAGATCTTTGTTAACAAAATCCACTGTTACTGATGTCAAAAAGTTGCTGAAATCGTGGCTCATTGGACCACTTTAAAGATTCAACCCTTTTGTGGGGTTCCACATAACCATTTTACTGTAAGGAGCCCCATCAAAACAATGTTAAGCAAGGATTATTTACTACCATGTAAGAACCATTCCTGTTTAGAATGCATTAATCCAAGAAAGATCCCAAAATTGCATGCAGTACCAACAAAATCCTCAAGGCGGCGCTAGCGGTCTAAACTCTGACAGGAGAACTGAGTGCAGTTGCTGACAAAGGGATTTGACTCAGCTGACTTCAAAGGCTGCATTTTAATTAAAAATTAGCCACATGCTGTTCCCAGAGGCCTGAAGCCTGGGAAACCCTCTCACCTCCAGAGATTCACACCAGGAGTTAGAATCTCACATGACCTCTTGATTGATAGAAGGCAGACTGGCTGGGAGCCTCCTGGAGACCACACAATAGGCTCTTGCAATTGAATAGGATATGTTGATTTTGACTGTTTCCTGTCAACAAAGGCCTGCCTGCCAGAAGACACATGTGACTGACCCACCCAAGTCTTGGAGGCGGACTCCAACACTCTGAGAACTGAATTGAAAGCAAAATATATATTTTACAGAAACACTGATAATTCTTTGTAATCAAATGACAGAAATGTATAACTTTGAGAGCCTTAATTTAAAAAATGTACCTTCAATTCAAGCCCAAACTCCAATTTGTGTGATGTTCTGGGGCAAAACCCTGCTATTTATGTATACTACAGACTCTGTGTTTAAGCTAGAGACATGTTAATTTACTGGAGTATGTATGGACAGGCCGTGTACATGTGTACAAATCTGGAGAAAAATCTGATGTTGCAAAACCACTCAAAAGCACAAAATATTGCCATTTCTGAATGCAAGCCCCAGGAAGAGCAGAGTTTGAACAGGGGCTACCATCAGTAAATGCATGATGGATGCATGTAATTTCAAACCACTGTGTAGCTATGAAATATGTCTTTTTGATCAAATATAGATTGTGTGTAAAGTTGACAGGGGTGGGTTCTCTGTATCATAAACAGACCTCATCATGATGACACTTCATTTCATTCCCCCAATGAAGGGGAAGAGGAGGAAGTGGCCAATGACAAGTGGAGAGGGGTAGGGCCTAGGAAGCTAGCCTCTCCACCCACTTTCAAAACACATAAAAGCAGACAGTCAGGACGGATAGGGACATTCTATTCCATCTGCTGCGGGACGCTCTGCCGGGAAAATCCATACTTTAACTCCATCAACCTCCAGAGAGCCAACATAGAGACTTCAATCTATCCACCTTCAGAGACCAAGACTTTACTTCAGAATTTGTAGCAGAGAGGTCAACTACAAGCTAAATCCCTCTTTAGCAGGTCTCAAATCATTGCCATTATCACAGCCAGGCAAGCTGTTTGAATTCTTTGCAAGAACTCTTGCCATTTGCCAGAGAGCAGTGTTGTATCCAGAGAGAGACCAGCTGAACCGGAGACCTCTGTATCCGGACCCACAGACCTGATCAGAACCAGAGACCCAGACCAGACCAGCAGAGTAGAGCTGACCCCGACGCTGTGCGCGGAGACCGTCCGTGGCGAGTGAAGAAAACCTGACCAGATCAGTGGCGAGGCCCATTTATTTCAAAATATATTGTGAGTACCTAGCAGAACGGTGCAGAACCAATCTCTTAGTTAAAATAATATAATCCAAGCTATTTTAATCTAAGTAGAACTGCCTCCTAACTGTCACCTGTCATTTGCAAAGCTGTCACCTGTCATTTTCTAGTTGCAAGCGTTAACCTGTCGCTTTGAACTTTAACATTTCCAATCTGAAAAACAACCTTCACAAAATCGTTCATAACTCCGCAACCGTTTGTGCTAGGAACTTGCAGTAACTTTCCTCTGAAAGCTGGGAATCTTGGCTTTTTAACGAACCTAGAACCGCATTCCTATTCCATACACTTTTGCCGCAATTGCGAAAAACGCACTCGCGAATTTTACCGCGATTTGCAAATTTCTCCACGTGTGAAAACAGCAGCTTCATTGCTTTCCTTGCTAAAAATTCGTTTGCCTCCTAAGAACCATCCCTGAATCATTGCTAGAGTGAGCCTGGACTAATATTAACTGGATACCACTCACCCTGAACCTCTAGAGGGAATTAAAAGCATTTTAGCATATTTTTCACTTCATTGCCAGCACATATAAAAGCGTTTTGGGCCTGTGTTTCAAACTTCTGTGGTCTAAGCTTGCTGGGGTGAACTGAATTACATTTGATTGCATTTCTGAGAACTGTGTGCTTTCCTTCCATTTCCTTGCATTGCATAAAGGGGGGAGGGGATTGCCAGAGAAAAGTGATTACATTGTTTTGTTGAAATCATATTGAGTATTTTCTGTATTGCATTTTCATTCAACATTACATCCATCTGAACTTATATAAAGTATTCTCTACCACCTTATTCTTCTGTTCCTATTCACAAGTGTGCAGGTGCCAGACTATCCATTATTGATTACTGCTCAGATTAAGTGTGATATTCAATTATTAATTATTATAAAGTGTGATATATATATTGATTGTTTAAATTATCAAATAAACCTTTTAACTTGCAAAACAGAACTACTTCTTGGCTCAGTGGGGTCAGGGGGATTCCAAGAGAGGGGTGTTATATAGGGGTAGTCATCCAGAACGCATGAACTGGACATAAAGATATATCAATAAGGGTTTTCATTCAGTATTCTAGACTAGGCGTTGACTTAGCTGTAGTGTTGAATTGAATCCTCTTACAGCGTATGATATTGAGAAATTCCGGAACATTTGGAACAGGTTCCTGGAGGTCTATGGTTGAATTTAATTTCATGTACAGGATATGATGTCTCTGTAGTTAAGAAATGTGCTTTGTGTTTAATTTTCATTGACTTTGCACTGATGGTTCCTTTAGCCAACCATTTGCTTTCGGGTTCTTTGTCTTTTCTTGATTTCTGTCTTTCTTACCTTTACAGTTTCATTTCCTTTCTGTCTATTTCTTTCATTTGCAGTTTTGGCTTTCATATGCACTGTTGACTATTTGCTTAGATAGTGTATTTATTTATTTGTTTATTTATGTTTTGCTCATTTAGGCTGGCTATATGTTTTAATTTTTTTAAATAAAAAGGAGTAAGATGAAAAATAATGACATAATAAAATAACATAACATCTTAAGTGTTTCCAATTGTTGTTTTTTTATTTGTTTATAGTTACATAGTAACTTTTACAAAAGTTTTTTTGTGATTTAAAACAACACATAGTATTTCAGAGGCTACATAAAACATAATTTCTCCATACAGAAATTCACATTTGCCACAATACATTTTCGATTCATTTTCAAATTGATAACAGATACATCAATATACAATTTAAAAGAATACATTTAAAAAGAATTCATTTACCTGAGGTGTAAATCACTCTCACAAGAAAACAAAAATGCTCTAAATTTTTGGTAAGGGGACTTAATACTTAATCAGCTTCCTCTTTTTCAAATAGTTTAAAGACAGCAATAGTGCTTCAGGAACCTGTCAACAGCAATCTGTAGCCTAACTCATTTACCGTGCATCATGTCTAGCCACAGCAGGTCCAGATCCACGCAATTAGTGTTTGGAACATGTTTACTAAAGTGACTGATGCGTTCATTCCTTAAACCATCACACTCAGTCAGTAAATGCTGCAAAGTCTCTAGATTCTTTCTTCACTTACAAAATGTACAAAAGGAGGATCCAATACTCTGTCCACTTCTAATATCAAGTATTTGTGCCGTGCTCAACGCATTAAAGCAGAATCGCATATATTCCTGCCTCCACGTTTTGTCAGGAAATTTAATTAGGTATGGTTCCACTCCCCCCATCTTTTTACAATCAGAGGCAATGTTATTATATAATTTAGACATTTTGACCTCTTGAACTGTTAAATTCCAGTCAGCATGAAGCAATAGTTTTTTTACTTTCATGGAGTTTGCAATAAGCATATCTCTAGGGACCCCCAAGTTGTCAAGTACATTGTTAGCTTCTTCCAACATGTCCCTGAGATAATTAGATGTGGGAGCACCACTCCTGATACCCCTACCCATGATGTCATATAAGGTGGTATCTTTGCTGGTTAGCAATTTCCTGTATAGTGCCATTCTGCACCATTTGATGGTACTTCTAATCGAGTGTAATCCAAGCTCATATCTAATTGCCACCAACGGTACACACTTCGGCAGACATTTTACCATAGATTTTATAATTTTGGATTCGAACACAGCCACCTCCTTTCTGCACCATAGCAGAGCAAGTTCTAGACCATAGCAGAATTGGGGCACTAATCTATTTTTATACAGGTGGATACACGGTATTAATGAGAATTTACCATACTTTACGTCAATTTTACATAATTCGGCTTTCATTGGGGCAATATTCGCTTCCAGTAACGCCCGGAAGTTTACCTTATTCTTATTTCCAAACAGTGGGTATCCCAAGTATCTTATTGCTGACTTTGTTGGTAGTTTCTCATGATTTAGGAACAGTGCATTTATTTTTTTATTTTTCTTGTGGGCCAAACATAGTATCACTGTTTTAGAATAGTTGATTTTAAGGGCATTAGTGAGAAATAATTCTTTAAACACAGTTAGAAGTCTTTGGAGGCTTATGGGGGTGTGATCAAACAGAGTTACATCATCTGCGTAGGCGGTCCACTGTACCTTGAAGCCCTCCACTTTGGGTGAGTTTGTGACCAACTTACTGAAACACGCTCCCAGATCGGAAAAATATAAGTTGAATAATGTTGGGGCGTATATGCATCCTTGCCGCAGACCATTGGTTACATTGATTTCATGTGACAAATTTCCCTCCATGCTGAGACGAACCTTTAGTCTAGAGTTTTGATGCATGTTATATACAATTGAAAGAAGCAAAGCAGGCATCCCGAGATTAGCTAATTTGTTCCACAAAATTGTTCTATCCACTAGATCGAAAGCGGATGTGAGATCGATTGATGCTAAATATATAGGAAGATGTCCACGGGTCAACACCGCTTTTTGCATAATGTTAATTAACAAACCACCTGCATCAGTACCCACATTCTTTCTAAAAGCAAACTGAAGGGGCAACAGTATTTTATGTTGGTCCATCCAGCACTGAATATGCTCTAGAACGAGGCTGGCAAATATTTTGGAGTCAACGTCCAGCAGGGCTATAGGTCTATAACTAGTGGGAAGGGCCCTGTCCCCTTTCTTGTAAATTGGTATAATATAAGACATTCTCCAACTATTTGGAAGAAAATGTATCTTTACAATGTCTTTATATAAAAGAATTAGTATTTTGGCCCATAAATTTGCATTCCCCTTCATAACCCTGTTGCAGAGCAGATTTGGTCCGAGTGCCCTTGAGGAAGAGCTCTTCACAATGATGTCCTCAATTTCTTTTAAGCAAAATGGAATATCCCATGTAGCATTTGCGATAACTGTCGGGGCAACCCATACCGCACTGGGGGGGCAATAAAGACTCAAGAAATGCCCTTCCCATTTCTCTGAGTTTATACAAGATGTTTGGGACTTAGTTTGATCATGCCCTCCATTGTTGACCAAAATCCAAAATCTGCAGGTAATTACATTACACAACGAGCTTAGCATAGATTCTGCGTCTCCCTAGGTCTCCTGGGGGCAACCAGACGTGGTCTCCCTCTCACTGTGCTTAGAGAGGCATCAGCTTCACCTCACTGATGATCCCCAACAAGGGTGAAACACGTGTATGGGGTTGCTGGTGGTACTCTTGTTCAGATTGGAATTGCCATTGTATTTCGGTGCTGGACTGCCCCTGGGCAGGACAAAGACTGATATGCAAATGGATATTTCCCATCTGTGAAAGGCACAGTGAGTAAAAGCAGTGGCTGCGAACTCTCAAGTGGTTGATAACCACTGAACAGGTTATCATGTCTGTTCTTGCGAGAGAGGGGCGCCCGCTACCTTTGTAAAACTATTTGTTAAGGAACCTGGGATTGGTAACCCTAGGTCTCCTGGGGGCAACCAGACGTGGTCTCCCTCTCACTGTGCTTAGAGAGGCATCAGCTTCACCTCACTGATGATCCCCAACAAGGGTGAAACACGTGTATGGGGTTGCTGGTGGTACTCTTGTTCAGATTGGAATTGCCATTGTATTTCGGTGCTGGACTGCCCCTGGGCAGGACAAAGACTGATATGCAAATGGATATTTCCCATCTGTGAAAGGCACAGTGAGTAAAAGCAGTGGCTGCGAACTCTCAAGTGGTTGATAACCACTGAACAGGTTATCATGTCTGTTCTTGCGAGAGAGGGGCGCCCGCTACCTTTGTAAAACTATTTGTTAAGGAACCTGGGATTGGTAACCCTAGGTCTCCTGGGGGCAACCAGACGTGGTCTCCCTCTCACTGTGCTTAGAGAGGCATCAGCTTCACCTCACTGATGATCCCCAACAAGGGTGAAACACGTGTATGGGGTTGCTGGTGGTACTCTTGTTCAGATTGGAATTGCCATTGTATTTCGGTGCTGGACTGCCCCTGGGCAGGACAAAGACTGATATGCAAATGGATATTTCCCATCTGTGAAAGGCACAGTGAGTAAAAGCAGTGGCTGCGAACTCTCAAGTGGTTGATAACCACTGAACAGGTTATCATGTCTGTTCTTGCGAGAGAGGGGCGCCCGCTACCTTTGTAAAACTATTTGTTAAGGAACCTGGGATTGGTAACCCTAGGTCTCCTGGGGGCAACCAGACGTGGTCTCCCTCTCACTGTGCTTAGAGAGGCATCAGCTTTACCTCACTGATGATCCCCAACAAGGGTGAAACACGTGTATGGGGTTGCTGGTGGTACTCTTGTTCAGATTGGAATTGCCATTGTATTTCGGTGCTGGACTGCCCCTGGGCAGGACAAAGACTGATATGCAAATGGATATTTCCCATCTGTGAAAGGCACAGTGAGTAAAAGCAGTGGCTGCGAACTCTCAAGTGGTTGATAACCACTGAACAGGTTATCATGTCTGTTCTTGCGAGAGAGGGGCGCCCGCTACCTTTGTAAAACTATTTGTTAAGGAACCTGGGATTGGTAACCCTAGGTCTCCTGGGGGCAACCAGACGTGGTCTCCCTCTCACTGTGCTTAGAGAGGCATCAGCTTCACCTCACTGATGATCCCCAACAAGGGTGAAACACGTGTATGGGGTTGCTGGTGGTACTCTTGTTCAGATTGGAATTGCCATTGTATTTCGGTGCTGGACTGCCCCTGGGCAGGACAAAGACTGATATGCAAATGGATATTTCCCATCTGTGAAAGGCACAGTGAGTAAAAGCAGTGGCTGCGAACTCTCAAGTGGTTGATAACCACTGAACAGGTTATCATGTCTGTTCTTGCGAGAGAGGGGCGCCCGCTACCTTTGTAAAACTATTTGTTAAGGAACCTGGGATTGGTAACCCTAGGTCTCCTGGGGACAACCAGACGTGGTCTCCCTCTCACTGTGCTTAGAGAGGCATCAGCTTCACCTCACTGATGATCCCCAACAAGGGTGAAACACGTGTATGGGGTTGCTGGTGGTACTCTTGTTCAGATTGGAATTGCCATTGTATTTCGGTGCTGGACTGCCCCTGGGCAGGACAAAGACTGATATGCAAATGGATATTTCCCATCTGTGAAAGGCACAGTGAGTAAAAGCAGTGGCTGCGAACTCTCAAGTGGTTGATAACCACTGAACAGGTTATCATGTCTGTTCTTGCGAGAGAGGGGCGCCCGCTACCTTTGTAAAACTATTTGTTAAGGAACCTGGGATTGGTAACCCTAGGTCTCCTGGGGGCAACCAGACGTGGTCTCCCTCTCACTGTGCTTAGAGAGGCATCAGCTTCACCTCACTGATGATCCCCAACAAGGGTGAAACACGTGTATGGGGTTGCTGGTGGTACTCTTGTTCAGATTGGAATTGCCATTGTATTTCGGTGCTGGACTGCCCCTGGGCAGGACAAAGACTGATATGCAAATGGATATTTCCCATCTGTGAAAGGCACAGTGAGTAAAAGCAGTGGCTGCGAACTCTCAAGTGGTTGATAACCACTGAACAGGTTATCATGTCTGTTCTTGCGAGAGAGGGGCGCCCGCTACCTTTGTAAAACTATTTGTTAAGGAACCTGGGATTGGTAACCCTAGGTCTCCTGGGGGCAACCAGACGTGGTCTCCCTCTCACTGTGCTTAGAGAGGCATCAGCTTCAACTCACTGATGATCCCCAACAAGGGTGAAACACGTGTATGGGGTTGCTGGTGGTACTCTTGTTCAGATTGGAATTGCCATTGTATTTCGGTGCTGGACTGCCCCTGGGCAGGACAAAGACTGATATGCAAATGGATATTTCCCATCTGTGAAAGGCACAGTGAGTAAAAGCAGTGGCTGCGAACTCTCAAGTGGTTGATAACCACTGAACAGGTTATCATGTCTGTTCTTGCGAGAGAGGGGCGCCCGCTACCTTTGTAAAACTCTCCCTGATAGAGCTTTGCACGCAAAAATCTTAACTTATTTTTACATTTATTTTTTATTGCATGAAATTCCCGAGCTTTCACCACTTTGAGGGGGATTGCATGACAACTGCGGAATACACGAATTTCGCGATTTCTACCCTGCTTGAGTGTTTTCATTTCTTCAGAGTATGTGTGTTTGTGTTGTTCATTACTTTTAGCCTTTTCCTTTATTCCAGCCTTTCCTCTGATTACCGATACAACATAATTCTCAAAGGAATCATGACAATACATCTTTTTTTCCCGGCATATACATTATTTTGAAAGTCGGACTGGAACAGTTTATTAACTTTCTTAATATTAGTATTATGCCAAGAAATTCTGTTCGATTGGACATTAGCTGTGACCTGAATTTTCAACTTTTGTACCTCTCCCATTTCCATATCTACCAATAGTGACATCTTTAGCATTTTATGATCACTTTCCTTTGTGTCCAGCAGGCCAAAATCATGGACACGGTTAAATGTATTCGTACACACAAAAATGTAGTCTATGGTGGATGACCACCTTCCATTAGACCATGTTGAATTGTCCGTGGAGTCATCCAAAAGTTCATTCAAACCTTGCATACCCCACCCACCCAAAAAGAGGGCCCATACATCCCCCTGATGACATTTCCGCTGGTCAATTCTTTCACCGATCAGACGTCCAAACCTACATTCTTTTGTGTCGTCCTCTAGGCATATTTCAGAATTAAAATCCCCGGACAAGATTGTATGTAAATCCTTATTCATATCCTGACATTCTTGGATTACAGAATCTATTGCATCAATGTATAACTTTAGATCGCATTTGGGTTGCCAGTATATGTTTATAATTAATAGAAGCATAGGGGAACTCTTGCGATCTATTTTCACTAAGACGGCTAAACACCCTTTATTTATGTGGAACTCTTTTTGAGTTGTGAAAGCTATATTATTCTTAATCGCAATTAATAGCCCACCCGACGGTCTCCCCTTAGATTTTTTTGTGGCGTGTTCCTGAAAAGTAGTAAAACCATCCAAAACAATTGCGCTCTCTGCCCACGTTTCTTGTATACATAGGAACGAGTGAGTCAAGAGTTCCACGCACGTATTAAAAGAATACAATAGAGCACATGATCACCTGGAGTTCCATGATAAGAGTGTAAGTTTGATGGTACTCTATGTTGAATCTTTCATGCCTTGGATCTTGGATATGGATTCCCTCAAGTTTGAAGCCAGCCATCTCAGCTCTGCCACCTCATCAGGGTGTATCTCAGCATTCTTGTCTCTTACTCCTTCTCGGTCCTTTCTCATCTGCAACTCTCTGGGGGGCCCTCCCCTCTCTCCTCCCTGTAGTTTCCTTGCACCTTGGCTAAAGTTCACTATATCATACCCAAAACGTTGCAGAGCCACTCCTTCTGTAAGGGCAAGTTCGTATGTAGCCCTGGAGTAGAACACAATCCTGACACAGTCGTATCTTGTTGGGTGGGTATAATCGATGAGCTTAATATCGTTTGATGTAATTAGAGAGAGCCGGGGTATCTCATTAAACAGTGACAAGATCCGTCCTCTATTTAAGGATGGAGACCCTCCTATTGTGAGCATAAAATGTAGTATGACACAAGGGTCATCCACAAATTTCGGATCCCTCCAATCTCTTTGATCTTCTGGCCAGGCGCTAGATAGCATTGGGTCTTGTACCTCTGCCCTCGAATGTCCACCAGTCTCCCACTCCCTGTTTTCACCTCTCTCATTGTTCCTCTTCCATTCTTTATTACGTTTGTAGTCTCTGTTTTGTTCAAGATCCTGCTTTATATTCCACATTTCCGCTATCTCCTGTATCCTCTCTTCAAAGCCCATCCCCTCATTTCGGGGTTTATTTATTGTTGTCCCCCATCTTTGCAATCCTCTCTCCTATCCCTCCCACTATCCTGTGTGGTTATAAGGGTGGGCCCTTGTCTGTGTGCACTCTCCCGAGTATCTTGGTCATCTTTGTTTGTTTGAGCATTTAGTCTCTGATCAGTCTGTTTTTTTTCTATTTCTATCACTTCTACTTTCTCAACCACTGTTAACGTGTGTGGTTCTCCCTCGAGCCCTTTTTCATCAGATAATAGTAATCTAGGTGGTAGAGAGTGGCCGTACTTGGAGGAAATTTGGAGTATTTAATTAGTGCCTCTTGAACCAGTGTATTGATGTCTTCACTAGGTATCATAGATGGAACACTACTGTTAATCGCCTCAGTCTCGGGCCCTCCCTCTGGTTCTGCTTCCTCAAGCTGCCTTGAACTGCTGCATTTATTGAGGCTGTCATCTGCCTGAATCGCTGTTTTATCCACTTCTACTTTCTATACAGTTTCCTGCACCTTGTCCGCTATTAACCTTTGCTTTTTTTTTACACCAAAAAATTGCTGGATACTCCTTTCCTCCTTGTATCCTTCTAATTTGCTTCCATTCGACTTCTTAGAGTCTTTTTTCTTGTTTGTTTCAATTATTCTCCATTTAGAATTGCCCTTGCCTGTTTTTCCTTTGTGGTTCATAGCTTCTGAAAGGGTATTCTTAGCTTATCCATATTCCTTGCCATTTGTCTCCAGTATGTTTCCTTCTATGCTGTCTATGGCATCCTTCTTAATGTGTCCTTGTCTATCTGACACTTCCTTCACTTCCTGATCTAATTTGCTTTCTTCATTTAACTGGGTGAAGTCTAAGTGTCATCCCTCTACTGATAGACTACATATGTCTTGAAATTTGTGTTGGTGTTTTTCATCTTGGGGGAAGGTTGATTTTTAAGTTTTTTGGCTTCCATTAAGTTAGCTCCCTTCTCACTCTTTGCTCTTCTTTTAAGAGCCCCTGCCCGCATTTTCTTTTCTCTTCGTGTGATGACGTACATGAACGGGGTCTCCTCTTCCTGGGTTGATTCTCCCCCAGCTTTCTGCTTCTGAGCGTGTGTTTTAACTTCCTCTTTTTCCATCACTTCCAAAAGTGCCGATGGGCTATCCAGCTTGTTCCCTACTGACAGCTCTGAGGTAATTAATGTAGTGTTTTCCAATTTCCCAGATTTGTTTTCATTTTGATTTTCCACTTTTTAAATTTTTTCCTGATTAATTAATATCTGTCTTTTTAATTCATTCACATTTTCCCAAATTAACTCCCCTTTTTTTCGCACATAATGCGTTCCCTGTTTGGGAGACTTGATTGAGGGTCCTCGTTTTTTCTGTTGGGGAGATTTGGGGGATTTATTTTATGCTTAAGGCGTGTACAAACCCTTCCAGCCTACTTAGTTTGTCTATGCATTCAACCATCATGCATCTTAATTCCTGTAACTCCCCATGAGTCCTTTCGTGACCTTTGTCTAAAAGATTCAAGATGCTAGTTAATACCGGAAATGACTCTGGTTCTAGCATGTTATCATCTACCTCAATTTCTTTGCTATGCTAGTTGCGCATACTTTCCTCAAACTCTCCTCTCCCAGGAGCGACAGGGTGAGTCGGACTGGAACATTTGTTTACAGTTACCATATGTTCTCCCATTTCGTTACCACCAAACAGGTCCATCGTGGGGCCCTTAGTGTACTCGCAGAGCTTCTCCCTACTTTCCATAATGGATTTATGTAAGTGAACATTTTCAAGACCTCCTCCCCTAGCCTTTGCAGGTGTTGAGGGGCCCGTTGAGAGTCTCACCCTCCTATCCAGTTTGGCAGACACCACAGGCGCCAAAAGGGACGTGTCCAGCTGGGGTGTGGTGGGCATGGAGTCATCCATGTTTAAGGCTGAGGGTCTTACGGGTAATTCTTGGGTGCTTAGAAAACCTTTCTGCGCAATCTCATCAACGAGATCCATCTTCTTGAAAGACTCCATTTGGGCCTTTATCCGATCACTTACAACATTGGGCAGGGGCGGGAAATCAATTCCACTTAATTCCCACTTTTCTGTCTCCCCCACCCCCAATGTGTCCCTAATGTCTTCATCGTTCATTATGTGAGAACGGGGGCTTGTCGTGGGGTCTTAATTGTTTGTGTAAACACAAAAGTCCCACTTGCAATAATTGTGTAATGCCTCTCAGATTTGTCTCTTTTGTTTTGCCTCTTGGGATATTTTTGAGTCTCACACAGTGTTGGTATTGTGCCACTCCTTAGGGTTCCCACCATAATCCAGATGTGGGATATCCCTCTCACCTAAAGATCAGGTCGTGTTTACCTTTTTACCCCCTCCAGAGACCAACACAGTATTCACAGCGCACCCCTTTCTGGGTGCGCAGCGGTGCAGTCAAATGCAGAGCCCAGAAATATTCGGCCTTGACTTCTGAAGTCTTTGCAAAAAAGCCACAAAATCTAGTGGGTCACCACCATTCTTTACCACCGTAACTCTGTCCCTCCGACCACACACAAGAGTGCAAACATATGTGTTAGTATTTCAAATAACCAAATGTGGCCATGCTCAATAGCGGAATAGCCGGTCCATTCTAATCCTTAAAAAAATAAAGCTACACATGGCACACAGCTGCCAAGTGATCCAGAATAACGCGGTCAGGCTTGTCAAGAACTTAAAGAAGAAAGACCACACCACAGCAGATAGACTATCATTGCACTGGCTCAGGGTTGAAGAGCGTATCAAGTTCAAGGCCCTCTGCTTGGTGCACAAGTGCTTCTACGGCTCAGCGCCGGTATATTTGAAAAAGAGCCTAGTGCCCTACATACCGAGGAGAAGTTTACGCTCGGAGGGAAAATGTTTGCTGTCAGTCCCTAACTTCAAGCTGAAATCTGGCTTGGGCAGATCATTCGTGGTGATGGCCCCCAAATTATGGAACAGCCTGCCCGAAGTGCTGAGGTCAGAGGTGAACCACCTTACTTTCAGGAAGCACCTGAAGACATACCTCTTCAGATGAAGAGCCTGGGGAAAGCAATGTTTCGTGGTCCTTAATAGGCCGCAGTGTTTGTTACTTTATGTCTGTCTTGTTGTTTCTGTATTGTAAGTGCAAGCGCCCTGATGCCCACGGGCTACCGGCGCTATATAAAATAAAATACATACATACATACATACATACACACACCAACAGCGTCCCCGTCCACTGGATCGTAAATACAAAGCCAGGATCCTAGGTACAAAACACTCACTAAATCATCCAAATGATAGTTAGAGAATGGAGCAATACCCTATATAGAAAACAGTGTTCAATATAACACAAATAGCCCCCTCAAAAGATCCTGCTAAAATGCAGCGCCCTGGTTGTCGGAATCCGCTTACCGCTATCACCGTTTGTCAGGTGAATTTCCAAGGGTACTTGAGATGCCCACATATAACATTCACCCCTAGGGCTGTAACGAAGGCAAAAGAATAAAGAATAACCCTGCCGAGAATTTGTGGGCCCAGCGCCCCTGCGCACCGTGAACAGTAAACAGTACTTCTATGTACTTCACGGTGCGCGCGCAGGTGCGCTGGAGCCACGTGTTTTAATGCACCAGGAGAGGCGTTACCACGCCAGGGGGGCGGGGCTGCGTTCAGAAGGCACACCCTAAGGGGAAAAAAAAGAAACGTGTAAGAACTAGGTAATTTCAGGCAAATACTCAAACAAAGGGGCGTGACAGAATACAGCCACGGGGGCACTGTGTGTAGTTTTTATAAGCACAACGTGCGTGTGTCACGTAGAATCAAGAAAAAAGATTAGAGCACTCTATGGGAGCAAAACAACATGTGTGTGTCACGTAAAATCAAGAAATAAAGCGTTCTATGGGAGCGGATGCAACGTGCATATGTCACGCAGACACAAAGTCTTTAGCAGTGATCCACTCGTGAGAGACAGTCACCTCTTTTCCTTATCCAAGGTCAGGCAGTAGTTTGTGTTGCAGATAAAGACGTCCTCCAGACTTCACAGGAGCGGAGTTGTATACGGCAGTCCCAGACACTTGACAGACAGCAGACACGACTCCAGCAGCACCCGCCCGCACTAAACAGTACTTCTATGTACTTCAAGGTGCGCGCGCAGGTGCGCTGGAGCCACGTGTTTTAATGCATAAGGAGAGGCGTCACCACGCCAGGGGGGCGGGGCCACGTGCAGAAGGCACACCCTCCTTTCCTTATCCAAGGTCAGGCAGCAGTTTGTGTTGCAGATAAAGACGTCCTCCAGACTTCACAGGAGCGGAGTTGTATACGGCAGTCCCAGACACTTGACAGATAGACACGACTCCAGAAGCACCCGCCCGCAGTAAACAGTACTTCTATGTACTTCACGGTGTTGTTTCTTTATTCGTCCTTTGTTCCAATAGGCCAAATGATTAGCTTTGCAAGCAGAGACCAAGGGCAAAAAGCCTTGGTCTGCCATTTTGGAGTCAGGTGGAAATGTGCTCAGCAAGTCAAGGCCCAGCTTTGTGCAGCAACGTGAAATTCAGGGATTAGTTTTGATTGTGTAGTTGCGCACTTCCAGACTGTATGGGTATGTAAAGACCAGGGGACGCCCTGAGGTGAAGGACTGTGTCTGAGTTCCTCTCTATCACTCTGGGAGTGATCTGCTGTATGTTTACAACATCATTAATATGGTGTCTCAGCTCTGGGACACAGCAGAGAAAAGAGATGTCACAGTGTTTGTGTCTGAACATGGCATTCTCCACTAGGGAAGTTCCTGCAACAGGGAGTCTTTGACTTTTGCCTGATTCTTTGCCATGGTGTTAAATTCGTCCCTTAAACGTCACCATCTACTTTGGGCAATAACTGGCAAAGGAGGTTGGGTTGGGAGGACGGACCCCGCGAGAACCTATGTGTGCCTCCTTTAGGTAGCAATTCATGGTGATTGCTGGCATACCTGCTCAAGACTCTCCCATCCGCCCCTGATGTCACATATATTAGAACACACTTTTGCGGATTACTAGGTATTATTAACATTGCATTCATCATTCTAAAAGAAAATGTTTTACAGGGTTTCAAATTCAAGGGCTTGAGTATTATTTCACCATGTGTGAATGATTTCTCAGTTATATGCAGGTGCTGGGCAGCCAAAACATTAAGCAAATCAGATGAGGACATAGACATCATAGGGGGAAATATAAAGTTTCTGCCTAAGAGCAGGCTGTGTTATTAATGCAGGTGCTGGTGTTAGAAAGTTGCTGAGAATATGGGCCAAACGGGCGGGAGTAATATTATCATCAGACACTTACACCCAGCATTTGCCGCCGTAATAACGCACCCTGCTGCTCGTTGAAGGCCTCTTCAGGCTGCATTATTACGAAGGGTGCTGGATGTTAGAGAGCAGCAGCCCTCTAACACTCAGCACCTGCCATAATAACGCAGCCTAAAGAGGCCTTCTACGGGCAGCACGATGCGCTATTACGGCGGGTGCTGGATGTTAGAGAGCACCTCTAATACCCAGCACCCGCCATAATAACGCAGCCTGGTGCTCGTAGAAGAGGTCTTCTACGAGCAGCAGGCTGCGTTATTACTTAAGGTGCTGGTGTTAGAAAGTGGCCGAGAATAATATTTCTCCTGTCCGAACGGGCGGGAGAAATATTATCATCAGGCACTTAACACCCAGCACTTGCCGCCATAATTACGCAGCCTGAAGAGGCCTTCAACGAGCAGCAGAGTGCGTTATTACGGCGGGTGCTGGATGTTAGGGCACCCAGCCCCCGCCATAATAACGCAGCCTGCTGCTCATAGAAGAGGCCTTCTACGAGCAGCAGGGTGCGTTATTTCGGTGGGTGCTGGATGTTAGAGAGCACCTCTAACACCCAGCACCCGCCGTAATAATGCATCCTGCTGCTCATAGAAGAGGCCTTCTATGAGCAGCAGGGTGCATTATTACGTCGGGTGCTGGATGATAGAGAGCACTTCTAACACCCAGCACCTGCCATAATAACGCAACCTGCTGCTCGTAGAAGAGGCCTCTTCTATGAGCAGCAAGCTTCTTTGGTATATTCCTATTTTGGGCTATATAATTAGGTGGTGCTTTAGTGCTACCTAAAGGGCAAAACTGCATTAAAATGCAGATGGGGAGAAATGCAATGGCTGTAGGTGTTGTTTGGCTATTTGCCCACCCATTGACTGCCAATGCTAATCCCTATGGCCATTTCCACCCAATTTCTGGCCAACACATCTCCTCCTCATGTGAGCTCTTTCAGCTCCTTTAATCAAACCCTTAACATTTCACTTTGTTTTTTCAAAGCAAACTTCTGTGAGTTAACAAAAGAAATAAAGACAGCAGGCTGGTAGGGGATGGAGCAAGAAAGGAAGGAGTGGGCCGGGCGGCAGGTTGAAATGAAAAAATAATAAATATGAGGACTCCTCTACGAGCAGCAGGCTGTGTTATTACGGCAGGTGCTGGGTAGAGAGTGGCTGCTCTCCAACACTCAGCAACCGCCGTAATAACGCAGCCTGCTGCTCGTAGAAGAGGCAGGGGTGCTGAATATGCAGTAACCTGCTGGTGGCAAAGGCCCTGGCCACACTGTGGTCGCTGTAGTGTGCACATTTCAAAATAAGCCCTCTCGCCTAGGCCTCATATTGGTGTGCCTAGAGGGCAGGGCTTAGTCCTTCCTGCCTTGCCTGAGAAGTCGAGGAGCAGGTAAGTGCAATTTTTCATTTCGCCTTGCCGCCCGGCCCGCTCCTTCCTTTCTTCCTCCCTCCCCTACCATCTCCCTGCAAACTCCTCCTAGCCCCACCAGTCCCAACCCTGTTCTTTATTTCTTTTGTTTGTCCCCCCCTTCACCAAATGGCATGCACACAATGATTAACTCCCACACACATACCCTCTCTCTTCTAGCTTCCCACCCTCGTGCCGGTAACTCATGCAGGCACCCATCTTTCACATCCTCTTTCTCCTGTCCTGCTCATTTCGTATCTTTTAACTGACACTTAATTTCAACATTTCACCTTCCCTGGGCTCATTTTCACCCTCCCAGCACTCCACATGCAGGCACCCTTTCTAGCACCCTTGGTTTCCCTCATGCACCCAGTCACAAAACACATGTACCAGCTTTCCACACACCCCTTCTCTTGTACCCTGGCTCTCTACAAAAACACCTCTCACACTCTTTAACCCTGGCTCTTTTGAAGCCTTGCCCAAACTCGTCTCTAGCACCAGCATAGTTCTCACTCTTACACCAAAGCTCTCGTTCTCACACCATAGTTCTCACTCTTGCATCCTAGCTCTGACACCTTAGCCTTCTCAACATGCACACTACTCTCACACTCACTTATGTTTTCAGATAATGCTACTTCTTACTCTCACTCTAGCACTCATTTTTAATCAAAACTAGTTTTCATGCGTTCTTGCACGATAGCACTAAATCGCAGTCACCCACAGTTCTTGCACACAAGTTCTCACTCACAACTGCACTCTAATCTTGCATATAGCCCCCCACTCTCCCTTGCTCCCTGTCCCATGTTTATTCTCACTCTCACTCACCCCACACACCCTTGTTCGCCCACACGCTGCCTGCAATAAAAGTTTTTTAAATGTTTACTAGAATCCAACTGCACTTATCTTGTCTGCTATCCCGCAGCCTGATGCCTCCGTTCAGAAGCGCATGTCAAAAGGTCCTGATCTCGATGTACCCTCCCCTTTTGCGGCTAAGCCTACATATCTAGTCTTTTCAACTGTTATTTTTTGCGCCCCTAAATCGCCCACCCCAGCCCCAATAACTTTTTGGTAGCTGGCATTAGTAGAAGATGGCATTTTAACACATAACAAAAACAAATAAAACTCAGAATAATTACAGATGCAGCCAATGATTCTGCAGTTTTATGCAGGAAACTTAGTGCTCTGTACAGGCGCTCTAGGGCAAAATACATGCAAACCTCCTAATTTGCATAAAGGTGAAAGACCCCAACGCTCTCCCCGATTGCTGGGCTGGGTGTTGGCAAGTGGCTGCACTGGCATTTGTTCGGCTTTTTGATGCCCGAGGCGCCCCCCTCCAGAGTGAGTGTGCATTGTTGTGGGTAGGTAATGAGTTGCTTTTTGCCTATTTTGTAGGAATTGGTCTGTAGTATAGAGGAACATTAGGCAGAGAGGACCTTTCCACTGTGACTTAGCAATGTGCCTTAAGAGGTAAGCAAAGCCTAGCCCAACTTTTTATTCTAAAAATATCTTTTTAATGTAATTCAAAGGCCTTCTGCAAGCGGGATGTGTTATATGGGCAGGTGGCCGTGCTGGGAATTAATTTTCTCCTGCCCGTTTCGGTGGGAGAAATATCAATACCAGCCACTTGCTTGCACTCAGCCCTGCACAAAACTGTGCTGCAACACTGACTGCATGACCCAACCACACATCCTTGAACTGAAAAATGTGTTTAGAGCTTTGTTTGGCCATTCATGCAGCAAAGCTTTACATTTTACAGACATTGCACTGATATTATACTTCAGAGGTACACAGAAATAATTTCTGCATTCCTGCTAATTCTATATCTTGGGGTACAACTAATTCTGGTGACATTCAATATTAGTACTAAATCAAAGAATAGGCGTCCCCGACCACATGAACCCAGGGGAGAACCAAAACAATATGTACCAAGAGGGGAGAGGGGTTCACATGTATACAACCGGAGAACAAATCGCCGGGATAAACTGCAGCAAACACAGGAGTCAAGTGGGGGGATAGATCAGGTCAAGGAAAGTAGAAATTCATCAATCTTTAATAGACACATATTCAATTATATCATACATAGTGCTGAAATTACAATAAAAACAGCATAAAAACATACCATCAATACTCCACATTTCCTATTAAAGTGCATATTAACATGATAGTATTCCTAGCATATTGGAATAAATACACTGAAAAAATGATAATGGTAGTTTGAAATAACTAGAAAAAACAGAAAGAAAAAAATATTCAAAAAGAAAAACCAAAGAGAAAAAAAGAGAAAAAGAAAAAACAAAAAAGACAAGGACACTCATCCAGGCAAGACTGAACACTCAGCATCTCCTGCGAGGTGAAAAAAGTTGTCCCCTACTCAATCCAATAAATTGTTATGGAAAACAGACAAGTATAGTTGCGTCATAGCTTACTAGAACAAAAGCAATACTTGTCTCCAATCTGACCATGATAGTCCTGTGTTTGCTGCAGTTTATCCCGGCGATTTGTTCTCCGGTTGTATACATGTGAACCCCTCTCCCCTCTTGGTACATATTATTCAATATTAGTACAACATTGCTAATCAAATTAGTTCATTTGCTAATCAAAAAAATGTTAATTAGCAAAATCTGCTAATCAATTTTTGAAAACTAATTTATGCCTTGTAAAATAAAGAACAATATGGCCAAACACATCATGCAATGTTCAAGCCAGGCAGCACCTGGTGAGGGAATTTACTGAAAACAATCCTTGGGGAAAATAACTGAGAGAAATGTTTTTTTCAGAACGTTTCCATTGTTCATCACATATTTGATGTCATTCTCAAGTGCAGCGTTTCTACAGAATTCTTCACAACGCAAGCAACATGATGGAATGCAGGTAAATAATTCACAAGTGTGCAGCAAGATGAATGCATGATTTGATAATCACATATTCTTACTTAAATTTGTTACTTCTGCTGCAGGTGTTGTTTCATCAGTTGATGGTCGATCTGTAATAAATAAAAGTTAAAAGACACGTCACTGATGCACCATATCAATAGTACATTCCAAGCATAGGATACACTGGGTGAATGAGTACAGTCTGACCAGCATTAGCAGACTCAGCTGGGTAACACTGATAAGCAATGGGTGACTAATAGGTCTCATAGACAGCTCTGTACATGCCATTATACCTAGGCATGTGCCCACAATATCTTAGTCATTATTATTCTTTCATTACTAACAACACTCCCATTAAAAATGGAGGTCTTCTAAACGTCCGCACATAAAAGTAAATTAAAAAACGACCCCTTCCGGTAAGCATAGCATGTTCCATCACAGGTGCATGGCCATATTTTAAGGGTAAAAGACTTCGGTGATGTAATTTTGTCTGTGACCCTCTATCGCTTCATGGGCCGGGCAAAGTATTGAAGGCCACATAATAGCTCACTTTCAGCCAGTGAAGGCATTTAAATGGTATATAAATGTGATCTGAGAGCTTCAGGGTAAACATGAGATTTTGGGCCATGGATTGAACCATATGCATTGTGTCAATGGCTATTTTCGCGAGACCAGCCTACATCTTCTTTTATTAATCTAGGCAGAATAGGAAAATGACAATACCCAGAGAGATTTTCTGAGCCATCTATAATGTGGACAGATTACCTCAAAGATGCAACAGATGGGAGAAGACCTCTGGTACAAAGAATAGTTCTGTGTCCAAAGACACACCCATACATTGGGGTTCTCGAGGCAGGTCTAGTTTAGATGGCCAGGAGAGTGGAACGCTCTTGGGCAAATTGGATCAACAAGCAAAACCTCACCCGTTGACGTATTTAGGCAGAGCAGTATGTGGCTATCCTGGACTGTATGTACATAAGGGAATTAACGATTGCTTGGATATCACTGTAGTAGTTCTCATCAGGATAGATCCATTTTGTAACCAATGTTATGGTAGTTAAGGAGGCATGGTAGTAAAGTCAGATATATATTGAAGAGGTTTCGGGTACAAGGGCTAGCTATGGGTAATCCAAATCACATTTTGGCAGGGGTGGATTAGATGGAATTTATTTTCAGCTGATGGGTTCTGTTAGTAAGGAAGGAACCAAACCCCATTGAGGGCAGACTCTCTGATCTTCACATTTCCTGCTGACAACTGGGACAGCCTCATCTCTCTTCATTGGGTATTATGTATCATTCCAACAAGATCGCCATGAGGTTACTTTCCCCTTTGACTTGCAATAGGCCAACTATATCCTAAACATGGCTTTTCTCCAGACCTCTGCCAGTGCGATTTCTTCCACCTCTTCTAATGAATTGGATACTCTGAGCATTGATCTTCTCTACATAGATTTTCCTGTACTGCTGCTTCTCTTGTATACATGTTTTTTGCATTGTGTGTAGTTATGGTTGGTAAAGTTGCTAAACTCATAGGAAGAGCACTTTTTGGCAGCTTATAAGTTCCCTCCCCCTGGAGGAATCCTCACCAAACTTTGCAAAGAAGGTATATAGGCGGCTCTGAATTTTCTATGCAAGTTGGGTGAGTTTTCGTGCAGGGGGCAAAGTTATAGGGGGGGTCCCAATTCTTTTTTTTCTCCATAGATTGCATGGGGAAAAACTCTGCGCACGGCAACAGCCCGAACGGCTGGACAGATTTTCACCAAATTTGTGGCAGGAGCAGGGGCTTGGGTCAGAAAGCATACTTTTGTGTGTTTGAGTGCAAATTACTGAAATGTACGTCCCAACAAATTTGTGATATCTGGGTCCGGTCCGCGGACCCATTTCCCTCTTTGCTCTGCGGACCGAAGTGTCATTTGCCTGCGGTAAGCTGTGATGTCGGCGAAGGTTGGACACGGCCAGTGGTTGGCTGGAGGGAAGCGTGCTGTGCTTCAAAGTGTTTGGGAAATGCCACCTTGGTGTATCGGAGGACAGTGTGGCAGCAAGAGGGTCTGGAAAATTTACCAAACGCCATGTGTGGCAAGAAGGGAGGGAACGGGTGGGAGAGTGAGAAGTGACATATGTAGGTAGGTGGAAGAAGACGGAGGAGTGCCTGTAGTTTTTGCGCGTACTGTGTCAAGTCGCGGGTAGCTAGACATGTGAGTACTTTGTGTGGTGATTGGAGGCAGGTGTCGTAAGGCCCGATAGCTTCTGCTGCAAACTGTTTGCGGCGACCACTTCGCATGGTGAGTGGTGGTAGATCAATTTTAGAAGGGGAATTAATTGCAGGACATAGGTTGGATGGCAGCGCAGGTGGCTGTGCTATGTGGATGCAATGCGGTAGTTGGGCACATGGTGGCATGCATGGGTGTAGGAAGTTGTGTTGGGTCAGTGGAAGGATTAGACTATTGGATGCATTGGTGAAGGCCGTTCAACGTAATGTATGCACTGAAGAGCGTAGGGCTGTAGCATACCCACCGCAGTAACGCAGTGGGTGTGAATCCGGTATAGGATGGTGCTTGCATAATGCGGTTTGTGCACATTGGTTGCAGTAGGCCAGTGTTGCGACCCGCATGTGGGTACTTGGGCAGTGACACAATACTTTGGGAATGGAAGTGGGGACAGCCATATTATGTGCATGAAAGTGCAAAGGGGTGCAGGAGAGAGTGGTTTCTTTCTACATTATCGTAACTGGTGCAATTTGTTGCTGCATAGTTCCATGGCAGTGCGTAGGTTGGTTAGGAGTGCTAGTGGTAGTCCTGTGTATGTGGATAGTCGAAGTTGGTGACATGGTGAAATGGAAGGTGCCATTGTGTAGCAGTGAGAGTGTTCAAGGGCTAGACTGTTGGGTGCATGGCCGAAGGCCATGGGCCGTAGCCGTGCACTCAAGAGGCTAGGACTTTAGGACACACACGGCAGTAATGCATTTTGGATTCTGCAGCCATTAGAGGGTGGTCACCTGTAAAGAATGGGTGTGGAACACATTTCAGATGCAATAGAGCAGGTGAAGAGAGCTGCCATGTGAGCATGTTTTGTTTCGCAGGTGAGGACACTGTTAGAAGATGGTAACGTTTTTGATGTGTACTTGGCGATGGTGAGGTTAAAAGTTATGCACTGTGTGCACTGGGTGCTGGGTTTACATAATGTCAGTAAGGAAGAGGATATGGTAGAAATGCACATTAAATGTGCTTGGTTACTATGCTGATTTGTTGAAGTAGGGCCAATGTTGTGAAAAGGTTGTGGGTAGGTTGGTAGTGACACAATACTTTGTGAATGGGTGTGGGTAGGGGTGGTGGAGGCTCCGGTATGTTTGTGGATTCTCCCGATAGCTACCTGTTTTCGTGAATGAGTGCAATGCAGAGGTTCAGTATGTTATTGGTGGATATGTGTGCAGGTTGGGTTAGAGTGCTGGTGGCAGTGGTGTGTGTATGTGGATTGGCGTAGTTGGTGATATGGTCACATGCATGGTGGCATTATGTTGCAGTGCCTGTGATCAAAAAATCACACTCTCACACACAAGTGCATCAATCATACAGCACTCCTCTACCTATCTGAAACTATAACTAAGAACTCTTCCACCCGTCCCAGAAGAAGCCACCACGCCAACCAACTCCGAGTACCCACTGTAAAAAGAGCCAAAGCCGGCGGCATTGGCTTCCCACACATAGCTCCTAAGCTCTGGAATGCCCTCCCTAACGCACTCAGAGCAGAACCTTCTCTGTACTCCTTTCGCAAATCTCTCAAAACCACTCTATTCAACTAACTCCATCCTTCCTTCACCCACACCAGCTCGCATACGTCTGTTTCGAAATATGTCTGATACGTAACGTGCCTTGTAATGAAAACTGCTTTGTTGTAACCACCTTTCTTCCACGGTAACCAGATTATGTATGTCCTCATGTAACAGCGCCACGATGCCCCCGGGCTGACATGCGCTTTAAATAAATCCGAATAAATAAAAAGGCCTAGCCTATTGGGTGTATGGCCGAAGGTCGTAGGCCGTAGGCTATGCATTGAAAAGTGTAGGACTTGAGGAAACCCACACCACTAATGCAACTTTGACTGTGTATCTGGTAGAGGGTGGTGACCTGTAAAGAATGGTTGGGGAGTACATTTCAGACACCATAAAGCAGAAGTGAGCTGGCAGGTGTCTATGTTTGGTTCCGCAGGTGAGGTCACTGGTGGAACATGTTAAAGTTTTGGATGTGTGATTGGAGAGTGGTGCAATAATGTGGGTAGTTTGGCAGTGACACAATACTTTGGGAATGGAAGTAGGGACAGCCATAGTATGTGCATGAAAGTGCACAGGGGTGCAGGAGAGAGTGTTTCTTTCTACATTATCATAACTGGTGCAATTTTTTTGCTGCATAGTTCCATGGCGGTGCGTAGGTTGGGTAGGCGTGCTGGTGGTATTGCTGTGTATGTGGATAGTCGAAGTTGGTGACATGGTGAAATGGATGGTGCCATTTTGTAGCAGTGAGAGTGTTGAAGGACTAGACTGTTGGGTGCATGGCCGAAGGCCGTAGGCCGTAGGCCATGCACTGAAGAGGCTAGGACTTTAGGACACACACTGCAGTAATGCATTTTGGATTCTGCAGCCATTAGAGGGTGGTGACCTGTAAAGAATGAGTGTGGAGCACATTTCAGATGCAATAGAGCAGGAGAAGTGAGCTGCCATGCGTGCATGTTTTGTTTCACAGGTGAGGTCACTGTTACAAGATGGTAAAGTTTTTGATGTGTACTTGGCGATGGTGAGGTGAAAAGTTATGCAGTGTGTGCACTGGGTGCAGGGTTTACATACTGTGAGTATGGAAGAGGATATGGTAAAAGTGTATCTTAAATGTGCTTGGTTACTATGCTGTGTGCTGATTTGTTGAAGTAGTGCCAATGTTGTGAAAAGGTTATGGGTAGGTTGGTAGTGACACAATACTTTGTGAATGGGTGTGGGTCGGGGTGGTTGAGGCTCTGGTATGTTTGTGGATTCTCCTGATAGCGACCTGTTTTCGTGAATGGGTGCAATGCAGAGGTTCCGTATGTGATTGGCGGATGCGTGTGCAGGTTGGGTAGGAGTGTTGGTGGCAGTGGTGTGTATGTGGCTTGGCTTAGTTGGTGATATGGTCACATGCATGGTGGCATTACGTTGCAGTGCCTGTGTTCAAGGCCTAGCCTATTGGGTGCATGGCCCTAGGCCGTAGACTATGCATTGAAGAGTATAGGACATGAGGAAACCCACACCACTAATGCAATTTTGACTGTGTATCTGCTAGAGGGTGGTGACCTGCACAGAAACGTTGTGGCGTACATTTCAGACGCCATAGAGCAGCAGAAGTGAGCTGGCAGGTGTGTATGTTTGGTTCTGCAAGTGAGGTTGCTGGTAGAACATGGTAAAGTTTTGGATTTGTGATTGCAGATGGTGCAATAAAGAGTCAAGCAGTGTGGGCACTGGGAGCTGTGTGCGCATACTCGCAGTATGGCAGATGGTATGGTTGAAATGTAGCTTGTATGGGTTCTTTACTATGCTGTGTGCAGAGTTGTTGAAGTAGGGCCAATGTTGTGACAATATTGTGCTTAGGTTGGTAGTCACACAATACTTTGAAATGCAGTAGGGAGGGGTGATAGAGGCTGTGGTATGTTTGTGGATGCTGCTAATTGCGGCCTGTTTTCATGAATGGGTGTTTTATGGTGTGAGGGAGTTGGGCTGAAGTGCTGCTATGTATAATACGTTTTCGTACAATGTCAGCTGCCCAAATGGTCGCATGCATGGATTCATAGTGTTGTGCTTGGTGTGGGCAAGGGTGGATTGTTGTGTGCATGACACAAGGTGTGCTGTGTGAGCCGCAGGATCATTGTGGATGCTGAAATAGACTGTTTAAGGGGAAATATGGAGTTGTGTACAGAAATGATAGTGTGCAATGACGAGGTTCAGTATGTGATTGGTGCAGGCGTTTTTGAAATGTTATACTTGCCAATAGGCTCCACTAAGGGAGTGTTGGAAAATTCGAGTGCAGAGGGAAGAAGTATTGTGTCTGCTTTACTGGGGTGTGGCCCTAGCTGTAGCTGGGAAAGTGTACATGCCATATCATGGCCTTCTGTGCATGGAACCTTCACAAATGGAACTGTGGGGATTCTCCAATGAGGATTCGAGGGTGTGGTTCATCGGAAGGGGCAGTGACATATTTACCCAAAGTTTGATGCAGTGAGGTTGGCAGAGATGGAGAGATGGCAAGTGCTTACAGTCGGTGGTACCTTTGTGCAAGATCTGCACAGGTATGCTGTGGAAAGAGGGTTCGGTACTGACCTTCAGTTGGCAGGAGTGCAGGCTTTTTGAGGCACAGTTTATGAGTGGGGTTTTGGATGCATGGATCTCCTTTGCAAATGCATGGCCTCTGCTGGTACTGTAGATGTGGTGGTTGTGCATTTTGGAGTACTGCATTTGGGGCACATGTCGTGCTCACATTTGCTCATTACTTAAAGTTGATGACAGCTGTGATGCAGATATTTCCTACTGCAAAGGTGATTTTCTCATTGATGACACCAAGAGGACAATGGGAGCATGCTGGTGTAATTTGTCCACAGCCAGAGGTCGGGAGATGTTGGTTATACAGAAGCATGTGCTACTTTATGTGCAGTGCTGGGATGTTCTGAACTGACAATGAAAGCATTAATAACCAGCAAGATTTCCAGTGGTTTCAAGGAAATGGCATTTTTATGACCTCCTTTGGCAATGATGTTGCGTTTGCCACTCTGCACGAAGCATTGCAGAGAATTCTGTAGAAATGTGAGATAAGCGTTCATCTTCAGTCCAGGAAAATGGCAGGTGAGCAAAAGAGAGAAAAACAAGAAAAAACAATGTATGAATGCACGTACATACATAATAAATACACGAGAAAAAGAAAAACAAAATATGTGTTTTTTTAAAAAATTATTTTCAAATACAACAGGGAATACATATCCGTCCGCCAACTTCCCCTGGCCCTCCCCCCTCCCAGCCCGGAAGATTTCCAAATGTCTCTGTTGCTCATGGGAATGTCTATGATGCAAATATGTCCGATATTCTTATATTGTGCGGGCACCATTGTTCCATGTAGTCTGATTTTAAGTAGTCCAGAATCTCTCCCCATTCCTTTGTGAACGACTCCTTTGTTCCTTGTATTGTATGTGTGAGCTTTTCCATGGTTAGTTGTGCCCATATTTTCTGGAGCCAAGTATAAATCTGGGGGGTTCTTGTTTTTTCCAGTTTTGGGTTATTGTCGCCCATGCTGCTATGAGGAGTCCCATGAAGCTTCTCCATTGTGGTTTCTTGAATTTCCTTGCCGCCTGATCTTTTGTCCCACATAGCCACACTTTTTCCTCTAGATGTTCCGCATCCGGGAATATCTTTATGATTTCCTTCTTGATTTCCGACCAGAAAGCTTTGATCGCCCTACAGTCCCACCAGATGTGTTTCCACGTGCCCACTTCTGTGCAACCTCTCCAGCATGTGTTAGGAGTTTGGGGGTACATGGCGTTGTTGGGTATTTTGCGGATATTTGGGGCTTTCCAGTATTTTCTTACCGCCAAAATACCTTTAGCAATAATCACTCTCTGTATTCATATTGGGTCACACATGACAATAATACATTGCATTATTTCAGAATTCAGACCTATTTAGATGATGTGCGCGGTAGTTTGCGTGGTTGGTTGGTATAGTGGTTGGTTTATTTGTGGCCCCAATACCCAACATCCCTTGTTTTTTATCTAGATTGTTCTTGATCACTAGAGAGACCTCAGGCCTACATTTTAGGGATACCACATTTTCAGTGTTAGTGTTGTGTGCCACCATGGGCTATTGTGGTATTTTTGTGGTAATTTCCACTACCTTATATACGGTAGGGGACTATGTCCAGAGAGTCTCTCTTCCCGTTGACTCATGTACCTCCAACAGGCTATGCTAAAAACAGTCACTCACAACTGTCCATACTGAATAGAATCATGCACACATCTGTTTTAAAATGACAATTGCACTGTTTAAAATCTACCCACGTTTAAACCTTTCCCCATGCAAAATGATGGAGAGAAATAATACACACTAGCTATCTGTTTTGAAATATTTTTGTATTATAGAAATTTCTTTTAAACACAGTTTAACTTTTTTTACAGAAATAAATGAAATGGTGCAACATTATTTGTGATAAAATGAACAGAGAGCTGCGAGAATATATTCAATTGGTAACATTAAATATGCTGATAAGAGACTGAGACTCCCTTTAATACACTGACTGAACAGTTTCGCACACTTTCGCACAGCTCCCACTCGCTTCTATAATTACCTTATCTGTTCAGCATGAGTTTTCTTCGGCTATTCTCTTTCTGAATTTGGCTCCCTTGAAAATCAACCCCAGTGAGAACAAGCGTCTGCCGTTCTCAAACCGGGGTTATTGCCTGGAACTCTCAGCTTTTGCAGCAGGAATGCCCCAGCCAGGAAACAGATCCTTCTCCCAGCTCTGCAAGATCTCGATTGTTCTCCCTCTCTTCTCAAGCTTCTCCAGCAAAGTTCTAATCACAGCCTCTAGCATGATACTTGCTATGACGCTGCTCCAATCGGAATCAATCATGTCATCTCCTCCCTCACTACACAATGGCTCACTTCTACAGTGGCAATTGTAACAAACTGATTTCCTGTTCCTTCGAGCTCTTTGCTTCCTGTAGTTATGTGGACAGAGCAGCAGAGAAAAAAAAATGAATGTGCGTTTAAAAGTTCACTTTCAGAGTAGGCCTAATTCTGCAGTGGAGACACATTTTTATTAGTGGATTATGTTAAATGAAGTTTTATTAGTCAGGTTAGTTATTAATAAGGTTAGTTATTAATTTTCAAATGTGTCTCTTGCAACATAGGCATTTCAGGTGAAAAATAGTGTGCATTTTGAATGTGCAGATGTGTGCTTTTAACTGTAAAAATGGATTTACATCTTATATGTAAAAATCGTTTTTGACTGAATAGCCTGTCTTTACTTATATGTCCATGTTACTCTGGCAACACATATAGCAATGCACCACACCCATGTAGTGGTGCTGCATAAAAAATTGCTACCTGTGCAGTAGTGCTGTACTCTGTGCTGTAACACGCCAAATATCCTTACAGCGTGCAGCCTTTCCGGTGTATAGTGCCATTGGGTTACAATTTTTAGCCACATTTCCCTTTTTTGGACTGATCGGGTCATTTTTGAAATGATATTCCACAGATCTTTCCATTGCTGTTTGTGGACTTCCTCCCCCAATGTCTTCGTCCACTTGACCATGTATCCCCATGAGTTCTCTTGTGGCAGCTGTTTTGACGTCTGGGGTTGCCAGCCAGTGCCTAAACTGTCTGTATTTGTATCTGTCTGCTTCCGTTAGTTTTAATATTGATTTGCATTCTTTAAATGTTCTTATTTCTTCGTTTTGGTACATTTCGCCTATTTTTCTGTATCCCGCTGCCTCCCATTTCTCATAGGCTCCCTGCTCCATTCCTGGTGGGAACTGGGGGTTCCAGCAAATGGGTGTGAAGGGGCCCTCCACTGTGGTCATGTTGCCTTTTCGTGTTTGTTCATCCCAAGCCTCTAGGGTGGTTTTCATTATCTCACTTTTTCGGAGGTTGGGGTGCCTATGTTGTTTTGCTTTTCATAGAGTTTCCTCTGGGGGATCTGGCTACCGCCCGGTCTTGTGACACCCATACTGTTTGTTGGTTATCTCCCAGCCATTCTCTCAGTACCCAGAGTTGTGCTGCGTGGTAGTATTTGCAGAAGTGTGGCAAAGACATTCCCCCTTCCCTTGTTGGAGCTGTAAGGGTCGCTCTGGCGATCCTTGGGGGCTTTTTATTCCATATATAGGACGAGATTGCTTTGGATAGTGCTTTAAAGAAAGATTTGGGCACTTTGATCGGGAGAGCCTGGAAGTGGTATAGTATTTTGGGAAGGACGTTCATCTTTACTGCTTGAATTCTACCCCACCATGACACCATTAGGGGGTTCCAGCACTCCAGGTCCCTCTTTACCCATTCCAATAGGGGGGGTAGTTCCCATTGTATAGTGCTTCTATCTTGTGTGTCAGGGTTATCCCCAGATATTTGATTCCCCTTTCAGCTATAGTCAAGTCGAGTGATGCTGCTGTTCTTTCGACTTCCGGCCTCTCGCCAGCTAAGAGTAACAGTTCTGATTTTTTCTTGTTTATTTTAAGACCCGAGATTACCCCAAAGGTTTCCAGCTCTCTAGTTTTGGGGTAATGCAGTCCCCGGGTTTGCTAGGGCTAGCAGCATATCATCTGCGTACGCTATTACCTTGTGTTGTGTGCCTCCCATTTCTATCCCCGTTATGCCGACTGATTCCCTTATTCTATTTAGAAGTGGTTCCAGGAAGATGGTGTACAGGAGGGGGGACAATGGGCATCCTTGTTTGGTGCCCCGTGATATTTCTATTTTGTCTGTGACCATCCCATTAATGGCTATCCTGATTGTTGGGGAGGTGTATTTGGCTTTTACCAGTTTTATGAACTGTTCCCCAAATCCCATATGCTTTAGAGTTTTGAATAGTATTGACCACTCCACCCTATTGAAGGCCTTTTTCGTCCTCTAATGAGAGCAAGGCTGCCAGTGTGTGGGTGAACTCGGTTTTCTCCACTAGGTGAAGTATTCTTATATACGTGTTTTTAGAGACAATCCTAAAGATACAATCCCCACACCTGTTTCACATTACACCCCTGCCACCCAAACACCCCTTCAACCCCATCCCCCTCCAGTTTCTATCACGGTAATGCCGCAGATTCCGCAGGACTTTGAGTATTAGACGTGGCACATCCTTTTTTTAGGATGGCAGCTATGGCATTGGCTCTGTGGAAGCTAAGCCATTCTGCAATGTGGTTGCTGGTTGTGGTGTGTACACAAACACTGTGACAGAAGGTCTGTTTGTACCGATAAATGTAGGAGGCTATGGTGAAAGTGTGCAAGGTGGGGGGCATGCATCCTGTTTGTATGCATGCACTGCACGCACTTGCTTAACGTTGCTAATATACATTCCCTGCTGCTTTTGTGAGATAACTTTTCTGACATTTGTAGTATGCATTACAGTGGGAAGACCATATTGTGAAGTGAACAAGGTATGTGGCAGGAATCATGTTGTTATGAATGCAGTGTGTGCATCATATGATATGATGTGCTGTAGTATTTTGTGCCATTTGTATCGCGCCTACATACAAGTGTGTGAAAGCGCGCTGAGGAAAGGGAGGCGGAACAGAGGCCACACAGAGACATTGATTGCTCTAGGCCAGCTGACATTGAGAGTGTGCGAGTGAATGGGAAGGGGGAGGGCAAAGTGCAGGAGTGGAACTGTAGGGAGGAAGGTGGCCTGGGGCACAGATTATAGGGTGGGTAGGAAACCAGTGCACAATACATTTTAGCCAGGAAGTGAGTAGGGGAGAGGACCGGAAAAAAAAAGAAGCACATGGAAAGGTTTTCAGGTGCTTTCAGACCCTATGATGCTTCTCAAGGTCCAGGGAGGCAGAGAGTGTGTTCCACAGGGAGGACCCAACAGAAGAAACACATATACCACCATTTGGATGCATGTAGAAGCAACTGACCCTGAGGGAGTACGAGGCAGGTGAGGGAAGAGCTGGAGCAAGCAGATATTTAGGAAGTGAGATTGCAAGGTATTTCGGTCCCAGGGACTAGAAGGCCTTCTGCATAATGCACATGGCTTGTATTTTATTGTTCCCCGCCAATGTGAGTTATTGCAGACATTTTAGTCCAGCAGAGATACGATCCCTGCCGTTCAGGCCAAGGACAAGTTGCACACTCGTCTTATGGATGAGTTGCTGAGGGCGGAGAGTGGAAGATGGCAGATTTTAAAAAAGACTGTGGCAACAGTGCAGCATACAAAGCATGACAGCTGTTGCTAAAATACATTTAGTGGTGGCATTAGGGCCTTCTTTTTACGAGTTATGTAGTAGGTGGGTTAGTGGGGAACAATTTTCATAGCATTGTCGGAAAGAAAGAACAGAGTTCCTGTTTCGCTAATATAGTGTATGATATGGGTAAATGAAAATGTTACAAGCACATACCAACAAATTGCTAGTTTATGGTAGGAGATGGGAGGAACATCAGTATGGTTTTTAAACACTTGAAGGAGAGTGGGTTTTTTGTTACCAACTCAGATTCAACCGTGCGCCTGATTTATGCTTAAATTCTCAAAATGGTGTTGCAGGTGTGTGCGGCAAAAAGAGGCAAAGACCCCAATCTCTTAAACTAACCAAGTGAAGTAATTGGCTGCACACATTAACAAACTGCACCACACTTGACTGGTGAAAAGTGATCCTTTTTAGTGTTTAAGGTCACATTCAAAAGAAAGTAATGAATGAAAACAAACAGTGCCCTCTCAGATTACACGTGTTTCAGCACATCAGTGTCTTTTTCAAATTATGGCAGATTTAGGCTAAATTTTATTAGAGAAATGGGTTCAAATCCGAAGAGCAAGGCATTCAAGGGTTCAATCCCTCCGAAAAAGAGTGTGTTCAGTCTCAACGCGTCGGCATCACATTGTGCATAGTGGTAGCGTGAGTTATGGTTGCGTACCTTACCATAACTGGCAAATTTCTGGGGGGTTTTCGGTTTTACCTGTAACCATATCATCCCTGTAGGAACGTTTTTCCAATGAATTTCATAGGTTTTTTAGTAGTGCAACTTAACCATAACGTCCCTTTAACAATGCTTTTTGTTAGTGTTGTGTATATATACATAGGTAATATATATATACCTGAGGTCAGCTATAATACATCTACTAATTTACAAGCCCATGGTTTGCAGAAAATTCTACATTACTGGCACACTGTGCAGGAAAACTAGAGAGGGTGAGCTTCTGAAGGGGCTCGTAGGTTATGGAATGACACTTACAGAGGCACTCCTTGGAAAACAATGTAAAAAAAACCTAAAAAAACAATGCAAAAATGAGGCAACAAAGTGGGACATTTTGTTCATCAGGAGCACCTTTACATTTTGCAGTAACTGCATTCAGCAATATGTAGTTAAATTCTGCCCTAGTAATTAACGTTCTATCAAACACCTGATTACTCCAGATTCAATAATCCTGCTGAATTGTGGATGAAAGCACCAGATGTGTGTGTTTAGACTGTTTCACAGTCTCTGTGCTTTCTCTTAGTTCTCACATATTTCAGCACAACTGCTCTATAAAACAAAGTGTCATACTGTGGTCTAAAATATAAGGTTGGTTAAAGTGACTTTGTCATTTAATTGATCGGGGCAGTTGTCTAATGTATTTGAACCAAGGGAGCATGTTTCCTCTTTCCTTGTTTAATGTACTGGTAATTAGAATTTGTGTGAGGTAGGCTTTTGGATTGGACCAGATACATAGCCAATGGACTCCTGGATCTAATGTCAAGTGAAGGGGGATAGCTCAGGGGCAACGTGTTTGTCTTGGAAGCAAGACAACGCATTGCGACATAGGTTTAAATCCGAATCCCATGCTTAGAAGCCAATCTCTGTTATTAAGTGTGTTATAATTAATAACTCATCTTTAAAAGAACAGTCCTAGTTTTATATGAGCGGCATCTTTTTCAGCTGATCTTGGTGAACCTAGAACTCTCTTGATAAAATCATTCGCAATTGTTTGTAGGGAGGACAGATTCACAAAGCCTCCAACCGTAGTACCATACTTTGCTAGTCTTTTGACAATATACATTTAGGATCATGTCAGTTGTTTGAACGTTGCACATTTTGGTGAAACAACACCCCCTCTAAGCTTGTGTCATTTTAGCAGCTTCTTTTTTTATGTGCTTAGACCCTGTTAAGCGAGTAGAGAAGCATATACCAAGATAGTAAAAAGCAGACACTCTTGGTATAATATTTGTACTACTATACATTTTTGGGATAGCTATCTGCTTGTTAGCAGTGGAGTAGATAAGTATGGCTGATTTTGAGGAATTGTCGTGCAGGTCCCTCTTTGTCATAAAATCAGCATATTTATTTATCAAACGTTGTAGGGCTCGCAAAGTCCTGGCCAGCAGGACCCTATCATTCACGTAAGCCAGCACATATAATTACATGTTGCCAATTTCAGAATGTCTGCTCCTACCTCCACTAAGGCTTCTTGAAGTCCTTTGATATACAGGGAGAACATGAGGGCTGCTAAAATGCACCCTTGCCAAACTCCTGTTCCAATGGGGAAGTCCCAAAAATCCACTTTGACACATGTCTTTGATGGTGAATATCTTTAAGGATCTTGAACATGGCAATTGGGAAGTCTACAGACTGGAGTACTGTCCACATTTTAGCCCTGTTCACCTTATCAAAGGCTGTGCTCAAGTCCAAAAAAGCCATGCGTATAGACTTTTTGTTTTAATGTAAAGGGCATTGGCCACTATTAGATATAAGTGCAGGGCTTACTTACTTGTCCCAAGACCAGAGCGGATGTCCAGTTTAATTATGGCAAAATATTGTTGTTTCTGACCCACTGGTCCAACTGATTTAACAGGACAAACCTTGATAATTATGGAAAAGCGACCCATGGTGATTCCTTGCTAAATAACACTGACACCCAGAGCACAGCGTTTATTCTTTGATATCTGTCCCCTGGATGTAAGTCAGCAGCCGCAGTCAGTAACATGGTACCCTGCCCTCTCTCAGCTCCCATAGCGGTTAAATTGTGCCTGATCGGGAGAGCTGCTCTGGCTGTCAACTTCAGAGATTGTGAGTGTGGCTGGGGTTTGTGCTCTTTCAGAATGTCATCTTTAATAAGAAGTGGGTTAAAATATGCTTTTTTTCTAAATTCAATAAAATATCCATGATCAATTGCAATTAGCCCTTGAATTCCGCAGATTTATTATGGACGTCCCTGAGTAGGTCCTTCAGAAGAGGCATACGGAGGTTTTCGTTGTCCATAGATGGTCATCTATTCACTTACATACTTGTGGTTGATATCTAACATTTCTTTGTAGTAACATGAACAGGAGTCCTAAACAGAGATGTATCTGGAATGTCAGTAGACACTGGAGTAGCTTCATTGGCCAATTCCTTGTTGAATAAAGTAGAACGAATTAGCCAATGGTTTCAAATAGAGACTAGAATCTCAGGGTAAGTTATTGATTTGTTTATCCAGGCACACGTCTTTTTTGTGTAAGTGCTTTTTTTCAGTTGCCCTGTGACCTCTTGTAGATAAGAGTCTAGTCGGCTTTGGGTGCTGGAACCCTTAGCATGCCCTATGTTCCTATATTTTTGTCCAGTGGTGCTTATGTTTACCCATGATGTGATAGAGCAATGCAGTCAAACAGTAAGAGGTTGTGGCAAGGTCACAGATGTTGCAAGGAGTTCAAAGGCTGCAGGCCCGCAGTCACTCCTAGTGTGGTGGACCTCAGTAGCTAGCAATGGTAGACGTTGAAAGGCAGATTGGCCCACAATCACCCCATTCACTACAAAAAAGAAAACATAGATGGTAACATGTCTTCAACACTCATGAAGAGTTCAAAGGCTACAAGCCCACAGACACCCCTGGCGAGCTAGACCCTAATGATTAGCACCAAGTGTGTTCACAGGCACCCAAGCCCACAGTTACCCCTGTTCAATTTGGAGCACCAAACAGCAAAGAATGATGTGCTATATTCAGGGCAAATCAATTTATATACTTAACCATGATAAAGTACACACGCTGATTAAAACATTGAAAGCTTGTATCCATAAATACTTGAAACCTGATAGAATAAAAACAGAAATTCTCAGGTTGCACACGTAATATAATGATATAAATAAGCAAATAAGCAAAAGCAAAACAAACACACTGGGGTTAAAAGTTAGATGAATGCAAACAAAATTAAATATACAAAACTATTAATTACACTATCAACATTTAGGAGTTTGTTTAAAATTGGATTCAGCCAAATTGAAGTTTGTTCGGTGGCCCGGTTATTGGTTGGATGATCCAATTCTGACCTACATCTCTGGTGGCAAAAAGCAAAATGTTCGATCAGGTAGAGCAGAAAGACAGGGAAGGGCTGAACAGCACAGCAGCACATGACAGGAGTGCATTACTCAACTGCACTAGTCCGCACTACAAACACCATGCGGGCCTCAAAGTTCTAGTGCAGTATACACAGCAATATGCTTGTGGTTGAGGGCTCCAGTAGGCCGAGTCCAAAGGCTTATGAAATGTTGTGGCTGCAAAAAACTGTCAAACGACAATGTCCAATTCGGCGGATCAGACGGTGATGTGGGGCAGCATAATACATCAAGAAGCGATAGAGGATTAAGTAAATGCCTGGTCAGTTAGTCCTACCAGGAAGATTCATTATGCCAAGATAGTTTATTGCAGATTGGACAGACGAACACCAACAGCAATAAGAGATGCAGACGCCAAGACGCAGTGGGGACAACAGGAACAGCACACTCGTGTCCCCGCTCCGCTTCGATTCAAGCACGGCTATTCATGGACCGTGTGTGGCGGGAAAAGTCAACGCTCTGCTCTCAGAACCTCAGCCCATCTGCAGCATAAATAGCCCGCTCTCGTCTCCAATCTGATATGCTAATCTGTAATGATTGCACGTTTTGTTATCATGGTGTGCGTCAGTGTACTTAATGTATAAAATAATGTACATTTCAGTCACATGCCTCCTTGCACTTACCCAGAGCTGCACTGCCTTCTGCTGCACTTCCTCAGAGTATTGCTGCCCTGTTTTCCCCATCCATTGCCTGTTGCTTCCCCACCTCTCCTTTTCCCATACACTTCTCGTTCTTGCCCTTGCACGATCTGAATGACACAGTTCCTTGTAAGATCGTTTGTCTTGTCCTTTCTCTGGCTTCAATCCCTTGTCTTGTGGCACCTAGAAACACTTTTGTACAGGCGCTTTATAAATGACTTATATCATATATGCAAAAGGTTATGCTGTCAGATTATTGCTTCAGAATGCTTAACAGAATTAGATCTGTTTTATCATTGGGACTGAAATACCACCAAGTTTAATTTAGTAGTATTACAGACCTAACGGTTAAATACATATAAAGTGAATTGCATACCCCTTCACCTCCAAAGGTGTGGCCATTTCGAGGGCAGGTTACGCTCTTCAGAGATGTGGATTAGTAGCAGACGTTCTCAATAAGCAACAGTATGGCAAGTACCAACATTAATTAAGTGATTCATTCCTATGGAATCCATCTGCTCTTTAGCAGATGCTAAATTGAGGCGGAATGCATTTGAATCCATTAGTTTTATGTTTTCATTGAAAATCTCAAGCGAACGTAAATGGAAGTGTACACACGAGCCAGAGAAGAAAAGTGTTGTAAAGCTGATTCCTATGACACTCTGGTAAGGTTCTTCAGGTAAGCTTCATTGTAAATACATTACAAGATGATACAGCGAACCACTGGGTCCCATCACCTAGGCTGGCTTCCTCCAACTGCTCAATCCTAGAACCTTCACACAGCATTCTCACCGAAACATTCTGTCACACCACCCCAACATTCTTTCAGCTCATCATACATCTGCATACACTCCAAGCACTTCACTACCCAAAGCATGGGGGGAATGTGACCTTCTCTCTGTGCCACCTCCCTAGCCTGCGTTTACAGGAAAATGGGCTGAAGTGGACAATTGAGGCATACAAGCATTATGCCTTGCTTCCATTGCCACTCTACCCATTTTAAAGTGTTTAACATCTCCGGGAAGTTCCATTAAAACTTTTATGAAAAAAATGTCTAGATCACAGCAGGAGCTCTGTTACTTCTCTAGCAAGCTCTCCATATTGTGAGAGGTGATAGTATCAGCAATATTGGTGCATGTGTGCCTGCAGCAGGCCTATAATGGCAGCACCGATAACATATACTTGGGGCCTCATTACATAAACTCTGCACTGGCAGGAGTGAAAATGTACAAAGTAATTGTACTATCGCAAAAAATGCCCTAGTGTAAAAACATTCTTTCAATGCATTTTTGCACTATGGACTAGTGCTAATATACCAGCACTCGACATTTGATGTCTGCACCTACCTTGCACCTGCCACCAGCTGGCCGCACATCTTATTATTGTTCTTATTTATTGTTGTTATTTATTTACTGTTTATTCTAAGTATTGCACTTCCCCTCCCCTTTCCCCCTCGCACGTTTACCCTCCCCTCCCCCTGCACTTCGCGATCTCAATGTCACCTGGCCTAGTGAAATAGTTGTCTCTGTCCTTCCTTTGTCCCCCCCCCTTGCCTCATCGCACCTTGAAACACTTGTGTATAGGTGCGTTATAAATGCCATATCATAGCATATCAATATAGAATGAAATGTCCACCAAGCCACACTCTGAACTCGTGCAAAAATCCATCGAAACTATCAGGGTAATTCATAGAATTTCGCAGAAAAGTGTCGCAAGCGGCTGGCGCAGAGTGTCCGCGTGCGATTGTCTGCGCCAGGCGCGTGCGCCAAAACCGATTTCCGCGCACAGCGTATTCATGGATTTTAGGCTCCCAAACCAGCCGTGGCGCAGAGTATCGCAGCGACCCTGCAACAGCACCAGTAACGCCCCCAAGAACGCCCTCGCACAAGGAAAAGCAATCAAAATCGCTAAATCATCGCAAAGGGCTGCGCTAACCCTGGACCAGTTTACAGGGCTGCCAAACAAGGAACGCAAAGCGGGTAACGTTCATATCAGGGGTACGCGGGAAGTTTTACATGCGATTAGCCAGGGTACGTGTACGACAGGGGTACGCGTGAAGTTTAACACGCGATTAGCCAGGGTACGTGTATTACAGGGGTACGCGGGAATTATCACACGCGATTTGGCTGGGTACGTGTATGACAGGGGTATGCGTGAAGTTTTACACGCGATTAGCCAGGGTACAGTATTACAGGGGTACGTGGGAATTGTCACATGCGATTTGGCTGGGTACGTGTATTACAGGGGTGCGCAGGAATAATCACACGCGATTTGGCTGGGTATGTGTATTACAGGGGTGCGCGGGAATAATCACACGTGATTAGGCTGGATGGGTCCTCACAGGTGTTCCCTGTACACCCTCCACGGCCCCTGCAGGCAGCCCACAAAACAGGGGACTACCCTGCACACCTGCTCATGTCTCCCACCCCCCAACCCCCCAGCAGTGTGGGGCACCCTCCACCAGGCCTCCACTCATGTCTCCCGAAAGCCACCATGGGCAGCCCCCACCAGGCTCCCGCCCATGTCTACCACCCCCCTCCCATCCCCCAGCCACCATGGGCATCCCCCACCAGGCCCCCACTCATGTCCCCTATCACCCCCCAGCAGTGCAGGGGCAGCCTCCACCAGGCCCCCACTCATGTCTCCCACCACCCCCACCCCCCAGCCACCATGGGCAGCCTCCACCAGGCCCCCACTCATGTACCCTATCACCCCCACCCCCCAGCCACCATGGGCAGCCCCCACCAGGTCCCCACTCATGTCTCCCACCCACCCCCACCCCCCAGCCACCATGGGCAGCCTCCACCAGGCCCCCACTCATGTCTCCCACCCCCCCCCCTAGCCACCATGGGCAGCCCCCACCAGGCTCCCACCCATGTCTACCACCCCCCTCTCATCCCCCAGCCACCATGGGCATCCCCCACCAGGCCCCCACTCATGTCCCCTATCACCCCCCAGCAGTGCAGGGGCAGCCTCCAGCAGGCCCCCACCCACGTCTCCCACCACCCCCACCCCCCAGCCACCATGGGCAGCCCCCACCGGCCCCCCACTCATGTCTCCCACTCACCCCCACCCCCCAGCCACCATGGGCAGCCCCCACCAGGCCCCCACTCATGTCCCCCTGCACCCCCACCCCCCAGCAGTGCAGGGGCACCCTCCACCAGGCCCCCACTAATGTCCAACTCATGTCTCCCACCACCCCCACCCCCAAGCAGTGCGGGGCACCCTCCACCAGGCCCCCACTCATGTCCAACTCATGTCCCCCTGCACCCCCACCCCCCAGCAGTGCGGGGCACCCTCCACCAGGCCCCCACTCATGTCCAACTCATATCTCCCACCACCCCCACCCCCCAGCAGTGCAGGGGCACCCTCCACCAGGACCCCACTCATGTCCCCCTGAACCCCCACCGCCCAGCAGTGCAGGGGCACCCTCCACCAGGCCCCCACTCATGTCCAACTCATGTCTCCCACCACCCCCACCCCCCAGCAGTGTGGGGCACCCTCCACCAGGCCCCCACTCATGTCCCCTATCACCCCCACCCCCCAGCATCCAGGGGATACCCTCCACCAGGCCCCCAATCATGTCCCCTATCACCCCCACCCCCAGCATCCAGGGGCACCCTCCACCAGGCCCCCACTCATGTCCAACTCATGCCTCCCACCACCCCCACCCCCCAGCAGTGTGGGGCACCCTCCTCCAGGCCCCCACTCATGTCCCCTATCACCCCCACTCCCCAGCATCCAGGGGCACCCTCCACCAGGCCCCCACTAATGTCCAACTCATGTCTCCCACCACCCCCACCCCCCAGCAGTGCAGGGGCACCCACCACCAGGCCCCCACTCATGTCCCCCTGCACCCCCACCCCCCAGCATCCAGGGGCACCCTCCACCAGGCCCCCACTCATGTCCCCTATCACCCCCACCCCCAGCATCCAGGGGCACCCTCCACCAGGCCCCCACTCATGTCCAACTCATGTCTCCCAGCACCCCCACCCCCCAGCCACCATGGGCAGCCTCCACCAGGCCCCCACTCATGTCCCCTATCACCCCCAGCCCCCAGCAGTGCAGGGGCAGCCTCCACCAGGACCCCACTCATGTCTCCCACTACCCCCACCCCCCATCAGTGTGGGGCACCCTCCAGCAGGCCCCCACCCACGTCTCCCACAACCCCCACCCCCCAGCCACCATGGGCAGCCCCCACCGGCCCCCCACTCATGTCTCCCACACACCCCCACCCCCCAGCCACCATGGGCAGCCCCCACCAGGCCCCCACTCATGTCCCCCTGCACCCCCACCCCCCAGCAGTGCAGGGGCACCCTCCACCAGGCCCCCACTAATGTCCAACTCATGTCTCCCACCACCCCCACCCCCCAGCAGTGCGGGGCACTCTCCACCAGGCCCCCACTCATGTCCAACTCATGTCTCCCACCACCCCCACCCCCCAGCAGTGCAGGGGCACCCTCCACCAGGCCCCCACTCATGTCCCCCTGGACCCCCACCCCCCAGCAGTGCAGGGGCACCCTCCACCAGGCCCCCACTCATGTCCAACTCATGTCTCCCACCACCCCCACCCCCCAGCAGTGTGGGGCACCCTCCACCAGGCCCCCACTCATGTCCCCTATCACCCCCACCCCCCAGCATCCAGGGGATACCCTCCACCAGGCCCCCAATCATGTCCCCTATCACCCCCACCCCCAGCATCCAGGGGCACCCTCCACCAGGCCCCCACTCATGTCCAACTCATGTCTCCCACCACCCCCACCCCCCAGCAGTGTGGAGCACCCTCCTCCAGGCCCCCACTCATGTCCCCTACAACCCCCACCCCCCAGCATCCAGGGGCACCCTCCACCAGGCCCCCACTAATGTCCAACTCATGTCTCCCACCACCCCCACCCCCCAGCAGTGCAGGTGCACCCATCACCAGGCCCCCACTCATGTCACCCTGCACCCCCACCCCCCAGCATCCAGGGGCACCCTCCACCAGGCCCCCACTCATGTCTCCCACCCACCCCCACCCCCCAGCCACCATGGGCAGCCTCCACCAGGCCCCCACTCATGTCTCCCACCACCCCCACCCCCCAGCAGTGTGGGGCACCCTCCACCAGGCCCCCACCCATGTCTCCCACCACCCCCACCCCCCAGCCACCATGGGCAGCCCCCACCAGGCCCCCACCCATGTCTCCCACCACCCCCACCCCCCAGCCACCATGGGCAGCCCCCACCAGGGCCCCACTCATGTCCAACTCATGTCTCCCACCACCCCCCAGCAGTGTGGGGCACCCTCCACCAGGCCACCACTCATGTCCCCTATCACCCCCACCCCCCAGCATCCAGGGGCACCCTCCACCAGGCCCCCGCTCATGTCTCCCACCACCCCCACCCCCCAGCCACCATGGGCAGCCTCCACCAGGCCCCCACTCATGTCCCCTATCACCCCCACCCCCCAGCAGTGCAGGGGCAGCCTCCACCAGGCCCCCACCCATGTCTCCCACCACCCCCACCCCCCAGCCACCATGGGCAGCCCCCACCAGGCCCCCACTAATGTCCAACTCATGTCTCCCACCACCCCTCCCCCCAGCAGTGTGGGGCACCCTCCACCAGGCCCCCACTCATGTCCCCTATCACCCCCACCCCCCAGCATCCAGGGGAACCCTCCACCAGGCCCCCACTCATGTCCAACTCATGTCTCCCACCACCCCCACCCCCCAGCAGTGTGGGGCACCCTCCACCAGGCCCCCACTCATGTCCCCTATCACCCCCACCCCCCAGCATCCAGGGGCACCCTCCACCAGGCCCCCACTCATGTCCAACTCATGTCTCCCACCACCCCCACCCCCCAGCAGTGCAGGGGCACCCTCCACCAGGCCCCCACTCATGTCCCCCTGCACCCCCTGCACCCCCGCATTCATGGGCACCCTCCACTAGGCCGCCACTCATGTCTCCCACCCACCCCCACCCCCCAGCCACCATGGGCAGCCTCCACCAGGCCCCCACTCATGTCTCCCACCACCCCCACCCCCCAGCAGTGTGGGGCACACTCCACCAGGCCCCCACCCATGTCTCCCACCACCCCCACCCCCCAGCCACCATAGGCAGCCCCCACCAGGCCCCCATCCATGTCTCCCACCACCCCCACCCCCCAGGCACCATGGGCAGCCCCCACCAGGCCCCCACTCATGTCTCCCAAAGCCACCATGGGCAGCCTCCACCAGGCCCCCACTCATGTCTCCCACTACCCCCACCCCCCCAGCAGTGTGGGGCACCCTCCACCAGGCCCCCACCCATGTCTCCCATCACCCCCACCCCCCAGCCACCATGGGCAGCCTCCACCAGGCCCCCACTCATGTCCCCTATCACCCCCACCCCCCAGCAGTGCAGGGGCAGCCTCCACCAGGCCCCCACTCATGTCTACCACCACCCCACCCCCCAGCAGTGTGGGGCACCCTCCACCAGGCCCCCACCCATGTCTCCCACCACCCCCACCCCCCAGCCACCATGGGCAGCCCCCACCAGGCTCCCACCCATGTCTCCCACCACCCCCAGCCAGCATGGGCAGCCTCCACCAGGCCCTCACTCATGTCTCCCACCACCCCCACCCCCCCAGCAGTGTGGGGCTCCCTCCACCAGGCCCCCACCCATGTCTCCCACCACCCCCACCCCCCAGCCACCATGGGCAGCCCCCACCAGGCCCCCACTCATGTCTCCCACCCACCCCCACCCCCCAGCCACCATGGGCAGCCCCCACCAGGCCCCCACTCATGTCTCCCACCCACCCCCACCCCCCCAGCAGTGTGGGGCACCCTCCGCCAGGCCCCCACCCATGTCTCCCACCACCCACACCCCCCAGCCACCATGGGCAGCCTCCACCAGGTCCCCACTCATGTCTCAAACCCACCCCCACCCCCCAGCCACCATGGGCAGCCCCCACCAGGCCCCCACTCATGTCTCCCACCCACCCCCCAGCCACCATGGGCAGCCTCCACCAGGCCCCCACTCATGTCTACCACCACCCCCACCTCCCCAGCAGTGTGGGGCACCCTCCACCAGGCCCCCACCCATGTCTCCCACCACCCCCAGCCACCATGGGCAGCCCCCACCAGGCTCCCACCCATGTCCCCTATCACCCCCACCCCCCAGCAGTGCAGGGGCAGCCTCCACCAGGCCCCAACACATGTCTCCCACCACCCCCACCCCCCCGGCAGTGTGGGGCACCCTCCACCAGGACCCCACCCATGTCTCCCACCACCCACACCCCCCAGCCACCATGGGCAGCCCCCACCAGGCTCCCACCCATGTCCCCTATCACCCTCACCCCCCAGCAGTGCAGGGGCAGCCTCCACCAGGCCCCCACTCATGTCTCCCACCACTCCCACCCCCCCAGCAGTGTGGGGCACCCTCCACCAGGCCCCCACCCATGTCTCCCACCACCCCCACCCCCCAGCCAGCTTGGCAGCCTCCACCAGGCACCCACTCATGTCCCCTATCACCCCACCCCCCAGCAGTGCAGGGGCAGCCTCCACCAGGCCCCACTCATGTCTCCCACCACCCCCACCCCCCCAGCAGTGTGGGGCACCCTCCACCAGGCCCCCACCCATGTCTCCCACCACCCCCACCCCCCAGCCACCATGGGCAGCCCCCACCAGGCCCCCACTCATGTCTCCCACCACCCCCACCCCCCAGCCACCATGGGCAGCCTCCGCCAGGCCCCCACTCATGTCCCCTATCACCCCCACCCCCCAGCCACCATGGGCAGCCTCCACCAGGCCCCCACTCATGTCTCCCACCACCCCACCCCCCCAGCAGTGTGGGGTACCCTCCACCAGGCCCCCACCCATGTCTCCCATCACCCCCACCCCCCAGCCCAGCCACCATGGGCAGCCCCCACCAGGCCCCCACTCATGTCTCCCAACCACCCCCACCCCACAGCCACCATGGGCAGCCCCCACCAGGCCCCCACTCATGTCTCCCACCACCCCCACCCTCCCAGCAGTGTGGGGCACCCTCCACCAGGCCCCCACCCATGTCCCCCACCACCCCCACCCCCCAGCCACCATGGGCAGCCCCCACCAGGCCCCCACTCATGTCTCCCACCCACCCCCACCCCCCAGCCACCATGGGCAGCCCCCACCAGGCCCCCACTCATGTCTCCCACCCACCCTCACCCCCCAGCCACCATGGGCAGCCTCCACCAGGCCCGCACTCATGTCTCCCACCACCCCCACCCCCCCAGCAGTGTGGGGCACCCTCCACCAGGCCCCCACCCATGTCTCCCACCACCCCCACCCCGCAGCCACCATGGGCAGCCCCCACCACGCCCCCACTCATGTCTCCCACCCACCCCCACCCCCCAGCCACCATAGGCAGCCCTCACCAGGCCCCCACTCATGTCTCCCACCACCCCCACCCCCCAGCAGTGTGGGGCACCCTCCACCAGGCCCCCACCCATGTCTCCCACCACCCCCACCCCCCAGCCACCATGGGCAGCCTCCACCAGGCCCCCACTCATGTCCCCTATCACCCCCAGCCCCCAGCAGTGCAGGGGCAGCCTCCACCAGGCCCCCACTCATGTCTCCCACCCCCCCCACCCCCCCATCAGTGTGGGGCACCCTCCAGCAGGCCCCCACCCACGTCTCCCACCACCCCCACCCCCCAGCCACCATGGGCAGCCCCCACCGGCCCCCCACTCATGTCTCCCACCCACCCCCACCCCCCAGCCACCATGGGCAGCCCCCACCAGGCCCCCACTCATGTCCCCCTGCACCCCCACCCCCCAGCAGTGCAGGGGCACCCTCCACCAGGCCCCCACTAATGTCCAACTCATGTCTCCCACCACCCCCACCCCCCAGCAGTGCGGGGCACCCTCCACCAGGCCCCCACTCATGTCCAACTCATGTCCCCCTGCACCCCCACCCCCCAGCAGTGCGGGGCACCCTCCACCAGGCCCCCACTCATGTCCAACTCATATCTCCCACCACCCCCACCCCCCAGCAGTGTGGGGCACCCTCCACCATGCCCCCACTCATGTCCCCTATCACCCCTACCCCCCAGCATCCAGGGGATACCCTCCACCAGGCCCCCAATCATGTCCCCTATCACCCCCACCCCCAGCATCCAGGGGCACTCTCCACCAGGCCCCCACTCATGTCCAACTCATGTCTCCCACCACCCCCACCCCCCAGCAGTGTGGGGCACCCTCCTCCAGGCCCCCACTCATGTCCCCTATCACCCCCACTCCCCAGCATCCAGGGGCACCCTCCACCAGGCCCCCACTAATGTCCAACTCATGTCTCCCACCACCCCCACCCCCCAGCAGTGCAGGGGCACCCACCACCAGGCCCCCACTCATGTCCCCCTGCACCCCCACCCCCCAGCATCCAGGGGCACCCTCCACCAGGCCCCCACTCATGTCCCCTATCACCCCCACCCCCAGCATCCAGGGGCACCCTCCACCAGGCCCCCACTCATGTCCAACTCATGTTTCCCACCACCCCCACCCCCCAGCCACCATGGGCAGCCTCCACCAGGCCCCCACTCATGTCCCCTATCACCCCCAGCCCCCAGCAGTGCAGGGGCAGCCTCCACCAGGCCCCCACTCATGTCTCCCACCACCCCCACCCCCCCATCAGTGTGGGGCACCCTCCAGCAGGCCCCCACCCATGTCTCCCACCACCCCCACCACCCAGCCACCATGGGCAGCCCCCACCGGCCCCCCACTCATGTCTCCCACCCACCCCCACCCCCCAGCCACCATGGGCAGCCCCCACCAGGCCCCCACTCATGTCCCCCTGCACCCCCACCCCCCAGCCACCATGGGCAGCCTCCACCAGGCCCCCACTCATGTCTCCCACCACCCCACCCCCCCAGCAGTGTGGGGTACCCTCCACCAGGCCCCCACTCATGTCTCCCACCACTCCCACCCCCCCAGCAGTGTGGGGCACCCTCCACCAGGCCCCCACCCATGTCTCCCACCACCCCCACCCCCCAGCCAGCTTGGCAGCCTCCACCAGGCACCCACTCATGTCCCCTATCACCCCACCCCCCAGCAGTGCAGGGGCAGCCTCCACCAGGCCCCACTCATGTCTCCCACCACCCCCACCCCCCCAGCAGTGTGGGGCACCCTCCACCAGGCCCCCACCCATGTCTCCCACCACCCCCACCCCCCAGCCACCATGGGCAGCCCCCACCAGGCCCCCACTCATGTCTCCCACCACCCCCACCCCCCAGCCACCATGGGCAGCCTCCGCCAGGCCCCCACTCATGTCCCCTATCACCCCCACCCCCCAGCCACCATGGGCAGCCTCCACCAGGCCCCCACTCATGTCTCCCACCACCCCACCCCCCCAGCAGTGTGGGGTACCCTCCACCAGGCCCCCACCCATGTCTCCCATCACCCCCACCCCCCAGCCCAGCCACCATGGGCAGCCCCCACCAGGCCCCCACTCATGTCTCCCAACCACCCCCACCCCACAGCCACCATGGGCAGCCCCCACCAGGCCCCCACTCATGTCTCCCACCACCCCCACCCTCCCAGCAGTGTGGGGCACCCTCCACCAGGCCCCCACCCATGTCCCCCACCACCCCCACCCCCCAGCCACCATGGGCAGCCCCCACCAGGCCCCCACTCATGTCTCCCACCCACCCCCACCCCCCAGCCACCATGGGCAGCCCCCACCAGGCCCCCACTCATGTCTCCCACCCACCCTCACCCCCCAGCCACCATGGGCAGCCTCCACCAGGCCCGCACTCATGTCTCCCACCACCCCCACCCCCCCAGCAGTGTGGGGCACCCTCCACCAGGCCCCCACCCATGTCTCCCACCACCCCCACCCCCCAGCCACCATGGGCAGCCCCCACCACGCCCCCACTCATGTCTCCCACCCACCCCCACCCCCCAGCCACCATAGGCAGCCCTCACCAGGCCCCCACTCATGTCTCCCACCACCCCCACCCCCCAGCAGTGTGGGGCACCCTCCACCAGGCCCCCACCCATGTCTCCCACCACCCCCACCCCCCAGCCACCATGGGCAGCCTCCACCAGGCCCCCACTCATGTCCCCTATCACCTCCAGCCCCCAGCAGTGCAGGGGCAGCCTCCACCAGGCCCCCACTCATGTCTCCCACCCCCCCACCCCCCCATCAGTGTGGGGCACCCTCCAGCAGGCCCCCACCCACGTCTCCCACCACCCCCACCCCCCAGCCACCATGGGCAGCCCCCACCGGCCCCCCACTCATGTCTCCCACCCACCCCCACCCCCCAGCCACCATGGGCAGCCCCCACCAGGCCCCCACTCATGTCCCCCTGCACCCCCACCCCCCAGCAGTGCAGGGGCACCCTCCACCAGGCCCCCACTAATGTCCAACTCATGTCTCCCACCACCCCCACCCCCCAGCAGTGCGGGGCACCCTCCACCAGGCCCCCACTCATGTCCAACTCATGTCCCCCTGCACCCCCACCCCCCAGCAGTGCGGGGCACCCTCCACCAGGCCCCCACTCATGTCCAACTCATATCTCCCACCACCCCCACCCCCCAGCAGTGTGGGGCACCCTCCACCATGCCCCCACTCATGTCCCCTATCACCCCTACCCCCCAGCATCCAGGGGATACCCTCCACCAGGCCCCCAATCATGTCCCCTATCACCCCCACCCCCAGCATCCAGGGGCACTCTCCACCAGGCCCCCACTCATGTCCAACTCATGTCTCCCACCACCCCCACCCCCCAGCAGTGTGGGGCACCCTCCTCCAGGCCCCCACTCATGTCCCCTATCACCCCCACTCCCCAGCATCCAGGGGCACCCTCCACCAGGCCCCCACTAATGTCCAACTCATGTCTCCCACCACCCCCACCCCCCAGCAGTGCAGGGGCACCCACCACCAGGCCCCCACTCATGTCCCCCTGCACCCCCACCCCCCAGCATCCAGGGGCACCCTCCACCAGGCCCCCACTCATGTCCCCTATCACCCCCACCCCCAGCATCCAGGGGCACCCTCCACCAGGCCCCCACTCATGTCCAACTCATGTTTCCCACCACCCCCACCCCCCAGCCACCATGGGCAGCCTCCACCAGGCCCCCACTCATGTCCCCTATCACCCCCAGCCCCCAGCAGTGCAGGGGCAGCCTCCACCAGGCCCCCACTCATGTCTCCCACCACCCCCACCCCCCCATCAGTGTGGGGCACCCTCCAGCAGGCCCCCACCCATGTCTCCCACCACCCCCACCACCCAGCCACCATGGGCAGCCCCCACCGGCCCCCCACTCATGTCTCCCACCCACCCCCACCCCCCAGCCACCATGGGCAGCCCCCACCAGGCCCCCACTCATGTCCCCCTGCACCCCCACCCCCCAGCAGTGCAGGGGCACCCTCCACCAGGCCCTTACTAATGTCCAACTCATGTCTCCCACCACCCCCACCCCCCAGCAGTGCGGGGCACCCTCCACCAGGCCCCCACTCATGTCCAACTCATGTCTCCCACCACCCCCACCCCCCAGCAGTGCAGTGGCACCCTCCACCAGGCCCCCACTCATGTCCCCCTGCACCCCCACCCCCCAGCAGTGCAGGGGCACCCTCCACCAGGCCCCCACTCATGTCCAACTCATGTCTCCCACCACCCCCACCCCCCAGCAGTGTGGGGCACCCTCCACCAGGCCCCCACTCATGTCCCCTATCACCCCCACCCCCCAGCATCCAGGGGATACCCTCCACCAGGCCCCAATCATGTCCCCTATGACCCCCACCCCCAGCATCCAGGGGCACCCTCCACCAGGCCCCCACTCATGTCCAACTTATGTCTCCCACCACCCCCACCCCCCAGCAGTGTGGGGCACCCTCCTCCAGGCCCCCACTCATGTCCCCTACCACCCCCACCCCCCAGCAGTGCAGGGGCACCCACCACCAGGCCCCCACTCATGTCCCCCTGCACCCCCACCCCCCAGCATCCAGGGGCACCCTCCACCAGGCCCCCACTCATGTCTCCCACCCACCCCCACCCCCCAGCCACCATGGGCAGCCTCCACCAGGCCCCCACTCATGTCTCCCACCACCCCCACCCCCCAGCAGTGTGGGGCACCCTCCACCAGGCCCCCACCCATGTCTCCCACCACCCCCACCCCCCAGCCACCATGGGCACCCTCCACCAGGCCCCCACTCATGTCCAACTTATGTCTCCCACCACCCCCACCCCCCAGCAGTGTGGGGCACCCTCCTCCAGGCCCCCACTCATGTCTCCCACCACCCCCACCCCCCAGCAGTGCAGGGGCACCCACCACCAGGCCCCCACTCATGTCCCCCTGCACCCCCACCCCCCAGCATCCAGGGGCACCCTCCACCAGGCCCCCACTCATGTCTCCCACCCACCCCCACCCCCCAGCCACCATGGGCAGCCTCCACCAGGCCCCCACTCATGTCTCCCACCACCCCCACCCCCCAGCAGTGTGGGGCACCCTCCACCAGGCCCCCACCCATGTCTCCCACCACCCCCACCCCCCAGCCACCATGGGCAGCCCCCACCAGGCCCCCACCCATGTCTCCCACCACCCCCCAGCCACCATGGGCAGCCCCCACCAGGCCCCCACTCATGTCCAACTCATGTCTCCCACCACCCCCACCCCCCAGCAGTGTGGGGCACCCTCCACCAGGCCACCACTCATGTCCCCTATCACCCCCACCCCCCAGCATCCAGGGGCACCCTCCACCAGGCCCCCGCCCATGTCTCCCACCACCCTCACCCCCCAGCCACCATGGGCAGCCTCCACCAGGCCCCCACTCATGTCCCCTATCACCCCCACCCCCCAGCAATGCAGGGGCAGCCTCAACCAGGCCCCCACCCATGTCTCCCACCACCCCCACCCCCCAGCCACCATGGGCAGCCCCCACCAGGCCCCCACTAATGTCCAACTCATGTCTCCCACCACCCCTCCCCCCAGCAGTGTGGGGCACCCTCCACCAGGCCCCCACTCATGTCCCCTATCACCCCCACCCCCCAGCATCCAGGGGCACCCTCCACCAGGCCCCACTCATGTCCAACTCATGTCTCCCACCACCCCCACCCCCCAGCAGTGTGGGGCACCCTCCACCAGGCCCCCACTCATGTCCCCTATCACCCCCACCCCCAGCATCCAGGGGCACCCTCCACCAGGCCCCCACTCATGTCCAACTCATGTCTCCCACCACCCCCACCCCCCAGCAGTGCAGGGGCACCCTCCACCAGGCCCCCACTCATGTCCCCCTGCACCCCCAACCCCCCGCATTCATGGGCACCCTCCACCAGGCCGCCACTCATGTCTCCCACCCACCCCCACCCCCCAGCCACCATGGGCAGCCTCCACCAGGCCCCCACTCATGTCTCCCACTACCCCCACCCCCCCAGCAGTGTGGGGCACCCTCCACCAGGCCCCCACCCATGTCTCCCATCACCCCCACCCCCCAGCCACCATGGGCAGCCTCCACCAGGCCCCCACTCATGTCCCCTATCACCCCCACCCCCCAGCAGTGCAGGGGCAGCCTCCACCAGGCCCCCACTCATGTCTACCACCACCCCACCCCCCAGCAGTGTGGGGCACCCTCCACCAGGCCCCCACCCATGTCTCCCACCACCCCCACCCCCCAGCCACCATGGGCAGCCCCCACCAGGCTCCCACCCATGTCTCCCACCACCCCCAGCCAGCATGGGCAGCCTCCACCAGGCCCCCACTCATGTCTCCCACCACCCCCACCCCCCCAGCAGTGTGGGGCACCCTCCACCAGGCCCCCACCCATGTCTCCCACCACCCCCACGCCCCAGCCACCATGGGCAGCCCCCACCAGGCCCCCACTCATGTCTCCCACCCACCCCCACCCCCCAGCCACCATGGGCAGCCCCCACCAGGCCCCCACTCATGTCTCCCACCCACCCCCACCCCCCCAGCAGTGTGGGGCACCCTCCGCCAGGCCCCCACCCATGTCTCCCACCACCCACACCCCCCAGCCACCATGGGCAGCCTCCACCAGGCCCCCACTCATGTCTCAAACCCACCCCCACCCCCCAGCCACCATGGGCAGCCCCCACCAGGCCCCCACTCATGTCTCCCACCCACCCCCCAGCCACCATGGGCAGCCTCCACCAGGCCCCCACTCATGTCTACCACCACCTCCACCTCCCCAGCAGTGTGGGGCACCCTCCACCAGGCCCCCACCCATGTCTCCCACCACCCCCACCCCCCAGCCACCATGGGCAGCCCCCACCAGGCTCCCACCCATGTCCCCTATCACCCCCACCCCCCAGCAGTGCAGGGGCAGCCTCCACCAGGCCCCCACACATGTCTCCCACCACCCCCACCCCCCTGGCAGTGTGGGGCACCCTCCACCAGGCCCCCACCCATGTCTCCCACCACCCACACCCCCCAGCCACCATGGTCAGCCCCCACCAGGCTTCCACCCATGTCCCCTATCACCATCACCCCCCAGCAGTGCAGGGGCAGCCTCCACCAGGCCCCCACTCATGTCTCCCACCACTCCCACCCCCCCAGCAGTGTGGGGCACCCTCCAACAGGCCCCCACCCATGTCTCCCACCACCCCCACCCCCAGCCAGCATGGGCAGCCTCCACCAGGCCCCCACTCATGTCCCCTATCACCCCCACCCCCCAGCAGTGCAGGGGCAGCCTCCACCAGGCCCCACTCATGTCTCCCACCACCCCCACCCCCCCAGCAGTGTGGGGCACCCTCCACCAGGCCCCCACCCATGTCTCCCACCACCCCCACCCCCCAGCCACCATGGGCAGCCCCCACCAGGCCTCCACTCATGTCTCCAACCCACCCCACCCCCCAGCCACCATGGGCAGCCCCCACCAGGCTCCCACCCATGTCTACCACCCCCCTCCCATCCCCCAGCCACCATGGGCATCCCCCACCAGGCCCCCACTCATGTCCCCTATCACCCCCCAGCAGTGCAGGGGCAGCCTCCACCAGGCCCCCACTCATGTCTCCCACCACCCCCACCCCCCAGCCACCATGGGCAGCCTCCACCAGGCCCCCACTCATGTACCCTATCACCCCCACCCCCCGCCACCATGGGCAGCCCCCACCAGGTCCCGACTCATGTCTCCCACCCGCCCCCACCCCCCAGCCACCATGGGCAGCCCCCACCAGGTCCCCACTCATGTCTCCCACCCGCCCCCACCCCCCAGCCACCATGGGCAGCCTCCACCAGGCCCCCACTCATGTCTCCCACCACCCCCTTCCCCCAGCGACCATGGGCAGCCTCCACCAGGCCCCCACTCATGTCCCCTATCACCCCCACCCCCCATGGGCAGCCCCCACCAGGCCCCCACTCATGTCCCCTATCACCCCCACCCCCAGCAGTGCAGGGGCAGCCTCCACCAGGCCCCCACTCATGTCTCCCACCACCCCCACCCCCCAGCCACCATGGGCAGCCTCCACCAGGCCCCCACTCATGTCCCCTATCACCCCCACCCCCCAGCCACCATGGGCAGCCTCCACCAGGCCCCCACTCATGTCTCCCACCACCCCCACCCCCCCAGCAGTGTGGGGTACCCTCCACCAGGCCCCCACCCATGTCTCCCACCACCCCCACCCCCCAGCCCAGCCACCATGGGCAGCCCCCACCAGGCCCCCACTCATGTCTCCCAACCACCCCCACCCCACAGCCACCATGGGCAGCCCCCACCAGGCCCCCACTCATGTCTCCCACCACCCCCACCCTCCCAGCAGTGTGGGGCACCCTCCACCAGGCCCCCACCCATGTCTCCCACCACCCCCACCCCCCAGCCACCATGGGCAGCCTCCACCAGGCCCCCACTCATGTCTCCCACCACCCCCACCCCCCCAGCAGTGTGGGGCACCCTCCACCAGGCCCCCACCCATGTCTCCCACCACCCCCAGCCACCATGGGCAGCCCCCACCAGGCCCCCACTCATGTCTCCCACCCACCCCCACCCCCCAGCCACCATAGGCAGCCCTCACCAGGCCCCCACTCATGTCTCCCACCACCCCCACCCCCCAGCAGTGTGGGGCACCCTCCACCAGGCCCCCACCCATGTCCCCCACCACCCCCACCCCCCAGCCACCATGGGCAGCCTCCACCAGGCCCCCACTCATGTCCCCTATCACCCCCAGCAGTGCAGGGGCAGCCTCCACCAGGCCCCCACTCATGTCTCCCACCACCCCCACCCCCCCATCAGTGTGGGGCACCCTCCAGCAGGCCCCCACCCACGTCTCCCACCACCCCCACCCCCCAGCCACCATGGGCAGCCCCCACCAGGCCCCCACTCATGTCCCCCTGCACCCCCACCCCCCAGCAGTGCAGGGGCACCCTCCACCAGGCCCCCACTAATGTCCAACTCATGTCTCCCACCACCCCCACCCCCCAGCAGTGCGGGGCACCCTCCACCAGGCCCCCACTCATGTCCAACTCATGTCCCCCTGCACCCCCACCCCCCAGCAGTGCGGGGCACCCTCCACCAGGCCCCCACTCATGTCCAACTCATATCTCTCACCACCCCCACCCCCCAGCAGTGCAGGGGCACCCTCCACCAGGCCCCCACTCATGTCCCCCTGCACCCCCACCCCCCAGCAGTGCAGGGGCACCCTCCACCAGGCCCCCACTCATGTCCAACTCATGTCTCCCACCACCCCCACCCCCCAGCAGTGTGGGGCACCCTCCACCATGCCCCCACTCATGTCCCCTATCACCCCCACCCCCCCATCAGTGTGGGGCACCCTCCAGCAGGCCCCCACCCACGTCTCCCACCACCCCCACCCCCCAGCCACCATGGGCAGCCCCCACCGGCCCCCCACTCATGTCTCCCACCCACCCCCACCCCCCAGCCACCATGGGCAGCCCCCACCAGGCCCCCACTCATGTCCCCCTGCACCCCCACCCCCCAGCAGTGCAGGGGCACCCTCCACCAGGCCCCCACTAATGTCCAACTCATGTCTCCCACCACCCCCACCCCCCAGCAGTGCGGGGCACCCTCCACCAGGCCCCCACTCATGTCCAACTCATGTCTCCCACCACCCCCACCCCCCAGCAGTGCAGTGGCACCCTCCACCAGGCCCCCACTCATGTCCAACTCATGTCTCCCACCACCCCCACCCCCCAGCAGTGTGGGGCACCCTCCACCAGGCCCCCACTCATGTCCCCTATCACCCCCACCCCCCAGCATCCAGGGGATACCCTCCACCAGGCCCCCAATCATGTCCCCTATCACCCCCACCCCCAGCATCCAGGGGCACCCTCCACCAGGCCCCCACTCATGTCCAACTCATGTCTCCCACCACCCCCACCCCCCAGCAGTGTGGGGCACCCTCCTCTAGGCCCCCACTCATGTCCCCTACCACCCCCACCCCCCAGCATCCAGGGGCACCCTCCACCAGGCCCCCACTAATGTCCAACTCATGTCTCCCACCACCCCCACCCCCCAGCAGTGCAGGGGCACCCACCACCAGGCCCCCACTCATGTCCCCCTGCACCCCCACCCCCCAGCATCCAGGGGCACCCTCCACCAGGCCCCCACTCATGTCTCCCACCCACCCCCACCCCCCAGCCACCATGGGCAGCCTCCAGCAGGCCCCCACTCATGTCTCCCACCACCCCCACCCCCCAGCAGTGTGGGGCACCCTCCACCAGGCCCCCACCCATGTCTCCCACCACCCCCACCCCCCAGCCACCATGGGCAGCCCCCACCAGGCCCCCACCCATGTCTCCCACCACCCCCCAGCCACCATGGGCAGCCCCCACCAGGCCCCCACTCATGTCCAACTCATGTCTCCCACCACCCCCACCCGCCAGCAGTGTGGGGCACCCTCCACCAGGCCACCACTCATGTCCCCTATCACCCCCACCCCCCAGCATCCAGGGGCACCCTCCACCAGGCCCCCGCCCATGTCTCCCACCACCCCCACCCCCCAGCCACCATGGGCAGCCTCCACCAGGCCCCCACTCATGTCCCCTATCACCCCCACCCCCCAGCAATGCAGGGGCAGCCTCCACCAGGCCCCCACCCATGTCTCCCACCACCCCCACCCCCCAGCCACCATGGGCAGCCCCCACCAGGCCCCCACTAATGTCCAACTCATGTCTCCCACCACCCCTCCCCCCTGCAGTGTGGGGCACCCTCCACGAGGCCCCCACTCATGTCCCCTATCACCCCCACCCCCCAGCATCCAGGGGCACCCTCCACCAGGCCCCACTCATGTCCAACTCATGTCTCCCACCACCCCCAGCCCCCAGCAGTGTGGGGCACCCTCCACCAGGCCCCCACTCATGTCCCCTATCACCCCCACCCCCCAGCATCCAGGGGCACCCTCCACCAGGCCCCCACTCATGTCCAACTCATGTCTCCCACCACCCCCACCCCCCAGCAGTGCAGGGGCACCCTCCACCAGGCCCCCACTCATGTCCCCCTGCGCCCCCAACCCCCCGCATTCATGGGCACCCTCCACCAGGCCGCCACTCATGTCTCCCAAAGCCACCATGGGCAGCCTCCACCAGGCCCCCACTCATGTCTCCCACTACCCCCACCCCCCCAGCAGTGTGGGGCACCCTCCACCAGGCCCCCACCCATGTCTCCCATCACCCCCACCCCCCAGCCACCATGGGCAGCCTCCACCAGGCCCCCACTCATGTCCCCTATCACCCCCACCCCCCAGCAGTGCAGGGGCAGCCTCCACCAGGCCCCCACTCATGTCTACCACCACCCCACCCCCCAGCAGTGTGGGGCACTCTCCACCAGGCCCCCACCCATGTCTCCCACCACCCCCACCCCCCAGCCACCATGGGCAGCCACCACCAGGCTCCCACCCATGTCTCCCACCACCCCCAGCCAGCATGGGCAGCCTCCACCAGGCCCCCACTCATGTCTCCCACCACCCCCACCCCCCCAGCAGTGTGGGGCACCCTCCACCAGGCCCCCACCCATGTCTCCCACCACCCCCACCCCCCAGCCACCATGGGCAGCCCCCACCAGGCCCCCACTCATGTCTCCCACCCACCCCCACCCCCCAGCCACCATGGGCAGCCCCCACCAGGCCCCCACTCATGTCTCCCACCCACCCCCACCCCCCCAGCAGTGTGGGGCACCCTCCACCAGGCCCCCATCCATGTCTCCCACCACCCCCACCCCCCAGCCACCATGGGCAGCCTCCACCAGGCCCCCACTCATGTCTCAAACCCACCCCCACCCCGCAGCCACCATGGGCAGCCCCCACCAGGCCCCCACTCATGTCTCCCACCCACCCCCCAGCCACCATGGGCAGCCTCCACCAGGCCCCCACTCATGTCTACCACCACCCCCACCTCCCCAGCAGTGTGGGGCACCCTCCACCAGGCCCCCACCCATGTCTCCCACCACCCCCACCCCCCAGCCACCATGTGCAGCCCCCACCAGGCTCCCACCCATGTCCCCTATCACCCCCACCCCCCAGCAGTGCAGGGGCAGCCTCCACCAGGCCCCCACACATGTCTCCCACCACCCCCACCCCCCCGGCAGTGTGGGGCACCCTCCACCAGGCCCCCACCCATGTCTCCCACCACCCACACCCCCCAGCCACCATGGGCAGCCCCCACCAGGCTCCCACCCATGTCCCCTATCACCCTCACCCCCCAGCAGTGCAGGGGCAGCCTCCACCAGGCCCCCACTCATGTCTCCCACCACTCCCACCCCCCCAGCAGTGTGGGGCACCCTCCACCAGGCCCCCACCCATGTCTCCCACCACCCCCACCCCCCAGCCAGCATGGGCAGCCTCCACCAGGCCCCCACTCATGTCCCCTATCACCCCCACCCCCCAGCAGTGCAGGGGCAGCCTCCACCAGGCCCCACTCATGTCTCCCACCACCCCCACCCCCCCAGCAGTGTGGGGCACCCTCCAACAGGCCCCCACCCATGTCTCCCACCACCCCCACCCCCCAGCCACCATGGGCAGCCCCCACCAGGCCCCCACTCATGTCTCCCACCCACCCCCTTCCCCCAGCCACCATGGGCAGCCCCCACCAGGCCCCCACTCATGTCTCCCAACCACCCCCACCCCTCAGCCACCATGGGCAGCCTCCACCAGGCCCCCACTCATGTCTCCCACCACCCCCACCCCCGCAGCAGTGTGGGGCACCCTCCACCAGGCCCCCACCCATGTCTCCCACCCACCCCCCAGCCACCATGGGCAGCCTCCACCAGACATGTGTCTCACACACACACAATGGTTGCAAGTGAACCTGAAAACCCATATCATGACATGCATGAAAACAATGAGATGAAACCACACATTGAAGAATGAAAAAATCCAAATAATGTATTAATAACAACAGTAATGGCAATCAAAATTAAACAAAATACACAAGTAAAAAAAAAAAAAATTAAGCTGGCTGTCCCTTTTCAAATTAAAATCAATAAATGATAATCCAAAAAAATTTCTTCCAAAGTTCAAGTCCATAAAAAGGAAATGAATGGAAAAAAGAAATAGAAAAACATTGCTCCATGGGAAAAAATATTCATAGTAAAAAAAATGTCCAAATCCAAAGTCCAACTATGTACAAAGTATTCAGGGTCCATCATCCCAACAGAAGAAATGAAACCTATCAAAAAACCTATCTAAAATGGAACTATATACAAAAGGTGGAGCAGTGTCCGTCGACGCCAAATAAAAATAAACTATAAAGGAAACCTATCACTAAATAACTATATACAATGGCGGCGGGCCAGTCCAGTGGCTCACTTAGTGGTGTTCCGGGCCAGGGCATCATCGAACTCCTCGTCTATGTCCCGGAGGTGGTCCTGTTCCATGGCCCCGAGGGTCCGCAGGGACGCCGACATGTTCACCTCCATCTCCCTGCGGATTGCCTCGAGGCACTCGGCCCGCCTCATGGCCCTCCGCATAGAGTTCTCTGCCCTGACCATCGTGAGCCGCGCCTCTTCCGCCCGCCGCCGCTCCGCATCTATGGCGTGGCCCAACCGCTGCCACACGGAAGACACTTCCCGTCCAGGGTCCTCCTGTCCTCCGGCCGATGCCTGCCCCTCCGATGTTGAAGGCCCCGAGCTATCGTGGCTCCCACCTACAGCCACCTGCTGCTGCAGCTGCTGCTGTCCATGTGCCCTGTCCGATGGTGCCTGCACATCCTCCTCCAGCTGGGGTGCAGTCGTTGAAGTGGCCACCCTGCTGGACGTCCGACTCCCGACTGTGGCAGGGATCTGTTGTCCACCAGCCTGGCCGCACGGTCGGAGGCAGCTCCACAGGGCACCCAGGTGACACATGGGTGGGAAGATGCCATGGAGGACGACTGGGGCATAGGGGGTTCCGTGGAGGAGGGGGTCGGAACAAGGTCCAGGAAACGGAGGAATCCAGCCCTGGTGAGCTGTCCCAGTGGGTCAATGCAGTCAACGAGCCATGCAAGAAGACGTGCAGACTCATCATGAAAAGACTGCAGGTCAGCTCGCATGGCCCGTTGACGCAACGCCACCCCACCCTGGACAGGCTCAACCTGGTGCAGGATAGCCACATCCGCAGGGGGAGGAAGGCCAGGTGTTGTAAGCCAATCCCCTCCCTGAGAACGGGTCTGGAGGTAGGCATCCCCGCTGGTGCAAGATGATGCAGTGACAGGAGCAGGGACAGGATTGCACACAGGCACCTCGGTGGCGGCCTGTGCTGCCTCCTGTCCCAGATCCTGCACTGCACCACTAGCACCAGTGGAATCCCCACCTCCAGACCCCGCACCTCTGTCGCTTGCACGGCCTCCTCCTCCTCCAAACCTCCCACCAACCTGGATGACTCCGTGCCATCTTCCTCCGTTGGGCCCTGTGGGGTCCCAGCTTCCCCTTCTGCTGCCGAGGAGTCCAACTCCAACCTCCACCTCTTGGACCTCCCCTCGGCAGCTGCGGCCTGGGACACTGCACCGGACTCCTCACTCCCCGACGAGATCAGAACCAGGGAGGGGATCCGGGCCTTGCGTCTCGTCTGGTGGTGCGACCCTTGCCGCTGTGCTCCACAGCACCTTCTCCGCCCTCTTCATCAGTTGACGCTGCAGACAGGGAGAAAGAAAACACAGGCATCAGGGCACTGTCCAATGGACTCATACACACATGACAGTCATACATGAGTAGCATTGGTAAACCTCAGACATGGCATCACAATCCCCAACACACATGTCATTTCAACTTGCACACATGAGCCATACCACAGGCATATTGCAACAGCCAGCACCATCCATTCACATACAACAGCATGAGCAGCCAAAGGTCATCCACACATCACATGCAACATAGGGAGTACACTACACATGCACACACACCACCAAACTTGCATGCATGTGTACACCTCCGCCAACTGTCGCAGTGTACCGATCGACATCCATGTCACACCTGACAATCATTCCTCCACATCCTGTGCCATGCAAGCCCACACACACAAGCACCATCCATGTGTCACACATGAGACCCCTCGCATGTGTCACCCTCACGGCCCTGTACACCCCCCCTACTTGCCCACATGAAAATACATGTTCAACCTGCACACTCCTGGCACACCACACGCACAGCTTACAATCAGTATGCATGTACACTTACCGCTCGACTCCAGACGGGTCTGCCTCTCAAGGACCTGGACGTGGAGCGCTGGGGATATGCGTTCCAGGACCCTCATCTGATCTTCCGACAAGTGGCCCCGGCGCCCCTTAGCATCCGCTGCCTTCAGGAGGCGCCGGGCCTTGTTGAGGGTCCTGGACCTGAAGTCCTCCCAGCGCTTCCTGACACGTTCGTAGTCGCGGACTGCAATCCTCCTCGTTGATGGCAGTCACGATGTCCATCCCGATCCGAGTCCGTCCTGCCTTGTCGGCGCGCAACCTTCCAAAGAGGGCATCATACTGCCCCAGGACATGATCCACCAGGACACCAACTTCGGTGGCAGTGAAGCTGGTGCCCCTCTGCCTCCTTGGCCGGGGGTTGCCAATGGTGCCAGATGTTGCAGTGCCCGACATGGCAACCCCAGAGGCAGGAGTGGGTGGGCAACTGGGTCCTGGGGCTGGGCTGTGGGGCGATGGAAAAGCAGTCGGGAGTCTTCGGTTCCAGCAGGGGTGGTCACAGCAACAGCACCCCTGGCTGATGTGCAGGCAGCAAATGGCAGGGCACGTGGGCAGCAGGCAGTCAGGCAGCAGCAGATGGCAGGTGGGAGCGTGCTCAGGGCTCTGGGGGGCAGTAATTTGGCCTTCTGGGCAGGAGCGTGGTCTTCCGTGTGTGAACGCGTGGCCAGCTTGATACGGAGTGATTTTGCACATGAAAATCCAGCACGTCTGCGTGTAATTCGAGGAAAGGCCCTTAGCGCGTAAGCGCGTCAGCACACGTCTGTACATTCATTGGCCCAAAGGCCACCAGCGTATGCCCGTCTATGAAGTCACGTGCACATTGAATATGGCACACCTTTGAAATGTTGCGTGTTAAAAAAATGAAAGACACGTCCGAGTGTCAAAGCGTGTAATTGGTGGAAATGGCCTTAGCGCGTACACGCGGAAGTGACAAAGCGTGTAATTGGTGGAAATGGCCCTACACGCGGAAGTGACAAAGCGTGTAATTGGTGGAAATAGCCCTAGCGCGTACACGCGGAAGTGATGCTGGACTTGTGGGCCTGCATAAAAGGTACGTGTAGAACACCATTTCCTTGTACGTGCTTTTCGTGGAGAGCAAGTGGGTGAAATCTGTACTTCTTGTCGTTTCACAGGCGATTTACTTCACAGCGTTTCAAGTTCGTACTCCCTGTTACCTCTGACAGCTTTTTCTCTTTTTTCTCTTTTTCTGGTTTTCCTGGGCCTGTTCCCTCAAACAGCGTTCCCTTCTACTGTTGTCCTGTCTCCTCAGACAGCGTACAATTCTTCTTTTGGCGGGGGTGTTGCCAACGCGCAAACGCGCTTCTTTTTCAGGCTAGTTTTCCTGGCAGACAGTGAGTCACGCACGTATCTAACATCTGAGCTTGCCCCGTGTGTAGCCTACCCCTTCAGAGGTCATTCTAGGCTGCGTGTGACACGCATACGTTCATTCTTGTGTTACTGGGTGCCACAGCGTAGTGCAGGTTTTTTTTTCCGCACACGTGGTCTAGGAGGGGTTGCGTGCACGTCATTTCCCTTTTTTGGGCTTCCTGTGCGTTGCGTGACCCGTCATCTTTCCCCAGGGGTCACATTCAGCCTTGCTAGAGCACTAGGGTACAATTACCATCTGGTACCCAACCCCTTTGACCCCCAATTGCCCAGGACAATAGTTTACAGCCACTCCCATACGCACATTAACATCAGTGCCATGGTTGGGAGGCGAGGAACCCGTAAGGTTGACAAAGGTGGACGAGCCACAAGTGGTGGCTGTGGTGGATCCGGTAGGGGACGTGGTCGTTACTTGCAGGGTGACCCTGTCCCCCCATGTGTGGAGGACCAGTCAAGGGCACCCATAATCCTCCCCCCGCACCCCCCCTGGTTGAGGCTGATGTGGCTGACACCATCCATGCTCAGCCCTTGTTGGACCAGCCCATTGTGGCACCAGACCTGGCTGACTCCATGGCTGACTTCCAGGTCAGCAGGCCTATGACACGTGCGCTGGTGCACGTTGATGTCATCAGGCCACGTGGATCAGGGGCAGCAAGTTCATCTGCTGCCCCAAGTAGGCAGGGTGGAGAGGCTGCAGGGGCAGCTGCGGCTCCATCCACCCCAGCTCTCACACACCCAGCCAGGACAGTGTCGGTCCTAGTCCATCCTGCTGACATTCCCCCTGACACCATTACACTTGAGTCAATGCCTGCACCAACTCCCATGCTGAGTGTGCAATCCCACACTCCTGATACAGAGTCCACCAGGGCTCCTGCCCCTAGTGTCCAGAGCGGCGTAGGACACTCAGGATCACCACCACCTTCCAAGACGAAGAGGAAGAGTGCTCGTCCTGCACAGGCTGATGCCCCAGACACGGCTACACAGTCCGGCCCGTCGAGGAAGCCCAGCTTCACGGATGCCGAACTGAATGCACTTGTCGAGTATGTGTCCGCACATGATAACGAGATGGTCATTGTTGCAGGATCCAAGACCACACCTGCACAACGCCAGGCACACTGGCAGACCGTTGCGGACATCGTAAGTGCCCTTGGAATCGTGAGGCGCACAGCCAATGATTGCTATAAGCGCTGGAATGACCTAAAGCGCAGGGCAAAGAATAAGCTGGCCTCAAGTCATGCCGCAACTCTAGTGACTGGAGGTGGGTCTCCAGTAGAAGACATGGAACTCACTCCACATGAGTCAGTCGCTGGGACCTAAGTCACGGAGGAACAGATCCAAGGCGTGGGAGATCTGCCTGATTATGAGGCATTGTCCGGTGAGTGCACATGCATATGTGTGTCATCCATGTGCATGGTGTGTGTGTGAGGGCTTCTGTTTGTGTGCCAGGTGAGGGTGTGTCCGCCTGAGTCGTTTGGGTCACCCATGTGCTTCATGCAATACATTCTGCGCAGCAGCATTTGGACATAGCAGTATCCCTTCTGCCAACAGTAGACATCTAGCCCAACAGCACGCCAGTTGCCCTTGAAGTGTCACCTTGCGACAACATTGTTGCTTATTTTTCTCTGTTCATTCAGGCAGATTGTTTGCATTCCACCACTTTTACTAGGCATTTCTCAGTCCTCTAGTCACATGTCTGACATGGCTATGGTAAAGTGGAGTGACTTTGTTACCTGGATATCATTTGTTTAGACATGTCCCTGTGCAATCGGACCATTTTGGACTGGCAGCTCCAGGTGAAAAATCAGACCTGTTTGAATTAGAAAAGCTATTACATGAGGGAACTGGACTGAATGAATAAGTGCTGCCCTCCTCTCCATCTTCACTCAATAGCAATGGTACATGCCATCTGTGTGATGGCATGTGTATTTCACCTGGCACTCACAGGCCAATGTGTGATGCCACTGCCAGGCAGCATGCAGAAAATGTGTTCATCTTCCATCTTGGTGTCATCAGTGTGTGCCATTTGCCTACCCTTCATACGCAGTGAGGGTGCATGCATGGGAGGGTTTTAGTCATGTGGGACATGTGTCAATCAAGTACTGGTTCTGTTGCTTCTCAGCCCTCATTGTGTGCCATGGTGCTAATGCCTGTTTCCATTTGTTTGCTTTTATGTCTTTGCAGGGGAAGACGCACCTGATACTGCTGGGGTTGTGGAGATGGTGCAGACCCAGGAGGGGTCTGAGGGCAGACCGACCACCAGTGAGGGACGTGGTGTGGTGGTGGGTGAGAACCCACAACTGCTGCAGGTCGTGCTCTCAAGGGGTGTCTCTGGCTGCACCTCCCCCGAGCTGTACTCAGGTGTTGATTCGGATGATAAGACCTACGTGCCGTCGCAGGTGAGTGTTCCTGGGAGGGATTCTGTTCTGTCCCACCCACCTGCACCAGGGTCAGAACCCTCAATGGGCATGTCAATGTTGGCAGCTACGCCTTTTGTGGTTACGGATGCAGGGTCACACTCCGCGACATCTGATCCTGTTCCTGGGCCAGCAGATCAGAGGGGGAATGCAGTCCTGCAGCCTCAGGCAGTGCCGGCACAGCAAGGCACAGTTCGCCTTGCCCCAGACAGGTGTGGTGCCCGCCGATGTGGTGGCCGTACGCCACCTGGCAATACCGCATGGGAGCAATCAATGTACGGTGTGGCAACCCAACAGGCAGCATCATCAGAGATGATGGCTCAGGCCATGGATAGGGTGGCCACTTCTATTGTCCCCCCGAAAGGCTGATGGAGCGACTACAGCAGGCAACCGACTCCATCTGCCAGTCACACAGGGAGGACATGTTGGCGTCCAACAGGGACAGGCGGGCGGCACTGGCGACTCTGCAGGAAGCCATCTCCATAGAGTCCCAGGGCCACAGGGAAGCCCCGAGGCTGGAACTCCTTCACCTCAGGACGACTCTTGTTGAGCTTGAGGCTTCAACAAACCGAAGGACAGAACAGCAGCTGGAGCGTCTCACCCGTACGCTCTCAGCTGAGATGCAGGCAAGTAGGGCAGAGGTCCGGGCATCCTGTGAGTTGTTGCATGGGGACCTCCGCACACTCATCCTCCAAAACGAGACCTACCACACCCACATGCTTGCAGCCATGGAGGAACAGACTAGGGCCTTGCGTGGGCTGCCTCCCATAGTGCCACCTCCTCCTGATGCAGCTGCACAGGGTGATAATAGCGACAGCAGTGATACTCCCACAATAGGGTAGCCGTGTGGGCCATGAGCCCATGGAGGTGTTTTTTTTCCGCAAGATCCACACAGGTGGGTTTTGGTGTGCACCCTGTCCTCGGACCTCCTGGGTTGCCTCCCCAACCCTCCCGGGCCCATTAATGGCCATTTTTTTATTTTTATTTATTTATTTTTTTTTTTTTTTGGGACAATGTGTTGCCTTGTGTGGCTCCCGTGGGCATACGCTGCATTGTGGCTGGGCACATGCAGGCTTGTCATGTATTTGGTTCAGATGCTTGGGTTTTTGTCACACACACCCCTCCTGCTTCCCGTTTCCATGGGCTTGCAAAGGGTGTGCCCAAGTGACATTGACGTACATGGTGGCATTGGACTCCCACTACATGTGTGGGTAGTCTAGTCAATACTGTGTATACATTCCTAGTGCATATTGCTGGTGTGTTGTACACTGCATGTTGCATTGATGTGTAACTCATCATCCGTGTCTACCTCCTAATTTGCAGGTCCTTTCCTCATGTCTACACAAGGCCCTCTACTTTGGAGATGGGGTCCATGTTGGCAGCAGTGCACCTACAACTCTACATGGCGGCAACACTGTACAGTTGGAAGTGGTGGGAGTGCAGGCATTTCCAGGTGGTGAGACTACTAATTCCTTACATTCGTAATGTCATGTTAATGGTAGTTTTGAGGGTCAGTAGCTGATAAGTGTTATTGCTAAATACCTGCTCAAGTGTGTTGTTGGTCCTGCATTACTGTGAGCATTTCAGGTATCGCGAGTTTCAATTAGGGACACTGTACATTGTGACACTTGTGTCATGTTGTGGGGATTACTTTGTTTACCTGCACATAGCATGACATGGCACGGTGTGTCGTGTGGCGGTGCTAGGGATGGGTTGGGTGACATGGCACTGTCCTCATGTTGCATTTTGTAAGTGGGTATTCATTTTAGCTGCATGAATGTGTTTTTTCAAGAAACTGCATTGGTGGTGTCTGTGTAGGTAGGGATGCACACATTGTAACACTTCCAGGTGAACAATCTCAGGCTGATATGGTTTTGACGGTTGATTCTCCAGACATTCAGGATCAGTGTCAGGTTGAGTCATCATTGATTGTCAGATGGTATGTGCCAGGGCAGTGTGCACTCCACAGGGGTGTGATTTCTATGTGAAGTAATTAGCCACTAGCTGTGTACGGGCTGCCTCCCCCCGTGCCCTTTCCCCTCCCATGCGCAGCGGGCGTGTGTGGTTGGGGATGTGGGGGCACCACCATGTCCACGGCCAGGCCCCGGCGTGTTGCAACGTTGTGCAGGACACATGCTGCCACTATGATCCTGCACACTACTGGGGGAGCGTATAACAGCTGCCCGCCAGAACGGTCAAGGGAGCGAAAGCGTGACTTAAGCACTCCGAATGTGCGCTCCACTATGCCCCGGGTTGCAATGTGGGCTGTGTTATATCTTACCTCGGGTGGCGTGGTGGGGTTTCGAATTGGCGTCATCATGTGGGGGCTGAGAGGGTAGGCACTGTCCCCTGTGGAGGTGGTGATTGGTATCATTGGTGGGGTTGTGACCTTGCTCAGTATCTGACATGCATGCATGTGCAGTGGCATACATACTCACCAAGCAGCCATGTATCGCCATGTCGCCCAGCTTCTAGGTCCCGGCTTAGGGTGGACATTTGGTAAATGAAGCTGTCGTGGGTGGATGTTAGGCGGAAACCTGTGCAGTTCCCTCTGGGACCACTGCAAAAGATTTAGGACTACAGGTGTTGCGATGAACCCACTTGGTAGCAGTCTGTACCACACAGATCCAATTGGTAGCTGTGGCTGAGCAGTCAGACTTCTCTCAAGAAAAGTTGGTCAGTATAGGGAGTATACAAGATAGGGTAATTCTTCGCAGCAAAACGAGTAAACACGCAACCAGGCTTTAGTATAAAGATAGTAAGTTATTTATTAATAACAGAATGTCTACGAAAAATACTAAAGTGAACCACGGCAAACAAATCAAAATACAATTACTCTGCAGAATGGAATAAAGCTCAACCCCCCGAAACACAATATCGACAACTCTAGGTTCTACGGCACCACTTATTTTCAGACAGAGGTGTATACCTAAACCCAGATGACACTCGAATATTTTTAGTGAGGAAGGGAGAGAAGAGAAAGGCAGGTAATGAAGTCAACACGGTTCGTACTGAAGCGGGTAAAAATGCAAGGCAAGAAAGCATTAATCACACTAGATCATACAGTTCGGCGGCCAGGCCCACTCGGTGAGAGGCAAGGCACGATGTCCTGGAAAGTCTCTACGGATGATGCACTCAAGTCTTGTTTAGCAAATTGTTTAGCGACAGGTTGAACCAGTTCAGAACAAAGAGTGAATAAAGCTTGGAGGCAACCCAACGGAACGGAGAGGAATCAGATACCTCACACGAACCGATCGAAAAGGGAAGCCAGGCGGTTACGGTACCTTGTTGGGGAAGACAGCTCCGACGGGGGCAGTTGTTCCTGGTGGTGGATGCACGTCGGGTCTTGGCCAAGAGAAGAGATGCTCTCGTCGTCGAAGAGAAGATGTCCGGTGCACCACCAGGGAAGAAACCAGCCGCGGAGTGCTTCGTCACAAGGCACCACCTTTCGATCACGATGCAGGAGTAGTGGCTATCCGGTTGCTGGGTGCTCTGCACGGGCAATTCGACCACTGCGTCCTGGGCGATCAAAAAGCACAAAGAAGAAGAAGACTGGTTGTTCCCACCAGCCAGGGAAAGAGCCTCTCCGGCAGGGAGATCTCTTCTGTCGTCGGGAGATTGTGAGACGATTCCGCAGGGCTCCACCGGAGGTTTTGTCGTGCAGGTCGGCTCAGCGTTACCCTCGTCGGATTCTTTAGGTCCAGTGGCGACTTCCTGAAGATCCAGTCCCAAAGGCCCTGCTTTTATGCAGACGTCCCCCATTCATTCAGCCTAGCTTGTCAATCAACACATGCTAAGTGGTGAGCGGGAAGGCTCACCACCTGGGCCAATCACTCCAGAATGCGACCTGAGTTGGCAAGGCAACTCGGTCCAGGGTGTCTAAACCCCCTCCCACACCCCTGAGGTAACCCAGACAGAATGGCGCCACCTTCGCGGGTCTCTGTCCAGAGGCCCGCCAAAAGTGGAACAAAGGGCTCAACCTTTGGTTTAGGAGTCACAGAGAAAAACACAGACGCCATTTTACAACCCGAGTTCTGGCAGAAAATACCACTCGATAAACCTATTTAAGATAAGTAGATCGGTGGTACGTTGGAGATTAACGAAAAACAGTATCAATCTTCAACAATGGGACGAATCCCATAGGGTTATGCTCGGGGCCGAACATAATAAGTAGTTTCCACTGCAACCAGCCAAAACTCGACGAGGGGGGACGGGACAGTGCCCCCTCGAGTAACAGATCCAGGAGTAATCGTATTACCCCTACTAGCACGTCCACAATAAGATGGTTGGTACTAGTTCTGTTAGTAAATTTAGGTCTAGTAAAGCCAATGGTGACTTTACATGCCCGGGGAGACAGTAGTCAGTCCCCGGGTATGGAGTCTATGGTGGGGGGACCTGCTAGGGCGCCCCCGTGTCACGACACGTAGGGTGCAGAGTGAAACACATAGAAAAACTTATGAGACCCTATGGAGTAAAAGACCCCATAGCCCATCGAACACATTGACATCTCAAAGGAATTCCACACATACATGTCCAAGAGTGAGAGGAAAAGGGTCACACTCTTGGCAGGATGGAAAAAACAAACTCCAGAAATCCAGCAAAGCTGCTGGGGGACTCACTAGGTTAGGAAATTCAGCCTAAACAGAGAATTCTCCCTAACACTCGCCCCCCCAGACTAAGGGACAGGAGGATGTAATCCACTCCTGGATGAATCTCATACCTCTAGTCGAGGATATACATCCTAGAGAGACCATCAGCATTTTGGTGGTGACACCCTGACCTGTGCTCAATGGTGAAATCGAACCCTTGCAGGCAGATCGACCATCTCAGTAGTTTTGGGTTTTCCCCTTTCATTTGCATTAACCATCTCAAGGGTTGGTGGTCAGTCTGAATAACAAAAGTAGAACCATACAAGTACGGCCTAAACTTCTTCAGAGCCCACACGATAGCAAAGCATTCTCTTTCGATTGTTGCCCACCTTGTTTCAGGATCCTTCAGCTTGCGGCTGATGTAGCAAACGGGGTGCTCCCTACCTTTCCCATCCAGTTGACTGAGTACGGCACCTATCCCTACATTGGAAGCGTCTGTCTGCACAATGAAGTGTTGGCGGTAATCAGGAGCTCTGAGTACTGGGGCTTGGCAAAGAGCCTTTTTCAGGTTTTCAAACGCCTGATTGCACTCCTCGTTCCATTTAACCTTTTTAGGGAATTTGGGCGAGGAGATGACATTCAGTGGAGAAGCTATGGTCCCATAGTTCTCTATGAAATTCCTGTAATACCCGGTGAGGCCTAGGAAGGCTCTCACCTGAGTCTGAGTAGTCGGTGTTGTCCAATTTTGCACAGCTTCAATCTTACTGAGCAAAGGCCTTATTTCTCCACCGCCTACCTCATGCCCAAGGTAGACTACCTTACTCTGTCCAATTTGGCATTTACTCGCCTTTATGGTCAGATTGGCTCGTCCAAGAGCCTGCAAAACATCTCTCAGGTGGGTTACATGTTCGTCCCAGGAATTGCTGAACACTGCTATGTCATCCAAGTATGCCATGCAGAAGTCCTCCATCCCGGTTAGAACCTGGTTTACCATCTGTTGAAACGTAGCAGGTGCGTTTTTTAGTCCGAAAGGCATTACCGTAAACTGGTATAAACCAACGGGGGTAGAAAATGCAGTTTTCTCCTTGGCATGGTTGGTCAGGGCTATTTGCCAATAGCCTGACGTCAAGTCAAATGTGCTGAGGAACTTGGCGGCGCCAAGTTTATCCACCAACTGATCTGTTCTTGGCAAAGGATGGGCATCAGTCGTGGTGACTGCGTTAAGAGCTCTATAATCCACGCAGAATCTAAGTTCTTTAGATCCGGCCTTTGGTACTAACACAACTGGGCTAGACCATGGACTAGTAGAGGGCTCTATTACCCCGAGATCAAGCATCTTGCTGACCTCACCTTTGATGTGGGTTCTTACGTTTTCTGACATGCGATATCCTCTGCTTTTGACAGGCAGACAGTCACCAGTGAGTATCTCGTGTTGGCCCCAAGGGGTCAAGCCTGGTGAGAGCAAGAACAGGGAGGCAAACTGATTCAACATAGACTTGCACTCTTCTTGTTGCTCGGGTGTCAGATTGGAGGAGAGATTTACTCCTTCAATTTTTTCATCTAAAGGTAAGCCTCTGAGGAGATCCGGAAGAGCTTCACTCTCTTCTTCTTCCTCGGCCGATGCTAGAAGCAACGCTCCTACGTCAGGTCGTGAGACATACGCTTTAAGTCGGTTGGTGTGAAAGACTGTCGGAGCCTCCTTGGGGTTGCCCAAGTCCACCAGATAGTTAACCTCACCGAGCTTACCCACTACTCGGTAGGGTCCCATCCATTTATCTTGCAAGGCCCTCTGCCTTGTGGGGATCATAACAAGAACAAGCTGGTTTTGAGCGAACTCAACCATGTTAGCCTTTTGATCGTGCCAGTGCTTGACCAATGCTTGTCCAGCTTTCAAGTTATCGCTTGCTTCTGTCATCAGGTGCGACATTCTCCTCCGGAGACCTATCACGTAGTCAGTCACTCTGACTGGCTTGGGGGAAGGAGCACTCTCCAACCCCTCCTTAATCAGGGCCAATGGACCTCTGACGGGATGACCATAGAGCAGTTCGAAGGGAGAGTAGCCTACTCCCTCCTGAGGGACTTCTCTATAAGCAAAAAGAAGGCATGGCAATAGAAGGTCCCACTTACGCTTAAGGGGTTCTTCTAGAGCACCTATCATGCTCTTCATGGTTCGGTTGAACCGTTCTACCAACCCATTGGTTTGTGGGTGGTAAGCCGTTGAGAACTTGTAAGTTACTCCGCAGGTTTTCCACATGGCTTTCATGTAGTGGGACATAAAATTTGACCCCCTGTCAGAGATAACTTCCTTAGGAAATCCGACCCTAGTAAAAATACCAAGGAGGGCCTTAGCCACAGCCGGAGCTGTAACAGTCCTCATAGGAATTGCCTCAGGATACCTAGTAGCATGGTCTACTACAACAAGTATAAACCTGTTGCCTGAGGAGGTTGGAGGATCAAGGGGACCAACGATATCAATCCCTACTCTCTCAAATGGGACTCCCACAACGGGAAGAGGCACTAACGGTGCCACATTCTTGGACCCAACCTTACCAGAGATCTGGCAGGTATGGCAGCTTCTGCAGTGCTTTTCTACTTCGGCCCCCATTTTTGGCCAATAGAAGTAGAGTGAGAGCCTTTCCTTAGTCTTCTTGAAACTCAAGTGACCAGCCAAAGGAATCTCGTGGGCTAACTGCAAGAACTGTGGTCTGTTCTCTTGGGGTACTACAAGGCGTTTGTAGTCTCCAGGTGCAGACTCGGTCGGTTCACTATAGAAGAGGCCATCTTCCCAGTGCAACCTATGTTTCCCAGGCTCTTGCCCTTCAGCCTGAGTTTCTGCTTGACGGCGAAGACCTTCCAGAGTTGGACATTCTCTCTGTCCCTTACTGAAGTCTGCCCTGCTGGGTCCACCTTCTGGCAGTAACGACTGCAGCTCAGGATGGTCAACAGGATCCAGATCTCCAATGAGTTCCTGGCCTTCCATTAGCTCTTCTTCAGAGTCTAATTCTACCATACAGGGTTGTACTTCCCCCTCAGCCTCAGCTGGAGGTGGAGTTACGGGTGTGACATTGGACAACCGCGGGGAAGTCCGTGTCGGCTGCATCGGAATGTGGGCTGTTGGTTTCGGTTTAGAAGTTTTAGGTTTCCCTTTGACTTCTGTGTTCCTAGAGACAGCGGCCGCCATTTCCAATGGAGCAGGAGTGATTTCTTTCTTCATCATCTCCCCGAGAGTACCGCGCAGGGTCCTCTCTCTTGCAGGTCTGGTTAGCTCCTGTAACCGTTTACTAGGAGGTCTGGGAGTATGCGATACAACTCCGAGAGTTTTCAAATCGTTACCCAACAGTACGCGTCCTGGTACCTCACTCTGTATGCTGACAGGTATCTTTACAGTCATGTCGTTACACTGGATGAGAACTGGTAATTGGGGAAGCATCTGCACAGGCCCTCCAGCTAACTTGGTGAGGCGTTTGGGTGCCTTAGCAACATCCTCAGCCTGAAAAAATGATTTATCCACCACAGTTATGCTGGCCCCAGTGTCCCTAATGGCAGGCGTCTCCTGACCATTCACCTGGACACTGTCCTTATAATACTCTTTAGTATTATCGGGGATAGAATTATAGACGTCTAAATTCTGTTGTTCCCACAACCCCAGAGATACTAAAGAAACGCTGGCTGAGACTCCAATGGGTTCGTCAGCTAGCAGTAGAAAGTTTCCACTTGCCATTTGGACTTCCTCCTCTGGAGCGAAGGCTAAGGAGACAAGCTGGACCCCTGAAGGTTTACCCTTACATCTGGGATCTCCTTTCACGTGATCAGTCGAGCCACAAACAAAGCATTTCCTGAATGCTTTCTGGAATGGTGGCTTGTTCTGACCTCCTTCCGGTTTGGCACCAGAAGACACACTATTCTGCTGTGGTTTTCCCGGTGGCTTACCCTTCTGGTTTTGTTTGGGGCCCTCTTTGGAATGTGAGTTATTCGAATTCTCCTTTGAGTCTTTTTTAGGCTGTTTTCCCTCGTCCTTTTTCTGAGTTACCCCAGAATCCTTGTGAGTAGCCCTGTTGGCAACCCACAAGTCAGCAGCCTTAGCTAGAGCCCTGGAATCTAATTCCTTCGAATCAGCCAAGTGCTGTCTGAGCTCAGGAGAACAGGCATCATAAATCGACTCCAACATAAAAAGATTTCGCATACCCTCGTAAGTGTCAACTTTGTAACCCTTAATCCATCCCTCTAAGTTTTTCAACCCTTCACTCACCCAGGTAGCCCAAGGGGTACCATCATGCTTTTTGAGGGTTCTAAACCTCTTAAGATACTGGGAAGGGGTCTTCCCGAATCTAGCTATCAAAGCTAGTTTCACACTTTCGTAATCCGTCTTATCCACCTCCCCCAATTCCATTACCACATCAGTCGCAACAGGAGGAAGCCTAGAGAACAACCAGGGAAGCAACGCATTCCCGGTGATGTCCTGGAGCCCATGATTGTATTCAAACAGTTTCAACCAATCCAACACATCCAATCTCGGTTCGTACATACCCACTAATTCCTTCGGCATCCGGGGTCTTTTGGGACTGGAGCTCCTAGAGGAACCAGAGGAGAGAGAAGCATTTTCCATAGACAACTTTTTCATTTGTAACTCATGATTAAGCTCTATTTCCCTGAGTCTTAACTCAGCTTGTTTCTGCTCAGCCTGGGCATTCATTCGTCTGAACTCGAGCTCTTGGTTTCGTTCAGATTGAGCCAAGAACCGTTTATATTCTAATTCGAGCTTCATTTTTTCAAGTTCAAAATAAGCAGGGTTACTTGTGGGACCTGGTATTGGCCCCGTAGGCACAGTTGGTAAGGCAGGTAGAGGAACAGGTGAGACAGTTTCGTTAGCCTCGCCGTCCTCGTCAGCCTCTTCATCGCTATCATCAGAATTACGATTCAGATAAACACCATTACTGTTATCTACAGTTGCTGGAGAGTTTGGTTCCTCTGAACCAGTACCCAGACTTTGGTTCGCCAGCAATCTCTCTATCAGTTCTAACTTCTTGCCTTTTACAGGAAGATTCTCTTGTCTACAGAGAGCTCGCAGACTCTCAGTATTTCTATCCGACAAAGACTCTTGGCTGTACATTTCCATCGTAGACATGTTTTTTGAAAGTTGCTTTTGTAACGTTTTGTGGTTAGTCGTCCTACAGCGTCGAAAAACACTCTAAACTGTATACTCGATACTAATCCCACCGCTGTACACCAGTGTTAGGCGGAAACCTGTGCAGTTCCCTCTGGGACCACTGCAAAAGATTTAGGACTACAGGTGTTGCGATGAACCCACTTGGTAGCAGTCTGTACCACACAGATCCAATTGGTAGCTGTGGCTGAGCAGTCAGACTTCTCTCAAGAAAAGTTGGTCAGTATAGGGAGTATACAAGATAGGGTAATTCTTCGCAGCAAAACGAGTAAACACGCAACCAGGCTTTAGTATAAAGATAGTAAGTTATTTATTAATAACAGAATGTCTACGAAAAATACTAAAGCGAACCACGGCAAACAAATCAAAATACAATTACTCTGCAGAATGGAATAAAGCTCAACCCCCCGAAACACAATATCGACAACTCTAGGTTCTACGGCACCACTTATTTTCAGACAGAGGTGTATACCTAAACCCAGATGACACTCGAATATTTTTAGTGAGGAAGGGAGAGAAGAGAAAGGCAGGTAATGAAGTCAACACGGTTCGTACTGAAGCGGGTAAAAATGCAAGGCAAGAAAGCATTAATCACACTAGATCATACAGTTCGGCGGCCAGGCCCACTCGGTGAGAGGCAAGGCACGATGTCCTGGAAAGTCTCTACGGATGATGCACTCAAGTCTTGTTTAGCAAATTGTTTAGCGACAGGTTGAACCAGTTCAGAACAAAGAGTGAATAAAGCTTGGAGGCAACCCAACGGAACGGAGAGGAATCAGATACCTCACACGAACCGATCGAAAAGGGAAGCCAGGCGGTTACGGTACCTTGTTGGGGAAGACAGCTCCGACGGGGGCAGTTGTTCCTGGTGGTGGATGCACGTCGGGTCTTGGCCAAGAGAAGAGATGCTCTCGTCGTCGAAGAGAAGATGTCCGGTGCACCACCAGGGAAGAAACCAGCCGCGGAGTGCTTCGTCACAAGGCACCACCTTTCGATCACGATGCAGGAGTAGTGGCTATCCGGTTGCCGGGTGCTCTGCACGGGCAATTCGACCACTGCGTCCTGGGCGATCAAAAAGCACAAAGAAGAAGAAGACTGGTTGTTCCCACCAGCCAGGGAAAGAGCCTCTCCGGCAGGGAGATCTCTTCTGTCGTCGGGAGATTGTGAGACGATTCCGCAGGGCTCCACCGGAGGTTTTGTCGTGCAGGTCGGCTCAGCGTTACCCTCGTCGGATTCTTTAGGTCCAGTGGCGACTTCCTGAAGATCCAGTCCCAAAGGCCCTGCTTTTATGCAGACGTCCCCCATTCATTCAGCCTAGCTTGTCAATCAACACATGCTAAGTGGTGAGCGGGAAGGCTCACCACCTGGGCCAATCACTCCAGAGTGCGACCTGAGTTGGCAAGGCAACTCGGTCCAGGGTGTCTAAACCCCCTCCCACACCCCTGAGGTAACCCAGACAGAATGGCGCCACCTTCGCGGGTCTCTGTCCAGAGGCCCGCCAAAAGTGGAACAAAGGGCTCAACCTTTGGTTTAGGAGTCACAGAGAAAAACACAGACGCCATTTTACAACCCGAGTTCTGGCAGAAAATACCACTCGATAAACCTATTTAAGATAAGTAGATCGGTGGTACGTTGGAGATTAACGAAAAACAGTATCAATCTTCAACAATGGGACGAATCCCATAGGGTTATGCTCGGGGCCGAACATAACAAGTAGTTTCCACTGCCACCAGCCAAAACTCGACGAGGGGGGACGGGACAGTGCCCCCTCGAGTAACAGATCCAGGAGTAATCGTATTACCCCTACTAGCACGTCCACAATAAGATGGTTGGTACTAGTTCTGTTAGTAAATTTAGGTCTAGTAAAGCCAATGGTGACTTTACAGGCCCGGGGAGACAGTAGTCAGTCCCCGGGTATGGAGTCTATGGTGGGGGGACCTGCTAGGGCGCCCCCGTGTCACGACACGTAGGGTGCAGAGTGACACACATAGAAAAACTTATGAGACCCTATGGAGTAAAAGACCCCATAGCCCATCGAACACATTGACATCTCAAAGGAATTCCACACATACATGTCCAAGAGTGAGAGGAAAAGGGTCACACTCTTGGCAGGATGGAAAAAACAAACTCCAGAAATCCAGCAAAGCTGCTGGGGGACTCACTAGGTTAGGAAATTCAGCCTAAACAGAGAATTCTCCCTAACAGTGGACCCGGGATAGTTGGCATATACTGAGGTGATGATTCCCTTGGCATTACATACCACCTGCACGTTGATGGAATGCCAGTGCTTGCGGTTCCTATAGATGTGCTCAGATGCCCTGGGGGGACGTAGAGCCACATGGGTTCAATCGATGCCACCTAGCTCTTTGGGGAATCGTGCCACACCGTAAAAATCCAGGGTGGCAGCATGCCTTTCTGAAGGTGTTCTGGGCAGGTATATGTGCCTGCGGACTGATGGGCGTGCAGTGATGATGTTCAAGACCTGGTGTAGGCAGCGTGACTGCGTGGCCTGTGACACCCCACCCACTATGGCACTTGTCCGCTGAAATGATCCAGTGGCTAAGAAGTGCAGTACAATGAGGACCTTCTCCAGGGGGCTGAGTGCTTGGGAGCACAGGGTGGGTGATGTGAGGTCATCCTCCCACTCACTCACCAGGTCCAGTATTATGTGTGGTGGAAACCTGTACCTCCCATACACCTGGTCATCAGGCATCCCGAAAAGACTGGTTCTGGGTGTGAATATTCTGGCCTTGACTATCCTCCTCCTCCTCCTTTGGTAGCCCACGGCCACTGCTGCTAGGAACGGTATATTCATCCTGGCGTCTGAGCTTGTTAGTTTTTTGCGCGCAAATTTATGCGTCGCGGGTCGACGTATGCCTGCTTCCTACTGGCGTACGTGTTTCTTTGCGCGTGTTGTAGGCGAGCGTGTGAAACTTCCCGCGCAACCCTGAAATTCAGTACCCAGGCCAATAGCGTGTGGAAATTCCCACGCACCCCGGAATACACGTGCGCTGATGTACTCACGTGTGTAAGTGCCCGCGCACCCCTGAAATCCAGTACCCAGGCCAATAGCGTGTGGAAATTCCCACGCATCCTGGAATACACATGCGCTGATGTACTCGCGTGTGTAAGTACCCGCGCACCCCTGAAATACACGTACATAGGCCAATCGCGTGTACGCGCACTTTTGTCCAATTACACGCGATGACACTCTGACGTGCAGTCTTTCCACGTGTGCTCCGTCATCACGTGCTATGAGGGAAACACCCGTGCGGGTCACGTCACAGATGCGCTTACGCGCTGAGGGCCTTTGGTCCAATAGAATCGTGTATGCGTGCTGACGCGCTTACACGCTAAGGGCCTTTCCTCGAATTTCACGCTGACGTGCAGGATTTTCACATGCCAAATCACTCCGTATCAAGCTGGCCACGCGAAAACACACGGAAGACCACGCTCCTGCCCAGAAGGCCGAATTACTGCCCCCCAGTGCCCCGAGCAGCCTCCCACGTGCCATCTGCTGCTGTCTGCCTGCCTGCCTGCCTGCTGACACCGTGCCCTGCCATTTGGTGCCTGCACATCAGCCATCTGCAGGAGTCCAGTTGCTGTGTCCACCCCTGCTGGAACAGAAGACTCCCGACTGGGATAACATCGCTCCAGAGCCCAGCCCCAGGACCCAGTTGCCCACCCACTCCTGCCTTTGGGGTTGCCATGTCGGGCACTTCGACATCTGGCACCAGTGGCAACCCCAGGCCAGAGGGGCAGAGGGGCACCAGCTTCACTGCCACCGAAGTTGGTGTCCTGGTGCAGCATGTCGTGGGGCAGTATGATGCCCTCTTTGGATCGTCCCGCGCCAGCAAGGAAGGACGGGAGAGGATCTGGGCCGACTGTGTGGTTGCCATCAACGCGGAGGGGGTGGCAACCCGCAACGTCCAGAAGATCATGAAGCGCTGGGAGGACTTGAGGTTCAGGACCCTCGTGAAGGCCCGCGCCTCGTGGAGGGGGGCCGGGGCCGCATGAGTTCCATCCAGATGAGGGTCCTGGAACGCGTACGCCCAGCGCTCCACGCCCAGATCCTTGAGAGGGAGACCCGTCTGGAGTTGAGCGGTAAGTGGCCAAGCATTGCTGTGTGAGACAGGGCATGTTGCGGTGTGCTGGTTGTCTGATACTTGCCTGTATGTGTGACATAGGCCATGTATGCATGTATGTGTGCAGGGACATCATGGTAATGCATGTGCGACCAGTGATGTGTGAACCACATGGTTGTTGCATGTGTTTAAATGCGACATGGGGAGCCCTATGCAGATTTTACACATGAGAGCATGCCCGTCTCTGTTCCTGGACATGGGTGGGAGTGAGGGATGGGTGCTGATGCCAGGTACATATATGGTAGCCATGTCTGTGTGCCTGACCTGCGTGTCTGTGACTTGTGAATGCCATGGATGCATGACACATGTGTGTGACAATGCACAGATTCACTGATGCAGCCTAGTTATCCTTGTATCTGCTGTGTTTGGGGTGTATGAGGCCAGCTGGATGTGACTGAGGTGAAGTGTGTGGATGTGATAGGCATGACCCATGATGCATGTGAGTTCCATATCATTGCATTGTATGTTTCAAGAGTCCATTGGACATGTATGGAAATGTCCATGGCATGCACCATGCCTGTTACTGTGTGTGTTTTGCCTGGACTGACCCATGTGTTGTGGAGGGACATGATGGAAGTGTACTTTGACAGTGGTACTCATCTGCTATTGCTTCCTGTCTAGGGGACCATTGTACAGTACCCTGATGCTTGTGTTCTATGTCTCCCTCTACGCAGCGCCTAGTGAAGAAGAGGGCGGAGACGGCGCTGTGGAGCAAGGCGGCGGGGATGCCCCCACGGCTGCAGGGGAAGGGGTGGGTGAGCCCCCACAGGGGCCTGCTACGGCGGAAGACGGTGAGGAGCCATCCAGGTTGGTGGTTTCCACAGAGGAGGAGGAGGCCGCCACTGAGGCACACATGGGGCCTGGTGGGGGCATCCCTGCTGGTGCAAGTGGTGCAGTCCAGGGGCAGGGGCAGGAGGCAGCACAGGCCACCGTGGAGGGGCCTGTGCATGTCGCTGTCCCTGACCCTGTGAGTGCACCACCATGCACCAGCAGGGATGCACCGTCCCAGGCCCGTCCGCAGGTAGAGGGGATGTCCATGTCACCTGACTCCCCTCCACCTGTGGACGAGGGGACCCGTGGCCGTATGGAGAAGGTCCTGATTGGGGTCGCGATGCGCGCGGGTGCAATTCGTGATGACGTGCGTGCTTCCCGGGAGGAGCACGCACGTCATCACGAAGAGCACCGTGCCGACGTGGCCCAATTGGGATCTTCCATGTTCGGGGGTTTCCTGCATGTGTCGGCCAATCTGGCGGCCCTCTCCTCCTCTGTGGAGGCTGTACGCCGGTCGTTCTCCTTGCCGTCTTCCGGCCCAGATGCCACCAGGGCCCCCTGTGGACCTGCCCTGACCAATGCAGCCAGCTCGGTGGGGATCCTATCCCTGCCACAGTCGGGAGTCGGAGGTCCAGCAGGGGTGGACACCACAGCAACTGTACCCCAGCAGATGGAGGATGTGCCGGCATCATCAGGCAGGGCAAGTGCACGACGGCGTTGGTGGATTCCATCAGCCTGGATGCCGTTGTGCTGGCAGAGGCATTTGCGTCGGAGGCAGCAGCAGAGTCAACGTGGGAGGCATCATGGCTCGTGGCCATCAACATCGGAGGGGCAGGCATCGGCCGGAGGGCAGGAGGACCCAGGACGGGAAGTGTCTTCTGTGTGGCTGCGGTTGGGCCAGCAGATAGGTGCAGAGCGGCGGCGGGTGGAAGAGGCGCAGCTCACGATGGTCAGGGCGGAGAACTCCATGCGGAGGGCCCTGAGGCGGGCGGAGTGCCTCGAGGCAATCCGCAGGGGGTTGGAGGAGCAGATGGCGTCGTCCCTGCGAACCCTCGGGACCATGGAACAGGACCGCCTCCGGGACATAGACGAGGAGTTTGATGATGCCCTGGCCCGGAACACCACGGAGTGAGCCGCTGGACTTGCCCGCCGCCTTTGTATATAGTTCTTTAGTTTTAGGTTTCCTTTGTTTCTTCTTATGATTTGGAGTCGACGGACACTGCTCCACTTTTTGTATATAGTTGCATTTTAGTTAGGGTTTTTTGTAGGTTTCCTTTGTTCAGTTGGGCTCATGGACCCTTGGATGTTTTGTACATAGTTCTTCATTGGATTGTTTTTTTTTTTTATTTTATTTATTCACCATGGAGCAATGGTCTTTGCATTTATTTTTCTCTCTCGGATTGATTTTATTTTTAATGTGACTTTGGACAACATTTTTTTGGATTTGGATTTGTAGTTTTGATTTTTTTGGACGGACATGCAGCTTATCTTTTTTTCATTGCCATTGTAGTTTGTTTCATTTCATTTGCATTCAATTTTTTTTAATACAATTTTGTTTTCATACTTCACTGTGTGGTATCATCTCATTGGTTTCATGCATGTCATGTTGGATGTTTTCCCATTCAATTGCAACCATTGTGTGTGACGGACATGGGTTCATTTGCTTTATGAACATTGGGGGTGTAACATGTAATTTCCATTTCCATGTGGGTGAATGGGTTGCTTTGTAGGGCCTTTTGGCTGTGGAGGCTGACCATAACGCACATGATTGGGGATTGTGAGGACCTGGGTGCAGGGGGACATGAGTGGGGGCCTGGTGGAGGGTGCCCCTGGATGCTGGAGGGTGGGGGTGCAGGGGGACATGAGTTGGACATGAGTGGGGGCCTGGTGGAGGGTGCCCTGCACTGCTGGGGGGTGGGGGTGCAGGGGGACATGAGTGGGGGCCTGGTGGAGGGTGCCCCTGCACTGCTGGGGGTGCAGGGGGACATGAGTGGGGGCCTGGTGGAGGGTGCCCCCTCACTGCTGGGGGGTGGGGGGGGGGTGGGAGACATGAGTTGAACATGAGTGGGAGCCTGGTGCAGGGTGCCCCTGCACTGCTGGGGGGTGGGGGTGCAGGGGACATGAGTGGGGGCCTGGTGGAGGGTGCCCCCTCACTGCTGGGGGGTGGGGGTGGTGGGAGACATGAGTGGGACATGAGTGGGGGCCTGGTGGAGTGTGCCCCTGGATGCGGGGGGGTGGGGGTGATAGGGGACATGAGTGGGGGCCTGGTGGAGGGTGCCCCTGGATGCTGGGGGGTGGGGGTTATAGGGGACACGAGTGGGGGCCTGGTGGAGGGTGCCCCACACTGCTGGGGGGTGGGGGTGGTGGGAGACATGAGTTGGACATGAGTGGGGGCCTGGTGGAGGGTTCCCCGCACTGCTGGGGGGTGGGGGTGGTGGGTGACATGAGTTGGACATGAGTGGGGCCTGGTGGAGGGTGCCCCGCACTGCTGGGGGGTGGGGGTGGTGGGAGACATGAGTTGGACATGAGTGGGGGCCTGGTGGAGGGTGCCCCTGCACTGCTGGGGGATGGGGGTGCAGGGGGACATGAGTGGGGGCCTGGTGGAGGGTGCCCCTGCACTGCTGGGGGGTGGGGGTGGTGGGAGACATGAGTTGGACATGAGTGGGGGCCTGGTGGAGGGTGCCCCGCACTGCTGGGGGGTGGGGGTGGTGGGAGACATGAGTTGGACATGAGTGGGGGCCTGGTGGAGGGTGCCCCGCACTGCTGGGGGGTGGGGGTGATAGGGGCCATGAGTGGGGGCCTGGTGGAGGGAGCCCCTGCACTGCTGGGGGGTGGGGGTGGTGGGAGACATGAGTTGGACATGAGTGGGGGCCTGGTGGAGGGTGCCCCTGGTGCTGGGGGGTGCGGGTGTAGGGGGACATGAGTGGGGGCCTGGTGGAGGGTGCCCCGCACTGCTGGGGGGTGGGGGTGGTGGGAGACATGAGTTGGACATGAGTGGGGGCCTGGTGGAGGGTGCCCCTGCACTGCTGGGGGGTGGGGGTGCAGGGGGACATGAGTGGGGGCCTGGTGGAGGGTGTCCCTACACTGCTGGGGGGTGGGGGTGGTGGGAGACATGAGTTGGACATGAGTGGGGGCCTGGTGGAGGGTGCACCTGGATGCTGGGGGGTGGGGGTGAAGGGGGACATGAGTGGGGGCCTGGTGGAGGGTGCCCCTGGATGCTGGGGGGTGGGGGTGATAGGGGACATGAGTGGGGGCTTGGTGGAGGGTGCCCTTGCACTGCTGGGGGGTGGGGGTGGTGGGAGACATGAGTTGGACATGAGTGGGGGCCTGGTGAAGGGTGCCCCTGCACTGCTGGGGGGTGGGGGTACAGGGGGACATGAGTGGGGGCCTGGTGGAGGGCGCCCCTGCACTGCTGGGGGGTGGGGTGGTGGGAGACATGAGTTGGACATTAGTGGGGGCCTGGTGGAGGGTGCCCCGCACTGCTGGGGGGTGGGGGTGGTTGGAGACATGAGTTAGACATGAGTGGGGGCCTGGTGGAGGGTGCCCCGCACTGCTGGGGGGTGGGGGTGATAGGGGCCATGAGTGGGGGCCTGGTGGAGGGTGCCCCTGCACTGCTGGGGGGTGGGGGTGGTGGGAGACATGAGTTGGACATGAGTGGGGGCCTGGTGGAGGGTGCCCCTGGATGCTGGGGGTGCAAGGGGACATGAGTGGGGGCCTGGTGGAAGGTGCCCCGCACTGCTGAGGGGTGGGGGTGGTGGGAGACATGAGTTGGACATGAGTGGGGGCCTGGTGGAGGGTGCCCCTGCACTGCTGGGGGGCGGGGGTGCAGGGGGACATGAGTGGGGGCCCGGTGGAGGGTGCCCCTACACTGCTGGGGGGTGGGAGACATGAGTTGGACATGAGTGGGGGCCTGGTGGAGGGTGCACCTGGATGCTGGGGGGTGGGAGACATGAGTTGGACATGAGTGGGGGCCTGGTGGAGGGTGCCCCTGGATGCTGGGGGGTGGGGGTGATAGGGGACATGAGTGGGGGCCTGGTGGAGGGTGCCCCTGCACTGCTGGGGGGTGGGGGTGGTGGGAGACATGAGTTGGACATGAGTGGGGGCCTGGTGGAGGGTGCCCCTGGATGCCGGGGGGTGGGGGTGATAGGGGACATGAGTGGGGGCCTGGTGGAGGGTGCCCCTGGATGCTGGGGGGTGGGGGTGATAGGGGAGATGAGTGGGGGCCTGGTGGAGGGTGCCCCACACTGCTGGGGGGTGGGGGGGTGGGAAACATGAGTTGGACATGGTGGGGGCCTGGTAGAGGGTGCCCCTGCACTGCTGGGGAGTGGGGGTGCAGGGGGTCATGAGTGGGGGCCTGGTGGAGGGTGCCCCTGCACTGCTGGGGTGTGGGGGTGGTGGGAGACATGAGTTGGACATGAGTGGGGGCCTGGTGAAGGGTGCCCCTGGATGCTGGGGGGTGGGGGTGGTGGGAGACATGAGTTGGACATGAGTGGGGGCCTGGTGGAGGGTGCCCCTGCACTGCTGGGGGGTGGGGGTGCAGGGGGACATGAGTGGGGGCCTGGTGGAGGGTGCCCCTGCACTGCTGGGGTGGGGGTGCAGGGGGACATGAGTGGGGGCCTGGTGGAGGGTGCCCCACACTGCTGGGGGGTGGGGGTGGTGGGAGACATGAGTTGGACATGAGTGGGGGCCTGGTGGAGGGTGCCCCTGCACTGCTGGGGGGTGGGGGTGCAGGGGGACATGAGTGGGGGCCTGGTGAAGGGTGCCCCTGCACTGCTGGGGGTGGGGGTGGTGGGAGACATGAGTTGGACATGTGTGGGGGCCTGGTGGAGGGTGCCCTGCACTGCTGGGGGGTGGGGGTGATAGGGGCCATGAGTGGGGGCCTGGTGGAGGGTGCCCCTGCACTGCTGGGGGGTGGGGGTTGTGGGAGACATGAGTTGGACATGAGTGGGGGCCTGGTGGAGGGTGCCCCTGGATGCTGGGGGGTGGGGGTGGAGGGGGACATGAGTGGGGGCCTGGTGGAGGGTGCCCCTGCACTGCTGGGGGGTGGGGTGCAGGGGGACATGAGTGGGGGCCTGGTGGAGGGTGCCCCTGCACTGCTGGGGGGTGGGGGTGGTGGGAGACATGAGTTGGACATGAGTGGGGGCCTGGTGGAGGGTGCCCTGCACTGCTGGGGGGTGGGGGTGATAGGGGCCATGAGTGGGGGCATGGTGGAGGGTGCCCCTGCACTGCTGGGGGGTGGGGGTGGTGGGAGACATGAGTTGGACATGAGTGGGGGCCTGGTGGAGGGTGCCCCTGGATGCTGGGGGGTGGGGGTGAATGGGGACATGAGTGGGGGCCTGGTGGAGGGTGCCCCTGGATGCTGGGGGGTGGGGGTGATAGGGGACATGAGTGGGGGCCTGGTGGAGGGTGCCCCACACTGCTGGGGGGTGGGGGTGGTGGGAGACATGAGTTGGACATGAGTGGGGGCCTGGTGGAGGGTGCCCCTGCACTGCTGGGGGGTGGGGGTGCAGGGGGACATGAGTGGGGGCCTGGTGAAGGGTGCCCCTGCACTGCTGGGGGTGGGGGTGGTGGGAGACATGAGTTGGACATGTGTGGGGGCCTGGTGGAGGGTGCCCTGCACTGCTGGGGGGTGGGGGTGATAGGGGCCATGAGTGGGGGCCTGGTGGAGGGTGCCCCTGCACTGCTGGGGGGTGGGGGTGGTGGGAGACATGAGTTGGACATGAGTGGGGGCCTGGTGGAGGGTGCCCCTGGATGCTGGGGGGTGGGGGTGGAGGGGGACATGAGTGGGGGCCTGGTGGAGGGTGCCCCTGCACTGCTGGGGGGTGGGGTGCAGGGGGACATGAGTGGGGGCCTGGTGGAGGGTGCCCCTGCACTGCTGGGGGGTGGGGGTGGTGGGAGACATGAGTTGGACATGAGTGGGGGCCTGGTGGAGGGTGCCCTGCACTGCTGGGGGGTGGGGGTGATAGGGGCCATGAGTGGGGGCATGGTGGAGGGTGCCCCTGCACTGCTGGGGGGTGGGGGTGGTGGGAGACATGAGTTGGACATGAGTGGGGGCCTGGTGGAGGGTGCCCCTGGATGCTGGGGGGTGGGGGTGAATGGGGACATGAGTGGGGGCCTGGTGGAGGGTGCCCCTGGATGCTGGGGGGTGGGGGTGATAGGGGACATGAGTGGGGGCCTGGTGGAGGGTGCCCCACACTGCTGGGGGATGGGGGTGGTGGGAGACATGAGTTGGACATGAGTGGGGGCCTGGTGGAGGGTGCCCCTGGATGCTTGGGGGTGGGAGTGCAGGGGGACATGAGTGGGGGCCTGGTGGAGGGTGCCCCGCACTGCTGGGGGGTGGGGGTGGTGGGAGACATGAGTTGGACATGAGTGGGGGCCTGGTGGAGGGTGCCCCTGCACTGCTGGGGGATGGGGGTGCAGGGGGACATGAGTGGGGGCCTGGAGGAGGGTGCCCCTGCACTGCTGGGGCTGGGGGTGGTGGGAGACATGAGTTGGACATGAGTGGGGGCCTGGTGGAGGGTGCCCCTGGATGCTGGGGGGTGGGGGTGCAGGGGGACATGAGTGGGGGCCTGGTGGAGGGTGCCCCTGGATGCTGGGGGGTGAGGGTGATAGGGGACATGAGTGGGGGCCTGGTGGAGGGTGCCCCTGCACTGCTGGGGGGTGGGGGGGGTGGGAGACATGAGTTGGACATGAGTGGGGGCCTGGTGGAGGGTGCCCCTGGATGCTGGGGGGTGGGGGTGAATGGGGACATGAGTGGGGGCCTGGTGGAGGGTGCCCCTGGATGCTGGGGGTGATAGGGGACATGAGTGGGGGCCTGGTGGAGGGTGCCCCACACTGCTGGGGGGTGGGGGTGGTGGGAGACATGAGTTGGACATGAGTGGGGGCCTGGTGGAGGGTGCCCCTGCACTGCTGGGGGGTGGGGGTGCAGGGGGACATGAGTGGGGGCCTGGTGAAGGGTGCCCCTGCACTGCTGGGGGTGGGGGTGGTGGGAGACATGAGTTGGACATGTGTGGGGGCCTGGTGGAGGGTGCCCTGCACTGCTGGGGGGTGGGGGTGATAGGGGCCATGAGTGGGGGCCTGGTGGAGGGTGCCCCTGCACTGCTGGGGGGTGGGGGTGGTGGGAGACATGAGTTGGACATGAGTGGGGGCCTGGTGGAGGGTGCCCCTGGATGCTGGGGGTTGGGGGTGGAGGGGGACATGAGTGGGGGCCTGGTGGAGGGTGCCCCTGCACTGCTGGGGGGTGGGGTGCAGGGGGACATGAGTGGGGGCCTGGTGGAGGGTGCCCCTGCACTGCTGGGGTGTGGGGGTGGTGGGAGACATGAGTTGGACATGAGTGGGGGCCTGGTGGAGGGTGCCCTGCACTGCTGGGGGGTGGGGGTGATAGGGGCCATGAGTGGGGGCATGGTGGAGGGTGTCCCTGCACTGCTGGGGGGTGGGGGTGGTGGGAGACATGAGTTGGACATGAGTGGGGGCCTGGTGGAGGGTGCCCCTGGATGCTGGGGGGTGGGGGTGAATGGGGACATGAGTGGGGGCCTGGTGGAGGGTGCCCCTGGATGCTGGGGGGTGGGGGTGATAGGGGACATGAGTGGGGGCCTGGTGGAGGGTGCCCCACACTGCTGGGGGGTGGGGGTGGTGGGAGACATGAGTTGGACATGAGTGGGGGCCTGGTGGAGGGTGCCCCTGGATGCTGGGGGGTGGGAGTGCAGGGGGACATGAGTGGGGGCCTGGTGGAGGGTGCCCCGCACTGCTGGGGGGTGGGGGTGGTGGGAGACATGAGTTGGACATGAGTGGGGGCCTGGTGGAGGGTGCCCCTGCACTGCTGGGGGATGGGGGTGCAGGGGGACATGAGTGGGGGCCTGGTGGAGGGTGCCCCTGCACTGCTGGGGCTGGGGGTGGTGGGAGACATGAGTTGGACATGAGTGGGGGCCTGGTGGAGGGTGCCCCTGGATGCTGGGGGGTGGGGGTGCAGGGGGACATGAGTGGGGGCCTGGTGGAGGGTGCCCCTGGATGCTGGGGGGTGAGGGTGATAGGGGACATGAGTGGGGGCCTGGTGGAGGGTGCCCCTGCACTGCTGGGGGGTGGGGGTGGTGGGAGACATGAGTTGGACATGAGTGGGGGCCTGGTGGAGGGTGCCCCTGCACTGCTGGGGGGTGGGGGTGATAGGGGCCATGAGTGGGGGCCTGGTGGAGGGTGCCCCTGCACTGCTGGGGGGTGGGGGTGGTGGGAGACATGAGTTGGACATGAGTGGGGGCCTGGTGGAGGGTGCCCCTGGATGCTGGGGGGTGGGGGTGCAGGGGGACATGAGTGGGGGCCTGGTGGAGGGTGCCCCTGCACTGCTGGGGGGTGGGGTGCAGGGGGACATGAGTGGGGGCCTGGTGGAGGGTGCCCCTGCACTGCTGGGGGGTGGGGGTGGTGGGAGACATGAGTTGGACATGAGTGGGGGCCTGGTGGAGGGTGCCCTGCACTGCTGGGGGGTGGGGGTGATAGGGGCCATGAGTGGGGGCCTGGTGGAGGGTGCCCCTGCACTGCTGGGGGGTGGGAGACATGAGTTGGACATGAGTGGGGGCCTGGTGGAGGGTGCCCCTGGATGCTGGGGGCGTGGGGGTGCATGGGGACATGAGTGGGGGCCTGGTGGAGGGTGCCCCTGGATGCTGGGGGGTGGGGGTGATAGGGGACATGAGTGGGGCCTGGTGGAGGGTGCCCCACACTGCTGGGGGGTGGGGGTGGTGGGAGACATGAGTTGGACATGAGTGGGGGCCTGGTGGAGGGTGCCCCTGGATGCTGGGGGGTGGGGGTGCAGGGGGACATGAGTGGGGGCCTGGTGAAAGGTGCCCCGCACTGCTGGGGGGTGGGGGTGGTGGGAGACATGAGTTGGACATGAGTGGGGGCCTGGTGGAGGGTGCCCCTGTTGTGCTGGGGGGTGGGGGTGCAGGGGGACATGGGTGGGGGCCCGGTGGAGGGTGCCCCTACACTGCTGGGGGGTGGGGTGGTGGGAGACATGAGTTGGACATGAGTGGGGGCCTGGTGGAGGGTGCACCTGGATGCTGGGGGGTGGGGGTGCAGGGGGACATGAGTGGGGGCCTGGTGGAGGGTGCCCCTGGATGCTGGGGGGTGGGGGTGATAGGGGACATTAGTGGGGGCCTGGTGGAGGGTGCCCCTGCACTGCTGGGGGGTGGGGGTGGTGGGAGACATGAGTTGGACATGAGTGGGGGCCTGGTGGAGGGTGCCCCTGGATGCTGGGGGGTGGGGGTGATAGGGGACATGAGTGGGGGCCTGGTGGAGGGTGCCCCTGGATGCTGGGGGGTGGGGGTGATAGGGGAGATGAGTGGGGGCCTGGTGGAGGGTGCCCCACACTGCTGGGGGGTGGGGGTGGTGGGAAACATGAGTTGGACATGGTGGGGGCCTGGTAGAGGGTGCCCCTGCACTGCTGGGGAGTGGGGGTGCAGGGGGTCATGAGTGGGGGCCTGGTGGAGGGTGCCCCTGCACTGCTGGGGTGTGGGGGTGGTGGGAGACATGAGTTGGACATGAGTGGGGGCCTGGTGAAGGGTGCCCCTGGATGCTGGGGGGTGGGGGTGGTGGGAGACATGAGTTGGACATGAGTGGGGGCCTGGTGGAGGGTGCCCCTGCACTGCTGGGGGGTGGGGGTGCAGGGGGACATGAGTGGGGGCCTGGTGGAGGGTGCCCCTGCACTGCTGGGGGTGGGGGTGCAGGGGGACATGAGTGGGGGCCTGGTGGAGGGTGCCCCACACTGCTGGGGGGTGGGGGTGGTGGGAGACATGAGTTGGACATGCGTGGGGGCCTGGTGGAGGGTGCCCCTGCACTGCTGGGGGGTGGGGGTGCAGGGGGACATGAGTGGGGGCCTGGTGAAGGGTGCCCCTGCACTGCTGGGGGTGGGGGTGGTGGGAGACATGAGTTGGACATGTGTGGGGGCCTGGTGGAGGGTGCCCTGCACTGCTGGGGGGTGGGGGTGATAGGGGCCATGAGTGGGGGCCTGGTGGAGGGTGCCCCTGCACTGCTGGGGGGTGGGGGTGGTGGGAGACATGAGTTGGACATGAGTGGGGGCCTGGTGGAGGGTGCCCCTGGATGCTGGGGGGTGGGGGTGGAGGGGGACATGAGTGGGGGCCTGGTGGAGGGTGCCCCTGCACTGCTGGGGGGGTGGGGTGCAGGGGGACATGAGTGGGGGCCTGGTGGAGGGTGCCCCTGCACTGCTGGGGGGTGGGGGTGGTGGGAGACATGAGTTGGACATGAGTGGGGGCCTGGTGGAGGGTGCCCTGCACTGCTGGGGGGTGGGGTTGATAGGGGCCATGAGTGGGGGCCTGGTGGAGGGTGCCCCTGCACTGCTGGGGGGTGGGGGTGGTGGGAGACATGAGTTGGACATGAGTGGGGGCCTGGTGGAGGGTGCCCCTGGATGCTGGGGGGTGGGGGTGAATGGGTACATGAGTGGGGGCCTGGTGGAGGGTGCCCCTGGATGCTGGGGGGTGGGGGTGATAGGGGACATGAGTGGGGGCCTGGTGGAGGGTGCCCCACACTGCTGGGGGGTGGGGGTGGTGGGAGACATGAGTTGGACATGAGTGGGGGCCTGGTGGAGGATGCCCCTGGATGCTGGGGGGTGGGAGTGCAGGGGGACATGAGTGGGGGCCTGGTGGAGGGTGCCCCGCACTGCTGGGGGGTGGGGGTGGTGGGAGACATGAGTTGGACATGAGTGGGGGCCTGGTGGAGGGTGCCCCTGCACTGCTGGGGGATGGGGGTGCAGGGGGACATGAGTGGGGCCTGGTGGAGGGTGCCCCTGCACTGCTGGGGCTGGGGGTGGTGGGAGACATGAGTTGGACATGAATGGGGGCCTGGTGGAGGGTGCCCCTGGATGCTGGGGGTGCAGGGGGACATGAGTGGGTGCCTGGTGGAGGGTGCCCCTGGATGCTGGGGGGTGAGGGTGATAGGGGACATGAGTGGGGGCCTGGTGGAGGGTGCCCCTGCACTGCTGGGGGGTGGGGGTGGTGGGAGACATGAGTTGGACATGAGTGGGGGCCTGGTGGAGGGTGCCCCTGCACTGCTGGGGGATGGGGGTGCAGGGGGGCATGAGTGGGGGCCTGGTGGAGGGTGCCCCTGCACTGCTGGGGGTGGGGGTGGTGGGAGACATGAGTTGGACATGAGTGGGGGCCTGGTGGAGGGTGCCCCTGGATGCTGGGGGGTGGGGGTGCAGGGGGACATGGGTGGGGGCCCGGTGGAGGGTGCCCCTACACTGCTGGGGGGTGGGGTGGTGGGAGACATGAGTTGGACATGAGTGGGGGCCTGGTGGAGGGTGCACCTGGATGCTGGGGGGTGGGGGTGCAGGGGGACATGAGTGGGGGCCTGGTGGAGGGTGCCCCTGGATGCTGGGGGGTGGGGGTGATAGGGGACATGAGTGGGGGCCTGGTGGAGGGTGCCCCTGCACTGCTGGGGGGTGGGGGGGTGGGAGACATGAGTTGGACATGAGTGGGGGCCTGGTGGAGGGTGCCCCTGGATGCTGGGGGGTGGGGGTGATAGGGGACATGAGTGGGGGCCTGGTGGAGGGTGCCCCTGGATGCTGGGGGGTGGGGGTGATAGGGGAGATGAGTGGGGGCCTGGTGGAGGGTGCCCCACACTGCTGGGGGGTGGGGGTGGTGGGAAACATGAGTTGGACATGGTGGGGGCCTGGTAGAGGGTGCCCCTGCACTGCTGGGGAGTGGGGGTGCAGGGGGTCATGAGTGGGGGCCTGGTGGAGGGTGCCCCTGCACTGCTGGGGTGTGGGGGTGGTGGGAGACATGAGTTGGACATGAGTGGGGGCCTGGTGAAGGGTGCCCCTGGATGCTGGGGGGTGGAGGTGGTGGGAGACATGAGTTGGACATGAGTGGGGGCCTGGTGGAGGGTGCCCCTGCACTGCTGGGGGGTGGGGGTGCAGGGGGACATGAGTGGGGGCCTGGTGGAGGGTGCCCCTGCACTGCTGGGGGTGGGGGTGCAGGGGGACATGAGTGGGGGCCTGGTGGAGGGTGCCCCACACTGCTGGGGGGTGGGGGTGGTGGGAGACATGAGTTGGACATGAGTGGGGGCCTGGTGGAGGGTGCCCCTGCACTGCTGGGGGGTGGGGGTGCAGGGGGACATGAGTGGGGGCCTGGTGAAGGGTGCCCCTGCACTGCTGGGGGTGGGGGTGGTGGGAGACATGAGTTGGACATGTGTGGGGGCCTGGTGGAGGGTTCCCTGCACTGCTGGGGGGTGGGGGTGATAGGGGCCATGAGTGGGGGCCTGGTGGAGGGTGCCCCTGCACTGCTGGGGGGTGGGGGGGGTGGGAGACATGAGTTGGACATGAGTGGGGGCCTGGTGGAGGGTGCCCCTGGATGCTGGGGGGTGGGGGTGGAGGGGGACATGAGTGGGGGCCTGGTGGAGGGTGCCCCTGCACTGCTGGGGGGTGGGGTGCAGGGGGACATGAGTGGGGGCCTGGTGGAGGGTGCCCCTGCACTGCTGGGGGGTGGGGGTGGTGGGAGACATGAGTTGGACATGAGTGGGGGCCTGGTGGAGGGTGCCCTGCACTGCTGGGGGGTGGGGTTGATAGGGGCCATGAGTGGGGGCCTGGTGGAGGGTGCCCCTGCACTGCTGGGGGGTGGGGGTGGTGGGAGACATGAGTTGGACATGAGTGGGGGCCTGGTGGAGGGTGCCCCTGGATGCTGGGGGGTGGGGGTGAATGGGGAGATGAGTGGGGGCCTGGTGGAGGGTGCCCCTGGATGCTGGGGGGTGGGGGTGATAGGGGACATGAGTGGGGGCCTGGTGGAGGGTGCCCCACACTGCTGGGGGGTGGGGGTGGTGGGAGACATGAGTTGGACATGAGTGGGGGCCTGGTGGAGGGTGCCCCTGGATGCTGGGGGGTGGGAGTGCAGGGGGACATGAGTGGGGGCCTGGTGGAGGGTGCCCCGCACTGCTGGGGGGTGGGGGTGGTGGGAGACATGAGTTGGAAATGAGTGGGGGCCTGGTGGAGGGTGCCCCTGCACTGCTGGGGGATGGGGGTGCAGGGGGACATGAGTGGGGGCCTGGTGGAGGGTGCCCCTGCACTGCTGGGGCTGGGGGTGGTGGGAGACATGAGTTGGACATGAGTGGGGGCCTGGTGGAGGGTGCCACTGGATGCTGGGGGTGCAGGGGGACATGAGTGGGTGCCTGGTGGAGGGTGCCCCTGGATGCTGGGGGGTGAAGGTGATAGGGGACATGAGTGGGGGCCTGGTGGAGGGTGCCCCTGCACTGCTGGGGGGTGGGGGTGGTGGGAGACATGAGTTGGACATGAGTGGGGGCCTGGTGGAGGGTGCCCCTGCACTGCTGGGGGGTGGGGGTGATAGGGGCCATGAGTGGGGGCCTGGTGGATGGTGCCCCTGCACTGCTGGGGGGTGGGGGTGGTGGGAGACATGAGTTGGACATGAGTGGGGGCCTGGTGGAGGTTGCCCCTGGATGCTGGGGGGTGGGGGTGCAGGGGGACATGAGTGGGGGCCTGGTGGAGGGTGCCCCTGCACTGCTGGGGGGTGGGGTGCAGGGGGACATGAGTGGGGGCCTGGTGGAGGGTGCCCCTGCACTGCTGGGGGGTGGGGGTGGTGGGAGACATGAGTTGGACATGAGTGGGGGCCTGGTGGAGGGTGCCCTGCACTGCTGGGGGGTGGGGGTGATAGGGGCCATGAGTGGGGGCCTGGTGGAGGGTGCCCCTGCACTGCTGGGGGGTGGGGGTGGTGGGAGACATGAGTTGGACATGAGTGGGGGCCTGGTGGAGGGTGCCCCTGGATGCTGGGGGGTGGGGGTGCATGGGGACATGAGTGGGGGCCTGGTGGAGGGTGCCCCTGGATGCTGGGGGGTGGGGGTGATAGGGGACATGAGTGGGGGCCTGGTGGAGGGTGCCCCACACTGCTGGGGGGTGGGGGTGGTGGGAGACATGAGTTGGACATGAGTGGGCGCCTGGTGGAGGGTGCCCCTGGATGCTGGGGGGTGGGGGTGCAGGGGGACATGAGTGGGGGCCTGGTGGAGGGTGCCCCGCACTGCTGGGGGGTGGGGGTGGTGGGAGACATGAGTTGGACATGAGTGGGGGCCTGGTGGAGGGTGCCCCTGCACTGCTGGGGGATGGGGGTGCAGGGGGACATGAGTGGGGGCCTGGTGGAGGGTGCCCCTGCACTGCTGGGGGTGGGGGTGGTGGGAGACATGAGTTGGACATGAGTGGGGGCCTGGTGGAGGGTGCCCCTGGATGCTGGGGGGTGGGGGTGCAGGGGGACATGAGTGGGGGCCTGGTGGAGGGTGCCCCTGGATGCTGGGGGGTGAGGGTGATAGGGGACATGAGTGGGGGCCTGGTGGAGGGTGCCCCATACTGCTGGGGGGTGGGGGTGGTGGGAGACATGAGTTGGACATGAGTGGGGGCCTGGTGGAGGGTGCCCCTGGATGCTGGGGGGTGGAGGGGGACATGAGTGGGGGCCTGGTGGAGGGTGCCCCTGCACCGCTGGGGGGTGGGGTGCAGGGGGACATGAGTGGGGGCCTGGTGGAGGGTGCCCCTGCACTGCTGGGGGGTGGGGGTGGTGGGAGACATGAGTTGGACATGAGTGGGGGCCTGGTGGAGGGTGCCCTGCACTGCTGGGGGGTGGGGGTGATAGGGGCCATGAGTGGGGGCCTGGTGGAGGGTGCCCCTGCACTGCTGGGGGGTGGGGGTGGTGGGAGACATGAGTTGGACATGAGTGGGGGCCTGGTGGAGGGTGCCCCTGGATGCTGGGGGGTGGGGGTGAACGGGGACATGAGTGGGGGCCTGGTGGAGGGTGCCCCTGGATGCTGGGGGGTGGGGGTGATAGGGGACATGAGTGGGGGCCTGGTGGAGGGTGCCCCACACTGCTGGGGGGTGGGGGTGGTGGGAGACATGAGTTGGACATGAGTGGGGGCCTGGTGGAGGGTGCCCCTGGATGCTGGGGGGTGGGAGTGCAGGGGGACATGAGTGGGGGCCTGGTGGAGGGTGCCCCGCACTGCTGGGGGGTGGGGGTGGTGGGAGACATGAGTTGGACATGAGTGGGGGCCTGGTGGAGGGTGCCCCTGCACTGCTGGGGTATGGGGGTGCAGGGGGACATGAGTGGGGGCCTGGTGGAGGGTGCCCCTGCACTGTTGGGGGTGGGGGTGGTGGGAGACATGAGTGGGGGCCTGGTGGAGGGTGCCCCTGGATGCTGGGGGGTGGGGGTGCAGGGGGACATGAGTGGGGGCCTGGTGGAGGGTGCCCCTGGATGCTGGGGGGTGAGGGTGATAGGGGACATGAGTGGGGGCCTGGTGGAGGGTGCCCTTGCACTGCTGGGGGGTGGGGGTGGTGGGAGACATGAGTTGGACATGAGTGGGGGCCTGGTGGAGGGTGCCCCTGCACTGCTGGGGGGTGGGGGTGATAGGGGCCATGAGTGGGGGCCTGGTGGAGGGTGCCCCTGCACTGCTGGGGGGTGGGGGTGGTGGGAGACATGAGTTGGACATGAGTGGGGGCCTGGTGGAGGGTGCCCCTGGATGCTGGGGGGTGGGGGTGCAGGGGGACATGAGTGGGGGCCTGGTGGAGGGTGCCCCTGCACTGCTGGGGGGTGGGGTGCAGGGGGACATGAGTGGGGGCCTGGTGGAGGGTGCCCCTGCACTGCTGGGGGGTGGGAGTGGTGGGAGACATGAGTTGGACATGAGTGGGGGCCTGGTGGAGGGTGCCCTGCACTGCTGGGGGGTGGGGGTGATAGGGGCCATGAGTGGGGGCCTGGTGGAGGGTGCCCCTGCACTGCTGGGGGGTGGGGGTGGTGGGAGACATGAGTTGGACATGAGTGGGGGCCTGGTGGAGGGTGCCCCTGGATGCTGGAGGGTGGGGGTGCAGGGGGACATGAGTGGGGGCCTGGTGGAGGGTGCCCCGCACTGCTGGGGGGTGGGGGTGGTGGGAGACATGAGTTGGACATGAGTGGGGGCCTGGTGGAGGGTGCCCCTGCACTGCTGGGGGATGGGGGTGCAGGGGGACATGAGTGGGGGCCTGGTGGAGGGTGCCCCTGCACTGCTGGGGGTGGGGGTGGTGGGAGACATGAGTTGGACATGAGTGGGGGCCTGGTGAAGGGTGCCCCTGGATGCTGGGGGGTGGGGGTGCATGGGGACATGAGTGGGGGCCTGGTGGAGGGTGCTCCTGGATGCTGGGGGGTGGGGGTGATAGGGGACATGAGTGGGGGCCTGGTGGAGGGTGCCCCTGGATGCTGGGGGGTGGGGGTGCAGGGGGACATGAGTGGGGGCCTGGTGGAGGGTGCCCCGCACTGCTGGGGGGTGGGGGTGGTGGGGGACATGAGTGGGGGCCTGGTGGAGGGTGCCCCTGCACTGCTGGGGGTGGGGGTGGTGGGAGACATGAGTTGGACATGAGTGGGGGCCTGGTGGAGGGTGCCCCTGGATGCTGGGGGGTGGGGGTGCAGGGGGACATGAGTGGGGGCCTGGTGGAGGGTGCCCCGCACTGCTGGGGGGTGGGGGTGGTGGGAGACATGAGTTGGACATGAGTGGGGGCCTGGTGGAGGGTGCCCCTGCACTGCTGGGGGATGGGGGTGCAGGGGGACATGAGTGGGGGCCTGGTGGAGGGTACCCCTGCACTGCTGGGGGTGGGGGTGGTGGGAGACATGAGTTGGACATGAGTGGGGGCCTGGTGGAGGGTGCCCCTGGATGCTGGGGGGTGGGGGTGCAGGGGGACATGAGTGGGGGCCTGGTGGAGGGTGCCCCTGGATGCTGGGGGGTGAGGGTGATAGGGGACATGAGTGGGGGCCTGGTGGAGGGTGCCCCACACTGCTGGGGGGTGGGGGTGGTGGGAGACATGAGTTGGACATGTGTGGGGGCCTGGTGGAGGGTGCCCTGCACTGCTGGGGGGTGGGGGTGATAGGGGCCATGAGTGGGGGCCTGGTGGAGGGTGCCCCTGCACTGCTGGGGGGTGGGGGTTGTGGGAGACATGAGTTGGACATGAGTGGGGGCCTGGTGGAGGGTGCCCCTGGATGCTGGGGGGTGGGGGTGGAGGGGGACATGAGTGGGGGCCTGGTGGAGGGTGCCCCTGCACTGCTGGGGGTGGGGTGCAGGGGGACATGAGTGGGGGCCTGGTGGAGGGTGCCCCTGCACTGCTGGGGGGTGGGGGTGGTGGGAGACATGAGTTGGACCTGAGTGGGGGCCTGGTGGAGGGTGCCCTGCACTGCTGGGGGGTGGGGGTGATAGGGGCCATGAGTGGGGGCATGGTGGAGGGTGCCCCTGCACTGCTGGGGGGTGGGGGTGGTGGGAGACATGAGTTGGACATGAGTGGGGGCCTGGTGGAGGGTGCCCCTGGATGCTGGGGGGTGGGGGTGAATGGGGACATGAGTGGGGGCCTGGTGGAGGGTGCCCCTGGATGCTGGGGGGTGGGGGTGATAGGGGACATGAGTGGGGGCCTGGTGGAGGGTGCCCCACACTGCTGGGGGGTGGGGGTGGTGGGAGACATGAGTTGGACATGAGTGGGGGCCTGGTGGAGGGTGCCCCTGCACTGCTGGGGGGTGGGGGTGCAGGGGGACATGAGTGGGGGCCTGGTGAAGGGTGCCCCTGCACTGCTGGGGGTGGGGGTGGTGGGAGACATGAGTTGGACATGTGTGGGGGCCTGGTGGAGGGTGCCCTGCACTGCTGGGGGGTGGGGGTGATAGGGGCCATGAGTGGGGGCCTGGTGGAGGGTGCCCCTGCACTGCTGGGGGGTGGGGGTGGTGGGAGACATGAGTTGGACATGAGTGGGGGCCTGGTGGAGGGTGCCCCTGGATGCTGGGGGGTGGGGGTGGAGGGGGACATGAGTGGGGGCCTGGTGGAGGGTGCCCCTGCACTGCTGGGGGTGGGGTGCAGGGGGACATGAGTGGGGGCCTGGTGGAGGGTGCCCCTGCACTGCTGGGGGGTGGGGGTGGTGGGAGACATGAGTTGGACATGAGTGGGGGCCTGGTGGAGGGTGCCCTGCACTGCTGGGGGGTGGGGGTGATAGGGGCCATGAGTGGGGGCATGGTGGAGGGTGCCCCTGCACTGCTGGGGGGTGGGGGTGGTGGGAGACATGAGTTGGACATGAGTGGGGACCTGGTGGAGGGTGCCCCTGGATGCTGGGGGGTGGGGGTGAATGGGGACATGAGTGGGGGCCTGGTGGAGGGTGCCCCTGGATGCTGGGGGGTGGGGGTGATAGGGGACATGAGTGGGGGCCTGGTGGAGGGTGCCCCACACTGCTGGGGGGTGGGGGTGGTGGGAGACATGAGTTGGACATGAGTGGGGGCCTGGTGGAGGGTGCCCCTGGATGCTTGGGGGTGGGAGTGCAGGGGGACATGAGTGGGGGCCTGGTGGAGGGTGCCCCGCACTGCTGGGGGGTGGGGGTGGTGGGAGACATGAGTTGGACATGAGTGGGGGCCTGGTGGAGGGTGCCCCTGCACTGCTGGGGGATGGGGGTGCAGGGGGACATGAGTGGGGGCCTGGAGGAGGGTGCCCCTGCACTGCTGGGGCTGGGGGTGGTGGGAGACATGAGTTGGACATGAGTGGGGGCCTGGTGGAGGGTGCCCCTGGATGCTGGGGGGTGGGGGTGCAGGGGGACATGAGTGGGGGCCTGGTGGAGGGTGCCCCTGGATGCTGGGGGGTGAGGGTGATAGGGGACATGAGTGGGGGCCTGGTGGAGGGTGCCCCTGCACTGCTGGGGGGTGGGGGTGGTGGGAGACATGAGTTGGACATGAGTGGGGGCCTGGTGGAGGGTGCCCCTGGATGCTGGGGGGTGGGGGTGAATGGGGACATGAGTGGGGGCCTGGTGGAGGGTGCCCCTGGATGCTGGGGGGTGGGGGTGATAGGGGACATGAGTGGGGGCCTGGTGGAGGGTGCCCCACACTGCTGGGGGGTGGGGGTGGTGGGAGACATGAGTTGGACATGAGTGGGGGCCTGGTGGAGGGTGCCCCTGCACTGCTGGGGGGTGGGGGTGCAGGGGGACATGAGTGGGGGCCTGGTGAAGGGTGCCCCTGCACTGCTGGGGGTGGGGGTGGTGGGAGACATGAGTTGGACATGTGTGGGGGCCTGGTGGAGGGTGCCCTGCACTGCTGGGGGGTGGGGGTGATAGGGGCCATGAGTGGGGGCCTGGTGGAGGGTGCCCCTGCACTGCTGGGGGGTGGGGGTGGTGGGAGACATGAGTTGTTGGACATGAGTGGGGGCCTGGTGGAGGGTGCCCCTGGATGCTGGGGGGTGGGGGTGGAGGGGGACATGAGTGGGGGCCTGGTGGAGGGTGCCCCTGCACTGCTGGGGGGTGGGGTGCAGGGGGACATGAGTGGGGGCCTGGTGGAGGGTGCCCCTGCACTGCTGGGGTGTGGGGGTGGTGGGAGACATGAGTTGGACATGAGTGGGGGCCTGGTGGAGGGTGCCCTGCACTGCTGGGGGGTGGGGGTGATAGGGGCCATGAGTGGGGGCATGGTGGAGGGTGCCCCTGCACTGCTGGGGGGTGGGGGTGGTGGGAGACATGAGTTGGACATGAGTGGGGGCCTGGTGGAGGGTGCCCCTGGATGCTGGGGGGTGGGGGTGAATGGGGACATGAGTGGGGGCCTGGTGGAGGGTGCCCCTGGATGCTGGGGGGTGGGGGTGATAGGGGACATGAGTGGGGGCCTGGTGGAGGGTGCCCCACACTGCTGGGGGGTGGGGGTGGTGGGAGACATGAGTTGGACATGAGTGGGGGCCTGGTGGAGGGTGCCCCTGGATGCTGGGGGGTGGGAGTGCAGGGGGACATGAGTGGGGGCCTGGTGGAGGGTGCCCCGCACTGCTGGGGGGTGGGGGTGGTGGGAGACATGAGTTGGACATGAGTGGGGGCCTGGTGGAGGGTGCCCCTGCACTGCTGGGGGATGGGGGTGCAGGGGGACATGAGTGGGGGCCTGGTGGAGGGTGCCCCTGCACTGCTGGGGCTGGGGGTGGTGGGAGACATGAGTTGGACATGAGTGGGGGCCTGGTGGAGGGTGCCCCTGGATGCTGGGGGGTGGGGGTGCAGGGGGACATGAGTGGGGGCCTGGTGGAGGGTGCCCCTGGATGCTGGGGGGTGAGGGTGATAGGGGACATGAGTGGGGGCCTGGTGGAGGGTGCCCCTGCACTGCTGGGGGGTGGGGGTGGTGGGAGACATGAGTTGGACATGAGTGGGGGCCTGGTGGAGGGTGCCCCTGCACTGCTGGGGGGTGGGGGTGATAGGGGCCATGAGTGGGGGCCTGGTGGAGGGTGCCCCTGCACTGCTGGGGGGTGGGGGTGGTGGGAGACATGAGTTGGACATGAGTGGGGGCCTGGTGGAGGGTGCCCCTGGATGCTGGGGGGTGGGGGTGCAGGGGGACATGAGTGGGGGCCTGGTGGAGGGTGCCCCTGCACTGCTGGGGGGTGGGGTGCAGGGGGACATGAGTGGGGGCCTGGTGGAGGGTGCCCCTGCACTGCTGGGGGGTGGGGGTGGTGGGAGACATGAGTTGGACATGAGTGGGGGCCTGGTGGAGGGTGCCCTGCACTGCTGGGGGGTGGGGGTGATAGGGACCATGAGTGGGGGCCTGGTGTAGGGTGCCCCTGCACTGCTGGGGGGTGGGAGACATGAGTTGGACATGAGTGGGGGCCTGGTGGAGGGTGCCCCTGGATGCTGGGGGGTGGGGGTGCAGGGGGGACATGAGTGGGGGGCCTGGTGGAAGGTGCCCCGCACTGCTGGGGAGTGGGGGGTGGTGGGAGACATGAGTTGGACATGAGTGGGGGCCTGGTGAAGGGTGCCCCTGCACTGCTGGGGGGTGGGGGTACAGGGGGACATGAGTGGGGGCCTGGTGGAGGGTGCCCCTGCACTGCTGGGGGTGGGGTGGTGGGAGACATGAGTTGGACATTAGTGGGGGCCTGGTGGAGGGTGCCCCGCACTGCTGGGGGGTGGGGGTGGTTGGAGACATGAGTTAGACATGAGTGGGGGCCTGGTGGAGGGTGCCCCGCACTGCTGGGGGGTGGGGGTGATAGGGGCCATGAGTGGGGGCCTGGTGGAGGGTGCCCCTGCACTGCTGGGGGTGGGGTGGTGGGAGACATGAGTTGGACATGAGTGGGGGCCTGGTGGAGGGTGCCCCTGGATGCTGGGGGTGCAAGGGGACATGAGTGGGGGCCTGGTGGAAGGTGCCCCGCACTGCTGGGGGGTGGGGGTGGTGGGAGACATGAGTTGGACATGAGTGGGGGCCTGGTGGAGGGTGCCCCTGCACTGCTGGGGGGCGGGGGTGCAGGGGGACATGAGTGGGGGCCCGGTGGAGGGTGCCCCTACACTGCTGGGGGGTGGGAGACATGAGTTGGACATGAGTGGGGGCCTGGTGGAGGGTGCACCTGGATGCTGGGGGGTGGGAGACATGAGTTGGACATGAGTGGGGGCCTGGTGGAGGGTGCCCCTGGATGCTGGGGGGTGGGGGTGATAGGGGACATGAGTGGGGGCCTGGTGGAGGGTGCCCCTGCACTGCTGGGGGGTGGGGGTGGTGGGAGACATGAGTTGGACATGAGTGGGGGCCTGGTGGAGGGTGCCCCTGGATGCCGGGGGGTGGGGGTGATAGGGGACATGAGTGGGGGCCTGGTGGAGGGTGCCCCTGGATGCTGGGGGGTGGGGGTGATAGGGGAGATGAGTGGGGGCCTGGTGGAGGGTGCCCCACACTGCTGGGGGGTGGGGGGGTGGGAAACATGAGTTGGACATGGTGGGGGCCTGGTAGAGGGTGCCCCTGCACTGCTGGGGAGTG